>NC_135232.1:1003775038-1004975038 GCF_051348905.1 Ranitomeya variabilis | reverse complement strand
GAAGGCAACAATTGTTGGCACAATTATTAGGAATGGAACAAATGGAATGGAAGAAACACAAGATGACTGTTAATCTTCCTCGGTCTGGGACTCCATGCAAGATCTCGCCTCGTAAGGTAAGGATGATTCTGAGAAAGGTCAGGAATCAGCCCAGAACTACATGGGAGGAATCAGTCAAGGACTTGAAGAGAGCTGGGACCACAGTCTCAAACATTACCATTAGTAACACACTACGCTGTAATTAATTAAAATGCTGAAGGGCACAAAGATCCCCATGCTCACACCAGCACATGTACAGGCCTGTTTTAAGTTTGCCAATGACCATCTGGATGATGCAGAGAAGGCATGGGAGAAGGTTATGTGGTCAGATGAGAGCAAAATAGAACTTTTTGGTATCAACTCCACTCACCATCTTTAGAGGAAAAAGAAGTATGAGCACAACTCCAAGAACACAGTCATGAAGCATGGTGGACAAAACTTTGGGGGTACTTTTCTGCGAAGGGGATAGGACGATTGAAGGGAGGATGGATGGGGTCATCTATCACAGGATTTTGGCCAAGAACCTCCTGTAAGATGGCCACCGGACAAGTACTTGAGGGGAGAAATGTGTCATCGCGGCTATTGGCTGCAGTGATGTGAGCTCAGAAGTATGCTCCAGCAACTATAGTTCTGCCAGAGTTATTTGGCCATTCCAGGGCCGAGTTTTCCGAGCGGTAACAAGAGATGGGTCGAAATGACCGCTCACATATCCCAACCCAGGGGCGTGGTTTGGCAGATAAAATGGAGGCCGAGTCTTTCATTCAGTGCCTGTGGTTGGAGGTGTGGCGACCTTCAGTGAGTGTTGCTAAAGGCACTTACCTTAGTGGCCGGACCCACAGTGCTACATAGACTACTTACTTTCAGTTTGTTTTCACCTCCAGTGTGTGTTGCTAAGGGCACTGACCTGAGCGGGCGGACCCTCAGTGTTATATGAACAACTTATTTCCAGTTTGTTTTCACTTTGTGCCAGAAAAAGCTGTGTTTTGTTTTGCTGTCCAGAGTGGTTTATGGACTTCAAATAAACTTGCTTGGACATTTCAACAATACAGCGTCCTGTGCCTACCTCAAGCGCAGCTGAGTGAGTACAGTCTTCTACAGAGCATTGAAGATGGGTCGTGACTGGGTCTTCCAGCATAACAATGACACAAAACACACAACCAGGGCAACTAAGGAGTGGCTCCATAAGAAGCATTTCAAGGTCCTGGAGTTGCCTAGCCAGTCAGACCTGAACCCATTAGAAAATCTTTGGAGGGAACTGAAACTCAATGTTACCAAGCTCCGAAACCTGAAAGATCTGAAGAAGATCTGTATGGAGGAGTAAGCCAAAACCCTTGCTGTATAGTGTGCAAACTTGGTCAAGAACCCCAGAAAAAAAGTCTTACCTTGCCTGACCATCTGACTTCTGTAATTGCAAAAAACGATTTCTGTTACAAACATTAAGTTCTATTTTTCTATTGTATTAAATACTTATTTCATGCAATAAAATGCAAATTAATTCTGCAAAATGAGCAACTTTGGTCTTGTTTAATTGGGGCCCCAGTCTCTCCTAATATGAATTTTACACACCCTGCCATTCCCATTATTCTGTCACCCTTGAGCATGGGTAAAAGATATATAAATTGCAATATACTGTATTTTTGGTCCCCAATTACAATGCCTCAACAATCTGCTTTTGTATGTATCATCAAATAATGCCGTAACCATTATATGTTTATTTATTTGTATAATGTCCTAGACTTGTGCTATGCCATATGGTTATACTTTTTAAATCTCAAACTATAATATGTCTGCAATTTAAAGAGGATATTCGGGACTTAAAAAAAATAAATGTGCCTAAGCATTAACAGGCAAGTAGCTGCTACCTACCTTCCTGTTGTGCCCGCTGCCATTCTGCATCGGCACAGAGCGGTCACAGACTTCCACTGATGCCACGTCAACAGAGTGGCAGTTTCTTTTCCTGTTTACAGGGTCGGGACTATTGGTGCCATGCTGATAGACAGCTGGCTCTGAACTGCCTAACTGTGGGAAGCTGTCTGTCAATCAGCATAAAACCAGTAGTCCGGCCCTGTCAACAGAAAGAGGCTTTGCTCTGTTGACAAGGAGCAGCTGAAACTCCGGCTGGAGCGGTCAATGACCAGTGCCTGGTACAATAGACAAGTAATTGACTCTGTTAGCAACTACATGCCTGTTAGTGCTTAGGCAGATTGTTTTTTTTTTTTTTAAATCCTGGATATCTACTTTAATGTCTGCACTACAACAAGATGTCACAATTACTATGTTGCTTTTTCTTTTTTCCTTTTCTAGTCATTATGTTATTAATCACTCTTAATTTATTAATGTTGGATGTGAGGATGATCAAAAATAAACTACTAGCAAACTACTAGCACTGTGTTCTGCCTGTGAATCAATTGCCCTTATAAGAATATCTATAAAGGAGGCTTGTGTTTAGGCCTGGAAGTAAGAAGATCATGGATGTCCTAGGGATTTGACTTGGTTGAAGAAATCTGTTATTCCCAGTTACCTCTGGCCAACGCTGGCAAGAAGTAAGAGGTTGTCACAGCTAAACAAAGCTACATTTATGCTTCTTGCTCTCAGTCAAGTCAGCCCACTCCCCCGTCCCAGCGTTTTTCTTTGGCCCCATCACTAGCACTGTACCTCATTCTGCACACGTTAGAGCAGCACTGGTCTAAAAAGCATCCAGAAGTTTCACAGAAGGGACAGGTAAGGTCTTCTACATTCATAAGTGCTAGCAATGACTAAAAGGAAGGGATTTGTTCAAATGTAGCAGATGTCAATTGGGTTATTTAATTCCACTGAGCTAGATTGTGCTTCGTATTAAATTTTCTATAATTTTCTACCCTGTTCCTATTTCTATGAATAATACATTTTGTTCAGCATTATGCCACAATTACCTTTTTACATGCTACCAATCAATAGAGCTGTGACAACAAAGAAGTTAAAAGCTTTCTATCATTTCATAGAATTGAAATAAAAACAAACACAAGTAATTTTAAAAAATGTATGTGCTAAAGGTTTTCATCGCAGTTGCAGGGGGTGATTTCTTACACACAATTCACTTTCCATTGAAAAATAGAATTGCCAACCCTTCAGAACCTCAGTCTGACTTTATAGAAAACATTGAACAGTATCTACAAGAATGACTTTATGAAGTCTGACTTGTCAACACATGGAGTCAAAAATTCCAATGGCCACTATAAGATATTAAGATATTAAAGACAATGAAAATTAAATACTTTTTACCAAAATGTAAATATAACGAGCCAAAAGATTTTGATGTTATAGCTCATGATTAGAGAAAGTTTAATATAATGTCATTGTCAGATTTGTTTCCTTGGTCTTAAAGTGAACCATTCAGCTGATACATACTGCCCAATTTGTAAGCAGCATGTATCAGGCACTGGCTGTATGATCTCAGCCAGGCATATTTGGCTCTATATGATGCAGCGGACAGGGAGGTCCCTTCTACCCTCCTGCTGCCTGGATTAACAGGTCTCTAATTACATTAGGCATAGACCTATTAATTCAAAGCAGTGGGCGGGGAAAGGCATTGGCCAAGTCCCCAAAACCAAAAATGTACAGTTTACATTCAAAAGTTTACGTACCCCAGCAGAATTTTTGCTTTATTGGCCTTTTTTCAGAGAATATGAATGATAGCACCAAAACTTTTTCTCCACTCATGGTTAGTAGTTGGGTGAACATGGTTATTGTCAAACTACTGTGTTTTCCCTTTTTAACCCCTTCACCCCAAGGGTGGTTTGCACGTTAATGACCGGGCCAATTTTTACAATTCTGACCACTGTCCCTTTATGAGGTTATAACTCTGGAACGCTTCAACGGATCTTGGCGATTCTGACACTGTTTTCTCGTGACATATTGTACTTCATGATAGTGGTAAAATTTCTTCGATATAACTTGCGTTTATTTGTTAAAAAAATGAATATTTGGCGAAAATTTTGAAAATTTCGCAATTTTCCAACTTTGAATTTTTATGCCCTTAAATCACAGACATATGTCACGCAAAATACTTAATAAGTAACATTTCCCACATGTCTACTTTACATCAGCACAATTTTGGAACCAAAATTTTTTTTGTGACGGAGTTATAAGGGTTAAAAGTTGACCAGCAATTTCTCATTTTTACAACACCATTTTTTTTTTAGGGACCACATCTCATTTGAAGTCATTTTGAGGGGTCTATATGATAGAAAATACCCAAGTGTGACACCATTCTAAAAACTGCACCCCTCAAGGTACTCAAAACCACTTTCAAGAAGTTTATTAACCCTTCAGGTGTTTCACAGGAATTTTTGGAATGTTTAAATAAAAATGAACATTTAACTTTTTTTCACACAAAATTTATTTCAGCTCCAATTTGTTTTATTTTACCAAGGGTAACAGGAGAAAATAGACCCCAAAATTTGTTGTACAATTTGTCCTGAGTAAGATGGTACCCCATATGTGGGGGTAAACCACTGTTTGGGCGCATGGCAGAGCTCGGAAGGAAAGGAGCGCCATTTGACTTTTCAATGCAAAATTGACTGGAATTGAGATGGGACGCCATGTTGCATTTGGAGAGCCCCTGATGTGCCTAAACATTGGATCCTCCCACAAGTGACACCATTTTGGAAAGTAGACCCCCTAAGGAACTTATCTAGATGTGTGGTGAGCACTTTGACCCAACAAGTGCTTCACAGAAGTTTATAATGCAGAGCCGTAAAAATAAAAAATCATATTTTTTCACAAAAATGATATTTTCGCCCCCAATTTTTTATTTTCCCAAGGGTAAGAGAAGAAATTGGACCCCAATAATTGTTGTGCAATTTGTCCTGAGTACGCTGATACCCCATATGTGGGTGTAAACCATTGTTTGGGCGCAGGGCAGAGCTCGGAAGGGAAGGAGCGCCATTTGGAATGCAGACTTAAATGGATTGGTCTGCAGGCGTCACGTTGCATTTGCAGAGCCCCTGATGTACCCAAACAGTACAAACCCCCCACAAGTGACCCCATATTGGAAACTAGACCCCCCAAGGAACTTATCTAGATGTGTTGTGAGAACTTTGAACCCCCAAGTGTTTCACTGCAGTTTACAACGCAGAGCCGTGAAAATAAAAAATCTTTTTTTTCCCACAAAACTTATTTTTTGGCCCCCAGTTTTGTATTTTCCCAAGGGTAGCAGGAGAAATTGGACCCCAAAAGATGATGTCCAATTTGTCCTGAGTACGCTGATACCCCATATGTTGGGGTAAACCCCTGTTTGGGCACACGGGAGAGCTCTGAAGGGAAGGAGCACTGTTTTCCTTTTTCAACGCAGAATTGGCTGGAATTCAGATCAGATGCCATGTCCCGTTTGGAGAGCCCCTGATGTGCCTAACCAGTGGAAACCCCCAATTATAACTGAAACCCTAATCCAAACACACCACTTACCCTAATCCCAACAGTAACCCTAACCACTCCTCTAACCCAGACACACCCAACCCTATTCCCAACCGTAAATGTAATCCAAACCCTAACCCTATCTTTAGCCCCAACCCTAACTGTAGCCCCAACCCTAGCCCCAACCCTAGCCCTAACCCTAGCAATAACCCTAGCCCTATCACTAGCCCTAACACTAGCCGTAACACTAGCCCTAACCCTAACCCTAGCCCTAACCCTAGCCCCAACCCTAGCCCTAACCCTAGCCCTAACCCTAGCCCTAACCCTAGCCCCAGCCCTAGCCCTAACCCTAGCCCTAACCCTTGCCCTCACCCTAACCCTAACCCTAGCCATAACTCTAGTCCTAACTCTAGCCCTAACCCTAACCCTAACCCTAACCCTAATGGGAAAATGGAAATAAATACATTTTTTTATTTTTTTATTTTTCCCTAACTAAGGGGGTGATGAAGGGGGGTTTGATTTACATTTATAGCGGGTTTTTTAGCGGATTTTTATGATTGGCAGCCGTCACACACGCTTTTCATTGCAAAAAATATTTTTTGCGTTACCACATTTTGAAAGCTATAATTTTTCCATATTTGAGTCCACAAAGTCATGTGAGATCTTGTTTTTTGCGGGACGAGTTGACGTTTTTATTGGTAACATTTTCGGACACGTGACATTTTTTGATCGCTTTTTATTCCGATTTTTGTGAGGCAGAGTGATCAAAAACCAGCTATTCATGAATTTCTTTTGGGGGAGGCGTTTATACCGTTCCGCGTTTGGTAAAATTGATAAAGCAGTTTTATTCACCGGGTCAGTACGATTACAGCGATATCTCATTTATATCATTTTTTTTATGTTTTGGCGCTTTTATACGATAAAAACTATTTTATAGAAAAAATAATTATTTTGGTATCGCTTTATTCTCAGGACTATAACTTTTTTATTTTTTTGCTGATGATGCTGTATTATGGCTCGTTTTTTGTGGGACAAGATGACGTTTTCAGCGGTACCATGGTTATTTATATCAGTCTTTTTGATCGCGTGTTATTCCACTTTTTGTTTGGCGGTATGATAATAAAGCGTTGTTTTTTGCCTCGTTTTTTTTTTTTCTTACGGTGTTTACTGAAGGGGTTAACTAGTGGGGCAGTTTGATAGGTTGGGTCGTTACGGACGCGGCGATACTAAATATGTGTACTTTTATTGTTTTTTTTTTTATTATTTAGCTAAAGAAATGTATTTATGGGAATAATAAATATATATTTTTTTTATTTATTTAGGTTTTTTTTTTTTTTTTACACACGTGGAGGAGGGAGGTAGGAGACCCTCGGAGCAACGCGATCACATCGTGTTGCTCCGGAGGTCTCAGGGAAGCCATCAGGGATCATGTTTGATCGCGGTGTGCCGGGGGTTAATGTGCCGAGGGCGGTCCGTGACCGCTCCTGGCACATAGTGCTGGATGTCAGCTGCGATATGCAGCTGACACCCGGCCGCGATCGGCCGCGCTCCCCCCGTGAGCGCGGCCGATCGCGTATGACGTACTATCCCGTCGGTGGTCATACGGGCCCACCCCACCTCGACGGGATAGTACGTCAGATGTCAGAAAGGGGTTAAATCATAATGACAGCCCAAAACATCTAAATGACCCCGATCAAAAGTTCACATACCCCTTTTCTTAATACCATGTATTGCCCACTCTAACATCAATGACAGCTTGAAGTCTTTTGTGGTATTTGTGGATGAGGTTCATTATTTTCTCAGATGCTGAAACTACCCACACTTGTTGGCAAAAGCCTCCAGTTCCTGTAAATTCCTGGGCTGTCTAGCTTGAACTGCTTGAACTTATGGCTGTGGCCAAAAAGTACAATATTGGTCTCATCACTCCAAATTACCTTGTTCCAGAAGTTTTGAGTCTTGCCTCTGGGCTGTTTTGCATATTGTAGGTGAAAAACTCTGCAACATTTGCGCAGTAATGGCTTTCTTCTCGTGACTCGACCATGCAGCCCATTTTTCTTCAAGTGCCTCCTTATTGTGCATCTTGAAACAGCCAAACCGCTAGTTTTCAGAGAATCCAGTATTTCAGCTGATGTTATTTGTGGGGGTTTTTTGCATCCCGAACAATTTTCCTGGCAGTGGTGGAGGACATTCTTGTAGGTCTACCTGGCCATGGTTTTGTTTTTACTAAGCCCCTGATTTTCCATTTGTTAATCACAGTTTGAACCTTCTAACTGGCATTATCAATTTCTTGGATTTTTTTTATATCCCTTTCCTGTTTTATACAGTTTAACTACCTTTTCGCATAGATCCGTTGACAATTCTTTTGCTTTCTCCATGACTCACAATCCAGAAATGTCAGTGGCTGGATGAAAGCTGCAAGAGTCTGTATGGATCCCAGAAACTCACTCAGCTTTTATGCACACACACTGATTACAAGTAAATAGGTCACAGGTGAGGATGTTACCTTTAGAAGCCATTCAAACCCATTTGTGTCAACTTCTGTGCATGTTATCAGGCCAAAATCACCATGGTATGTGAACTTTTGATCAGGGTCATTTGGATGCTTTGTGTTGTCATTATGATTTAAAAAGAGAAAACACAGTAGTTTGACAATAAATGGCTTCACCCAACCACTAACCATCAGTGGAGAAAAAGTTTTGGTGCTATCATTCATATTCAATGAAAAAAGGCCAGGAAAGCAAATATTCTGCTGGGGTATGTAAACTTTTGAGCAATCTGTAGGTTAAACTCATTAGTTTCTGCTTCTCAGATTGGGCACTCATGATATCTTGGCATCCAGTGGGGGGCATCGCGAGACCGCTGGAACCCAATCTGTGACTGCTGATCAGCTGCCGAATTCAAATTCCATCTGATTGGAACAAACAGTTTTGGATGAAATGCTAAGGCTGCAGCCGATCAGCGGATGTAGCACAGATTATCAGGGGACACTGTACAGAGTGCAGCGAAGTGATGCCAATTGAGGTAAGTAAAGGTTTTCTTCCATTGCCCTGAGCTCATTAAAATTAAAGTTTATAGCAGTTTTTAAATTTATTTGAATGACCAAAAGTTAATTTGCTTATTCAAATTAATATCTTTATGATTCAAAAAAAATTTATTTAATTCTAATTAGTGGAAGAGATACTAGTTTTCGCACGATAACAGTAACTAGAAATGACCAAATGATGTTTTGAGATAGAAGTCAAACCAAGGGACTTAAAGAGGTTGGCAACTATTTTTTTTATTGATGGCCTACCCATTAATATCTGATCAGCTGTTACTAGCGCTGGACAGAATTTCTTGGATGTTGCTGTAATACAGCAGCTCTGTCAACACTATAATGACAATACAGTTCATATCCACCCCCGAATCATGTGAATTTGGGATAGATTTGTAGTATCCGGCCATAGCCACAACAGAAATGACAGAGCGGCTGTGTTCTGGCAGCATACAAGAAGTTCTGGCTATCGCCATTAACAGCTGATTGGTGCCGATGTCTGGTGTCGAACCTCCACTGATCAAATATTGACAGCCTATCCTAATAATAGCATATCAATAAAAAAGTAATAGCCAACCCTTTTAAGTCCACACCTTTAAATATCCTTTCATTTCTAGGTCCATAATACACATGATTAAGTCCACAATATATATGGACTTCACAGACTTCATTGGAAACTAACATTGCAACAGTCAATGTAGGAAGCATAAATCTTGTAAGACCTGCGCCTATAGGTGGCCCTATTGAGGGTCAACAGGAGCCAAAATACAACATTTCTGTAAGAGATTACCTCTTTATTGTTGGTGTTCAAAAATTGTGTTAGCTGGTTAGTTGGCACTGTTATTTTAGGACTGTATGGATGCTATGTGATATTATTAGGACACTGTTACTGAAGCATTGTATAGTGCGGCACTGTGGTCCGTGTAACGTGAGCACTGTGTAACACTATAAGTTGGTTTTGATATTCAGTATTATCTTCATATATCAGAAGCATGCCTAGGGTATTATCGTATTCTCCCCTTTATGTAAGCTTTATGTTCCTGATTTGTATGACCATGATATGATTATTGCATATGTATACCCAGATCATCAAACGTCCAATTGATTCCAGCATAGGTTTGCATCTATTTTAGGGATGTACAGTTAAGGGGACTCACAAAGGTAAAGCATCACCTTTTGTATCCCAGTCGCAGCAATGCAAGTGAATAAGAGTCAGTTGCTGGATCATAGGAAACAGATTTTCCTTTCAGGCTCTGGAGCTTCTATGGAGCCATTTAATTCTGACATATAATATAGCCACTGACAGCAGCCAGTCGTTCTGAAGCTCAGACTCCCAGCAGCCTCAAGACTGCGACGCTCTGCCGCCTAGAAGGAGAAGACTGAAGTATATGTTGGCTGGCAATGACACATGCTGGCTGGCATGACGGAGTGATGTCATCAGACCATGCAGCGTAATGCTGATGACTGCCAGGCACACAGTGAGTAGAGAGAATTTAGATTTACATGGGGCATCATTTATAGCACAGCTTTATATGGGGCACTACAGAGGGCATTATCGGTACAGTAAACCTTTACATCGGGCACTGTTTATTAGGACCATATGGCCCTACTCGTTGTGGGACACTGTCAAATAAAGTTGTTTACTGTGAGGCACTTTGAGCTCTTATTCACATGAGCCATATTTGATGGACTTTTTCCACATGTATATTCATTCGTAAAAAAGACAGTGTTTTACAGTAGGATGACGACATTGTATATTTTTTCCTTGTGTTTTTTGAGTTGCAGCTAGTTTTTTCAAGATGCAGAATGTCATTTATTTCAGTGTATTTGCAGCATTTGAGTTCACATGTGTTTTCAAACAAGAGGAAGGGTAAGACAATGGTACTTAAAAATATGCTTTAACATGTATAAAAATACACACGAAAAAGCACATTGATTAATGCAGTAAAATGTATCAAAAACCTCAATGTATGCAGCTAATGTATGCAGCAGGTTTCCTGCCAATAATGCCTACTTCAGGCAGAAGAATAAACGCTAAGCATGAAAACACCCTAAAGGGGCACTAGATATATGAGTCACTTCATTATGGAGTGAATGTATGATCCAATTTACTGTGGGGCACTTTGAGGGCACCATGTGTATGGTACTAATAACTGTGAGGCATTGGCTTTTACTGCAGCACAGTTTTGGGGGGGCACTATGGCGCAAAACAGATGCGTTTTTAAGCATAAGCTCAGGATGGCACTGCTAAAGGGGTTGTCTGAGCCATTGACAAAAGACTGAAGTTATGCCATGGCTGAATCATGATGGTGTGTGGTGTGCATACTACCATAATTTCCCAGTATTTCTGGGTGGTCCATGCTTGGGAAAAAAAGTTGTGTGTTGTGCATGCTGTCACAATTCCCCAGTAAACCTGGCATGAGTGAGTGGTCACGTAACCACATATATGTGATCTGCATACTTGTAGTTACATGCCGACTAGATTACTGTTAGACCAGGGGCGAAGAACCTCAGACACAAGGGCCATTTAAGGCCCGTTACGCCATTTTCTCTGGCCCCTGGGCAGATTCCTGGGGACTGCAGTGCTTGACTCGGCAGTTTACCCATTAATTGCCACTGACACTAAGTGCATGTGCACACAGCTTTCACTACTGAACGCTGAGGCTCGTAGAATAAAGGATTACAGCATGCATCAAGACACACTTTGTGGGAGGAGTCAAGGCACTCCAGTCCCAACAACGACATGTGAAGCGACAGCCCCGACCCCTCTTGTGATGTCTATGTAAGGGACACAAGGAGCTGTCCGTAAATACTACTTGTAATGTCTTTGTAAGTGTCCATGTTGTGCATTTCCCTGGCATGTAAATGTACTGTTAAGTAGATAGGGAAAGCACAGTTTCCTAGTTTATCCACTAGGTGGGGTTAGAGAGTTTCAGCAAGTAGATGGTTAATATGGGAGGAGCTAGTGACAATTAGGGTTCAGAACAGCTGAGAATTTGAATCAGTTGGGCGGGAGCGCCGTGTCAGGGTAGTCAGCTCTGCAGAAGTCCAAGGCCCAGTCAGGCAGCATCAGGGCCAGGAAAGCCACGAGAGAGAAGAAGGGCATTGATAGAGTCACTGACAGCGTAGTATAAGTGGGAATGTGGCTGACAGGGAGGAAAGAACTAAGCAGTATGGACAGGTTACTTGCAATGTGGTGGCTTGCTAAGTGGATGGATGTACTCGGGACCAGGGCGAAATGGTTTAGAGGAATCCCTACTAAAGTAAGACTGGGCACAGAGGACGCTGGAGGAGCGATAGGCATGGTCCGCTCCGGAAGCGAGCTTAATAAAGATGAAGGAAAGGTAGAGAAAGAGAAGAAGCAGTGTAAAGCGAAGCCAGATATAAATGCTGACAATTGTTTAACGTAAAGCCTGCTGTAAATGCTGAAGAGAATTGTTATGTGCCCGTCTTTAGTAAAGTTTATTGTTCAAGCGTTCAATGGGACTGTGACTCTGTTTATTCTACTTTGGCTGAGGAGAACGTGCAGTGTTTTACAGGAAGCCCTAGAAATAAAGGAGCAGCAGGTATGCTGACTGAAAGTCATGGAGTGTATGTGAGAGGAGGTCAGGGAGTGCAAGAGACTTTTACCTCAGTCAGGGCTACCACCCTGACTGACCCTTACATATATATGCCCCCAGATCCCTCCTGCGATGTATATAAGTTCCCAGATCCCTCCTGTGGCGTATGGGCCCTCAGCTTCTCCTGTGATGTATGTGGAATTAATGATTACGTCCTGCTTCAGGACATACAATGTGGTGGAAACAGTGCGCTCCACGCTATAGTCTCGCCGAGGACAACAGCAGTCACAGCTCTGGCCCCTCCTATGATATTTATACAGTGGGGAAAATAAGTATTTGATACACTGCCGATTTTGCAATTTTTCGCCCCTACAAGGAATGGAGAGGTCTGTAATTTTTATCGTAGGTACACTTCACCTGTGAAAAGATGGAGAACAAAATGTCTCCATATTCTCCATTTTGTACGTCCATTCTATGCCCTCATAGTGCAGTCTAATGTTTTGCAATTGATTTCCCATAGACTTGAATGGACAAGTGGCATCAGATTTCAAAGTGAAATCGCAGGATGCTACAATTATTTTCACTGACAGATTCTGGTCTCAGCACTGTCCCATTAAATAACATTGGTCCGAGTGCTATCAATAAAAAGTCAGATAGCACTCGCTCTCTATCAATAAAAAGTCAGATAGCACTCGCTCCTGTGAGCGAGCCCAAAGGGTTAGTGGATGTGCTGATAAACAACATGCGGCTTCCACAACGATGGACAGGACTCATCCAGTATTATTCTATTAACCTTTTTTGGACATATTATTGCTGATATACTTCTAAACAAATAGCATATTATGTCTGACACAATCCTGCTTTTTCACATTTTTTACCACGTTAGCACATTCGTTGCAGAAAGCAGAGGAATGTAGATAAGCATTGCAATTTTTTTTTATCTAAAAATTATATCTAAAATTGCTCATCAGTGCCATTAGCTAATTGCGGCAGTTACTGTAACTGTGAGCGCCCAGGTTGGTTCCCTTTTTCAGGGTGATAACAAACAATCTGCACTTACAGTACAAAAAGTTTCCTCTCCAGTTTCCTCACCACATTAAAAGGTAAGATATCATGAGACCATGGTATCTTACTATACCATATAATTAGTAGAATCATGCTGCTGGGACACCCATCAATCCCTAGAAGAAAGGGGCAGAAGGGCCAATGCCAACCCAGTGCTACAAGAAGCTTCAGCCTAGCCACAGTATATTCCAGCTAATTACTCAGCGATACGGGTCCCACAGGTCCTGGGGGTCTGTGCACAGTTCATATACATAGTTGTCCCTTTAAACTTTACTTTTTAATCCTGCGCACATCTCTGATCTCTTTACATAAAGGCTGTGACTGTGGGCGCGATTACAGAGGTGCAAGAGGTCTAAGACACCAGCCATTATACAGTATGTCTATGTGAGACACATAAGAACACTATTTAGAAAGCACAAACTTAGACTAGACAGCATGAAAATGTTCCAAATGTATCACAGTGGCCCATGCTGTATGGTACAGTTGTAGCTTTACAGACAAGTTTGTCTGACTTTATTGGTAGCTGCATTTTTTGCCAAAGTTTAGGCACAATCTCATTAGTAAATCTGCCTCAATATGATTGCCAATTTGTGATGTCTGAACAGTTCTCCTTTATAGTGAATGTGAGTTACAAAATATGGTTTCTGAAAAGTAATTCCATTAATATGCTGGAGAAAATGAACACAGAGCATACAGAATAAATAAAGGGTCAGAGGGAGTCGAATCACAATACAGTTACTCCTATCCTATTTCAGCCATTACGGTCTTTTGAGAGAAACATATATATTTTTAGGTAATGTTAGAAAAACATTATTTTGAGACAGTGTATCTTGGAATGGAAATGAGCCGCTGACGTATTTTACATAAACGTAACTCATTAATTTTCCCCAACGTCTCCTGCAGTATAGCACACATTGCACACAAGCCATTTTTAAGGAGTGAGAACAGATCCCTGCCTGGCAGTTGCCTGGTTTTATATTGCTTTCTAACATTTTCCTTGAGTTTTTTTTCACTCCAGTTTTGCTAATGTAAAGGTGACTGGGAATATGTTGCTAGGTGCTGAAGCAATGACTACGCATAAGATTAGGTCCTGGAATTCTACAAATCTTTTCTATGTGTTTGCAGAGGTTACAAAGTACACTGATCTCATTGAATTTTAGGGATGTTTCTAATATTAACAATTATTGTGCTGACGTCAGAGAGTTCCATCATAGGATTCGCCAAATGTTTGCTTCACTGCAATCATCAATGGATCCCTGTCTTGAATGAAGCAGAGGTGTACATGATCGACCGTCGCTCCACTTATTCTCCATAGGACTGCAGAAGAAAGCCAAGAACAGTGCTTAGCTATTCTTGGAATCACTGGGGGTCTCAATGGTCGGGTTATTTCTCAGGATCACTGGTAGTCTCAGTGGTCAAACCCCCTAGCAATCAGTAAGTTATCAATCCTATAGATATGGGATAGCATTCAAATCTATAATATAACGCTGGGAGCGTCACTCTGTCCAAAGCCTTTATAGACTGTGCAGGCGCAAGCGCCGGCGCAGTCTGGACCCCACAGAGATGCTCCCAGGAGATCGCGGTATGCGTAAGCACTGAACGCACACCACGATCTCCCACGGAGAAGCAGGGACGTGCCAGGAGGGTGAGTATGCTATATTCACCTGTCCCCCGTTCCACCGATGCGTGCCGCTCCGTCCTCCACATCCTCTGCCTGTGACGTTCAGGTCAGAGGGCGCGATGACGCGCTTAATGCGCGCCGCCCTCTGACTGAACAGTCACAGCCAGAGGACCTGGAAGACGGAGCGGCACGCAGCACAGGATCAGGGCCAGGTGACTATATCAAGTGCCGGGGGCCTGAGCTAGCGGTGACTCCAGCACCTGACCCCCACAGCGCACCGGTGTCCCCGCCTGCTCAGGCCCCCAGCACTCGGCGCCCAGCGACCATAGGCAGGAGCCCATTTGCTATCTACTTAATGTTGCACAGCCACGGGTTTCCGTTCTCCATGTACCCTTAGCCTGATTTTGGTTTGTTATAATCGTGGTTCCCCTCATTAATGTGTGTTTAGATTCTGAGTAAAATGAAGGTACAACTGTGTGCAATCCACATACTGTTGATCCACATAGTCCATCAGTAGATATCCTGACTCCCCATACACCTGAATGCTGGGGTGAGCAAGCATGTGTGTTAAATAGGGAGATAAGCCACTGCCAGACACCTAAGGATCAGAGGCGTGAATCAGAGGCATAGCTAGGGTTTTGGCTCAGGGAGGGCGAAGCTACTGAGTGGGCCCCTAACCAGGTAACCTTGATTATAACTGGGTGATGCACCCTAATAGTGGAGGAGAACCTCCGCAGATGACCGCGCTGTTACTGAAGATAATCTCTATATAACGAACAACATGGATATTACCGCCATATGGTCAGTGGTAGATACCAGTCCTACAGAACATATAAGAGATCACAGCACAGTTACAGATAATGTCTTACTGCTGACGTTGTTTCTGATGGAGTCGTCACTTTTCCCGTCTTTTCCATCTGGCCCAGACCGACATAACAACTTCTTCCAGCAATGACTCAGCTGCAGAGAATACAACAAAGACACATTTCACTTCTCATATTCCAGCTCCATCACATCTATTCCTAACCTGCACAAACTTGTCATCCTGCCGATACCCCAATACTGAGCCGCTGCTGCCGTATGTGACCCTATTACTGCACCTGATACCCCAATACTGAGCCGCTGCTGCCGTATGTGTCCCTATTACTGCACCTGATACCCCGATACTGAGCCTCTGCTGCCATATGTGTCCCTATTAGTGTTGAGCGATACCGTCCGATACTTGAAAGTATCGGTATCGGAAAGTACCGGCCGATACCGGCAAAGTATCGGATCCAATCCGATACCGATACCCGATACCAATACAAGTCAATGGGACTCATGTATCGGACGGTATTCCTGATGGTTCCCAGGGTCTGAAGGAGAGGAAACTCTCCTTCAGGCCCTGGGAACCATATAAATGTGTAAAAGAAAGAATTAAAATAAAAAATATCGCTATACTCACCTGTCCGACGCAGCCGGGACTTCAGCGAGGGAACCGGCAGCGTTGTTTGTTTAAAATTCGCGCTATTACTTGGTTACGTGAATTCCCGGCTTGTGATTGGTCAGGTCGGCCATGTTGCCGGGACGCGGACCAATCACAGCAAGCCGTGACGAAATTACGTCACGGCTTGCTGTGATTGGTCCGCGTCCCGGCAATATGGCCGCCCTGACCAATCACAAGCCGTGACGTCACGGGAGGCTGGACACGCGCTCATTTTAAAATGGGCGCGTGTCCAGCCTCCCGTGACGTCACGGCTTGTGATTGGTTGCGCCGCGGTCAACCAATCACAAGCCGGGAGGCTGGACGCGCTCATTTTAAAATGGGCGCGTGTCCAGCCTCCCGTGACGTCACGGCTTGTGATTGGTTGCGCCGCGGTCAACCAATCACAAGCCGGGAGGCTGGACGCGCTCATTTTAAAATTGGCGCGTGTCCAGCCTCCCGTGACGTCACGGCTTGTGATTGGTCAGGGCGGCCATATTGCCGGGACGCGGACCAATCACAGCAAGCCGTGACGTAATTTCGTCACGGCTTGCTGTGATTGGTCCGCGTCCCGGCAACATGGCCGACCTGACCAATCACAAGCCGGGAATTCACGTAACCAAGTAATAGCGCGAATTTTAAACAAACAACGCTGCCGGTTCCCTCGCTGAAGTCCCGGCTGCGTCGGAGAGGTGAGTATAGCGATATTTTTTATTTTAATTCTCTCTTTTACACATTTTAACATTAATGTTGTTGCGATACCCGATACCCGATACCACAAGAGTATCGGAATCCCGGTATCGGAATTCCGATACAGCAAGTATCGGCCGATACCCGATACTTGCAGCATCGGAATGCTCAACACTAGTCCCTATTACTGCAGCTGCTGTGTGGTTCTATGTGCCCTCTAAATTTTAAGGCACCCCTCTATAATATAGCAATGCCAGGTGCAAGTGCCCTAGAAAACAGTGCCCATATTTTGCTCCCTAGAAAGTAATACTGCCCTGTGTGCCCCTTTGACAGTCACAGTAACCTGAGTTCCCCTATAACAATAAGTGCCCACTTTACATTTAATAATGTCCCGAGTCTCCCCTGTACAGCTCCCCTATACACAGTATAATGCTCTCTTATACACAGTATACTGACCCCTTAGTAGCCTCCAAACTGTTTGATGGCTCCAACACTGTAATCCCCACACTGTATGATGCCCTTCTAGATAGCCTCAATATAGTATAATGCACCAGATAGTCCTCAATATAGTATAATGCACTCCCCATATGCCTACTCTATATTGTATAATGCACCCCCATAGGCAGACTCTATAGCACAAGGCAGCACCCATAGGCAGACCCTGTAGTATAAGGTAGCACCCCACAGGCAGACCCTGTAGTATAAAGCAGCACCCCTATAGGCAGACGCTGTAGTATAAGACAGCACCCCTATAGGCAGACCCTGTACTATAAGGCAGCACCCCCATAGGCAGATCCTGTACTATAAGGCAGCACCCCTATGGGCAGACCCTGTAGTATAAGGCAGCACCTCTATAGCCAGACCCTGTACTATAAGGCAGCACCACTATAAGCAGACCATGTACTGTAAGGCAGCACCCATATAGGCAGACCCTGTAGTGTAAGACAGTACCCCTATAGGCAGATCCTGTAGTATAAGACAGCACCCCCCCATAGGCAGACCCTGTAGTATAAGGCAGACCCCCATAGGCAGACCCTGTAGTATAATGCAGACCCCCATAGGCAGACCCTGCAGTATAAGGCAGACCCCCATAGGCAGACCCTGTAGCATTAGGCAGACCCCCCATAGGCAGACCCTGTAGTATTAGGCAGACCCCCCTATAGGCAGATCCTGTAGTATAAGGCAGACCCCCATAGGCAGACCCTGTAGCATTAGGCAGACCCCATAGGCAGACCCTGCAGCATTAGGCAGACCCCCCATAGGCAGACCTTGTAGCATTAGGCAGACCCTCCCGTAGGCAGACCCTGAAGTATTAGACAGACCCCCCCATAGGCAGACTCTGTAGCATTAGGCAGACCCCCCATAGGCAGACCCTGAAGTATCAGGCAGATCCCCCATAGGCAGACCCTGTAGTCTAAGGCAGACCCCCCATAGGCAGACCCTGTAGTATTAGGCAAACCCCCCATAGGCAAACCATGCAGTATTAGGCAGACCTCCCATAGGCAGACCCTGTAGTATTAGGCAGACCCCCCCATAAGCAGAACCTGTAGTATAAGACAGAACCCCCCATAGGCAGATTCTGTACTATAAGGCAGCACCCCTTAAAAAAATAAATAAATACTCACCTCTCTTCTTCCTGGTTCCTGTGCTGCTCTGAGCTCCCACTCATCTCCTGACAGTGGGCTCCGGGCAGTGACATCATCGCACCCCCTGTCGGCATCGCCGATGTCAGACGCTGACAGTGGGATGATGGGTGAAGGAGCGCAGCGCTCCTTCCCTCATCATTGCGGTCAGCTGTTTTGGCTAAATGCCGGTACAGCTGACCCTGCAATGACAGGCGGGGGGCCCACTGCTGGCACCGGCCCCCCCACCTGCTCAGGGGCCCCATAGCGGCCGGTGACACAGCAGGGAGATCGATTCTCCCTGCTCTGCCGCAGAAGGCAACTGTATCGTAGCGTAGCTCCGGGTGGGCCCCCTCAGAGCACTGGGCCTGAGGCGCCCGCACCCTCTGCCCCCCAGGTAGCTAAGCTACTGATGTGAATGTAAATTGCAAAAAGGAGGAAAGCAGCAGCACTGTGTAGAGACCAATATATATGCATACACAAAATCTATCATAATTGTTGAGTAAACAGTAATAAAAAGTAAAAAAAATGTAAAAATTACTTACGAAAGTGAAGGTTCTTAGCTCTTAAATTGGCCAATTCATATGAGCCCATCCACCATGTCACTTCTCTGATGGCTCCTATCATCTAAATCAGGGGTGGGGAACCTCCGGTCCACAGGCCGTATGTGGGAAGGTCCCCAGAGTCTGCAATGTCCATGCGGCAGCCACACCCTGCCGGCTGCCGGCCCTTTAACTCCAAGTGCACGGCACACAGCATTCATCACAGAACGCTGCCTGCCCTGCAGAATCATGAATGATGTCATCGAGGCAGGCGGGGTTAGTGATGGAGTGGGCGGGGTTAGCGTCAAATGCTCTCCAGTCCTCCAGTCCCGGTATGAAGAGCTGTTGCCAGACCAGAGAGTCCAGAGCGATCTCTGTGCTGGCAGCTGTGTCTGCAGGTGATCTGTGTCCCTCAGCTATGTGCCCCCCAGCTATGTGCCCCAATATAATTTCTTTGCTCACCCAGCTATAAGCCCCCTGTGATCGCTGTGCCTCCCAGCTATGTGCCCCCATGTCATCTCTGTGATCCCTGTGGCCCTTAGCTATGTGCCCCCTGTGAGCTCTGTGCTCCCCCGCTATGTGCCCCAATATGATTTCTTTGCGCCCCCAACTATAAGCCCCCTGTGATCGCTGTGCCTCCAAGCTATGTGCCCCCATGTCATCTCTGTGATCCCTGTAGCCCTTAGCTTTGTGCCCCCTGTGATCTCTGTGCTCCCCTGCTATGTGCCCCAATTTGATTTCTTTGCTCCCCCAACTATAAGCCCCCTGTGATTGCTGTGCCTCCCAGCTATGTGCCCCATGTCATCTCTGTAATCCCTGTGGCCCTTAGCTATGTGCCCCGTCATCTCTGTGCCTCCCAGCTATGTGCCCCCATATCATCTCTGTATCCCTGCGATCCCTTTGCCCCCAGCTATTTGCCCCCTGTGATCTCTGTGCCCCCCGCTATGTGCCCCAATATGATCTCTTTCCTCCCCAACTATAAGCCCCCTGTGATCTCTGTGCCTCCCAGCTATGTGCCCCCATGTCATCTCTGTGCTCCTCCTGTGATCCCTGTACCCCCAGCTATGTGCCCCCTGTGATCTCTGTGTCCCCCTGCTTTGCATACCGGGCAGCCCTTAATGGCAATACTGTAGAGAGATTTAATCTTCTTTGGTCTCCTTGGGATTCCTTTTGGTCCATGCTAAATATATGGCCTCTATAAGATGCTATAACTAGGTCATAACATTCCACATCATTTCCCCCTCTTTTCTTTTGTCTGAGTCTGTGTGTTTGTAAAATTTTACTCTTTATCTACTTGAAAATGTTTAACTATTACTGTAGTATAAGACTGGTTGTTAACCAATAAATGATAGTTTGATAGCTAAAAATCTAAAATGCATAATTACTTTTTCTTTTCCTGTAAAATTTGAAAAAATTTGAATAAAAATTACAATAAAAAAAAGAAGTATAAGCCAGGGTTGGGTTATAAAAAAATCACAATCTCTGATGATCCCCCAGAACACTATCAAATCCATAATCATCAAATGGAATGAACATGGTACCACAAAAAACCTGCCAAAACTCTCAGCCTGGGCAAGAAGGGCAATAATCAGAGAGGCAGCACAGAGATCAAAGGTAACCCTGATGGAGCTGCAGAGTTCCCAAGCAGAGACTAGAGAATCTGTTCATATGACAACAATAAGTCATACACGCCTTTATCGAAGAGTGGACAGAAAAAAGGCCTTTACCTTAATCCAATTGAGAATCTGAGGTCAGATTTGAAGATTGCTGTTCACTAAAGAAGACCAAATGTTCAAAGTAGTAGGCATGCTCTTTACATGAACTGATGCAAAACCTCAAAAAACAGTGACATTTCAGGTTGTGAGGTAGCAAAAAAATGCCAAGGGAGTGAATACTTTCACAAACCACTGTATGTACTTGTCTTCTGTCTATACAGTGCTGAGTATAAATCAGTACACTCAAAAGATTTGCCAGAAACCTTTGTTTCAGAATCAACATTTTCTTTGGGAAACCATGCTATAAAATTCTACCACAAGTGTGAGCCATTTACTGCAAATAAAAGTTATTTTGCCCAACCAAAAAAGTAATTTTCCTAATAAATTAATTCAAGACCATGTTGCAAAATTGAGTACACTTCAATGAAAGATTTAGAAGCAAAGCTAAAGTTTAAACTACAAAATTCGAATTAGCAGAAATTCAACCACAGGAATGTCTAAGTCAGAGGTCCCCAACATTTCTGACCTTGAGGGCCACATTCAGCTCTGAGAGAGGGTAGCAAGCCACATCCAGCCTTGAGAGAGGGTCGAGAGCCACATTCAGCTCCCGCCCCCTCACAATAGTGGCAACCAAAGCCCCCATTACAGGCATAATGGTAATCAAAGCTTTTCCACAAAAATCAATCACCCCAAAGCAGTATACAAAGATCCAGGGGTTCCTACAATACACTCCATTTAGTATTCTCCTATAAAGCACTCCCAAGACACTGTCACATCCATCTTCAAACACATCCTCTTACAGGTGGTGCCATCTTGTCTCCAGCGTACCATACTTAAATAATTTCAAAATCCCTAAGACCCGTATATGTGCATCCAGATCTGCTCTTCTGTGCAGAGCTGCTCACAAAATTCACCATTTTCAGATGTCCTCTTCATACCTGTTTGCTAGAACTGGAGCTAATGCACCAAGCTGACAGACAGCCATGAGCCACAATTCATGTATTCATTAAACAGGTGTTTAGCAGACAGTTGACTGAAAAGGGCATTACTTAATAAAGAAAACTCCTTCCAATTTCATGCTGTCAGCAATAGTACCACATGGAAGAGAAATGTCATAAAATCTGAGTAAGAAAATAATTTCTTTACACAAGAAAGGCTATAAGAAGATCAGCAAAGTTTTGTATATCAGACAGAATCCTGTTGCAAAAGCAATACAAAAATTTAACAGAGATGGAAATACAATCATCTCACAGAGATGACCAGGCCTACCATGAAAATTTACACAATGAAAGGAGCATCTACTGATGAGAAGGGTTAAAAAATAAAAATACAAGTTCACTGCAGTTAGCTTAAGAAGTAGCAAGCTAAACAGGGGTGAGGGTTACCCATGACACAAAATGGTTTTCACTGCAAGGGAATGGGATTCTTGGGTGTCATTCATGTAGGTAGCCTCTCCTAAAGCCCATGCACTAAAAACCCACCTACAATTTGCTAGATGCCATGCTTAGAAATAAGAAGACTCCTGGTACTGTATACTTTGGAGTGATGAGACCAAGATAAATGTTTTTGGAACCTATCTCTTCAAAATTCTCTGGCATCACAAAGGTGATGAGTACAAAGAAAAATGCATGGCATGGTGCCTAGAGTGAAACATGGTAATGACAGTGTCTTTATATAGGGTTGCATATGTGCTGCTGGGGTCGGGGAGCTATATTTCATTAATTGAATCAATAATTCACAGAAGTAAAGCGCTATATTGAAAGAGAAGATGCTGAAATAACTCTGTGACCTTTGTATACTTGTACTTTTCCAACATCACAATGATCCAAAGCAATTTTATGACCACTATTTCATTTTTGAGGAAGAAAGTGATTGAGTGGCTGTTACACCCCTGTGTCGGATATACCAGGCTCCTTCCCTGTGTCCGCTTCCCTCAACTGTGCTCCACATCAGGCAAGTTGCCTGGAGTGGATTTATGACCTGCTGTTGTAAATAGAACCATGAATTCTGCTGTCTACCAAAAAATCCTGAAAAAGAATGCCCAGCCATCTGTTTGTGACCTCCAGCTGAAGAAGACTTAAGTTATACAGTAGGACAATGATCCAAAACACACCAGCAAGTCCACCTCCGAATGGCTTAAGAAAAACAAAATTAAGACTTTGGCTTGGCCTAGTCAAAAGCCTGACCTTAATCCAATTGAGATGTTGTGGCATGACCTTAAAAAGGCAGTACATGCTTGGAAACCCTCCAATGTGTCTGAATTACAACAATTCTGCAAAGATGAGTGGGACAAAATTCCTCCGGAGTGTTGTAAAAGACTCATTGTCAGGTATGCTTGATTGCCATTGTTGCTGCTAAGGGTGACCCAACCAGTTATTAAGTTTAGGAAGCAATCACTTTTTCACGCAGTGCCCTATAGGTTTGGATTTCTTTTTACCTTAATAATAAAGACTTTCATTTAAAAACTGCATTTTGCGTTTACTTGTGTTATCTTTGTCTAAAGCTGGAGTCACACTACCATAGAATATGGGTGAGTGCTATGCGAGAAAACATCGCATAGCACTCGGACCAGTGTTAATCTATGGGACAGCTCACATCACGTTTATTTTCTCAGGCATATTCAGCGTACATGTAAAATTGCAGCATGCTGCAATTGTCACTGAATCTCGGCCAAGACTGTATTTATATTGCATAGCGAGACAGATAGAAGAAAAGCTGACAATTCATCTGCCGTGTTCAGTAATATCACAGCGTGACAGGATTGAATAGAATAGATATAAACATAGAATACATACAGTGGGTACAGAAAGTATTCAGACCCCTTTAGATTTGTCTCATTGCAGCCATTTGGTAAATTCAAAAGTTCATTTTTTTCTCATTTATGTACACTTCGCACCTCATCTTGACTGAAAAAAAAAACAGAAATGTAGAAATTTTTGCTAATTTATTTAAAAAAAATACTGAAATATCACATGGTCCTAAGTATTCAGACCCTTTGCTCAGTATTGAGTAGAAGCACCCTTTTGAGCTAGTTCAGCCATGAGTCTTCTTGGGAATGATGCAACAAGTTTTTCACACCTTGATTTGGGAATCCTCTGCCATTCTTCCTTGCAGATCCTCTCCAGTTCCATCAGGACGGATGGTGAATGTTGGTGGACAGCCATTTTCAGGTCTATCCAGAGATGCTCAATTGGGTTTAGGTCAGGGCCCTGGCTGGGATAGTCAATAATGGTCACAGAGTTGTTCTAAAGCCACTCCTTTGTTTTTTTTTAGCTCTGTGCTTAGGGTCATTGTGTTGTTGGAAGGTGAACCTTCAGCCAAGTCTGAGGTCCAGAGCACTCTGGAAGAGGTTTTCAACCAGGAGAGCTCTGTACTTGGCCGCGTTCATGTTTCCTTCAATGGCAACCAGTCGTCCTGTCCCTTCAGCTGAAAAACACCCCCATAGCGTGATGCTGCCACCACCATGTTTCACTGTTGGGATTCTATTGGGCAGGTGAAGAGCAGTGCCTGGTTTTCTCCACACACACCACTTAAAATTATCACCAAAAAGGTCTATCTTCATCCCATGAGACCAGATAATCTTATTTCTCATAGTCTGGGAGTTCTTCATGTGTTTTTTAGCAAACTCTATACGGGCTTTCATATATCTTGCACTGAGGAGAGGCTTCCGTCGGGCCACTCTGCCATAAAGGCCCGACTGGTGGAGGGCTGCAGTGATATTTGACTTTGTGGAACTTTCTTCCATCTCCCTACTGCATCTCTGGAGCTCAGCCACAGTGATCTTGGGTTTGTTCTCTCTCACCATAGCTCTTCTCCCACGACTGCTCAGTTTGGCTGGATGGTCAGGTCTAGGAAGACTTCTGGTGGTCCTAAACTTCTTCCAATGAAGGATTATGGAGGCCACTGTACTCCTAGGAACCTTTAGTACTGCAGAAATTCTGTTGTAACCTTGGCCATATCTGTGCCTTGCCGCAGTTCTGTCTCTGAGACCCTGGGCCAGTTCCTTTGACCTCATGATTCTCATTTGATTTGACATGCACTGTGAGCTGTGAGGTCTTATATAGACAGGTGTGTGCCTTTCCAAATCAAGCCCTATCAGTTTAATTAAACACAGCTGAACTCCAATGAAAGAGTAGAACCATCTCAGGGAGGATCACAAGGAAATGGACAGTGTGTGACTTAAATATCAGTGTCTGAGCAAAGGGTCAGAATACTTATGACCATGACCATATAATATTTCAGTTTTTCTTTGTAAATAAATATGCAAAAGTTTCTACATTTCTTTTTTTTCAGTCAAGGTGGGATGCAGAGTGTACATTAATTAGAAAAAAATGAACTTTTTTGAATTTACCCAATGGCTGCAATGAAACAAAGAGTGAAAAATGTAAAGGGCCCTGAATACTTTCAGTACCCAATGTATATATATAGATGTCAGTGACACACGCATATATATATATATATATATATATATATATATATATATATATATATATATATATATATATATATGTATATACAGCTCTGGCAAAAATTAAGAGACCACCACATCAAAACCCTGTCATGGGCAGCCCAATCTCCAGACCTGAACCCCATTGAAAACCTTTGGAATGTAATCAAGAGGATGATGGATAGTCTTAAGACATCAAACAAAGAAGAACTGCTTACATTTTTGCTCCAGAAGCAGTGTGAAAGACTGGTGGAAAGCATGCCAAGACGCATGAAAGCTGTGATTAAAAATCATGGTTATTCCACAAAATATTGATTTCTGAACTCTTCCTGAGTTAAAACATTAGTTTATAATGTTGACACCATAATGTGGTGGTGCACCATGTTGGGTGTCTTGTCTGAGCATTCCTACATTAACAGTTTCCTGGAAAGTGGGTTCATCATCGTGGGCCAGTTGAATGGCCACCAAGGTCTCCTGATCTGATCCCCTTAGACTTTTATCTTTGGGGTCATCTGAAGGCAATTGTCTATGCTGTGAAGATACGAGATGTGCAGTATCTGAAACAACGGATACTGGAAGCCTGTGCTAGCATTTCTTCTGTGGTGTTGCTATCAGTGTTTCAAGAGTGGGAGAAGAGGGTTGCATTGACAATCCAACACAATGGGCAACACTTTAAACACATTTTCTAAGTGGTCATAAACTTGTAAATAACTCATGAAAGAATAAAGTTTCATTTAAACCAAGCACACCATTGTTTTTCTTGTGAAATTCTCAATAAGTCTGATGTGTCAAATGACCCTCTTTCCATTGAAAAAATATAAAGTTGGATTCAAAATGTCCGACTTCAAAATGGCCGCCATGGTCACCACCCATCTTGAAAAGTTTTCCCCCTCCCATATACTAATGTGCAACATAAAGGAAGTTGATATCACCAACCATTCCCATTTTATTCAGATGTATCCATATAAATGGCCCACCCTGCATATATACAGTATATGTGTGTTTGTGTGTTTTGACGAATATTTCCTTTGAAAACGATGTGTAAATGACATAGGGAATTGCTGTATGCAAAAGCTCATGTTAAAATCGCATTGCAATAGGATAGCAATTGCACTGCATTCAGATGTAGATTGGATGCTGGTTGTGAAAAATCGGATTGTACTCTCATGGCACTCGCGTGACACTCATATTACACTGGTGCGACTCTCAGCAGGGAGACTCGGACCAATTTTCCACATGTTTAGTGTGACGCCGGCCTAATATTTATATTTGTTTGGTGATCTGAAACATTTAAGTGTGACAAAATGCAAAAGAATAGGAAGAAGAAAATCAAAAATGGGGCAAACACTTTTTCACACAACTGTAAATGATGAAAAATAAATGTGTAATTGTAACTACAGTAGATACCAGCTACACCATATCAGTGATTAATTATATTGATTCTGACATTGCTTCTGACACCTCCTTTATTACTCCCCATCTATTGATTTAATCTCTGTAGCATTCCGACACTACTACTATCATCTTCTTCTTTGCTGCAGTTATACAACACATCCCTGTCTAAAGTATTTGTCCGATGTTTTAAAACCTTCTCTATTTCTGAGCTGTGAGCTCAAGTGTATTCACACAATCCTAAAATTACCCTAAAATGTCTGCTGTATTCCATGCCTAGTCTTTTATACAGACTATACAGCGATAGTTACAGTCGTGCCTGATGTCATGTCAGCCTAATTTGACTAATGCATTGTGATGCAATGTGTAAGAAGGCACCAGCCATTTTTTGAGATTCACAGGAATCAAATCATGTATTGTTCAAAATTGCTGAGACTTTAACATTTAATTAAAATTCAACATAAATTTGTTTTGCATTGAATTGATGTGATTATCTCCAGTTGACAGCCTATGCATCTGAGTTATTGCCATGCCAGCACCAAACATTTATAGTGATTTTCCGTAAATGGTTAACATTATAAAGGAAAAATTAATATAACGAAGCCTAAATCACACCGCCGGGCAGGACTCAAGTACGGTACAATAGACGAGGAGGCAGAAACAAAACACCAGCTTTATTGAATGACAGAGGATTATATGCCGAAAATAAGACTAACAGTTATTGAAAAGGAAATAGCAATATTAGATACAAAGAGAGATAGCTGGAGCGTCACACAAGCTGCACTCCAGCTATGGCAATACAAAGTTCAATACAAACAGTATAAACAATTTCTACAAACTACTCTCTTCTAACTTCATACCTGGCTTCTGATAGTCGGGCAATGCTGCTATAGTGCCTTAGCTACAAAAGCCTGCTGTACAGCCTAACACAGTTGAACACATGTATCTCACTCACTGTTCTGTAGCACTTAGAAGAAAGCTGCTGCTGGATCCTGGTGTAGTAGCGCCGAGTTTGTTGTGTTGAGCTCTTCCTTCAGGTTAACTGATCTGTCTTCTTCCAGATCCAGGCAAGTCTCATTCCCTCTTTCATTGTTGCGAGATTACTGACACCACAGCGTTCTTTTCTCTCTCAGGTTACAGGTGCTCAGGGAGAACCATTCTGGCTGTTCGATGCGACTCTTTCCTTCTGACACGGTCATGGTGATCGATATTGCAGGTACCAGGCATCTTCTCCCTTGAAGCTGTTCAAATTCATTTACCAGTCTCTCGTTGTTAGGACACACTTACTGTCCTTACTGTCTCTCACAGGCACGTTGCTCTCTGTTCCCTTCCTGAACCAACACACTTCCTACTTTTGGTTCAGAACCAACACAAAGCAAGCTGCAGGGAAGAAATGACTAGTACAAGTGCACACAAATCAGAGGGGAGCAGTGTCTCTTGAAGTCACAGCGTAACTCAGTTCTTAACAAGGGCTGACCCTCTACATTAAATCAAAATTCTTTTTAAAATAGAAATTATTTAAAGGGAGTCTGCCAGCAACGAATGGCTGTTTAAACCAAGTACATGTGATCAGTACACCATTGGCATGTCCAAACATTTAAGTGCACCTTCACATCTACTTAGACCATAGGTGCATCGAGCATGTACTTGGTTTGAACTGTCATTCTTATCTGAGTCCCTTAAAAAATTAATGACAGCAGGTTCTGGATATAATAAACGTTTTCTGATCTTTCTTCATAAAAACAGAGTGTGTGTTGAGGCTTGATGAATCTTGCAGAGTGTGGAATCTTCTCATCTTTCTCCTTTTACATCTATAGTATTACTGTTTATGCAGGAGGTGTGTGAAAAATAGAAAGTTCAATACTGCTGGTCCAAAACAAGAGAGCTGATCACTGCTGGTCCAGTGGTAAATCCTGACATTATTGTCAGGGCAAGCTCTACACAGCAGCCACTATATGTGAAACGTAACTTTCCATGAAGCCCATTAATTGTAATGTGGCAGCCTGTTTAATTCTCTATCTCAAGCATATTTTTTTTTCCCAGAAATTGGAAAATCCTGTGCTTTCAGCCATTATTACTCATAGCTGAAGGAACTGTGTTTGCTTATATTGGCCAATGCTCTTGTTTTATTTTGCAGTGATCAGTCTGTAGTTAAATCATATACCACTCGCCCCCCCAAAAAAAAAAATAAAATAAAATGTGGCGTCAAGAATCCTATCTGCTATCTTACCACTTGTTCTCCCTGGATGCATAAGAAAAGAAAGAGTACTGTATTGAAACATGAAGTCTTACACAAGTACTGTAACCTTTAAGTGTTATTTTTTAGAGGCTTTAAGCAAATGTGAAATGCAAGCGCTCATTCTCACTAGGCTTTTATGTTTCAATATATTCAGAAGATGAATACAGAGCATTTTCTGCACTCAGCAAGGTACAGTAAAAACGTATAAAATATCTTCTCGTTAAAGGAAGAATTTCTTCATCCAGCTGCATCAATTCTTTAGTGTGAAAAGCAATAGTAAGAAAAAGGCCCTCGGCATAATTCGGCTTTTATAGTCTCTGCTGTTCCAACTACTATGAAATGCTGTGCAATAACGCAGAATGGGTCATCAGAGCACTTATCTTATATACATTTTATTAGACGTGAATACAGCACAAACATGGAAACATATAATATCTATAACACATTGTCTGCTACATTTTAATGTAAAAGTTTTGTCTAACAGAATAAGAGTTATAGTAACTGCAGGAAATCTTGTAAAAAAAAAATTAAAATGACCCATTAAAACAAACCTGTCAAGTCAGATAACACTATTCCGGGGTCACACTTGCGAGTTCAATGCGAGAAACTCGCACGAGTCTCTCGCATCAAGACCCGGCACTGCCGCCGGCACTCGGGACCGTAGAGTGTGGCTGCATGTATTTCTATGCAGCCGCACGCTCCAGTCCCGAGTGCCAGCTGCAGTGCAGGGACTTGATGCAAGAGACTCGTGCAATTTCTCACATTGAACTCGCAAGTGTGACCCCGGCCTTAATCTGCAGATTGAGGTTTAATGTCCAGATTAATTAGCATTAGAAGGCTGCCGTACTGAAAGTGCAGATCCCAGGAGAAAAAAAAAAGTATTTTCCCAGGAGCCGCTGACTTTCAATCATACAGACATGCCAGCGTGACTACAGTCAGCACTCACAGCGGCGCTGCACTCTAACGGGGCGTGCTTAAAGTAGCTGTTCACAGTGCTATGAGCGGTGATTGTAACCACGCTGGAAAGCCTTTATGACTGAAAGCCGGCAGATCTCGAGAGAAAAAAAGCTCATTTTCTCACAAGAAGAGCAATTCCAGTACAGCGGCAAGGCAACTTGCTGAAAATATTAACCTCTAGATTAACCCCATGTCGGCAGGATAATAGCGTTACACAATGTAACAGGTTTCCTTTACATCCACTACCACTCCAGCTCTGTAGCTTCAGTGATTCCCCTGGACTTTGTTTATTTTCCTGAAGTAATGATGTGGTGTACATAGATATGAAAGTTAAATCTAATCATTGCCCTCCGTGGTAATCAGCATAGTTTCTAGTATTTTCACTGAGGTCAGAATCTGCAGTGGTCACATGTATGTACAGAACATCAACGCTCCAGGAAAATTCTGAAAAATATACAACTTAAAAAAAAATACACAGATATCTGGTTTGCCTCCCATATACAGAGATCAAGGTGTTGAAATCGCTCTGCATTAACATTGGCCCTTGTGGATAGGAAAGCTTCTTGTAGATGGGGCAAATTAGATGTGGGGTAATTGAAATGCTATATTCTACCTCGTTCCTCAGATGCTCTATAGGAAAAATAACTGGGTTAACACAATGCATTAGTTACCCCTACTATCTAAACATCAAATAACTTGTATCAAAAGACCCAGTTCTGGTGGCATGTCACCGCCTGAGTATTCAGGAAGTTGGCAGCCACGTCACTTCATTCATTACTGTGCCAGCACTACCTAGAACCTCGTTGCAAATTCAGCTCTGCTACATCCCACAGTATGTCTAATGACATCAGCTACATTGCCACATTATGACCACTGAGTCCTGACATATCCAGCTCGGCTACATTACTGGGCCCTGCTACATTTCTACAGAGTTCTACCCAGACATATCCAATGATGCATTTGGGAAAATCATAGCTTTTTTAACGTGTTTTTCAGAAAGTGATGCAAACAAAATACAACATGAACACATTGTGTGAACATATCCTTAGTCCCCTGACCCACTCAGCTCTATCACATGGCTGAGCTATCTCTAGTAAGCTATTTCGTCTCCTCTGTTTCATCAGTCTATCTAAGCTCTTAGGGTACCGTCTCACTATACGATTTACCAACGATCACGACCTGCGATACGACCTGGCCGTGATCGTTGGTAAGTCGTTGTGTGGTCACTGGGGAGCTGTCACACAGACCGCTCTCCAGCGACCAACGATGCCGAGGTTCGCTGGTAACCAGGGTAAACATCGGGTTACTAAGCGCAGGGCCGCGCTTAGTAACCCGATGTTTACCGTGGTTACCAGCGTAAAAGTAAAAAAAAAAAAAACAGTACATACTCACCATCTGATGTCCGTCAGGTCCCTTGCCGTCTGCTTCCCGCTCTGACTGAGTGCCGCCGTAAAGTGAAAGCAGATCACAGCGGCGACGTCACCGCTGTGATCTGCTCTCACTTTCCGGCCGGCAGACAGTCAGAGCGGGAAGCGGACGGCAAGGGACCTGACGGACATCAGATGGTGAGTATGTACTGTTTTGTTTTTTTTACTTTTACGCTGGTAACCACGGTAAACATCGGGTTACTAAGCGCGGCCCTGCGCTTAGTAACCCGATGTTTACCCTGGTTACAAGTGATCGCATCGCTGGATCGCTGTCACACACAACGATCCAGCGATGACAGCGGGAGATCCAGCGACGAAAGAAAGTTTCAAACGATCTGCTACGACGTACGATTCTCAGCAGGGTCCCTGATCGCAGTAGCGTGTCAGACACTGCGAGATCATAACGATATCGCTAGAACGTCACGAATCGTACCGTCGTAGCGATGAAAATGCCACTGTGTGACGGTACCCTTACACTAAGTGTCCAGCCTGCATAGCCTTCAATCTTTGAGCCTCTACATTTTTCGTTTCTTTAGCTGCCATCCAGTCACTACAGCCTCTATTCCTTCTCTGATCTCTTTAGTCAGTGAGACTTAGACTTTTATGTCCACGGGATCCCCCTTCACTGGCTGTTTTTTCTCCATCACACCATTTCTGGAATATTCTTCACACCACATCCCACAAAACCCCACACAAGATCAGGATTTTTTAATACTGGTTCAGGCTACTCTAGCATTATTGACTATGCCTTATTTAAAGTCACTCAGATTACTCAATTCTCCTATTGCAAATGTGGATTTACAATGAAAATGATCCACAGAAAACTTCCTTATTGATTTTGTGCTGCACTTTGGGGTCACTTCTATAAGTTTCATAATGAGAAACTCCAATTATGAAGTCTTATGTGTTTCTAATGAATTTCCCATTCAGTGAATGATATTGTGAAGCACACAAATGCCCTTAGTAAGAAACAACAATTGACAAAACATAGAAAAAAATATCCTTGGGTCTCTTGATGCATGAAATGTATGAGAATTGAGGTTAATACATTTTCATTGTGAGTGATGAGGTTTATTGAAGTCTCTCTTAGCTCTATGCTGACATTCTGTATCTGACAGTCTTTGCCTAACTGATATTAATGTAACATAACTAAGGTCTTGGCTATGCTCCTTACTTAGTTCCAGACAGGCGCTTTCGGTCCTATTACAAGTGAAATAATATACATTTAAAATCATCATTATCATCATTATTATGTGTCTCTATTGTTGTACAGTGGTCTAGTCAAGAATATAAGCCGAGACTCCAGAGAAGAAGAAATAATTTATAGGCCAATTGTCTGTCTCACTATTCAGATAATCATATTCTGTTTACGTTTCTTTTCTTAATGTGTTCAGTCTGTCATTACATTTTGTCTGCCAGTTTTCACTGCTATTGTGCACTGTGGAATATAATTATATTTTACTTGTGTCGGCTCAGATCTGTTTGCATAATCCTCTGACACTATCTGTTGGCTGTGGTTACAGAATTCTTCCAGCTTGTAGCACTGCCAGTTGTTAGATAACGTGGACTGGCTTGGTCAGTGTATCAAGTTTTTATCAAGTACCTTCCTCATTTATAACGGAATTAAGTTACAATCTCCACAGTGGAACGTTAGTAGTATTGAAAAGACTGAAGAGAAGCTACTATCTACACTAGATTACATCTCATTTGGGTCCAATGGAAATTAGTGCACATTTATAGCATGTACAAAACCCAAGATAAAAACAAAATGAGCAAATACCCTGCAGTAAATAAATAACAAGCAATAGTGCATGGAAATTATATAGGGTACTTAGTTAACATAATTTTGATCAAAAAAATGTAGCAGCCATCCCACCACATCAAGGTGACCCCATTCGGGACGGTCCTAACCGCTAGTATTAAAACCTTACCATATGTCAAATTACATAAATGTGAATAAGGGCCAAGCAGAACTGAGGCCCCAACTACTGGACACTCAGACATGGGGAGCTATATAAATATAATGTCCAGTTGAAAAAACAGGGAGGCCACATCCTTATTTACACATAGCACAAAAACCTGAAACAAAAACCTAAAGAAATTAACTGGATTATAAGATGGGGTGCATGCAGTGTATAGGCACATGTTGACACTGGCTACTAAACAGACAAAACCCAAGATAAAAACAAAATGAGCATATAACCAAAAGTAAATAAATAAATATCAACAGTGCATGGAAATAATATAGGGTACTTAGTTAACATAATTTTGATAAAAATGCCATAAAATTCATCCCACCACATGCACTGGGTTTCTCAAACGAAGCGTCATCAGAAAGGAAGTAGGGAAATAAAGTAGAAAAGCTGTTAGATGGTGTACATAGAGAAGGATATGGACTTATTAATGAAAATACTTTGACTTTGGACCACCCCTTTAAGATCCACATTTGGTTCCTTCAAACCTTCGTTACTGTGGACTCTGTCTCAAGCCACTTTGTTCCCTTCTTTTGCCTCAGTCACTGTATATTATGCCTTGTACTGCGTGACTTCCCCTATGTTCCTGCCTAGACCTATGGATACAAGGACTGGTACTTTTTCTGATCATTGTTGGCTTTACCTGACTACGTTCCATATGTGACCTTAGAATATTATGCATGTTACAATTTCTATGTTGCTACTTAGATTCTTGAATACTATGCATGGTACCTGTGGTACTACTCCTGGTTACTGCATTCTTGACTAGACCCTAGGATACTATGCATTGTACCTGTAGTGCTACTTCTGGGCCTGATATTCACCTTCCTACTTTCTACTCTCTAGTGCCATACCTTGGTCATTCACATCCTGAATTTTCACCTAGTCATTATCTTTGGCTATGTTCCTGACCCCACCTTGCTCTTAGATTCTGCAATGTCATGTTTTCCTGCTATCTCCAGGTATTATCCACCAAAAGTGACTCTTAATTTAATTCAAGCCCTGTTTCTGGTTTTGTCTATGACCTGTTCCTGGTTGCTCTTACTGATATCTACTGATCATTTCTAGGGCTGCTCCTGCAAACTGCTCTTGGTATCTCTTTTTTCCAAACCTGCATATTCCAGACTATGTTCCTCCTTTGACCATTTGATACTGTGATTGGAATATGTAGTGCTATTCCTGGCCCTGATATCTGGGTTGCACTCGATTACATTCCTTTCTCGTGCATTGGTCGATTTCACTCTTACAGCATACTCAGGGATGACTTTTGCCTCTTTTCCTGACCATGTCTCACTCCTGAATTTGCCTTGTTTTGTATCTCTCTGTATTATTTTTAGTTGTGATTCACTGGAGCTGTCCTAGGCCTGCTCCTGATCCTGTTCCTGGTATCTCTTGGTTCTGTCTCTTGCCTGCTCTTGGTTTCAGTTTCTGGTGTCACCTGCCTTATTCAAACCCAGAATCCAAAGCATTTTCCTGTAATCTGTCATCCTGGTTCAGTCCTGTTATGCACTCCACATTTGGTCTTGTTCTTGCCCTACTATTGCTGCTGCACCCAGCTGCCAATTTGTGATTATTCTAGAGACTTAGAGGTTAAAGCCAGGGGACACCTTACATTTGCACTATAGTTTAGTGCGCACAAACTAGTTGCAGCCTAAAAATGCAGGTTGATGTGCAGACATACGTCTTACCACCTTCAGTCCGTTTAAAATGTGATCTTCCATCTCATCTTCCACTTCAACACAGCATTTATCTGAAGAAGGTCCATAAGGACCGAAACGTTATCCTCTAGCTTTTGATCACGGACTGTAAACAAATTCACCTTGTTTTGCAACATATCCTTTTGAGTGCCGAGTTTCATTACTACTGCAGACAAAATAGCATCCTTGAAGCCTAAGGCCACGTTCACACTTTGCGGCCTGCTCTGCGGTTAATCCCGCAGCGGAATTGATAAATCTGCAGGGCAAAACCGCTGCAGTTATCCCTGCAGATTTATCGCGGTTTGTTCCGCGGTTTCCGCTGCGGGTTTCCGCCTATACTATTGATGCTGCATATGCAGCAATATGCAGCATCAATAGTAATGTAAAAAATAATAAAAATTGGTTATACTCACCCTCCGATGTCCGGATCTCCTCGGTGCTGCAGGCGGCTGTGCCGACAAGGACCTTCGTGACGTCACGGTCATGTGACCGCGGCGTCATCACGGTCATGTGACCGCGACGTCACCACAGGTCCTGCTCGCACAGCAACTGAGACCGGACGCCGCGGGCAGCGCTGAGAGGTGAGTATAGCATCATTTTTTATTTTAATTCTTTTTTTTACACCAAAATATGGTTCCCAGGGCCTGGAGGAGTCTCCTCTCCTCCACCCCGGGTACCATCTGCACATTATCCGCTTAACTTCCCGCAACGTGGGCACAGCCCCATGCGGAAAGTGAGTGGATCAATGCATTTCTATGGGTGCAGAATCGCTGCGATTCTGCACCAAGAAGTGACATGCTCCTTCTTTTTTTCCGCAGAAAAGCCGCGCGGCTTTTTCCGCGGAAATCCGCAGCGTGGGCACAGCGGGTTTTGTTTTCCATAGGGTAACATTGTACTGTACCCTGCATGGAAAACTGCTGCGGATCCGCAGTGTCAAATCCGCTGCGGATCCGCGGCAAAACCCGCAAAGTGTGAACGTAGCCTAAGGGCCATTTACATTGAGTGATTATTGGAAAATGAGTGTTCCTAGCAATTGGCCAGTCTAAATAGGCCTTTAGATTTCTAGGAAAATACTTTGTTTAAATAACCTCAGAATTAGAATTGCTCTTGGTAGCACTTCATTCTTTGTAAACATGACATATGCTGCTGAGAACAATGATATTCTATGCGCACACAACGATTGTGTTAACATAAAAGTGCCATCAGCCTGCCTTAAAGGCTATTAAACGTCTTTTGAGTCCCTTGTGAATATTCAATTGTTAGTCAGTTAATGGACGTACAGCTTTAGGTTATAAGCCCAGCCCTGTTTTTTTCCAGAGGGGTATGCAACTACTTGTAATCAAGTTGGCAGAGTGCTATGAGCCAAGTGACTGAGTTCTTTTTAGAAAGAAATCTTGGAAAGATTCTCTGGACCAGACGTTTCTGCTGTCGTGGCAATTCAAAAAATCCCTCCAGTGATTGATGAACATAAGTGAAGGAAAGGAGCATGGTTCTTACACATTGATTAATTCTTACCATAACTGCATAACTTACCATATGGTGCTTCTCACAAAATTATCACACTGCCAAAAAAAAACAATAGCTGGTTTAAAAACAACACTGTGCTTGATTGGCCAGTAAACTCACCTGACCTTAAGACCTTAACCCCATAGAGAATCTATGGGGTATTGTCAAGAGGAAGATGAGAGACACAAGACTCAACAATGAAGATGAGCTGAAGGCTGCTAGCAAATCAACCTGGGCCTCCTTAACACCTCAGCAGTGTAAGGGGGTCACACAGACTGATATGCACCCCACCCATTTAAGTACGTCCCAGTTGCTGTACTGTGTAAAAACAAGTTCTTTGATTATGTATATTGTGCCTTATAAATGTTTGCGGTACCATAATGTGTTGTTGTACTACTTGCATGGTTCGTTTTCCAAAAGAATGTAGGGACAGTGTAGTACTGCAGTTGGCCCACTAGATGGGGTCCATGACACTGTATCATATTAGTGTGTAAATAGTTAATCATAGGAGGAGCTAGCTGGGATAAGGTAGGAATAGCTTCCTAGTTTGAGTCAGTAGGAGCCAGGGTGCCCAGGCAGCTTGGTCGGGCGCCAGAGCCCAGATTACCCAGCAGCTGCGCAACGTTAAAGTGCAGTACCCAGCTATCCAGGGATCACTGGCTAGAGATATAGCAATGCAGTGAGCTGGAAGCAGTGAAGAATCAGAAGATGAAAGCAGGGTCAGGACAGTGTGGAGATGAAGGTGGCTCCATGATGTTACAACTCGTTGTATGGGCTGATGCCCTCAGAACCAGGGCAAAACAGCTGAGGCACAGTGATTGTGGACAGGGAGAACACTACGTTACCGCAGGAAGCGGTACAACCCAGGCACGTACTCGAGGCCGAAAGAGGAGAAGCAGGGAAAGTGAGAATTGTGAATTGTTTGAAACCCGCTGCTATAACTTTAATTGAGAAGGATGTGTTGCAAATCGTAACAAGTAAAGTTTGTTATTTGAAGTTAAAGCTGGACTGTGTTTCAATTTGTGAGCATTCGTCTGAATGGAGCCTGCAACAGGTGAGAAGGGATCTGGAAGGTACAGATGAAAGAGAGGCAAGTACGCTCATAAAAGAACACTGTTTGTATGTGCAGGGAGACCAAGGTGCGCAAAAGCCACCAATCTCAGCCATGACTACAGCCCTGGTTTTCCCTGACAGCAGTGCCACAGGCTGATCACCTCCTTGCCACACTGCATTGACGCAGTAATTGATGCAAAAGGAGCCCCGACCAAGTATTGAGTGCATTTGATGAACATACATTTCAGTAGGCCAACATTTTGGATTTTAAAATCATTTTTCTAGCTGGTGTTATAAAGTATTCTAATTTACTGAGATAATGACTTTTAAGTTTTTATTGGTTGCAAGCCATAATCATCAACATTAACAGAAATAAACACTTGAAAAAAACATGGATAATTCTGCCTCATGTCACCTGTCTTATCCATGGTTTGTTTGTTTTTTCTGTGCTTTGTTGTGCATAAATATGTGATTCTTTAGAATTTCTTTTAGTCTTTGCCTGATGAAGAGACCTGTGTAGTCTCGAAAGCTTGCAATTTGTTACCATCTTTTCAGTTAGCAATTAAAAGGTATCAACCACTGAGGACTCTCAATTCTAAATATTTTTCTTTATCTACTAGCTAACACGATACCAAGATATGTATCTTTCTTGTGATTCTTCAGAATTTCTTTTAGTCTATACCTGATGAAGAGACCGGTGTAGTCTCGAAAGCTTGCAATTTGTTACCCTCTTTTCAGTTACCCATTAAAAAGTATCAACCACTGAGAATTCTCAATTCTAAATATTTTTCTATCTACTGGCTAACACGGTACCAAGATATATATCTTTCTTGTTGTAGATAAATCATCTTTTATCATTTTATTTAAATTACCACTTCCAGGCTCTGAGGAGGACACTGGTTAGAAGATAACTCTGACTCCAGAGATCACTGCACATGAAGGGGGAGTTACCAGCATGATGTGTGATGCAGTGATTGGCAGTCTAGCTCTTTTTGGTGATGTGGCTCTCTTGGCTCCTCTCACCAAAAAGAGCCAGCTCTTTTGGACCCAAAATGGATCCCTATTAAATATGTGCGCACCCTGGATGAACACATATTTAGGATGACATTAAAACATCCGAAACACTGCCCACTTGTGGCTGAACCACGCCAACTTGCAGTTAGGGAATTAAATTGATGAATGGGAAGGGTTTTGTTTGGGTGGGCAGGGTTTTGTCCTCTGAACATTTGAATTTTACGCCCCGTGAGAGACATTAAGAGAATTCAGTGGCTCTCACTGGGGTGTCGGCTCCAGTCGTTCACAGCAGGGAGCTGACTCTTTGTCTATGTTCATTCGCGAATGACCCATCACTAGTGTGATGATGGCCGCTCTCTGCTCTCATAATTTCACTACAGACCTGTTTATGGTTATAACTGACATGTCTGCAGGTTCTGCTCAGATTCAGTTTTCATTTCACAAGCAGACAGGGTTGTAATATTCTTGCAATACAGCAGAGCTGAGAGAGAAGCAAAAACGTGTTTGCAAGAAGACAAATTTAATTTCTCCTGTTCTGTGTTAGTTACTTGTCTAACACTCGTAAATACCCTTTTATTTAAAGTAAGCTCTACAGCAGGGGTCCCCAAGCTACGGCCCGCGGGCCGCATCCGGCCCCCGGAGGCCTTTTACCCGGCCCCCGCCGCAATTCACATGTTCCTCTAGCTTCTGAGCGCCCGGCGCTATGCAGAAGCAAGAGTTCGGCGCTCATCTTCCGCTCCCTCTGCCCGTCCCACGGTCTTCGGTGCCGCAGCTCTTCCCCTGTTCAGCGGTCACGTGGGACCGCTCATTAAAGTTATGAATATGGACTCCACTCCCATAGGGGTGGAGCCGCATATTCATTTCTCTAATGAGCGGTAACGGTGACCGCTGACAGAGGAAGAGGCTGCGGCACCCGGAGACCATCTGTCCGGGATAAGGAGCCAGGGACCGCGCCGGAGCAGGTAAGTATGTCATATTTACCTGTCCGCGTTCCACACGCCGGGCGCCGCTCTGTCTTTCCGTCCTCTTGCAGTGACTGTGCAGTTCAGAGGGCGCAATGACGTACTAATCTGCGCGCCGCCCTCTGCCTGAACAGTCAGTGCGGAGAGACGCCGAGACTGGACGCTGAGGAGCTGCAGGCAGCAAGAGAGGTGAGTATGTCATTTTTTTTTATTGCAGCAGCAGCAGCATTATATATTGCACAGATTTATATGGAGCATCTATGGGGCAATAATGAATGGTGCAGAGCATTCTAAATGGCACAGCTTTCTATGGAGCAACTGTGGGGCCATATTGAACGGTGCAGAGCATTATATATGGCACAGCTTTCTATGGAGCATCTATGGGGCCATACTGAACGGTGCAGAGCATTATATATGGCACAGCTTTATGTGGAGCATCTATGGGGCCATACTGAACGGTGCAGAGCATTATATATGGCACAGCTTTATGTGGAGCATCTATGGGACCATAATGAACGGGGCAGAGCATTATATATGGCACAGCTTTATGTGGAGCATCTACGGGACCATAATGAACGGGGCAGAGCATTATATATGGCACTGCTTTATGTGGAGCATCTATGGGACCATAATGAACGGTGCAGAGCGTTATATATGGCACAGCTTTATATGGAGCATCTATGGGACCATAATGAACGGTGCAGAGCATTATATATGGCACAGCTTTATGTGTAGCATCTATGGGACCATAATGAACGGTGCAGAGCATTATATGTGGCACAGCTTTATGTATTATGTATTTTGAATATTGTATTTGTTCCCTGTATGTTTTTTTACTTTAAAATGAGATAAGTGTAGTGTACATAGGGATTTTCACAGTTTTTTTATAGTCCGGCCCTCCAACTGTCTGAGGGACAGTGAACTGGCCCCCTGTGTAAAAAGTTTGGGGACCCCTGCTCTAGAGGCAGAGTTATCTTCCAGGCACCATCCTCCCCATAGCCTGGAAGAGGTCATTTATATAAAGTGATAAAATATGATTTATCAACAACAAGGCATTTGATATGAGGCATACAAATCTCACTCTTTTCAGCATTCCGAAGTAGCATGTAAAAGTTTGGGCACCCCTGATCAAAATTTCTGTTATTGTGAACAGTTAAGCAAGTTGAAGATGAGGGCCATTGTAAAACCTTAAGCTTGCATCCTTTGAGGTAGTCTATTGTGGATTTTGATTTGTGTTTAGGATCATTATCCATTTGTAGAAACCATCATTTCTTCAACTTCAGCTTTTTTATAGATTGTGTTATGTTTGCATCAAGAATTTGTTGAAATTTCATTGAATCCATTCTTCCTTCTACCCGTGAAATGTTCCCTATGCCTTTGGCTGCAACACAACCCAAAGCATGATTGATGCACCCCCATTCTTATTGGTTGGCGAGATGTTCTTTTCCTGAAATTCTGTGCCCTTTTTTCCACACATACCTTTGATCACTGTGGCCAAAGAGTTGTACTTTAGCCTCATAGGTCCAAAGGACTTGTTTCCAAAATGCATCAGGCTTGTTTAGATGTTCTTTTGCATACTTCTGATGCTGAATTCTATGGTAAGGACACAGGAGAGGTTTTCTTCTGATGACTCTTCCATGAAGACCATATTTGTGCATTTGTGAACAATAGACCAATGGGCTACAACTCCAGAGTCTGCTAAATCTTTCTGAAGATCTTTTGCAGTCAAGCAGGTGTTCTAATTTGCCTCTCTAGCAATGTTATGAGCAGGTCTCACTGGAATTTTGCTTGGTCTTCCAGACCTTATCTTGAATTCCACTGTTCCTGTTAACTGCCATTTCTTAGTTACATTTTGAACTGAGGAAAGCACAACTTGAAGACACTTTGCGATCTATTTATAGACTTCTCCTGCTTTGCGGGCCTCCACCATTTTCATTTTCCGACTGCTAGGCAGCTTCTTAGAAGAACTGCTGTTTTTTGGCACAAGGACAGAGAAGGCTGCGTTTTTATAAAGCTGGGAAATTTGCATCACCTGGCCATTCCTAATGATGATAGTGAACAAGCAACAACCCTAACAGGCTAATTAAGGTCTAAAACCTTGGTCAAAGTTATTTGAGCACACAAATCCCAAAGGGTGCCCAAACTTTTGCATAGGTTTATTTTCCTTTGTAGAATTTTTAAACTGTAAAATATGAATAAATATATATATATATATATATATATATATATATATATATATATATGTATAAAATACAATGGAAATGTGTTATCTTTAACTTTAGGCTTTTTAGAGATCATTTCATCTTCATCTGGCGTAACTGTTCAGAATAACAGTAATTTTGACCAGGTGTGCCCAAACTTTTACATGCCACTGTATAACCTGTATAATTTGTGTGGTGACAGATTCCCTTTAAGGACCAATACATTTAATTAAATATATCATTTTTCATGGCCCTTCTACCCAAATATATACTTATATAAAAAAAAAGTAACATGAATTTCAGGGTTTTTTTTGTTTTTATAATTTCTTTTTGTTGCTTTTTCCATGTCATAACATTTTAAATAAGTTCTTCTTGTATTTTTTCCTGTAACCCCTTCCCAACCTCAGCCGTACTAGTACTGCGCTGCAGGAGGTGCATTTCTGACCAGCGCAATACTAGTACCGCGCCGCCATTTTCCGGTCTCCTCGCGGCATCGCGCGGTGACCGGGTTCCGATGGCTGCTGTCCATGACAGCAGACCATCTCTGCACATAGCCCTGGGGGGGCTGCACCGCCCCCCCACCATCGGCGGTCGCTGTGATTGGCTGGTCAATTCTGACCAGCCAATCACAGCAATATAACAATAAAGTTATTAAAAAAAAAAAAAAAAAAAGCATGTGACCAGCTGTGATCTGTGCTGAGTGATGTCGCACCAATCCCAGCCTTCACAGTGGGTGGGGTGATCACCACATTACCTCACCTGATTAACCCCTAGAGCGCTGATTGGCTGAACAATAGCTTCTAGCCAATCAGCGCCAAAGGGGTTCATTTAAAATACCGATCACCGCCCTGCATGCCATCTTTACCTCAGATTTGGCATGCAGAGCGGTTGTCCAAGCCCCTCTGAGAACCTGAGTGAAGGAATCCATTGGTGGCCAGTGCGATCATCCCTGCGATCTCCTGCCTCCTGCTTCAGCGTCTTGATCCAGCTTCCTGCTATGCTCTCTGCTCTCTGCTGTCATCTGCCTGCTGTGTGACTCCAGTGATCACAACAGAGCAGCAGCACCTCCCTCACCCCTTTCCCATCCCCCATCCCTGTTCCAGTACCCCCCTCCCTCCAATTGATTTTTTTGTGCACTTTTTTTGCACTTTTTTCCTGTGCACGGCGTCCTGCGCAGAGCATTCGTGCTCTTCCCGTGTCCGCAGCACTCTGATCACTATCGCTGCTGATCAGAGACTGCGCCACGGGAATTTTTCATTTTTTAGATAGTTAGCATAGCAGACTTTGCAGTCTAAGCGACGTCCGATTTTTTTTTTTAGAAAATAATAATAGTAGTTAGTACAGTGTAGTTTTAGATGTAGCGTAGCTGGCGTCAGTGTTTGGTGACGCACCCTTTCCCATCCCCCCTCTCTGTTCCAGTACCCCCTCCCCCATCTCCAATTGAATTTTTAGCACACTTTGCGCTTTTTTTGTGTGCGCTGCATCCTGCGCAGAGCATTTGTGCTCTTCCTGTGTCCACAGCGCTCTGATCAGTATCACTGCTGATCAATGGCTGTGCCACAGGGATTTTTCTCTTTTTAGCTAGTTAGCATAGCGGACATCACAGTCTAAGTGACGTCCTTTTTTTTTTTTTTTTAGAAAAAAATAATAATAGTAGTTAGTACAGTTTAGTTTTAGTCGTAGCAAAGTAGTGTAGCCGGCGTCAGTGTTTGGTGACGTCCCCTTTCCCATCCCCCCTCGCTGTTCCAGTACCCCCTCACCACCTCCAATTGAATTTTTTGCTCACTTTTTTTGCGCTTTTTTTGTGTGCGCTGCGTCCTGCGCAGAGCATTTGTGTGCTTCCTGTGTCCGCAGCTCTCTTATCAGTATCACTGCTGATCAAAGACTGCGCCACAGGAATTTTTCTCTATTTAGCTAGTTAATGTAGGGACATCGCAGTCTAAGTGACGTCCGATTTTTATTTTTAGAAAAAAATAGTTATAGTTAGCACAGTGTAGACTTAGAAGTAGCAAGGTAGCGTAGCCGGCATCACAGCGTTAGTAACGACCGATCTTTTATAGAAAAAAAAATCGTATAGAGTAGTTTTATAGGTAGTGTACTAGGTATAGTCGGCGTCATTGTTTGGTGACGTCCGATCTTGTTGTAGAGAAAAAAATCGTACAGAGTAGTTTTATAGGTAGTGTGTTAGGTTTTGCCAGCATAAGTGTTTGTTGCTATTGCCGGGTAATTTCTAGTGCATTAGGGGAGCGTACATCACATTGTTGGTGACGTCAGTTTTTCTTTTGTAAAAAGAAAAGAATTAGTTGCGTCGATTAACTTTTAAGCGAGTGCATTGGGAGCGTACGTCACATTGTTGCTGATGTCCATTTTTGTTTTGTAAAAAATAATTATTTGCGGCTGGTAAATTTATAGGGAGGGCATTAGTGTAGTGAACATCTAATTTTTTTTTACAAACTTTTTTTTTTTTAGCATCTGATTTTTCTTTTCATTTTTTTCTTTTCTACATTTTATCTCTCTACTTTTTTTCTCTCCGTTTTGTTATAATAAAGAGTACCCTATTACACAAGCCCCACACATTACACGTGTAAAAGCACCACTTACACATACATCCCCAGGGTTTGGGAAAAAATATAAAAATGGCCCATTCGTCAACAAGGCGCTATTCACCAGAGGAGGCTTACGCCATCCTTGCGTCCAACACGGATTCAGCCAGTGATTCAGCCATCCTCCTCATCTGATGAGGAGCAAGGTGCCCTAGGACCCAGGCAACTGCTGCAGCAATCGATCCCGTATGGATTGCACCCCCTGAAAATTTTCAGCCCGTCGTTCAGATTTCAGCAGCAGCTCAGGAATCCAGTTTGACACCACTGGCCTCACTGAAATTGACTTCTTCAAATTCTATTTCAGTGATGAAATAATAAATCTTATGGTGGCCCAGACGAACCTGTATGCCCAACAATTTTTCACCCAAAATCCCACATCATCATACGCCACATGGACTCACATAAATGCAGCAGATATGATGACATTTTTGGGAATTTTGCTGCATATGGGCATAATAAAAAAAAACAGAGATTCGTGAATACTGATATTCTCTACAGTACACCAGTGTTCCGCACGGCCATGAAAAGGACACAATTTGAAGGGATCCATAAATTTTTGCATGATAATGATAATGCTCAGTGTCCTCCCCGAGACGATCCTAACTTTGATCGTCTATATAAAATTCTTCCAGTGGTTGAACACTTCAGCAGAAAATTTGCTGAGGCGTACATACCCCAGAGGGACATCGCTATTGATGAATCTCTCGTTCACTTCAAAGGGAGGTTAAAATTCCGACAATACCTGCCCAGAAAGAGGTCCAGGTACGGAATAAAGCTGTACAAGCTGCACGAGAGTACCTCAGGGTACACCCACAGATTTAGGGTCTACGAGGGGAAGGACACCCAAATTAACCCCCCTGAATGCCCCCCCCCCCCCCCGTCCTGGTGGTGAGTGGGAAAATTGTGTGGGAATTGCTGCACCCACTGCTGGATAAGGGTTATCACTTCTACATTGATAACTTTTACACCAGCGTCCCACTCTTCAAGGCCCTCTCTGCCAGAGGTACAGCTGCATTGGAAACGTGCAAAAAAATCAGTGAGGCCTCCCTAAGCCGCTAATTGGGCAAATGCTGAGAAAAGGGGAAAGCAGAGCCCAATGCAGCGACAACATGCTGGTGATCAAGTATAAGGACAAAAGGGATGTCCTTATCCTGACCACCATACTTTGTGACAACAGCATCCTTGTCACTGTTCGTGGGACCACAACAAGTCCCAAAGCCAGACTGTATCTTGGATTACAATCGGTACATGGGGGGTGTGGATCTTTCAGATCAGGTCCTCCAACCATACTGTGTCATGCGAAAATCCAAAGTTTGGTGCAAAAAATTGGCTGTGCACATTGTACAGATGGCAATGTTCAATGCTTTTGTGCTGTTCCGATCTGCAGGTAATACAGGGACCTTCCTTCAGTTTCAGGAGGTAGTCATCAAGGCCCTAATGTTTGGCACACAGGGAGGTGAGGGTCCCAGTACTTATAAATCTGATAGTGCCCGTATTGTCCCAGGTCAACATTTCCCAGGACAGGTTCCCCAAACAGCGAGGACAGGATGATCACAAAAACGGTGCAGAGTATGCTCCAAAAGGGGAATCCGAAAGGACACAATTTACCATTGTGAAACCTGCCCTGAAAAATCTGGCCTTTGTATTAAGGATTGCTTCAAAGCATACCACACGTCCACAAATTAATAAAATTTGTTTATACAATGTTGACATAACACACTTTTATAAATCTGGTGTACCGAGCACTTCTTACATATGACACCACATTACAAATTCATACACCAATAAAACAAAAAGCATTATAATCAGTACTATAAAGCTATGCCTCTAGATAAATTCAATCAGGGGTGTAGATTCCAAAATGGGGTCACTTGTGAGGGGTTTCCACTGTTAAGGCACATCAGGGGCTCTGCAAACGCAACATGACGCCTGCAGACCATTCCATCAAAATCTGCAATCCAAAACGTCACTCCTTCCATTCCAAGCCCTGCCGTGCGCCCAAACAGTGGTTTTCCCCCACATATGGGATATCGGCATACTCATGAGAAATTGCACAGCAACTTTTGGAGTCAATATTCTCCTTTTACACTTGTAAAAATAAAAAAAATCATTGCTGAAAAATCATTTTTCTGGAAAAAATTTAATTTTTTTATTTTCACTGCTCTACGTTCTAAACTTCTGTGAAGCGCCTGGCAGTTCAAAGTGCTCACCACACAGCTAGATAAGTTCCTTGCCCCCATTTGAAGAAGCTATTATAGCGAAACGGCGCTGTCGGGGTCACTGATGGACATATAAAGAAAAGGCACATATATATGTGAGTACATAGGTTCTCTGCTGTTATAATTTACTTCACTTGTTAACTACCTCGTGCACTAGACACCTTCAGGTGATCTGATGTGGTACAGGCACATTGACACTTTGTCTTTGAAAAGTTTAAAACCATTATGGTATTAACTTTGTTTAAACTATTGCATTTATACAGCACTAAGCACTTTTTCTAAACTGCTGCTATGCATGACTATTTCTGTGTATTATCCTTGCACTGGGCACTTTCAGTTTAGCTCATATGGTGCAGGTATATCAGCATTTTATGTTAGGATAGTTTGGATCACTGTTATAACCGCATAAAACTAAATCAATAAAACTTTTTTGAACACGGTATTACTGTAGCACTAAGACATTACACAGCTCATAACCTGATATATATTAAGCTGCAGGCTAGTCATTGGGTGCTATTGACATTATAGTGATACGGTTTTTCAGTCACAAACTTCCCAGTGTGCACGTGCCACTTTATACTTGTATTTATATATTTGTTAGGGCTGGTTCCCATAAATATAATTGAATCTCTTAAAAGGTTACATAGTGCCATACAGTTGTTTCCTCCTTTTTCTTTTGATATATGTTCCATCAGTATTCTTTTTGAATTTCCTTGTCTTGTGTTTTTATCATTTGTTTTTGTTTAATAAAAATATCATGTCTTAATTTAATTGCTCATGCCTCTTTTTCTTAACCTTTTATCATTTGGGTGTGTTTTTTGGTATTTGTAAGTTCCTTGAAGGGTCTAGTTTCCAAAATGGGGTCACTTGTGAGGGGTTTCTACTGGTTAGGCACATCAGGGGCTCTGCCAACGAAAAATGATGCCTGCAGACCATTCCATCAAAATCTGCAATCCAAAACGTCACTCCTTCCATTCTGAGCCCTGCCGTGCACACAAACAGTGGTTTTCTCCCACATATGGAGCATAGGCGTACTCAAGAGAAATTGCACAACAACTTTTGTGGTCCATTTTCTTCTTTTATACTTGTGAAAATAAAAAAAATCGTTGCTGAAAAATCATTTTTGTGGAAAAAATTAGATTTTTTTCTTACAGCTCTACGTTCTAACCTACTGCAAAGCACCTGAGAGTTCAAAGTGCTTACCACAGAGCTAGATAAGTTCCTTGAAGGGTCTAGTTTTCAAAATGGGGTCATTTCTGGGGGTTTTCCAATGTTTAGGCACATCAGGGGCTCTTCAAGCGCGACATGGCGTATGCTATCAATTCCAACCAAATTTGCATTCAAAAAGTCAAAAGGAGCTCCTTCCCTTCCGAGCCCTGCCGTGCGCCCAAACAGTGGTTTTCCCCCACATATTGGGTATCGGCGTACTCAGGAGAAATTGCCCAACAACTTTTGTTGACCATTTTCTCCTTTTACACTTGTAAAACTAAAAAAATCGCTGCTGAAAAGTCATTTTTGTGGAAAAAATTAGATTTTTCTTTTCACGGCTCTACGTTCTAAACTACTGTGAAGCACCTCAGAGTTCAAAGTGTGCAACACATGGCTAGATAAGTTCCTTGAAGGGTCTAGTTTTCAAAATGGGGTCACTTGTGGGGGTTTTCCAATGTTTAGGCACATCAGGGGCTCTTCAATCGCGACATGGCGTCCGCTGTTGTGATTTTGCTTTTTGCTCCCTCTAGTGGTCATTAGTGATTTGACTCTGGAGCGTCTGTCTTTTCCTATATCCTCACCTGGGCCGTTAGTTCAGGGGCGTTGCTATATAAGCTCCCTGGACCTTCAGTTCAATGCCTGGCATCGTTGAAATCAGAGCTAATCTGTTGTGCTCTTGTCCTCTGATCCTGGTTCCTGTTTTTCAAGCTAAGTCTGCTTCTTTGCTTTTTGATTTTGTTTTGTTTGGTATTTTTGTCCAGCTTGTTCCTATCTGTATCCTGACCTTTGCTGGAAGCTCTAGGGGGCTGGTGTTCTCCCCCCGGACCGTTAGACGGTTCGGGGGTTCTTGAATCTCCAGCGTGGATTTTTATAGGGTTTTTGTTGACCAGATAAGTTATCTTGCTATATTCTGCTATTAGTAAGCTGGCCTCTCTTTGCTGAACCTGGTTCATTTCTGTGTTTGTCATTTCCTCTTACCTCACCGTTATTATTTGTGGGGGGCTTGTATCTTTCTTTGGGGTCCCTTTCTCTGGAGGCAAGAGAGGTCTTTGTTTTCTTCTCCTAGGGGTAGTTAGATTCTCCGGCTGGCGCGAGTCATCTAGCGATCACGGTAGGCATGATCCCCGGCTACTTCTAGTGTTGGCGTTAGGAGTAGCTATTTGGTCAACCCAGTTACCACAGCCCTATGAGCTGGATTTTTGTATCTTGCAGACTTACACGTTCCTCTGAGACCCTGTCCACTGGGGTCATAACAGTATGCCAGGCCAGTATTAAATGTTTAATGCATTGCAGAAGTGGGATTATAAGAAAGAAAATTTTGAGTTTTTTTTTTCCCTCTCTCATTTTTTTTTTCTTTTCCCCTTTACCTCAGAGTGGCTTAAGCTTGCTGCAGACATGAATGTCCAGACCTTGATTACAAGTGTGGACCAGCTTGCCGCTCGTGTGCAGGGTATACAAGATTATGTTACCAGAAATCCTAGGTCTGAACCCAAGATTCCGATTCCTGAACTGTTTTCAGGAGACCGATTTAAGTTTAGGAATTTCAGGAATAATTGTAAATTATTTTTGTCCCTGAAACCTTGTTCATCTGGAGACTCTGCTCAACAAGTAAAAATTGTTATTTCATTCTTACGGGGTGACCCTCAGGATTGGGCTTTTTCGTTGGCGCCAGGAGATCCGGCATTGGCTGATATTGATGCGTTTTTTCTGGCGCTCGGTTTACTTTATGAGGAACCCAATCTTGAGATTCAGGCAGAGAAAGCCTTGCTGGCTATGTCTCAGGGCCAGGACGAGGCTGAGGTGTATTGCCAAAAATTTCGGAAATGGTCCGTGCTGACACATTGGAACGAGTGTGCACTGGCCGCTAATTTTAGAAATGGCCTTTCTGAGGCCATTAAGAATGTTATGGTGGGTTTTCCCATTCCCACAGGTCTGAATGATACCATGTCCCTGGCTATTCAAATTGACCGGCGGTTGCGGGAGCGCAAAACCGCAAATTCCCTCATGTTGTTGTCTGAACAGACACCTGATGTGATGCAATGTGATAGAAAAACCGCAAATTCCCTCATGGTGTTGTCTGAACGGACACCTGATTTGATGCAATGTGATAGAATCCTGACTAGAAATGAGAGGAAAATTCATAGACGCCGGAATGGCTTGTGCTACTACTGTGGTGATTCTACACATGTTATCTCAGCATGCTCTAAACGTATATCTAAGGTTGTTAGTCCTGTCACCGTTGGTAATTTGCATCCTAAGTTTATTCTGTCTGTAACTTTGATTTGCTCACTGTCATCTTATCCTGTCATGGCGTTTGTAGATTCGGGTGCTGCCCTGAGTCTTATGGATCTCTCATTTGCTAAGCGCTGTGGTTTTATTCTTGAACCATTAGAAAATCCTATCCCTCTTAGGGGTATTGATGCTACGCCATTGACAGAAAATAAGCCGCAGTATTGGACACAGGTTACCATGTGCATGACTCCTGAACACCGCGAGGTGATACGTTTTCTCGTTCTACATAAAATGCATGATTTGGTTGTTTTGGGGCTGCCATGGTTACAGACCCATAATCCAGTCCTTAACTGGAAGGCTATGTCAGTGTCTAGTTGGGGCTGTCGTGGTATTCATGAGGATTCCCTGCCTGTGTCTATTGCTTCTTCTACGCCTTCGGAAGTTCCGGAGTACTTGTCTGATTATCAGGATGTCTTTAGCGAGTCCAGGTCCAGTGCATTGCCTCCTCATAGGGAATGTGACTGTGCAATAGATTTGATTCCAGGCAGTAAATTTCCTAAGGGAAGACTGTTTAATCTGTCGATACCTGAACATACCGCTATGCGTTCATATATCAAGGAGTCTCTGGAGAAAGGACACATCCGTCCGTCTTCTTCCCCTCTTGGTGCGGGATTCTTTTTTGTGGCTAAAAAGGACGGATCTTTGAGGCCTTGTATTGACTATCGGCTTTTAAATAAGATCACTGTCAAATTTCAGTATCCTTTGCCGCTGTTGTCTGACTTGTTTGCCCGGATTAAAGGTGCCAAGTGGTTTACCAAGATAGACCTTCGTGGTGCGTACAACCTTGTGCGCATTAAGCAAGGGGATGAATGGAAAACCGCATTCAATACGCCCGAAGGTCATTTTGAGTACTTGGTGATGCCTTTTGGGCTCTCTAATGCCCCTTCAGTTTTTCAGTCCTTTATGCATGACATTTTCCGGAACTATCTGGATAAATTTCTGATCGTTTATCTGGATGATATTCTGGTTTTTTCTGATAATTGGGACTCGCATGTGGAGCAGGTCAGGATGGTCTTTAAAATTTTGCGTGAAAATTCTTTGTTTGTCAAGGGCTCAAAGTGTCTTTTTGGTGTACAGAAGGTTCCCTTTTTGGGGTTCATTTTTTCCCCTTCTGCTGTGGAGATGGACCCAGTCAAGGTCCGAGCTATTCTTGATTGGACTCAGCCCTCGTCAGTTAAGAGTCTTCAGAAGTTCTTGGGTTTCGCTAACTTCTACCGTCGTTTTATCGCTAACTTTTCTAGCATTGTGAAACCTTTGACGGATATGACCAAGAAGGGCTCCGATGTGGTTAATTGGGCTCCTGCTGCCGTGGAGGCTTTCCAGGAGTTGAAACGTCGGTTTACTTCGGCGCCTGTTTTGTGCCAGCCTGATGTCTCGCTTCCCTTTCAAGTTGAGGTGGATGCTTCAGAGATTGGAGCAGGGGCCGTTTTGTCGCAGAGAGGCCCTGGTTGCTCTGTTATGAGACCTTGCGCCTTTTTCTCTAGGAAGTTTTCGCCTGCGGAGCGAAATTATGATGTGGGCAATCGGGAGTTGTTGGCCATGAAATGGGCATTTGAGGAGTGGCGTCATTGGCTCGAGGGTGCTAAGCATCGTGTGGTGGTCTTGACTGATCACAAAAATCTGATGTATCTCGAGTCTGCTAAATGCCTGAATCCTAGACAGGCCCGCTGGTCATTGTTTTTCTCCCGATTTGACTTTGTTGTCTCGTATTTACCAGGTTCAAAGAATGTGAAGGCCGATGCTCTTTCCAGGAGCTTTGTGCCTGATGCTCCTGGAGTCGCTGAACCTGTTGGTATTCTTAAAGATGGTATTATCTTGTCAGCTATTTCTCCTGATCTGCGACGTGTGTTGCAGAGATTTCAGGCTGATAGGCCTGATTCTTGTCCACCTGACAGACTGTTTGTGCCTGATAAGTGGACCAGCAGAGTCATTTCCGAGGTTCATTCCTCGGTGTTGGCAGGTCACCCAGGAATTTTTGGCACCAGAGATCTGGTGGCCAGATCCTTTTGGTGGCCTTCCTTGTCTAGGGATGTGCGGTCATTTGTACAGTCCTGTGGGACTTGTGCTCGAGCTAAGCCTTGCTGTTCTCGTGCCAGCGGGTTGCTCTTGCCCTTGCCTGTCCCTAAGAGACCTTGGACACATATCTCCATGGATTTCATTTCTGATCTTCCGGTGTCTCAGGGCATGTCTGTTATCTGGGTGATATGTGATCGCTTCTCCAAGATGGTCCATTTGGTTCCTTTGCCTAAACTGCCTTCCTCTTCCGATCTGGTTCCTGTGTTTTTCCAGAATGTGGTTCGTTTGCACGGCATCCCTGAGAATATTGTGTCAGACAGAGGATCCCAGTTCGTTTCCAGATTCTGGCGATCCTTTTGTAGTAGGATGGGCATTGACTTGTCGTTTTCGTCTGCTTTCCATCCTCAGACTAATGGACAGACGGAGCGAACTAATCAGACTTTGGAGGCTTATTTGAGGTGTTTTGTCTCTGCGGATCAGGACGATTGGGTGACCTTCTTGCCGTTAGCTGAGTTTGCCCTTAATAATCGGGCTAGTTCCGCCACCTTGGTTTCGCCGTTTTTCTGCAACTCTGGTTTCCACCCTCGTTTTTCTTCGGGTCATGTGGAACCTTCTGACTGCCCTGGGGTGGATTCTGTGGTGGATAGGTTGCAGCGGATCTGGAATCTTGTGGTGGACAACTTGAAGTTGTCACAGGAGAGGGCTCAGCGCTTTGCCAACCGCCGCCGCGGTGTGGGTCCCCGACTACGTGTTGGGGATTTGGTGTGGCTTTCTTCCCGCTTTGTTCCTATGAAGGTTTCCTCTCCCAAATTTAAACCTCGTTTTATTGGTCCTTACAAGATATTGGAAATTCTTAATCCTGTATCCTTTCGCCTGGATCTACCTGTGTCGTTTGCTATCCACAACGTGTTTCATAGGTCCTTGTTGCGGCGGTACGTTGTGCCTGTGGTTCCTTCTGCTGAGCCTCCTGCTCCGGTGTTGGTTGAGGGCGAGTTGGAGTACGTGGTGGAGAAGATCTTGGATTCTCGTCTCTCCAGGCGGAGGCTTCAGTACCTGGTCAAGTGGAAGGGCTATGGTCAGGAAGATAATTCCTGGGTGGTCGCCTCTGATGTTCATGCGGCCGATTTAGTTCGTGCCTTTCACGCCGCTCATCCTGACTAAGGGGGGGGTACTGTTGTGATTTTGCTTTTTGCTCCCTCTAGTGGTCATTAGTGATTTGACTCTGGAGCGTCTGTCTTTTCCTATATCCTCACCTGGGCCGTTAGTTCAGGGGCGTTGCTATATAAGCTCCCTGGACCTTCAGTTCAATGCCTGGCATCGTTGAAATCAGAGCTAATCTGTTGTGCTCTTGTCCTCTGATCCTGGTTCCTGTTTTTCAAGCTAAGTCTGCTTCTTTGCTTTTTGATTTTGTTTTGTTTGGTATTTTTGTCCAGCTTGTTCCTATCTGTATCCTGACCTTTGCTGGAAGCTCTAGGGGGCTGGTGTTCTCCCCCCGGACCGTTAGACGGTTCGGGGGTTCTTGAATCTCCAGCGTGGATTTTTATAGGGTTTTTGTTGACCAGATAAGTTATCTTGCTATATTCTGCTATTAGTAAGCTGGCCTCTCTTTGCTGAACCTGGTTCATTTCTGTGTTTGTCATTTCCTCTTACCTCACCGTTATTATTTGTGGGGGGCTTGTATCTTGCTTTGGGGTCCCTTTCTCTGGAGGCAAGAGAGGTCTTTGTTTTCTTCTCCTAGGGGTAGTTAGATTCTCCGGCTGGCGCGAGTCATCTAGCGATCACCGTAGGCATGATCCCCGGCTACTTCTAGTGTTGGCGTTAGGAGTAGCTATTTGGTCAACCCAGTTACCACAGCCCTATGAGCTGGATTTTTGTATCTTGCAGACTTACACGTTCCTCTGAGACCCTGTCCACTGGGGTCATAACAGTCCGCTATCAATTCCAACCAAATTTGCATTCAAAAAGTAAAAAGGTGCTCCTTCCCTTCCGAGCCCTGCCGTGCGCCCAAACAGTGGCTTTCCCCCACATATGGGGTATTGGCATACTGAGGAGAAATTGCACAACAATGTTTGTGGTCCATTTTCTCCTTTTACACTTGTGAAAATAAAAAAATCGTTGCTGAAAGATCATTTTTGTGACTAAAAAGTTAAATGTTCATTTTTTCCTTCCACGTTCCTTTAGCTGCTGTGAAGCACCTGAAGGGTTAATAAACTTCTTGAATGTGGTTTTGATCAGCTTGAGGGGTGCAGATTTTAGAATGGTGTCATTTTGGGGTATTTTCTTTCATATTAACCCCTCAAAGTGACTTCAAATGTGATGTGGTCCCTAAAAAAAATGGTTTTGTAAAATTTGTTGAAAAAATGAGAAATCGCTGGTCAACTTTTAACCCTTATAACTTTCTAACGAAAAAAATTTTTTTTCCCAAAATTGTGTTGATGTAAAGTAGACATGTGGGAAATATTATTTATTAACTATTTTGTGTGATATGACTCTCTGATTTAAGGGCATAAAAATTAAAAGTTTGAAAATTGCAACATTTTCAAAATTTTTGCCAAATTTCCATTTTTTTCACAAATAAACGCAAGTCATATCAAGGAAGTATTACTGATATCAGAAAGTACAATATGTCACGAGAAAACAGTCTTAGAATCTTAACTTATTGTTCACAGCAGGTCTGGACGATGGGCACCCAAAAATCTCAAGAACGGACATCTGGAACCATGGTTAAGGGACTCTACGTAGCCTCCTCTAATTTGAGGTATTCATGTTTGTCCTTTGCTCTATTCATTGTCTATGGGACTGCTAGAAAAATAGAGTATAGCACTAGATTAATTCTAACCTCCATAGACAATCGACCGGTTAAAATGAAGCATGTATACCTCAATTCCAATCAAGTTGGGGCTCTGCAGAAACCCATTCTCATTGTTCTTTCATTGGGATTGGTGGAGATCTCAGTGGTCGGACCCCCTGCAATCAGTATATTTTCCCCTATCAGTAAGTTATTCCCTTTAACTCCAAAATTTTCTTTTTTTTTTTTTTAATTGTTATGCCTCAAGCTCTTGCACGGTTTGAATGGTAGCAGCTTGTTAGCTTTTCGTGCTCTGTGGAAATCAGATTTTATTTCAAGGGTTTGACAACTACTTGGACAACCAATTCTTAAATACTATAGACCCCTGTGTAAAATAAAACACTTACACTACCCTCCAACACTAGCGCCATTCCAAAGATTTCAGCACTACGTCTCCTGGCACTCATGTGACATTGTTATGCCACGTGAGTGCTGCGGGCTATCAACAGGCTCTGGTGGACTGCAGCTGTAAGGTGCCCAGGGCGGTAGTCATGGTCAGGGACTGCTCTCCCACACCCAGGAACTTTACAAATAAATAGTGCCCCAGCCCATAAGTGTTGTGCTGTGTACATGGTACTCACTTGTAAGTCAGAGGCCTCTGCTGCATCCACAACTTTAGTTCCAGGAACAGCCACACACGTATCTGGGGACACCCAGTTCATTTTAAGGCTACTTTCACACTTCCGTCTTTATTGATCGGTCAGAATGCGTAGTTTTGGGAAAAAAAAACGCATCCTGCAAATGTGCCCGCAGGATGCGTTTTTTCCCATAGACTTGTACTGCCACTTGGGTCCTGTGGAACTAGGACGAGCACCACTTTATGCAGCAGTGCTGTCAGCCGTTTTTGTATTACTTGGACTGTGTTTGGATCCTTGGTTGGCGTGCACCTGTGAACTATGACTGAATCTAATTTGAATCCAGATATGGGTGAACTGGATGGTGCCAGCAGTATTTTTTCCTATACGGATGATGATGCTGCACGAATCATTAATGCTGCACAGACAGATGTGACTTTCTTGAGTGTCCCTTCGGGTGACATGTTGAAAAGGAAATTTGAGAATGAGAAACGGAGGTTGATCTCATTAGAACTACATGTTTCAACTCTGACTGAATATTACAAGGTGCATAGGATACCACGTGATGGCGGAGAATGTGCTATTTTGTTCAAGATTTGAATCTATAACGAACAAGTATTGTTTTGATTTGATGCTGTTAAATATTGAGTTTTTAAGTAAAGAGATTGAGACTCTTAAAAAGAACATCACGGAATGTGAACAGTTGCTTACAACTCATTTGACGGCAGCGGACATGAGTGCTTATATGACACGGTTGAATATGAATTTGTCTAAATTCCGTGCAGATAATGAGAGCACAAAAAGGACTAAGTGGTTCCGGGATAATGAGGACTATAAAACGGGACGTGTGTTTCCATGGCACATGGGGAAACAGTCGTCCTCATATAGAAACAACAAAACTTTTCAACCACGTCGACGAAGGAGAGCCCAGGAGGGTAAACAACAATTTGGTTTCACTACTGGAGAGTCTGACTCTACTGATGACTCAAATATGGGAGCTTCAACGTCCATGCATTTTTTGGAGAAAGAGACACTGACGGATACCACCCCAGGAGGAAATATCGGAGGGGCGGTAGGAAGCATAAAAGGAACAAGGCCAGCACAAGTACAGAGAGTGACACGGAACACCGCAACCAAACAGAGGAATGGAGAGGAGAAACGGAGGTTCAACAACTAAGAGAAAGAACTCTTGTGGTGAATATTTCCTCTGTAATTTTGTCTACAATTGAACTGAATGTTTTAGAGAAGGGCCTTTCATTTTGCCCTACAAATACACCGGACTGGTTTGAACTTGAGACCGATCTTTTTGCTTTTTTTAGGAGGTGTCGTTTAACAACTTTTTTTGCAGATAAAAAACAAGACACAACAATAAGTTCTGGTGATGCAGTGAATACTGATGTTTTTTCTTTACAGGGTGTTGGCCTATATGGTAGAAGTGAGTTTCAGCCACCCACTAAAACCCATGTAGTTGAGGCATTTATCCAGTTGGTAGAAAAATAATTTGAGACATTAAGAAAGACACATAGGAATCGTAGTCAACATAACCTTACTATGGACGAGAAGAGAGCATTGGATAATCTCTCTAGTAATACATCCATTACAATCAAGGCCGCCGACAAGGGCGGAGCGGTGATTGTGATGGATACTGTAAAATATAAAACGGAGATACTATGCCAATTGGCAGACATGAATGTCTACTGTAAATTGACAGGGGATCCTACGATGCGTTTCCAAGGAGAATTACAGCTTAAAGTCAATGAGGCCTTGACCGATGGCCTGATTGACTCTAAGCTGTCTGAGTATTTGATTACTGATTGTCCTGTAAGACCATTGATATATGTTTTGCCCAAAATCCACAAGGATTATTTTAACCCTCCGGGTCGCCCGATAGTTTCGGGGTGTGGCTCCATTTTCAATAAAGTGTCGGTTTTCCTTGATAAGGTGTTGTCTGGGTTTGCCTCAACAGCGAGGTCATATATTCGTGATACAGACGATTTTTTGAATAAAATTGAAAATTTAAGTGTTACAACTGAAACATTGTTAGTATCTTTCGATGTGGTTTCGTTGTATACCTCCATAGAACACGACAGAGGTTTGGCAGCAGTCGATGTGGCTCTATCGGGCTCGGACATGGGGCCGGGCTGTGCACGTCTGGTCCTCCAGCTGCTGGAGTTCATCCTCAGAAGGAACTACTTCCTGTTTGGGGATGATTACTACCTGCAGCTGAGGGGTACCGCCATGGGGTCCAATGTGGCCCCCACTTACGCTAACATCTACATGGCGGTACTCGAGGACCAGTACGTGTATGTCTCCCGGATCTGGCCCCATGTCCGGGCCTGGTGGCGCTACATTGATGACGTGTTTGTAGTTTGGGAGGGACAACTTAGTGAGCTTCTGGACTTTCATCATGAGTTAAACAACATTTTCCCAGAACTCAGCTTTACAATAACACATTCCCAGGAACAGGTACAATTCCTAGACACACTGGTGTATAAGGTTGGGTCCACATTGAAAACTGATTTATATATTAAAAGCACGGACAGGAACAGCTTATTACAGTTTAACAGCCATCATCCGAGAAATATGGTGGAGTCGCTCCCTTGGAGCCAAATGCTTAGAGTAAGGAAAATAGTCTCGGAGGACTCACGTCTTGATTCCAGGCTGGAGGATATGTGCAATAAATTTCTAAATAGGGGTTATCCAGAGAATGGAGTTAGAAAACATATGTACAAGGCTAAGGTAACTTCAAGGGCTGCTGTAAGGGAAAAGAAGGTTAGGGTTAGAGACAAGCGAATCTCATTTGTGTCCACTTACAGTACAGCCAGTGGGCATGTGAAGAATATCACTTTGAAACATTGGCACATTTTGCATCAAGGTTTACCTGAAATTAAAGAATTTACTCTACCACCGATTTTGTCCTACAAAAGAGGACACAATTTAAAGGACAAATTAGTGAAATCTGATGTTGGTCCTACGGTAGTTAGTATACAGAGGACCTTGGGCCCCCCGAAATTTGGGAATTTTCCTTGCTTAGGATGTGCGTGCTGTAGCAATATGATTAAGGGGGATTTTTTTAATCATCCCCGCACAGGCCAGAGATTTTCAATCAGAGAGAGATACACATGTACCTCAAGTTTTGTCATTTACCTTATCGTTTGTCCTTGTGGATTGACATATGTGGGAGAAACCACTATGGAAATAAAGGCACGCATTGGCAAACATAAAAGTACAATTAGAACAAAAAAGGTGGATTTACCGATACCTAAACATTTCATTGAGAGTGGACACTCGGTCAGTCAATTGCGGTTTAGGGTGATAGATAGCGTGCCTCCTCTTCGTAGGGGAGGCGATAGAGTTAAATTATTAAAAAAGAAGGAATTGAGATGGATCTCGAGGTTGGGTTCTCGTCAGCCCGGAGGGTTAATTTATAATCTGCTGTTATGTGTATCTTGAACAATCTTTAGGTGGTTCGTGCGGCCCACGTTCGTAGGGATATGTTTTAATTGGTGATTGGGTATGTCTACTGTTGTCCCCTGTTATGACTTATGGTAATTGTGAATTTGTATACAATTGATTGATTTATATTGTATGGTTTGCCCTCTCTTTTCCTTTCCTTATCAATTATAGAGCATTTCCACTAATGTTAGTGGCTCTATAGCCATGGATATGACAGTACAAGGATTGGAATTGGCTTTTTATATATGGGGGTTTACCCTAATGTGTGGGATTGAGGGATCATTATCCATATATTTATTCGATCTTTTTATATGTTATATCTTGTATATACCATGCCATAAGTTTTTTTCACATGATATGCACATTTTGCATGTGAGAGATATATTGGCGGTGTATGTGGGTTCTGGGTAGCCTATATGTAGGGAGGATCTGCTGGCCAGTGGGCGTGACCTTCGGCTGTCCGTGATGGCGCTATATCATGCGGTTGTGCGCTGCTGGGGAGCCGGGGAGCATGCGCACTGGGTTGGTGATTCTCTCGCTGATGTCACAGAGGGCCGATCATGTGATCAATGAGGAGCGTTTCCAATGGATGTAGAAGGAGCCTAGATTGGCTCTCTTACATGGGGCTAGTAGCGATGTAGGTGGACGTGTCCTTCGGCTGTTGACAGCGGTGCTGCATGTCTCACATGTAGTGCGTCGCTGTGGAGCCGACGGGCATGCGCAATAGGCTCGGGATCTTGCCTCCGATGCGATGGATGTTCAGCTTGGGAGGCGGTTCGTTGGAAGCAGGTATGGAGCCTGGATTGGCTTCATTGAAAGTTGGTGGCCATGCATCACTGCTCCGGATTGGATTACCGCTACAGGTACTGATTGGTAGATGTGGTACGAGCCCAGGTATAGGTAGCTCGTGTATATAATGACCCCCCAGAATGTTTTGATAGGCTGAGATGTGACAGATAGTTTTGTTTATTTATGTTTCAACCTTGTACATGTGCTTGCTACTATGATCGTGTGCAGTATTGTTCATAACCGGGACTTCCAGTGACACTATCATGAAGTTTTAAATGTATATGTTTCACTGTTTATATATTTTTTATTGTTATTAGTATTACCAAATATCATATATGTAAATTATATGGGCGGACCTAATGGGGGGTGATTACCCACTTCCTATTTAAGGCCGTCATGTGGATTGTTATGTATGCTTGATAAAGACCCTGTGAGGTTGAAACGTCGCACTTATGGCACAATAAAGCGTTTTCTGTCTTCACCTGGATTGGATGCTGTCCTTCACTTTGAATCATTTGTACTGCCGACGGATAGCGATGTATGGCCATATGTCGCGTCCGTCGTGCACTGGATGCGTCGTGTTTTGGCGGACCGTCGTCACGAAAAAACATTCAAGGGAACGTTTTTTCGTACGTCGCATCCTGCACTTTGGAGTGCGCATGCCTGGGCGGAGATCTGTAGCTGCTCCCCGGGACTTTAGAATGGGCAGTGGATGCATTGACAAACTGCATCCGCTGCCCACGTTGTGCCGAATTTTAGCAACGTCCGTTGGTACGTTGCGCCGACACTTAGCGACGGCCGCGTACCGATGGAAATGTGAAAGAAGCCTTACACGTTCAACTTTACTGGACAGTTCAAGTACATGCAGTAACGGACACAGCACCCTCCTCTTGTTGTTCCATCAACACAGTACTACATTTCAAGACAGTAGCTACCTTGGGGCAGAGGGTGCAGGTGTCCCGTGCACAGTTACATTCTGCAGGAGAGCAGGGAGAATCGATCTCCCTGCTCTGCCGCCCGACCGCTATGGGGCCCCTGAGCAGGCGGGGGGCCCGGTGCCAGCAGTGGGCCCCCCGCCGTCATCGGAAGATCAGCTGTACTGGCATTTAGCTGATACAGCAGACCACAATGATGGGAGAAGGAGTGCTGCGCTCCTTCTCCCATCATCCCCCTGTCAGTGTTGGCGTCTGACGTCGTCAACACTGACAGCGGGCACGATGATGTCACTGCCCGGTGCCTGCTGTCAGGAGATCAGTGGGAGCAGCACAGGAACCAGGAAGAAGAGAGGTGAGTATTTATTTATTTTTTATTGGGTGCTGCTGCCTTATTACAGGGTCTGCCTATGGAGGGGCTGCCTTATTACAGGGTCTGCCTATGGGGGGCTGCCTTATTACAGGGTCTGCCTATAGTGGTGCTGCCTTATTACAGGGTCTGCCTATGGGGGGCTGCCTTATTACAGGGTCTGACTATGGGGGTGCTGCCTTTTTACAGGGTCTGACTATGGGGGGCTGCCTTATTACAGGGGCTGCCTATGGGGGCTGCCTTTTTACAGGGTCTGACTATGGGGGGCTGCCTTATTACTTGGTCTGACTATGGGGGACTGCCTTATTACAGGGTCTGACTATGGGGGTGCTGCCTTATTACAGGGTCTGACTATAGGGGTGCTGCCTCATTACAGGGTCTGACTATGGGGGGCTGCCTTATTACAGGGTCTGCCTATGGGGGTGCTGCCTTATTACAGGGTCTGACTATGGGGGTGCTGCCTTATTACAGGGTCTGCCACCTTATTACAGGGTCTGTCTATAGGGGTGCTGCCTTATTACAGGGTCTGACTATGGGGGCTGCCTTATTAAAGAGTCTTACTATGGGGGTGCTGCCTTATTACAGGGTCTGCCACCTCATTACCATTTCTGCCTATGGGGGTGCTGCCTTATACTACAGAGTCTGCCTATGGGGGTACTGCCTTATTACAGGGTCTGCCTATATGGTGGTGCTGCCTTATTACAGTGTCTGCCTATGGGGGCTGCCGTATGCTATAGAGTCTGCCTATGAGGAGTGCATTATACTATATTGTGGACTATTTGGTGCATTATGCTACTGTATATGGAGGCTATATAGGGGGCCATCATACAGTAAGGAGATTACAGTGTGGGGGTCATTATACATTGTTGGAGCCATCAAACAGTTTGGGGGCTACTAAGGTGTCAGTATACTGTGTGGGTGCATTATACTGTCATTAAGAGAGCATCATGCTGTGTATAGGGGAGCTGTACAGAGGGAGACTTGGAACTTTTTTAAATGTAAAGTGGGCACGTATTGTTATAGGGGAACTCAGGTTACTGTGGCTATCAAAGGGGCACACAGGACAATATTACTTTCTAGGGGCAAAATATGGGGCACTGTTTTCTAGGGCACTTGCACCTGGCGTTACTATATTGTAGAGAGTTCCTTTAGAATTTAGAGGGCACAGAGAATCACACAGCAGGTGAAGTAATAGGGACACATACGGCAGCAGCGGCTCAGTATTGGGGTATCAAGTGCAGTAATAGGGACACATACGGCAGCAGCGGCTCAGTATTGGGGTATCAGGTGCAGTAATAGGGACACATACGGCAGCAGCGGCTCAGTATTGGGGTATCAGGTGCAGTAATAGGGTTACACACAGCAGCAGTGACTCAGTATTGGGGTATCAGGGGCAATAATAGGGACACATACGGCAGCAGTGGCTCAGTATTGGGGTATCAGGTGCAGTAATAAGGACACATATGGCAGCAGCAGCTCAGTATTGGGGTATCAAGTGCAGTAATAGGGACACATACGGCAGCAGCGGCTCAGTATTGGGGGTATCAGGAGCAGTAATAGGGACACATATGGCAGCAGCGGCTCAGTATTGGGGTATCAGGTGCAGTAATAGGGTCACACACAGCAGCAGTGGCTCAGTATTGGGGTATCAGGGGCAATAATAGGGACACACTTCAGCAGCGGCTCAGTATTGGGGTATCAGGTGCAGTAATAAGGACACATACGGCAGCAGTGGCTCAGTATTGGGGTATCAGGGGCAGTAATAGGGACACATACGGCAGCAGCGGCTCAGTATTGGGGTATAAGGTGCAGTAATAGGGACACATACGGCAGCAGTGGCTCAGTATTGGGGTATCAGGTGCAGTAGTAGGGACACATACGGCAGCAGTGGCTCAGTATTGGGGTATCAGGTGCAGTAATAATGACACATACGGCAGCAGCGGCTCAGTATTGGGGTATCAGGTGCAGTAATAAGGACACATATGGCAGCAGCGGCTTAGTATTGGGGTATCAGGTGCAGTAATAAGGACACATACGGCAGCAGCGGCTCAGTATTGGGGTATCAGGTGCAGTACTAAGGACACATACAGCAGCAGCGGCTCTGTATTGGGGTATCAGGTGCGGTAATAGGGACACATATGGCAGCAGCGGCTCAGTATTGGGGTATCAGCAGGATGAGGAGTTTGTGCAGGTTGGGAATAGATGGTGATGGGGCTGGAATATGAGAAGTTAAATATGTCTTTGTTGTATTCTCTGCAGACAAGTTGTAGCTGGAAGAAGTTGTGATGTCGGTCTGGGCCAGATGGAAAAGACGGGAAAAATGAACGATTCCATCAGAAAGGACGTCAGCGGTAAGACATTATCTGTGACTGTGCTGTGATCTCTTATATGTTCTGTAGGGCTGGTATCTACTACTGACCATATAGCGGTAATATCTATATTGGTCTTTATATATCTTAGATCTATAATATAACGCTGGGAGCGTCACTCTGTCCGAAGCCTTTATAGACTGCGCAAGCGCAAGCGCCGGCGCAGTCTGGACCCCACAGAGCGACGCTCCCAGGAGATCGCGGTATGCGTAAGCACTGAACGCACACCGCGATCTCCAACAGAGAAACAGGGACGAGCCAGGAGGCGGAGGGTGAGTATACTTACCTGTCCCGTTCCACCGACGCCATTCCGGGCCATGAATATCCCCCTGCTCCCGGAATCGGCGCCTGCGCAGTCCGCGCTTTCCGGCGCCATTTTCTTGAAGACACATTGCAGTGTGTCTTCAAGAAAATGGCGCCGGAAAGCGCGGACTGCGCAGGCGCCTTTTCCGGCACCAGGAGGACACAGAAAATCTGTCCTCCTGGTGCCGGAAAAGGCGCCTGCGCAGTCCGCGCTTTCCGGCGCCATTTTCTTGAAGACACACTGCAATGTGTCTTCAAGAAAATGGCGCCGGAAAGCGCGGACTGCACAGGCGCCGATTCCGGGAGCAGGGGGATATTCATGGCCCGGAATGGCATCGGTGGAACGGGACAGGTAAGTATACTCACCCTCCGCAAGTAACAAATTGCTGTGCCATGAGGCTGTGGCACTTCATGCCACAGCTATTTGTTACTTACGTCACTTACGTCCACAGCCACCGCACCCACCACAGCCACCGCACCCAGCACAGCCACGCACAGCCGCCGTACCCAGCACAGCCACGCACAGCCGCCGCACCCACCACAGCCACCGCACCCAGCACAGCCACGCACAGCCGCCGCACCCAGCACAGACGCCTACAGCCACGCACAGCCGCTGCACCCAGCACAGCCACGCACAGCCGCCCACAGCCACGCACAGGCGCCTACAGCCACGCACAGCCACTGCACCCAGCACAGCCACGCACAGCCGCCGCACCCAGCACAGCCACGCACAGCCGCCCACAGCAAAGCACAGCCGCCCACAGCCGCCGCACCCAGTACAGCCGCCGCACCCAGCACAGCCACCCACAGCCGCCGCACCCACCACAGCCACCGCACCCAGCACAGCCGCCGCACCCAGCACAGCCGCCTACAGCCACGCACAGCCGCTGCACCCAGCACAGCCACACACAGCCGCCCACAGCCACGCACAGCCACCGCACCCAGCACAGCCGCCACACCCAGCACACCCACGCACAGCCGCCGCACCCAGCACAGCCGCCGCACCCAGCGCAGCCACGCACAGCCGCCCACAGCCACGCACAGCCGCCCACAGCCACGCACAGCCGCCCACAGCCACGCACAGCCGCCGCACCCAGCACAGCCGCCGCACCCAGCACAGCCGCCGCACTCAGTACAGCCGCCGCACCCAGCACAGCCACCCACAGCCGCCGCACCCACCACAGCCACCGCACCCAGCACAGCCACGCACAGCTACCGCACCCAGCACAGCCGCCTACAGCCACGCACAGCTGCTGCACCCAGCACAGCCGCCCACAGCCGCCCACAGCCACGCACAGGCGCCTACAGCCACGCACAGCCACCGCACCCAGCACAGCCGCCGCACCCAGCACAGCCACGCACAGCCGCCGCACCCAGCACAGCCGCCGCACCCAGCACAGCCACGCACAGCCGCCCACAACCGCCGCACCCAGCACAGCCGTCCACAGCCGCCTCACCCAGCACAGCCACGCACAGCCGCCCACAGCCACGCACAGCCGCCTACAGCCACGCACAGCCGCCTACAGCCACGCACAGCCGCCGCACCCAGCACAGCCGCCGCACCCAGCACAGCCGCCGCACCCAGCACAGCCACGCACAGCTGCCCACAGCCGCCCACAGCCACGCACAGCCGCCGCACCCAGCACAGCCACCGCACCCAGCACAGCCGTCCACAGCCGCCGCACCCAGCACAGCCACGCACAGCCGCCTACAGCCACACACAGCCGCCGCACCCAGCACAGCCGCCGCACCCAGCACAGCTGCCGCACCCAGCACAGCCACGCACAGCCGCCCACAGCCACGCACAGCCGCCTACAGCCACGCACAGCTGCTGCACCCAGCACAGCCACCGCACCCAGCACAGCCGTCCACAGCCGCCGCACCCAGCACAGCCACGCACAGCCGCCGCACCCACCACAGCCACCGCACCCAGCACAGCGACGCACAGCCGCCGCACCCAGCACAGCCGCCGCACCCAGCACAGCCGCCCACAGCCACGCACAGCCACCCACAGCCATGCACAGCCGCTGCACCTAGCACAGCCACCACACCCAGCATAGCCGTCCACAGCCGCCGCACCCAGCACAGCCACCCACAGCCGCCCGCACCCAGCACAGCCACGCACAGCCGCGCCACATACAGCCACCCGCACTCAGCACAGCCGCCGCACTCAGCACAGCCACCGCACCCAGCACAGCCACCCACAGCCGCCTACAGCCACGCACAGCCGCCGCACCCAGCACAGCCGCCGCACCCAGCACAGCCGCCGCACCCAGCACAGCCACGCACAGCCGCCGCACCCAGCACAGCCACCGCACCCAGCACAGCCGTCCACAGCCGCCGCACCCAGCACAGCCACGCACAGCCGCCCACAGCCACGCACAGCCGCCTAGAGCCACGCACAGCCGCTGCACCCAGCACAGCCACCCACAGCCGCCGCACCCAGCACAGCCGCCACACCTAGCACAGCCGCCACACCCAGCACAGCCGCCGCACCCAGCACAGCCGCCGCCCACAGCCACACACAGCCGCTGCACCCAGCACAGCCACCGCACCCAGCACAGCCACCCACAGCCGCCCGCACCCAGCAGCGCCACGCACAGCCGCCCGCACTCAGCACAGCCGCCCGCACTCAGCACAGCCGCCCGCACTCAGCACAGCCGCCCGCACTCAGCACAGCCGCCCGCACTCAGCACAGCCGCCCGCACTCAGCACAGCCGCCCGCACTCCGCACAGCCGCCCGCAATGATGGGGGCGCAGGATGGAGCAGCACGTGATAGGATGGGGGCGCAGGATGGGAGCACATGACAGGATGGGGATGCAGGATGGAGCAGCACATGACACGGTGGAGCAGCACATGACAGGGTGGGGCACAGGATGGAGCAGCACATGACACGGTGGAGCAGCACATGACAGGATGGGGGCGCAGGATGGAGCAGCACATGACAGGATGGGAGAGCAAGATGGGAGCAGCACATACCAGGATGGAGACCATATACCAATATAAATGCTCGCCACCCGGGCGTAGAACGGGTTCAATAGCTAGTTTATATATATTAGATTATCTTCAGTAACAGCGCTGTCATCTGCTGAGGCTCTCCTCCACTAGTAGGGCGCGTCACTGAGTTGTAATCAAGGTTACCTGGTTAGGGGCCCACTCAGAAGTTTCGCCCCCCCTGGACCAAAACCCTAGCTACGCCTCTGTTTCTGTTACGGAGAGACTAGGTGGGCGAGAGCTTATAACCCGGGCCCCTGCAATTTCCCTAAGACTAGGGAAATACTGACTGGCCCTCTACCTGAAGTTTACACTGATGGTGTGCGTGTTCACGCCTCGAACCTCACCCTGCCTCCTGATACAACCCTGAGCTGGAAACCTGCGCCCTCCACCCAGTGAATGCAATACACCAGTACCCACAGTTAGCACAGACAAGGATAAAGGAAAATATACATCACGCTGCAGTCACACAGGAATACACTATAAATGTGCAGGGCAAAATAAACACAAATATAGGAAGGAGTAAATAAGACAAGGGAAAATACACCACCAGCAACAATACTCCAACGACCAGCTCTCCACTCCAGACCGAGATAACAAATGCGCAAGACAGAAGCTATAATTGGCGACACCCAATGATCAGGAGAACTATAAAAAGGCAATGGGCATGGCCCAGCCTCCAATCCGAGGATCAGGTAAATTAACCCCGGAACAGCTAGACAAAATCTAGCCGACGCCAATGAGCAAATAGTGGTCAAAAGCGGAACTACCGCTGTCTGTCGGATGACCTGGTCTGAACAGCGTCCGACATGACAGTACCCCGCCTTCTACGAGGGACCCCAGGGCCCTCACGGCTTATAGGACCCGGCTTGTCTGGATGACGATGATGAAAAAAACCTGATCAGCCGATCCGCATGAATGTCTGAGGCTGGTACCCAGGACCTCTCCTCAGGCCCATAACCACGCCAGTGTACCAAGCACTGTAAAGTGCGGCGCACTACACGAGAGTCAACCACCTTGGAGACTTCAAATTCCAAGTTAACATCCGCCAAGACTGGAGATGGCATAGGCGCCGCGTCCACAGAACCCACCACCCTCTTCAGAAGAGACCTGTGGAACACGTTGTGTATCTTATACACCGTAGGGAGCTCCAGTCGGTACGCTACTGGGTTAATGACGGCGGTGACCCTAAATGGACCAATAAACCGTAGACCCAATTTAAGGGACGGAATTTTGAATCTTATGTATTTGTGGATAACCACACCCAGTCATCCACACTCAGGTCCGGACCTGGCACACGCCTACTGTCAGCCACACGTTTGTACCTAGCACCCACACTCAACAGGCGCTGTTTAACTCTCCTCCAGACTGACGACAATTGTGCTCCTAAGCGGTCCTCCTCCGGAACGCCGGAAGAACCCCTTTGACTCAAAGTACAAAATTGAGGATGTAGCCCGTAAACACAAAAAAACGGAGACTCCCCAGATGACTCCTGGCGATGATTATTGATGGAAATCTCAGCCAAAGGAAGAAAGGTAGACCACTCCTCCTGATTATCAGAGACAAAGCAGCGTAAGTACTGTTCCAAATTTTGGTTCATACGCTCAGTCTAACCATTTGACTGAGGATGAAACGCCGAAGAATGAGACAACTTGATCCCCAGCCGTGAGCAAAATGCTTTCCAAAATTTTGCCACAAACTGAGACCCCCTATCAGACACGATGTCAGATGGAACCCTATGAAGTCTGACCACCTCCTGCACAAACACCTGAGCCAGAGTCTTAGCGTTAGGCAACGAAGGCAAAGACACAAAGTGCGACATTTTTGAGAACCGATCAACAATCACCAAGATGACCGTGTTCCCAGCTGATGAGGGCAAATCAGTGATGAAATCCATGGAGATTTCCGTCCATGGCTTACTAGGTACCTCAAGAGGAAGTAGTGTGCCAACAGGACGGGAGAGAGGCGTCTTAGCCCTAGCGCACGTGGTACAAGCTGACACGTATGAGACCACGTCCTGTCAGATCTTAGGCCACCAAAACCGACGTGACACCAACTCCAAGGTACCTCTAACCCCTGGGTGGCCAGCCAGGACAGCATCAAAACCAAAACCTTTAAGTGGAGATGAAGCGGTACGAAAGATTTGTTGATAGGTAGCTCAGATGGTACCTCCTCCTGAGCCTCGGCAATCTCAGCCTCCACCTCGGTAGTGAGAGCCAAAACCACAACACCCTTTTGGAGGATGGGTACTGGATCCTCCCGAGGTTCTCCCCCCGGAAAACACCTGGACAGAGCATCTGCCTTAGTGTTTTTAGACCCCAGTCTGTAGGTGACAACAAAATTGAACCGCGTGAAAAACAATGCCCAGCGAGCCTGCCTGGGAGACAGACGCTTGGCAGACTCCAAATAAAGCAAATTCTTATGGTCGGTAACAACAGTGACCTGATGAATCGACCCCTCCAAGAAGTGTCGCCATTCCTCAAAGGCCAATTTGATTGCCAACAACTCTCTGTTGCCGATATCGTAGTTACGTTCGGCGGGCGACAATTTCTTGGAAAAATAGGCGCACGGACGCAAACCGCTCAAGGATGAGCCTTGTGACAGCACCGCCCCCACACCAACCTCAGATGCATCGACTTCCACCACAAAAGGTTTCGATACATCTGGCTGCACCAGAATGGGGGCCGAAACAAACCTGTTTTTAAGAGATTCGAATGCGCACACAGCAGCCTCAGGCCAAACGGAGAAATTGGTACCCTTTTTAGTCATGTCAGTTAGCGGTTTAGCAATGGTGGAAAAATCCTTGATAAATTTCCTATAGTAGTTAGAAAACCCAAGGAACCGCTGAAGTGCTTTCAGGTTATCAGGACGTTCCCAATGCAACACCGCTTGCACCTTAGCGGCGTCCATTTTAAAACCAGAGGCAGACACGATATAGCCCAAGAAAGGCAACTCCTGTACCGAAAACACACATTTCTCCAGTTTTGCATAGAGCTTATTTTCTCTGAGCAGCTGTAACACCTGCCTCACATGCTCTAAATGAGTATCACGGTCGCATGAATAAATGAGAATGTCATCTAGGTACACAATAACGAATTTCCCCAGTACATGCGAGAACACATCATTTATGAAATGTTGAAATACAGAAGGCGCGTTTGTCAACCCAAATGGCATCACCAAATTTTCAAAATGACCCTCAGGGGTATTAAAAGCCGTCTTCCACTCATCACCTTGACGGACTCTTATGAGGTTGTACGCCCCCCTGAGGTCAAGCTTGGTAAACCACTTAGCACCTGCCACCTGGTTGAACAAATCCGGTATCAATGGCATAGGGTATGGATCACGAACCGTAATCTGGTTTAAGTCCCCGAAATCCAGACAGGGCCGTAGTCCACCATCTTTCTTCTTAACGAAGAAGAACCCTGCTGCCACCGGAGAGGATGAAGGCCCGATGTGCCCTTTGCTCAAACTTTCAGCAATGTAATCCTTTAGCGCTTGTCTCTCCGGACCGGAGATGTTAAACATCCTTGCTTTGGGCAATTTAGCCCCTGGTTTAAACCTGATAGTACAGTCATAGGGACGATGTGGTGGCAACTCTGAACAACCCTTCTCAGAGAACACATCCAGAAAATCCAGAAGTGACTCAGGGACACTTGAAGTCACAGCAGCAACACATGTGGCCAAGCAATTCTCCTGGCAGAAATCACTCCACTGAATTATGTCTTGAGTTTTCCAGTCTATCACCGGGTTGTGTGTAGACAACCATGGAAAACCCAGAACCAATGGTGCCGGAAGACTCTTGAGCACCTTACATGTAACCTGCTCAGAATGAAGAACCCCAATGTGGAGTTTAATCTCAGACACAAACTCAGTAATCTCCCCCTGTGGGAGAGGAGCAGAATTGATAGCGACCACGCGGATAGGATGAGACAGTTTTTCGATCCTAAAACCAGCAGTGCGCGCAAACTCCTCATCAATGAGATTTGTGGCAGAACCACTATCCACAAAAACAGTGATTGGCAGCTCTCTGCCAGCAACAACAACCTTGGCAGGGAGCATGCACTGAGATACCATCATGGAGGACATACACAAGCTCAGATTGGACTCCTCCACACCCTCTGAGTTTAGAAGTCTTTCCGCCGTTGCATTTTTCTTTGACAGCAGAGGACAGATATTAATAAAATGACCAGTTTTACCGCAGAAAAAGCAGGCTCCCTGCCTCCCATGTACAGAAGCCTGATGCTTAACATGTGATACCCCTGCAATTTGCATAGGTTCCGTGGGCTCACCTGCAGCAACCTCACGTAAACCCAAACCTCCTCCCACAGATGACGTCACATGCTCTCCCAGACGCAAACGGCGATCAATACGGATAACAAGACTCATAGCAGAATCTAGTGAAGTAGGAGTCTCGTACATCAGGAGGGCTTTTTTAACCCTGTCAGAAACTCCATGAATAAAATGACTCCGCAGCAGGGAATCATTCCACTGAGTGTCGACCGCCCAGCGGCGGAATTCAGAACAGTAATCCTCTGCCACTCGCTCCCCCTGGCAAATAGTGCGTATCTTAGATTCTGCTAGAGCCATTCTGTCAGGCTCGTCGTAGATGTTTCCAAGTGCAGAAAAAAAACTCTCCATAGAGTCAAATGCAGTAGAATCAGATGGCAAAGAAAACGCCCATGCTTGTGGATCCCCGCTTAATAATGACAACACCAGGCCCACACGCTGAGCCTCATTACCGGAGGAAGTCGGACGCATCCGAAAATATAGTTTGCAAGCCTCACAAAAAGTAACAAATTTACTGCGTTCCCCAGAAAATTTTTCAGGCAACGGATACTTAGGTTCAGCAACTTTATCTGTAACAACGGCTTGCACACTAGATACTGCTATTCCCTGTTGCTGCACTGCCCCCCTCAACTCAGTGACCTGTAGGAACAGCGCCCTCAACTGGCGGTTTATGGAAATCATGGGATCCATGGAAATAATGTTGGCCGATTATAATGTCACGGAGAGACTAGGTGGGCGAGAGCTTATAACCCGGGCTGTTGTGAACTATACTTCTTGGCTCCCTCTTGTGGTCACTAGTGATTTGGCACTTGGATTGTCTTTTACCAGGTTGGTACTCACCTGCTTCGTTAGGCCTGGGGTGTTGCTATTTAAACTTCTTGGATTCTCAGTCCAGTGCCTGGCATCGTTGTAATCAGTTCATTTCTGTTTGCTCCTGTCTTCAGGTCCTGGTTCTTTGCAAGATAAGCTAAGTCCTGCTTTCTTATTTTTTGTTATTTTGCTTTGTTCATATTTTTGTCCAGCTTGTACAATATGTGATTCCTGATATTGCTGGAAGCTCTAGGGGCCTGATATTCTCCCCCCTCACCGTTAGTCGGTTTGGGGGTTCTTGGATATTCAGCGTGGATATTTTGCAGGGTTTTTTGCTGACCATATAAGTCATCTTACTATTTTCTGCTATTAGTCAGTGGGCCTCTCTTTGCTAAAATCTAGTTCATTCTTACGTTTGTCTTTTCTTCTTACCTCACCGTTATTATTTGTTGGGGACTTGTATTACTTTGGGGTCATTTCTCTGGAGGCAAGAGAGGTCTTATTTTCCCTTATAGGGTTAGTTAGTTCTCCGGCTGGCGCGAGACGTCTAGGATCAACGTAGGCACGTTCCCCGGCTGCTGTTAGTGTTTGTGCTAGGATCAGGTATATGGTCAGCCTAGTTACCACGTCCCTATGAGCTGGTATTTATGTTTGCAGACTTTGCTGTAATCTCTGAGATCCTTGCCATTGGGATCATAACACCGGGCCCCTGCAATTTCTTTAAGACTAAGGAAATACTGACTGGCCCTCTACCTGAAGTTTACGCTGATGGTGTGCATGTTCAGGCCTCGAACCTCACCCTGCCTCCTGATACAACCCTGAGCAGGAAACCTCTGCCCTCCACCCAGTGAATGCAATACACTAGTACCCACAGTTAGCACAGACAAGGATAAAGGAAAATATACATCACGCTGCAATCACACAGGAATACACTATAAATGTGCAGGGCAAAATAAACACAAATATAGGAAGGAGTAAATAAGACAAGGGAAAATACACCACCAGCAACGATACTCCAACGACCAGCTCTCCACTCCAGACCGAGATAACAAATGCGCAAGACAGAAGCTATAATCGGCGACACCCAATGATCAGGAGAACTATAAAAAGGCAATGGGCATGGCCCAGCCTCCAATCCGAGGATCAGGTAAATTAACCCCGGAACAGCTAGACAAAATCTAGCCGACGCCAATGAGCAAATAGTGGTCAAAAGCAGAACTACCGCTGTCTGTCGGATGACCTGGTCTGAACAGCGTCCGACATGACAGTTTCAAGCCTTTGATTACGTTCAGCTCGGACTGTCCCTACTTTAAAAGCTCCTGTCAGTCATAAGAACTCTGGTCTAGCACCACAGAACTACTGAGATCCGCTACGGTTCCCTTACTTGGTTCCCTGTCCGGTTTCTTCTGCATGGAAGGGATTAAAGCAAACTCCTCCGTGCCGGACGTTACAGGAAGGTTCAAAGGAAATTTGGTACAACTTCATGCTGCCAGAACAATATTAACTCCATGTTCCTCCAGCCCACTACACCTTGAACTTCAGCTTCATAAGAACCTCACACTTGCCCAGACTAACTAAATCAGGAAGTACCTTTCCTTTTGATTTGACCTCACAACTCCCATCCTGGGCTTGTCCCAAACATTTAACTGTAGCTTACCTCACTACTTTTATCACTTATACACTAATAATTAATAATACCCACCACTGCCTATCTGCCTTAATGCTGCTATATATAATTAGCTAAGTACTGACCTATACCCTATACTTTCCCTATACCAGAGTTACCTTAGGTGGTACTTTGCAGTGCCCACACAGCAGCATCAGTACCTATAATATTCTATGCATTTTACATTATACCATAAAATGTAACAAAACCGCTTTTCAATATTCACACTACACAATTGTTGTCTTTGGGGGCAGATACATGACAATCTCTGTCACACCCTTGCACAGCACTCACACTTCCCTCAGATGAAACCTTGATGTCTGGAGAAAGTGTTTGCGCTGTAGCCCATGAGCAGCCGCTAGTAGGCTCCATCACTAACATGGCATAACAATTTCATGCAAGTGCTGCTAGACATAGCTGGAATGGCGTCCCTGTGGGAGTTATAATTATACATTTGTTATTCTACAGGGGGAACTACAGGATTTTGGAAGGGGTTGTACAAGTAATGATCAACCACTTTAGTTTTTAGAAATATAGTTTTATTATTAGGAAGTATTATAAATTATGCCCAGAAATAAAGCAGTTTCATCCCAAGGATCAAAAGCAACGTTTATCAGTGAGAAAATATGATGAATAAAAATCCATGTATTCCTTGTCCAATGCTGATCTTCTTCAATCATAGCATAGATTTAACATTCAACTGCTGATCCGAAGAAATGCAGAAGCTATTTCAATGCATTATCCTGTTTAAACAGAAGGTGGTGCAGCTGAGCCCTTCATTGTTGAGTTTCCAGACTAAGCACTTTACAACTGAAAAAAAAAATCATGCTTTATTCCTATATATATATATATATATATGGGGGATGCTGGGAAAGTGTCTCCCAGGTGTAAAGGAGTTCAAACTGCCACCTCTCTTTTCATATAGAAAAAATAGAAATATTAAAGATTATCTTGTAAAATCAGATATAGGATCCTTTAAAAAGAGTACACAAGCAACCCTGACAGGTAGGAATAAAACTGGCTGTTTTCCCTGTCTAGGATGTGTCAACTGTGCATATATGGATAAAGGCCCCACATTTCAACACCCGGAAACAAAAAAAGTATACAAAATTAAACAATTTCTGACTTGCAGTTCAGATCACGTTGTCTACCTACTAATGTGCCCATGCAATTTGTGGTACATTGGGGAGACAACGTGTGAATTTAAAGTCAGAATGAATCAGCATAGATACACAATTAGGAAAAAAAGAATGGACCTCCCGGTACCGAAACATTTCACAGAAAATAATCACTCAGAAAAAGATCTTAGGTGTAAAATTATAGATGTAGTGCCTACTCAGAGGAGAGGAGGGAATAGGGAGCAAATCCTAAAGAAAAAAGAACTTATGTGGATTTATGAGCTCAATACCTTGAAACCCAAAGGGCTAAATGTTGACTTTAAGATTCATGCTATTGTTTAGAAGATATATGTGTAACTCACTTTGACAGATATTGTAAGGACTCTTTGTATATGTATTACAAATATTTCTAATTTTTATTTTTATTTATATTTTCCCCATCTTTTTAGATGTATTGGGGCGGAGCATGAAAAGTGTGGAGGACGAATAAGAAATGAATGAAATTTACATAAAATGAAAATTAATTTGAATTTCTTTAAATAAATGAACGAATAATGAAATTGGATATTGTATTTATTTATTAAATCTTAAAAATCTATGGTACCGTGTATATGGGCATATTAATAAATATAAGTTGAACCAGGACTCAGGTGTAACTACCTTTGTGGTTACAGTTGCGGTATATTGACCTGAAAAGGTTAATTGCCGTAACCTAATACCGCATGACTCCCGGAGACAACCTGAATAAGGTGCCGTCCGGTGCGTCAGGGTGGGATCTAACACCAAAAAGAAGTCCGTATGGCAATAATTGAATACACGATGTGCCCGATACGTAAGTACCAACAGGAAGCCACAACAAAGATGGCGACATTGAAAGGACGCGCGCATGCGCTAATAGGGAATGCCACACAAGGCAGTGGATTGGCTGGTTATTCACCGCATAGAGATGACACAATGAGACATGCGCAGTAGACCTAACAAGACGCTGAAAGGAAATAATGGCGTCCTCCACGCTTAACATGCATCTGCCGGGTAAAGTAAAGACCTTTTATGTATACTGTACTGTATAATATGGGGAATTAGGAAGATTTTTATACACTTTTATTGGCACAGCTACGGTTAAACATGTTTAGCACATATGCACTTTATGAAAACGTAAATCTAAGTAGCACCTTATAATGCATAATTGGACACAATTAAGGATGTTGTAGATACATATAAAAGGGAAGCACATGAACATACTCACTGCTTGAGAAAAGCTCATTGTGAGCTGAAACGTTGCCTGAATATGTGGGTAGAGTAAACCCTGCACATTTTTCACTGAAACAATGGAGTGCTGCCTCTTTTTTTGCAATATATGAAACTTGGATGATCGGTGGACTGGTTGTCTGGGGGCCTTGCACCCGAAGATAAGTATCTCTGTGCTGTTCCTTTTTCTTTTCTTATATATATATATATATATATATATATATATATATATATATATATATATATATATATATATATATATATATATATATATATATATATATATAGTGTTCGACCTCTTGAAATTGTTCCAGAAAATGAAGCATCTCTCCCAAAAAATGTTTGCAATTTCACACGTTATGTTACACGCATGTTTATCTCCTTTGTGTGTATTGGAACAACACAAAAAAACTGAGAAAAAAAGGCAAATAATTTTCTGGGAGAAATATTTCAATCTCTGGAACAATTTAACATATATATATATATATATATATATATATATATATATATATATATATATATATATATATATATATACACAGTAGGTACAGAAAGTATTCAGACCCCTTTAAATTTTTCACTCTTTGTTTCGTTGCAGCTATTGGGTAAACTCAAAAAAGTTCATTTTTTTCTCATTAATGTACACTCTTCAACCCATCTTGACTGAAAAAAAACAGGAATGTAGTAATTTTTGTAAATTTATTAAAAAGAAAAACTGAAATATCACATGGTCATAAGTATTCAGACCCTTTGCTGAGTATTGAGTTGAAGCGCCCTTTTGAGCTAGTACAGCCATGAGTCTTCTTGGGAATGATGCAACAAGTTTTTCACACCTGGATTTTGGGATCCTTTGCCATTCTTCCTTGCAGATCCTCTCCAGTTTCGTCAGGTTGGATGGTGAACGTTGCTGGAAAGCCATTTTCAGGTCTCTCCAGAGATGCTCAATTGGGTTTAGGTCAGGCAACCAGGGTAACCGCAGCCGTGAAAGGATTGTTAAACAAAGGCCATTAAAAATTTGGGGAAGATTCACAAGGACTGGACTGCTGCTAGAGTCATTGCTTCAAGAGCCACCACACACAGATGTATCCAGGACATGGGCTACAAGTGTCGTATTCCTTGTTTCAAGCCACTCATGACCAATAGACAACGCCAGAAGCGTCTTACCTGGGTCAAGGAGAAAAATAACTGGACTGCTGCCCAGTGATCCAAGGTGTTGTTTTCAGATTAAAGTAAATTTTGCATTTCATGTGGAAATCAAGGTCCCTGAGTCTGGAGGAAGAGTGGAGAGGCCACAATCCAAGCTGCTTGAGGTCTAGTGTGAAGTTTCCACAATCAGTGATGTTTGGGAAGCCATATCATCTGCTGGTGTAGGTCCACTGTGTTTTATCAAGACCAAAGTCAGCACAGCCATCTACCAGGAAATTTTAAAGCACTTCATGCTTCCCTCTGCCGACAAGCTTTTTGGAAATGAAAATGTCATTCTCCAGCAGGACTTAGCACCTGTCCACTCTGCCAAAAGTACCAATACCTGGTTTAAAAACACTGTGCTTGATTGGCCAGTAAACTCGCCTGACCTTATTCAACGCATTTCAAAGTACTGAGACTTCTTCATAAGGAAATTTGTGGTGTTGAATAAAACCACATTTTATTTTAACACGCTCGGATCTTCAGTTATTCAGCAGAGCAGAATAAATCCACCTTTATTCCATTTTTTCCCTTGAGCTCTTTCGTTAAGAGCCAACCACAAGGGTCATAGACACACGACTTTATTCTTCTTGTAAAAATAATCACTGCCTCAAAAGCAGACCACTTCTGGGAAAATTGTGGAGATAGTTGTCCTATACAAGTTTATCAGATCCGCCTTGTTGGAGACAGGACTTTGTTTGACATTAGAAGCCTACAAATACCATGACATCTAAAAGTGTGGGCACCCCTAGTTAAAATTACTGTTGTTGTGAACAGTTAAGCAAGTTGAAGATTAAATTATCTCTAAAAGGCTTAAAGTTAAAGATGACTCATTTCCTTTGTATTTTAGACAAAAAAATATTTTTTTCTCAGATTTTACATTTTAAAAATTACAAAAAGAAAAATGGGCTGATTCAAAAGTTTGGGCACCCTGCATGGTTAGTACCTAGTAGCATCCCCTTTTGAAAGTTTCACACCTTGTAAACGCTTTTTGTAGTCAGCCAAGAGTCTTCAAATTCTTGTTTGCGGGATTTTCATCCATTTTATTTTGGAAAATTCTTCCAGTTCTGTGAGATTTTTGGGTCGTTATGCATGCACTGCTCTTTTGAGGTCTAGTCACAGAGTTTCATTGATTTTGAGCAGGGGACTGTGAGGGCCATTGTAAAACCATCAGCTTGTACCTCTTGAGGTAGTCTCTTGTGGATTTTAACGTATGTTTAGAATCATTTGTAGAAACCATCCTTTTTCAATTTCAGCTTTTTTTCACATATAGTGTTATCCATTCTTCACTCTACCCGTGAAATGTTCCTTGTGCCATTGGCTGCAACTCAACCCCAAATCATGATTGACCCACACCCCGTGCTTAATGGTTGGCGAGTTGTTCTTTCCAGAAATTCTGTGCCATTCACAACCCCTTCCTGAAGTATACCATTCCCCTCAGCCCCTGCTCCATATACAGCTCTATCCTGCAGGGTAACACACAGGGATCCAGCACACAAGGGCACATGAGCTAAAATCAATATTTATTACAAAATTGTTAAAATCATCTCCATCAATGTATATTCCAGAAAAAGATTAGGCATAAGGTCTATAAGACATGGAAGTTATTACAAATTTCAAACCATTTGGCTTTTAATCATAACTAGACATTGCAGGAGAAAGATTGTGGTTACAAAGCATCCAATATATGTACTTGGTTCATTAACCTGATATTCCAGATTGGGGACACATTCCTCTAGGTTACATAAGAAAATATTTAACAACAAAATAATGAAATTACAAAGAAAAAATGCACAGCTTCTCTTTGAAGAATTCCATTGAAGGAGAACTCACCACCTCTCGTGGCAGCCTGTTCCACTCATTGATCACCCTGACTGTCAAAAAGTTGTTTCTAATATATAATCTGTATCTTCTTCCTTTCAGTTTCATCCCATTGCTTCTAGTCTTTCCTTGTGCAAATGAGAATAAAGATGATCCCTCTACAATGTGACAGCCCTTGAGATATTTGTAGACAGCTATTAAGTCTCCTCTCAGTCTTCTTTTTTGCAAGCTAAACATTCCCAAATCCTGTACCCATTCCTCATAGGACATGGTTTGCAGACCAGTCACCATTCTGTTCGCTCTTCTATGAACTTGCTCTAGTTTGTTGATGTCTTCTTTAAAATGTGGTGCCCAAAACTGGACACAGTATTCCAGATGAGGTCTGACCAAAGAGGAGTAGAGGGCAATAATGACTTCACGTGAGCTAGACTGTATGCTTCTGTTAATACAACCCAGAATTGTATTTGCCCTCTTTGCTGCTGCATCACACTGGTTCAGTTTATGATCTATTAGTATACCCAAGTCTTTTTCACATGTGCTGTTGCTTAGCCCTATTCCTCCCATTATTATATGCTTTTCATTTTTATTGCCCAAATGTAATACTTTGCATTTTTCCCTGTTAAAAACCATTCTGTTAGTTGCTGCCCACTGCTCCAGTTTATTTAGATCTTTTTGAATTCTCTCTCTCCCTCTTCTTTAGTATTATCTATCCCTCCTAGCTTTGTGTCATCAGCAAATGTAATCAGCGTACCCTCAATCCCTTCATCTAAATCATTGATAAAGATGTTGAACAATACAGGGCCCAGGACAAAGCCCTGTGGTACCCCACTTGAGACATTCTTCCAACTGGACGTGCAGCCATTTACGACCACTCTTTGGGTCCGATCACTAAGCCAGTTATGAATCCAACAGTTGCTTTGTCCATTCCATACTTTTTTTCAATAAGGATGGTGTGAGATACTTTGTCAAATGATTTGCTGAAGTCAAGGTACACATGTGGTCACCAATACAGACCCATACATACAGTAAATCTTATTTAGCTTATCAGCTAAGCCTGGTAATAAATGCATGCTGCTCCTGAGGTCTGAATTATAAATTGCATTGTAACCATCCTGCTGGCAACACCATTCACAAACACACTATTTTTTGTATCTTTCAGGTGGAAAACCGCCAAAACAGTATACGTCATGCTTAATATTACAATGAAGGTTGTCCAAGTAGCATTGCTGTTATTTGCTTTGTGGGAAATTAAGGCCACTCCGGCTGGCCGCCTCTCCTGCTATAAAAAGATTTTAAGAGATCGAAACTGTCACAATATCCCTGAAGGAGTAGACGATCTTCTTCCTCTGAATGGAAACCTCCAGAACCACTTTTTGCAGGGAGCCGGATGTGAGATAGTCTGTTATTGCAATTTTAATGAACTGTTCTGCTGTCCAAAGTAAGAATTGCCGCCTTTTATATTTCGTATTCTTTATTTTTTTTTGTTTTACTTATATAACTTCTGTGATGTAAAAGTTATAACTCATGCACTGAGCTGCCGCAACAGAGAGACATATTCAGGTTACTCCAACATGTAATCAGCCATTGCAAGCCCGCAGCGAAATCTGCTTTCCCGCATTTCACTTTTAATGACCCTGTTCTTTGTATTATATAATGCACTAATAAATATCACAAGACGTTTCTCACTGCAAACTTACAAGCTCAGATCCATTACTTTTATCACATATAAGAAACATAAGAGGAATGTTGGAAGGGCCGATTACAGGAATGATGAGTTTTGTTTGCATACATATAAATAAAATATGGCCAATATTTCCTGACCAGCTCAGTGTCGGTATCACCTACTTAGCCTGATGAATTACGCAGTTGGTAGTGGAAGTGGTCATCTGTCATGTACTATCAATCATCGTATTTCTGTAATTGTTCCACAATTTAGATTATATACCCAGAAGTAAACTGACATAGAATTAGTCAGTTATTCTGCACAGTACCACGGGTCTGAAAAATATTTGCTGTGCTGACATACAAAGAAACATTAATCAGGAATATTACCTATCTCTGAGGAGCAGGACACATAAATCCAACTATTAATGACTGTTTCATGCATTCCCTGTGAGCTCCTTCATTATTTTACCTCTGTCAAAATATGTAATTACAATCCTATTCATTCTCTGTTTATAAACCAAGGCAACTGAAATACAAAAAGATTGAGAAAAGTTTTTCTGTTAAAGAAACTGCATGCAAAGTTGGAACTTTTATGAAGAAACAGCAGCTACAAGTTCAGAGGGTTCCTAGTCATACATTAAAGGGAATCTGTCAAGAGAAAAAAGGCTATTAACCTGCAGATATAGGGTTAATCTGCAGGATAATCGCATTCTGAAACCATACGGCGACCACACTGAGAGTCCCGCTGTCGGGAGCGAATGAACTTTACTGCCCCTTCAGCGGTGTTTCCCAAACACCAATCCTCATGGCCCCGAACAGATCGTATGTCAGGAAGAATTTCCTCCAGGTAAGAGAACTAGTGCCAATTCCTGATGCCTTAATAATAATTCTACTGTCTGTGCAATACAAAGGAAATCCTGAAAACATGACGTGTTGGGGGATGTGAAGACTGGAGTTTGGGATACAGTGGTCTACAGCATAAATGGCTGGTACACCCCAGTTCAGCTACTCAGCTCCTACTTTGCAAATGACATGCCTGCCTATGACAATAAAATGAAAGTACAGAGTAGTAAAATGATAGATATTAATGAGCTTACCCAATGTTCCAATCATTAACATGCTTAGTTTTAAACAATGATAAAAGTTTTCTCTTCTCAAATGAACATTTGCACTACCTAGATTAATTACAGATGCATATATTGTTCATAGTAAAGGGAATGTGTTAGTAGGACTAACCCTTCTAAGTCGTCTATATGGACTGTAAAGTCATAGAAAGTTTAAAAAAATGATACCTTGATATCTGAAATCCGATGTCTTAGGCTGGTTTCACACTTGCGTTTTGATCTGCAGCGTTTTAGCGCTAAAAAACGCATGCGTTTTTTTTTCTATACTTAACATTAAAAACGCATGCGTTTTTTAGCATGCGTTTTGACGCGTTTTCGGCAACGCATGCGTTTTTGGACGCGTGCGTTTAGTTGCAGAAATGCAACCTGTAGTAATTTCTAGCTGCGTTTTTTTGCCGCAAAAAAACGCATGCGTTTATTCGCGGCAAAAAAATGTATTGCTGTCTATGTAAACGCATGCGTTTTTAAGCACATGTGTTTGCTTGCGTTAAAAACTCATGCGTTTTTATAGAAAAACACAAGAAAACACAAGAAAAAAACAAGAAAACCCTAACCCTAACCTTAACCCTAACCCTAAACACAAGAAAAAACAAGAAAACCCTAACCCTAACCCTAGGGTTACTAGGGATCCTAACCCTAACCCTAAGGTTAGGATCCCTAGTAACCCTAGGGATCCTAACCCTAACCCTAGGGATCCTAACCCTAACCCTTAGGGTTAGGATCCTAACCCTTAGGGTTAGGGTTAGGATCCCTAGTGTTAGGGTTAGGATCCCTAGGGTTAGGGTTGGGGTTAGGATCCCTAGGGTTAGGGTTAGGGTTAGGATCCCTAGGGTTACTAGGGATCCTAACCCTAACCCTAGCTATTTCTGTTTATAGTGGGTTTTCTAGTTGATTTTGATGATTGGCAGCTGTCACACACTTCTCAGCATGCGTTTAAAAAACGCAAACACAGGAAAAAATGCATGTAAACGTGGCAAAACGCCGCGTTTTTTTTTCTGCATGCAAAAATGCATGGGTCTAAAAAACGCAGCGTTTGCACGCGTTTACATGCGTTTTTTCACCACATGCGTTTTTAAAAATGCTGCAGATCAAAACGCAAGTGTGAAACCAGCCTTATTCCAGTAAGTTCCATGTTTTACTTAATATGGAAATCAGCTGTTAAGATCTAACGGTCGGATATAGATTTCAATGAAAATCTGCCTCCAGAGCTTATATTAAATGTAAGGGGGCGTTACCAGTGTGAGACATGTAGACCAGGAGACTGTCACACTGGTAACTCCTCCTTTCCTATAAAAAAATCTCTGGAGGCAGATTCTCATTTAAATCTATATATGACCCTTAGATCTTAACAGCTCATTTACATTTTAAAAATGTGGATTTCTTCTGAATAAGACATCTGCTCGCAGATATCAAAGCATCATGTTAATCAGCATCCTACCAACAGTTTCCCATTAAATAGCGAAATATGGCTAATGTATCGCCTAATTATTTTGGGGAATACCTGATGTCAGTTCACTGGTTGATATTATTCAAGTCTCTTTTACAGACTTTGGGCAAACACCATGTTCCTTGACAATAATCCAGTTGAGATTCTTTAGTACAGTGCCTTGCGAAAGTATTCAGCTCCATGGAACTTTTCAACCTTTTCCCACATACCATGCTTCAAACATAAAGATACCAAATGTAAATTTTTGGTGATGAATCAGCATCAAGTGGAACACAATTGTGAAGTTGAACGAAATTTATTGGTTATTTTAAATTTTTGGGGAAAATAAAAAACTGAAAAGTGTGGCGTGCAATATTATTTGTCCCCTTTAACTTAATACTTTGTTGCACCACCTTTTGCTGCGATTACAGCTGCAAGTCGCTTGGGGTATGTCTCTATCAGTTTTGTACATCGAGAGACTGAAATTCTTGCCCATTCTTCCTTGGCAAACAGCTCGAGCTCAGTGAGGTTTGATGGAGATCGTTTGTGAACAGCAGTTTTCAGCTCTTTCCACAGATTCTCTATTGGATTGAGGTCTGGACTTTGACTTGGCCATTTTAACACCAGGATATGTTTATTTGTGAACCATTCCATTGTAGATTTTGCTTTATGTTTGAGATTATTGTCTTGTTGGAAGACAAATCTCCATCCCAGTCTCAGGTCTTTTGCAGACTCCAACAGGTTTTCTTCAAGAATGGTCCCGTATTTGGCTCCATCCATCTTCCCGTCAATTTTAACCATCTTCCCTGTCCCTGCTGAAGAAAAGCAGGCCCAAACCATGATGCTGCCACCACCATGTTTGACAGTGGGGATGGTGTGTTCAGGGTGATGAGCTGTGTTGCCTTTACGCCAAACATATCAGTTGGCATTGTTGCCAAAAAGTTCAATTTTGGTTTCATCTCACCAGAGCACCTTCTTCCACATGTTTGGTGTGTCTCCCACGTGGCTTGTTGCAAACTTTAAACAACACATTTTATGGATATCTTTGAGAAATGGCTTTCTTTTTGCCACTCTTCCATAAAGGCCAGATTTGTGCAGTGTACGACTGATTGATGTCCTATGGACAGACTGTCCCACCTCAGCTGTAGATCTCTGCAGTTCATTCAGAGTGATCATGGGCCTCTTGGCTGCATCTCTGATCAGTCTTCTCCTTGTTTGAGATGAAAGTTTAAAGGGACGGCCGGGTCTTGGTAGATTTGCAGTGGTATGATACTCCTTCCATTTCAATATGATCGCTTGCACAGTGCTCCTTGGGATGTTTAAAGTTTTGGAAATCATTTTATATCCAAATCCAGCTTTAAACTTCTCCACAACAGTATCACGGACCTGCCTGTTGTGTTCCTTGGTCTTCATGATGCTCTCTGTGCTTCAAATAGAACCCTGAGATTATCACAGAGCAGGTGCATTTATACGGAGACTTGATTACACACAAGTGGATTATATTTATCATCATTAGGCATTTAGGACAACATTGGACCATTCAGAGATCCACAATGAAATTCTGGAGTGAGTTTGCTGCACTGAAAGTAAAGGGGACGAATAATATTGCACGCCCCACTTTTCAGTTTTTGAATTTCCACAAAAATTTCAAATAACCAATACATTTCGTTCAACTTCACAATTGTGTTCCAATTGTTGTTGATTCTTCACCAAAAAATTATATTTGGTATCTTTATTTGAAGCATGATATGTGGGAAAAGGTTGAAAAGTTCCTTGGATCCAAATACTTTCACAAGGCACTGTACGTATAAATATAATATACCATAAACAGATCTTAAAATACTGTGACAGAGGAGAAACTCAAGAGCTGCATCTTAGGTTGGTTTCATTTTATTGGACTGTTTTATTTTTGGCATGTGAAAAAAAGGGATCTATTTTGATCCAATTTTCATCCATTTTTTGATTTGTGTGTCCATTTTTCCCACCAGTGTGACATTCTATTTTCGTGTTAGCAAATAAAAGGTGAAAGTTTCCAAGTTACTCCTACTCATTGGACATTGAAAAACAGACAGTACTAGGATGGAACATGATATCTTCTCTGTGCTGTGTGTTTTGTTTTTCGTGGACCCGTTGACTATTGTTCTTTTCCCTTTGATCCGCAAATTTTGCACAAGTCTCCATTTTGCGATTGTTCACAAAAAACATGCCAATGTGAACGGGACCATTCTATAATGAAAAAACAGCAGAAAACGGTAAGAATACATATGAGAAAATAGCTGCGTGACAGGGTTCCTTACATTCATAAACTCTTTCTAGAGCTGGTATTTTATTTAGCGTCGTGTAAAAGCAATAAATTATTTGTAATACTACTTGATTTGAAAATAGCTCTTAGCTTAGGAGAAAAAATATTTCCTGGGCTTCAGATGACTTTTTTACCTAAACCCCAATAAATGTAATAGATTGTGAAGCTATTACATTAGTTTCTGCTGCTTTGAGTCCTTATATCCCTTCCCGAATGCTCATTTATTAGTAAAGTCAATTAGCTCAGGAGTCTATCAGTATGGGAATGGCTCTAAACGAACTGCTGCTTCTGCTCCTTCAATTATTGGATAGTTGATACGATAAGTTTTCAAATGTTCAGCTGAAAATAATGAGGCCTGGAAAGAAGAACATTAATTTATTTAATATCAGCGAGGTACAGAAGATCGCACGTATTTAGATATAAAGCACTGAATCTGGATCTTCTCGGCAGTGGGCACAAAGGCTTAGTGGAGACACCATCTTTCCCATATACCAGCAGTTACAGAGAAGCTGTTTGGTTGGGAGAGCACAACTGAAGAGCTATTATGTTCTCACAATGAGGCCTCTGTTCCTTTCCCCTAAAGCGGCGGCTCGTGAACATGCCCGGAGAGCTGCCGGCTTGTATTAGCTTGCTGTCTACTATTTCCTGAAGTGTCAGAATGTTGCCTTCACAAGCATCAACTTCAACAGCTTTCCCATAATAAATGGCATCCAGCAATATTGTCCACTTACATGAAACATTTGCAATATGTTAACTCGTTCTGCACCTTTTTTTTTTCCTAGAGACATTTTCTTTGGCCCAAAGATTTCCTTTGTGATTCCTTGTAACACCCACTGAAAACAACATCGCAATGTGACAGAGAAAGACAAGGAGTGACACAGAAAATGAGAAGAATATACAGTGAAATACCTCTACATTTATCATTGTTTTCCGCCTTCAATACCAAAGTTTTATCTTTGATACATTTTGACAAACAATGACATTTCCTCACAAATTATTCTGCATTTATCTATGACAGATTACCTAAAAGCATCAGGCGATACTTACCTATGTATAACACTGCATGCACTTAGAAAAGTTTTGACCTGTCAGACTGATGGATTATATCAGGTGGGTAAGCAAAAAAAAAGCTTTGTGCAGTGAGCAAAGGGTGAGGTTTAGGAAGACGGCGGCAAATGTTATTCTCCTAAATAATTCAATAAAGAGTTTCTTGGAAGTCCTGGATTGTGTTATCGAAATATATTTAAAAAAACATTGCTAAAGGTTGGAAGATATTAAAAATCTACTGCAGCTTAGTTTAACCTTTTCAATAGATAGCACAGTATGTTTTCTATACATACCATTTATATCTGTGTATAGAGTAGCTGCAGTTTTGTAGTTTCCCAAACTACTTCCATGTTCAATGCCAACCAGAACCAACAGTTTCAGACATCTTAGGCATTTCTTCTCAGTTTGCCGTACCAGATTTTTAAGGTGGCATGGGTGTAACCTATATGGGCAGGGGGGGTGAAAAATGTACACTCCACACAAGAGCTCATTCTGAAAAGTCACATGAATAAAACAGTTTGCTTTAAATAGGACTTATCACTGAATCAAAAGTGGCTAGTTTTTGCTGTTATTTTATTACTGTTCCTCCTGAGAAAAGTTTATTTGCTCTATGATTTTCTTATTTATTAAATCCAGCATCTGGTTCCATAGATATGGTCTCTTTTGTTAAGTGCTAATTGTATGATCGTTACCATGGGTGGAGGGGGAATTTAAAAACTGCTTACTTTTGGCTTTGTGTTAGGTGTTCTTAAAATGTTTACTACCTTTGCCCACTTTTTGATAGAATTTCTGGGCACGCTTTATATGGGAAATATGTTACTATTACATCGCTATTGTGTCAAATTGTGGCTCCTGACTTGGAAACAGCAGAGCAATTTTTGTAGCACATAGCCATCGTATTATTGCTTGCTTTGTCCCTTATTTATTCTTTATAAATAAATTTGTGTTCTGTGTTTTACATCTCTTATGCATAATAAACCTTTACATAGCAGGACTCGTGGCATTTATTAGCAGTGGAATTGAACAATATTTCTACGTTTAAGGGTAAATTTCTGTTGACTTCTTCAGCAGTGATGACCTCTGCTGGCAGAATGTGATTACTATTCAGTACTAATTCACCCTTTTGTAATAGGAAATTGGTTATTAGCAGTAGTTTAATTGTTCCACTGCATTTTATTAACACATTCGAGCAGAGACCTCTTTATCATCACATAGTTTGTAAAAATAGCTGTATGTAGGTCAACCTATAATTATATGCACTGATAAAATGTAGAAACTAGTGATGAGCAAGTGTACTCGTTGCTCAGGTTTTCCCGAGCACGCTCGGGTGATCTCCGAGTATTTGTTCGTTTTCGGAGATTAGGTTTTCATTGCCGCAGCTGAATGATTTACAGCTACTAGACAGCTTGATTACACATGAGGATTTCCTAGCAACCAGGCAACCCCCACATGTACTCAGCCTGGCTAATAGCTGTAAATCATTCAGCTGCGGCGATGAAAACTAAATCTCAGAGCACTAACAAATACTCGGAGGTCACCCGAGCAACGAGTACACTCGCTCATCACTAGTAGAAACTAAAGGAGCACAAGGACAAATGTCAGGGAAAAATGAATGGGCATGTGGAATTTCTCCATTGTTAGATAAGCTGTATAGGATGTACAGATATCAAAAGACTGATCATCAGTTCCAAACAGAATACTGGTCTCAACAGGTGCATACTAAGAGTAGCCTTCTCCATACATAGCTAACAAATAAATGTGCACTCTGTAGTGTTATAGCATGTAAAAATATGAAATATATGAAATATGAATTGCATTACTGCTCTGGAAAATATAAAAAAATGAGGGGGGGCATGCTAAGACCATATAGTGGTAGTACAGCAAATAGATAATTTAGGGGGGGCAACTGTGGGTAAGACAGGAGCATTTCCTGAATGTAGTCAGTAGGGCCAGGAACGCAGGTGGCTCTCTCATGTGGCAGCTTACTACATGGGCAGGTCCCCTTATGTCTGGTGCGAAGCAGACAGGGGAAACCCTAAGAGTAGTAAAGCTGGACAGGGAGGACGCTGCAGTACTAGTCAAGTAGGTACGATCCGGAAACGTGCAGAAGGACATGAGGGAGAGCACAGGGAAAGTGAAGGATGTAAACGGTGTGGAACCCTATATTGATGCTGTAATGGTTATGGATGTGCTGAGAAAAGTAACCAATAAAGTTACCTTTTTTAAAGTTGAAGCCAGACTCTGTCTCTATTTGTGTGCAATCATTGGGAGTGAGCAACAGACCAGAGGTGACCCTGATGGTTAGGAGAATGGAAAGACAGGTACGCTGACAAAAATAACATTTTTTTTTCATGTGTAGGGTGGCCAGGGTGTGCTCCAGCAGCTGTCATTGCGGGCCATGACTATGGCCCTGGCTCCTCTCACACAGGCACATCAGTGAGTGGAGAGCACAGAGTATTCTGTCCATAATGTCTAATGCTGCAGACATTCAAGCAGTCTCACTGCCTGTGTGGGGCCCATTACTAGCACTCATTTGAAAAGCCCATCACACAACACAGATTTTCCCCCCACTCCTCCGCCGCTTTAGAGACACCATTGTATATGTTCATTCTGTGTCTGCGCATAATATGAGAATTCTAAGCTGGGCTCAGATGGAGAGAGCTGGGGGATTTATGGTTCACTCTCAGATAAGCAGCACGTGTAGCCACTACACCATGCTCTGTAGGCACCCATGATATAAATGAGATGTTTCAGTAAAATAGTCCCCAAAGTGTATAAAGTCCATAAAATAAACTCATCAGGTACCCATCCTATATGGTTGCAGCATCGACTTCCAGGCACTGCAGCATTCCTGGTGTTGTGACAAGAGTGGTGGTGACATGACTCAACACGCCACCGCCCAGCCAGTAAGTATCGGAGCTCAACGTCACGTGCCATCAACCTCTGCCTAAGCATTATGCACAGTGAATGGCTAGAGCAGTGACGCATTGACGTAACATTGCCACTCTAATGGCAGCCAGCCCTGGACCCAGAGAAGGAGAGTATCTGCTGAGTTTGTTAGTTCATGTACTTTACACAGTTTGAGGACCACTTTACTGAAAATGGATAACAGGGAATTTAAAATTTAACATTTAATATTACCATTAAAATATCATGACACAACACACATAGAAATCAGAACTCCCAGCAAGGCAGCCAACCACATATGCATCAAAAACTAGGGACTGAATGTAATCCAAAATATCTGCCAGTACAACTGGAAATGCAATACACAAAACATAATCAGACATGGGGGACTTTATAGACCCATCAGTACAACTGACACATTTACCCCTTTATGTCTCAAAACACCCAAAGGAGATCCATATACAGTAGCAGAATTTGGAACAATCTCACCAGATCCGTAGGCAATGGATTCTCCGATGTTACAGAAAGAACTATTGAAACTTGATTCCAGCTCACCCAGTTGCTCTATGACTGGGTCATATTGACCAAGCAAATTTTTCTTTTGTACGCACTATATTTTCTTTTGAAAAAGAAAAAGAAATCGAAAATCTAGTCCTGTTGAGCCGGACTCCAATTTTCCCTACAGAAAGAACCTCCTATGGAGCAGTAAACAAGAACCCATAAAGGCAATTATCCATGCAAGGATAGAGTTCACTAAGCCAATCCAAGAGAGGGCCACATCCCAACGTGTTTCATCCTTGTAGGATTCCTCAGGGGATATAGCAGCCAAGGCAGGAGTGCTCCACCATCACTGGTATTATTCAAGAGCCTCCCCTGTCCCAACATGTATTCAAGCTGCCTAGCAGCCGCAAATCATGCAGCTGCGTCGACATAAACTAAATCTCTGAGCACTAAATCATTATACATTATGGAAGATTTCAAGAAAAATACCCGATAGAAATATGAAATATGGCATTGAAATTATGCAAATATACCATAACTGATATGTTTAATAATGTATAAATGATTTTAAAAAATATTTATAATATTATTTTTGTATGGTACATATTATATATTACACAATTTATGTATAATTTTTATAGAAATTTAGTTTATTTTTTGTTGATTATATATAATTATATGTTTGGTTTAGAATGCTGATTTTTTCACATGTTTAGTATAATGATGTCACTTCCCTGGTGTTATCCTATCCTATATGGTATATGCATACCATATAATGGTTAATGGTATATATTTCATTCATCTTACGGAGCTGTTCCCTGTTCCCACTTGCTCAAAGAGTTGTATGACCCATGTTGGCCTGCAAACTTATTTGTTTATCTCTAGATTTATTGTCACCTGCTGTCTTAATTTAGGTGATTGATTGTTAACGAGTCAAATTAGTGATAGAGCTAAGAACTAACTTCCTATATATTCAGAGAGAGCTTTTGGGAAACATTTATGCAGGGGGCATTTATGCACATTTTATTGCAAGTGCATTTTTATAAAACTGCCGATACAACTGCCGATGCTGCTCTTTTGTATGGTGGCCTACATTTTTCACATTACCCCGGACATGAGAGCAGACAAGGTGGAGGTGTTGATCTGCCCCTATCCACCAAATGTTCTTTACAGATTATCCCACCAGTACCTCACTTATCTTTCCTTCTTTTGAGGTCCACACTATCAGACTCTACCGGCCCTTCTCCCTGCGAGTGGCAGTTGTGTATCGCCCTCCTGGCCCCTCCTGTCAGTTCTTGGATCATTTTGCCACCTGGTTTCCACATTTTCAAACATATGACATCCCCACCTTCATCATGGGGGACTTTAATATCCTCATTGGTGATCCCCTCTCTCTATCTGCCACTCGCCTTTTATCTCTAACCCATTCCTTCAGCCTTTCATAGCTTACTAGCTTACTCTCCTACACAAGAGGTTGGTACACAAAATGAGAATGCTGGGTCTGGGGGAAAATGTGTGAAATGGGTAAGTAACTGGCTTAGTGATAGAAAACAGAGGGTGGTTATAAATGGTATATCTCTAACTGGGTCAATATGACCAGTGGGGTACTGCAGGGGTCAGTGTTGGGACCTAACCGCTTCAACATATCTATTAACGATAGTATTCTGCTACAGATGGATCTGGATAAGTTGGAAACTTGGGCCGAGAGGTGGCAGATGCGGTTTAACAATGATAAATGTAAGGTTATACACATGGGAAGGAAACAATATCACCATTACACACTGAAACGGGAAACCACTGGATAAATTTGACATGGAGAAGGACTTGGGGATCCTAGTTAATGATAACTTACCTGGAGCAGCCAGTGCCAGGCAATGGCTGCCAAGGCAAACAGGATCATGGGGTGCATTAAAAGACGTCTATATACACATGATGAGAGCATTATACTGTCTCTGTACAAATCCCTGGTTAGACCGCACATAGAGTACTCTGTACAGTTTTGGGCACCGGTGCTCAGGAAGGATATAATGGAACTAGAGCGAGTACAAAGGAGGGCAACAAAATTAATAAAGGGGATGGGGGAACTACAAAACCCATAGAGATTAGCAAAGTTAGGATTATTTAGCCTAGAAAAAAGACGACTGAGAGGTAATCTAATAACCATGCATAAGTATAGTTATATGAAAAATTTGGGCACCCCTATTAATCTTAAGCTTAATGTTTTATAAAAATAGTTTTTTTTGCAACAGCTATTTCATTTTCATATATCTAATAACTGTTGGACACAGTAATGTTTCTGCCTTGAAATGAGGTTTATTGTACTAACAGAAAATGTGCATTCAAACAAAATTTGACAGGTGCATAAGTATGGGCACCCTTATCATTTTCTTGTTTTAAATACTCCTACCTACTTTTTACTGACTTACTAAAGCACTTTTTTTGGTTTTGTAACCTCATTGAGCTTTGAACTTCATAGCCAGGTGAATGCAATCATGAGAAAAGCTACTTAAAGTGGCCACTTGCAGGTTGTTCTCCTGTTTGAATCTCCTCTGAAGAGTGGCATCATGGGCTCCTCAAAACAATTGTCAAATGATCTGAAAACAAAGATTATTCAACATAGTTGTTCAGGGGAAGGATACAAAAAGCTGTCTAAGAGATTTAACCTGTCAATTTCCACTGTGAGCAACATAGTAAGGAAATGGAAGAACACAGGTACAGTTCTTGTTAAGGCCAGAAGTGGCAGGCCAAGAAAAACATCAGAAAGGCAGAGAAGAAGAATGGTGAGATAAGTCAAGGACAATCCTCAGACCACCTCCAGAGAGCTGCAGCATCAACTTGCTGCAGATGGTGTCACTGTGCATCGGTCAACTATACAACGCACTTTGCACAAGGAGAAGCTGTATGGGAGAGTGATGCGAAAGAAGCCGTTTCTGCAAGCACGCCACAAACAGAGTCAGCTGAGGTATGCAAAAGCATATTTGGAGATGCCAATTTTTTTTCGGAAGAAGGTCCTGTGGACTGATGAAACCAAGATTGAGTTGTTTGGTCATACAAAAAGGCGTTATGCATGGCTGCAAAAAAACACAGCCTTCCAAGAAAACACTTGCTACCCACAGTAAAATTTGGTGGAGGTTCCATCATGCTTTGGGGCTGTGTGGCCAATGCCGGCATCGGGAATCTTGTTAAAGTTGAGGGCCGCATGGATTCCTCTCAGTATCAGCAGATTCTTGACAATAATGTTCATGAATCAGTGACAAAGTTGAAGTTACGCAGGGGATGGATCTTTCAGCAAGACAATGATCCAAAACACCGCTCCAAATCTACTCAGGCATTCATGTAGAGGAACAATTACACTGTTCTGGAATGGTCATCCCAGTCCCCTGACCTGAATATCATTGAACATCTGTGGGATCATTTGAAGAGGGCTGTCCATGCTCGGCGACCATCAAACTTAACTGAACTGGAATTGTTTTGTAAAGAGGAATGGTCAAAAATACCTTCATCCAGGATCCAGGAACTCATTAAAAGCTCCAGGAAGCGACTAGAGGCTGTTATTTTTGCAAAAGGAGGATCTACTAAATATTAATGTCACTTTTCTGGTGAGGTGCCCATACTTATGCACCTGTCAAATTTTGTTTGAATGCACATTGCAGATTGCTCATTTTCTGTTAGTACAATAAACCTCATTTCAAGGCAGAAACTTTACTGTGTCCAACAGTTATTAGATATATGAAACTGAAATAGCTGTTGCAAAAAAAACAATTTTTATAAAACATTAAGCTTAAGATTAATAAGGGTGCCCAAACTTTTTCATATAACTGTATATAAGGAGACAATACAAATATCTCTTTGAGGATCTGTTTATACCAAGGAAGGTCTTTTTATGTGGCCATGGCTGGATGAATACCTTTTTTGGTCAGCTAACAGAGGAAGAGGAAATTGTCAAGCTTCAAGCTCCTCATTATCTTAATATACCCTATTGATGGACATCTAGTTGCCTCTTTCATCTATGTAGTGTGATATGATAAGATCTATCCATGAAAAGGGATTTGAGCAGCTGTTGATCTACTTTTATATATTATATTATAGCTTATCAGACTATAGATCCATTTTGAACATATTTGCAATGCTCTCTCTATGTACCTGCCTGTTGTATATATTTTGTCTAATTTTGGATGAATTTTTCACACTATATATGTTGCACTGTTTAAACTTTGGCATATTGAGGGGGTTAATATGCTCATATAGTGAAGTTGTTGTAATTTTCTCTGTATTATACGACTAGTGGGGTTGCCTCCTCTATATTTTTGGCGGTGGTATCGGCATTGTTGTTATGCATAGCACGCATATTTATTACCCTTTCACATGTATATATGTATTTATTTTTCTGTGTTTCTAACATTGATTATACTGGTATATCTTACCTTTACTGATTACAGCCATTCTGCTCTGTTTGGTTATTTAATTAAGGTAGTGATGATTGTATACATGCTGCCCACAGTTAATATGCCACTTTTGGCAAAAGCTGCATCTGCGCATGCGCTATGCCTTCATGATTCTGCTGTTGATGACGTCTATGGGGCGGTTGATGTCGGCTCACATGGAGCCCCACATGTCTCCGTCTCCATGACCTGCGTGACGCTGCACCTCCTGGAGTGTGAGTAGGTTACCTAGGCGGCACACGATCACTTCCGGGGCGGGCCCAGGATTGCCTTCCGGTCTTTGGCCTTTTAAACTGGCTTAGTTTAGTTACACATCGTGCCCCCTGACGAAGGTGTTCCGAAATGTGCGTTGGGGCGGGCACAGGGACCCTCTGTCTGCCTGCACTTGCCTGCACTTTAGGTGTTGTATCTTATTTTGTGTCTTCCACTTTTTAGTGTACCTATAGTCCACATCCTCTACTGGTTAGGATTATACCTGGTATGTAATTTAATTGTCTGCTTCTTAGATACGTTACTATCTTGATACATTTACCACTGTTATGTATAATGTACAATGTTTAAGATCTTATATAAATTATGGCATTCATGGTTCACTGTGCCCTTTTTAATTTTTAATTTTTAGATGATTGTCTGTGGCTCCCACCGCTTCCTTGCATTTCCACAATAAAGAAATTATATTAAAATAGACCTTAGGTTGTCGTTTGGATGCTTTCTTCCCCCTTTCTAGTTGTATGTTCTTGACAACCGGTCTTGTCACAGGTCCATGGAATTTACTTTCCCTGGGTATTAAAATATTTATGATTTAGTTATTATTTTTTATGGTACATACCAAACTACCCTGATGACTTATTTGCCTTTGTTCACTCTCCTATTGTTTCGTTATTTCAAGGAAGGTGATGGTCACAAGGGGGCATTCTCTGCGTCTGGAGGAGAGAAGGTTTTTCCACCAACATAGAAGAGGATTCTTTACTGTTAGGGCAGTGAGAATCTGGAATTCCTTGCCTGAGGAGGTGGTGATGGCGAACTCAATTGAGGGGTTCAAGAGAAGCCTGGATGTCTTCCTGGAGCCTAACAAAATTGTAGCTTACAGTTAATAGGTTCTTTAGAAAGACGTAGATATGGGGATTTATTCTGACGGATTATAGGCTGAACTGGATGGACAAATGTCTTATTTCGGCCTTGCTAACTATGTTACTATGTTACTATTTCTATGCCGATAACACCCAATTATAGACCTCTACTAGACATCACGCCCGCATTATTACAAAACATCATAGTCCATTATTACAAAACCCTAGTCCATGCCCTCATCATCTCTCGCCTTGACTACTGCAACCTCCTGCTCTGTGGCCTCCCCTCTAACACTCTCACACCCCTCCAATCTATTCTATTCCCCGGCCTCTCCCCTCTGTCAATCCCTTCACTGGCTCCCCATTGCCCAGAGTCTCCAGTACAAAACCCTAACCATGACATACAAAGCCATCCACAACCTGTCTCCTCCATACATCTGTGACCCCGTCTCCCGGTACTTACCTACACGCAACCTCCGATCCTCACAAGATCTCCTTCTCTACTCCCCTCTTATCTCCTCTTCCCACAATCGTATACAAGATTTCTCTCGTGTATCACCCCTACTCTGGAACCCTCTACCACAACACATCAGACTCTCGCCTACCATCGAAACCTTCAAAAAGTGCCTGAAGACCCACCTCTTCCGACAAGCCTACAACCAGCAGTAACCACCGATCAACCAAACCGCTGCATGACCAGCTCTATCCTTACCTACTGTATTCTCACCCATCCCTTGTAGATTGTGAGCCTTCGCGGGCAGGGTCCTCTCTCCTCCTGTACCAGTTATGACTAGTGTTGAGCATTCCGATACTGCAAATATCGGGTATCGGCCGATATTCGCTGTATCGGAATTCCGATACCGAGTTCCGAAATTTTTGTGATATCGGAAATCGGAATCGGAAGTTCCCAGTGTATGGTTCCCAGGGTCTGAAGGAGAGGAGACTCTCCTTCAGGCCCTGGGATCCATATTCATGTAAAAAATAAAGAATAAAAATAAAAAATATGGATATACTCACTCCTCCGGCGGACCCTGGACCTTAGCGGTGTAACCGGCAGCCTCCGTTCCTAAAAATGCAGTGAGTGTACAGGACCTGCGATGACGTCGCGGTCTTGTGATTGGTCGCGTGACCGCTCATGTGACCGCTCACGTGACCGTGACGTCATCGAAGGTATAATGCCCCCACAGCTCCCCTATACATAGTATAGTGGGCCCACTGCTCCCATATACACAGTATGATGTCCCCCACAATTCCCTTATACACAATATAATGCCCCCACAGCTCCCCTATACACAGTATGGTATGCTCACAGCTCCCTTATACACAATATGATTGGCCCACAGCTCCCGTACATACAGTATGATGTCCAATAGAGCTCCCTTATACATAGAATGACGTTCCCATTGGTCCCTCAAAACACAGTATAATAGTTAATAGTGTTCTGACACAGTGCGTCGCCTGCACTGAGAGTCACACTGCCAGGAGGAAATTAACTTTATTCCTCACTGCAGCCCGGGGGCGGCGCCGGCATAGTTTCAGTCACCGCTCTGTGTATAGAGAGCAGCAGCTGTAACTGCACCTCTTAGGCTATGTGCACACGTTGCGGATTCCATTGTGGATTTTTCCACGCAGATCCTGCAAGATCCGCAGGTAAAATGCCCTGCGGATTTTGTGCAGTTTTTGTACGGATTTCACCTGTGTTTTTACACCTGCGGATTCCTATTAAGGAATAGGTGTAAAACGTTGTGGAATCCGCACAAAGAATTGACATGCTGCGGAAAATACAACGCAGCATTTCCATGTGGAATTTTCCGCAGCATGTGCACTGCGGATTTGGTTTTCCATAGGTTTACATGGTACTGTACAACACATGGAAAACTGCTGCAGATCCGCAGCCAAATCCGCAATGCGTGCACATACCCTTACTGCGACTGACAGCCGGCTCAGCAGCCTCTACCACCCAGTAGTTGCGCACTGATGCCCCTATAAATAATAATGCTTCTTAAGTGCCCACTTGACATTTAATAATGTCCCCTGAGTCCCCCCATGTACAGTGATAGTGGCCCCAGCATCACAGAGGTTAGCAGGCGGTCAAGTGACGACTTTTTCGGCTTCTCTCAATTATCTTCTATTGAAAGAAACCAAACCTTTCTAGTCGACACAAGCACATAGTAAACATGTGGTCGCATGACCGCCTGATGACGCCAGTGATATTGGGGCTCATGGCAGCAGGAGCTCCGTGTCATGATTTGGCAGTCTGCTTATTATTAAATTATTAAAGCACCACTCTATAAGGGTTTTTTTTCACTGCTGGAGTGGTGCTTTAAGCACAAGTCCCCTGCCCCGGCCATATACTCATCTTCCGCCATATTGACCGCTTTTTGGCACCGCTCCAGTCCCGCAGCTCCATCTTGTGAGCACAGCTTCTGATTGGCCAGAAGTTAGAAGCTGCATCACAAGCGCTCAATGTACGGTAAGTCTATGAGGGCCAGGAAGAGGCGAGAAAGAGGCCAGAACGAGGCTCTTATAGACTGACATTGATACCGTACCGCTCCATGAAACACTGGGGCAGCGGACAGGTCACAAACTGCAGGAGACGAACCCAAACGGTGCGGTGGTGAAAACTGATGAAAACGCCGGAAGGTGAGTATCATACAGTTGGTCTTAGATTGAGACTATGTGCCCACGTTGCGGATTCGTGTGAGGATTTTTCCACGCATTTTTTGTGTGGATTTCCCCTGCGGTGTTACACCTACGGATTCCTATTAAGGAACAGGTGTAAAACGCTGCGGAATCCGCACAAAGAATTGACATGCTGCAGAAAATACAGTGCAGCGTTTCCGTGTGGTATTTTCCGCAGCATGTGCACTGTGAATTTTGTTTTCTATAGGCTTACATGGTACTGTACACCACATGCAAAACGATTTGTAGAGTCAAATCCGCAACGTGTGCATACCCTTAAAGTGCCACTCCAGAGGTGAAGTAAAAAAAATGCTGGAGTGATGCTTTAAGGGTATGTGCACACGCTGCGGATTTCGCTGCGGAGCCGCAGCGCTTCCACAGCTGCGGGTCTGCAGCGGTTTCCCATAAGTTTACAGTACAATGTAAACCTATGGGAAACTAAATCCGCAGTGCACATGCTGCGGAAAAAAACGTGCGGAAACGCAACGGTTTATATTCCACAGCATGTCAATTCTTTGTGCGGATTCCGCTGCGGGTTTACACCTGCTCCAATAGAAAACTACAGGTGTAAACCCGCAGCGGAAACCGCACTAGAAACCACGATAAATCCGCAGTAAAAACAACAGCGTGTGCACAAGCCCTAAATGTGATGCAGCTCATGGCTTACCCAGCTGGTAAATATAATAAGCCCCCTACCTGCCCATCCCAGAGAACAACTATTACATGTGATGGAGTGCATATAATCTCATAACAAAACCGTATAATAATCAGTCCCCCAATGCCGTCACCATTCACCCACCTCAGCCCTCACAATACCCTTATCTTCTCACATTCACCTCCTCAGTGCCCTGTCGACCCTCCCCCACAACACCCCCATCCTTTCACATTCAACCCCCAGTGCCCTGTCCCCCTCCCCCACCTAAGCCCCCACAACACCCCCATCCTTTCAGATTCACCCCCAGTGCCCTGTCCCCCTCCCCCATCTAAGCCACCACAACACCTCATCCTCTCACATTTACCCCCCAGTGACTATGACATGCCATCAATCTAATGTATCTTATCCCCACTTAGGCTACTTTCACACTAGCGTTAACTGCAATACGTCGCAAATGCGTCGTTTTGCCGAAAAAACGCATCCTGCAAAAGTGCTTGCAGGATGCGTTTTTTTTGCATTGACTAACATTAGCGACGCATTTGCGACGCATTGACACACGTCGCAACCGTCGTACGACGGTTGCGCCGTGTTGTAGCGGACCGTCGGGAGCAAAAAACGTTACATGTAACGTTTTTTGCTCCCGACGGTCCGCTTTTTCTGACCGCGCATGCGCGGCCGGAACTCCGCCCCCACCTCCACGCACTTCCCCGCACCTCACAATGGGGCAGCGGATGCGCTGGAAAAATGCATCCACTGCCCCCGTTGTGCGGCGGAGACAACACTAGCGTCGGGGACCTCGGCCCGACGCACTGCGTGTGTGAAAGAAGCCTTACCAATGAAGTTTGCAGCAGGACCAGGAAGTATCTGAGTGAGTGATATGCAGGTGGGCACTAGGACCCAGCGTACCTGCCCTGAGCCAATCCCAGCACAGGGAGGGAAGAAACCTGCAGCCTGGAGAAGCTCCTGAGGTGGTCAGCACAATACAGTGCAGGAGGGACCAGCATGCAGAATCTCCGTCTGACAGGGGAGCAGGCATTTTGCTGCGCTCCTCCTGTGCTGTATTGTGCCTCATCACGGAAGTGGCAGTGCCGGCTCCCAGTCGGCCCCTTCATGTGACAGGGCCCGGGGCAAAGGCCCCCTCTGCCCCCCCAGTAGCTACGCTACTGCAAGAGGATGATGGATAGTCACAAGCCATCAAAGAACTGCTTAAATGTTTGCGCCAGGAGTAGTGTGAAAGACTGGTGGAAAGCATGCCAAGACGCATGAAAGCTGTGATTAAAAATCATGGTTATTCCACAAAATATTGATTTCTGAACTCTTCCTGAGTTAAAACATTAGTATTGTTGTTTCTAAATGATTATGAACTTGTTTTCTTTGCATTATTTGAGGTCTGAAAGCACTGGGTTTTTTTTGGTTTTTTTTAATTTTGACCATTTCTCCTTTTCAGAAGAAAAATACAAAATCTATTGCTAGGAAATTCAGAGATCTGTTGTCAGAAGTTTATAGACTAAAAGAACAATTTACATTTTACTCAAAAATATACCTATAAAGAGAAAAATAAGAGAAACTGAAAATTTTGAAGTGGTCTCTTAATTTTTGCCAGAGCTGTAGAGTTCAATAGAAATTCTTCACTCTCACCCGCAAAGCACTCCATGCTTCACTACCACCCTACATTTTCTCAGTTGTCTCAGTCTACCACCCTAGCCATAGCCTCCGTTCTGCTAATGACCTAAGATTAAAATGCTCAATAATCCAAACCTCCCATTCACATCACCTAGACTTGTCACGAGCTCCGCCAATTCTTTGCAATGCATTACTCAGGACACTTAGATTAATGAACATTATCCACAGTTTTAAGAATGCCATAAAGACACTTTTCTTTAGACTGTCTTATTGTCTCAACAAGCTTATCTAACTATTCTGGTTTTGCCCATGCAAAATTTTCCTCAAAACCAGGACCCTCGTATCATCTATTCACACACCCTAGGTGCACTTAATAGTCCTTTGCGTCCATCAAAAATACACTAGTTAGTGACCAGTTCATGCAGCATTACGTGAACACTCTATTTATTATATTGATGGCTGGACCGCACAATGCAAGTAATTGTTACCATCCACCTTTCATGTCTCCTCTATTTACTCATAGATTGTAAGCTTGTGAGCAGGCCCTCATTCCTCTTGGTATCTGTTGATTTAAGAGATTATTGTTATTGTATGATTATTGTTCTGTAATGTCTTTTATTGTCTGTACAAGTCCCTCTAAAATGTAAAGTACTGCAGAATATGTTGGCACTTTAGAAATTATTATTATTATTATTATTAATTTATATAGCACCATTAATTCACTTACAGTAAACAAAACTAACAATGGCAGACTGGTACAAAGGGAAGAGAACCTTGTGGGCTTACATTCTGATTATGGGGAAGGAGACATTAGGTCAGGGGCTGCAGTAGCTCTGATGGTGTTGAGGTGGCCATATAGTCATTACAAGTTGTAAGCTTTTTTGAAGAGATGGGTTTTCAGGTTCCATTTGAAGAATCTAAATGTGGTGGATATCTGAACGTGTTGGAGCACAGAATTCCAGATGATGGGGGATATTTGGGAGAAGTCTTGGAGGCGATTGGGTGAGGAGTGAATAAGCATGGAGGAGAGAAGGAGGTCTTGGGAGGACCGATGATTACGTGAGGGAAGATATTGAGAGATTAGTTCGGAAATATATGGAGGAGAAAGGTTATGGATGGCTTTGTAGGTCACTGTTAGTAGTTTAAACTGGATACGTTGGGAAATTGGGAGCCAGTGAAGGGATTTGTAAAGAGGGGAAGCAGTAGTGTAGCGAGGAGAGAGATTAATTAGTCGGGCAATAGAGTTAAGGATGGTCTGGAAGGGTGAGAGAGTGTTAGAAGGTAGGCCACAAAGAAGGATGTTGCAGTAGTCAAGGCAGGAAATGATTAGGGTATGCACAAGCATTTTGGTAGAGTGAGGGTTGAGGAAAGGACGGATTCTGGAAATAGCTTGGATGTGTGGTTTGAAGGACAAGGCAGAGTCAAGGGTTACTCCGAGGCAGCGGACTACCGGGACAGGGGAAAGTGTGAATTTATTTATTGTGATAGATACAGTTGTGGCCAAAAGTATTGACACCCCTGCAATTCTGTCAGATAATACTCAGTTTCTTCCTGAAAATGATTGCAATCACAAATTCTTTGGTATTATTATCTTCATTTAATTTGTCTTAAATGAAAAAACACAAAAGAGAATGAAGCAAAAAGCAAAACATTGATCATTTCACACAAAACTCTAAAAATGGGCCAGACAAAAGTATTGGCACCCTCAGCCTAATACTTGGTTGCACAACCTTTAGCCAAAATAACTGCGACCAACCGCTTCTGGTAACCATCAATGAGTTTCTTACAATGTTCTGCTGGAATTTTAGACCATTCTTCTTTGGCAAACTGCTCCAGGTCCCTGATATTTGAAGGGTGACTTCTCCAAACTGCCATTTTTAGATCTCTCCACAGGTGTTCTATGGGATTCAGGTCTGGACTCATTGCTGGCCACCTTAGAAGTCTCCAGTGCTTTCTCTCAAACCATTTTCTATTGCTTTTAGAAGTGTGTTTTGGGTCATTGTCCTGCTGGAAAACCCATGACCTCTGAGGGAGACCCAGCTTTCTCACACTGGGCCCTACATTATGCTGCAAAATTTGTTGGTAATCTTCAGACTTCATAATGCCATGCACACGGTCAAGCAGTCCAGTGCCAGAGGCAGCAAAGCAACCCCAAAACATCAGGGAACCTCCGCCATGTTTGACTGTAGGGACCGTGTTCTTTTCTTTGAATGCCTCTTTTTTTCTCCTGTAAACTCTATGTTGATGCCTTTGCCCAAAAAGCTTTACTCTTGTCTCATCTGACCAGAGAACATTCTTCCAAAACATTTTAGGCTTTTTCAGGTAAGTTTTGGCAAACTCCAGCCTGGCTTTTTTATGTCTCGGGGTAAGAAGTGGGGTCTTCCTGGGTCACCTACCATACAGTCCCTTTTCATTCAGACGCCGACGGATAGTACGGGTTGACACTGTTGTACCCTCGGACTGCAGGGCAGCTTGAACTTGTTTGGATGTTACTCAAGGTTCTTTATCCAACATCCGCACAATCTTGCGTTGAAATCTCTTGTCATCTAGGGAGGTTAGCCACAGTGCCATGGGCTTTAAACTTCTTGATGACACTGCGCACGGTAGACACAGGAACATTCAGGTCTTTGGAGATGGACTTGTAGCCTTGAGATTGCTCATGCTTCCTCACAATTTGGTTTCTCAATTCCTCAGACAGTTCTTTGGTCTTCTTCCTTTTCTCCATGTTCAATGTGGTACACACAAGTACACAGGACAGAGGTTGAGTCAACTTTAATCCATGTCAACTGGCTGCAAGTGTGATTTAGTTATTGCCAACACCTGTTAGGTGCCACAGGTAAGTTACAGGTGCTGTTAATTACACAAATTAGAGAAGCATCACATGATTTTTCGAACAGTGTCAATACTTTTGTCTACCCCCTTTTTTATGTTTGGTGTGGAATTATATCCAATTTGGCTTTAGGACAATTCATTTTGTGTTTTTTCATTTAAGACAAATTAAATGAAGATAATAATAACAAAGAATTTGTGTTTGCAATCATTTTCAGGAAGAAACTGAGTATTATCTGACAGAATTGCAGGGGTGTCAATACTTTTGGCCACAACTGTACATCAGGTAGGGAAGGTGTGCGGGATGGAGGAAAGATAATTAGTTCAGATGTGTCCACATTGAGTTTGAGGAAGCGAGAGAAGAAGGGGAATACAGTGCCTACAAGTAGTATTCAACCCCCTGCAGATTTAGCAGGTTTACACATTTGGAATTAACTTGGCATTGTGACATTTGGACTGTAGATCAGCCTGGAAGTGTGAAATGCACTGCAGCAAAAAAGAATGTTATTTCTTTGTTTATTTTTTTTTAAATTGTGAAAAGTCTTTTCAGAGGGTCATTTATTATTCAACCCCTCAACCTACCAGAATTCTGTTTGGTTCCCCTAAAGTATTAAGAAGTAGTTCAGGCACAAAGAACAATGAGCTTCACATGTTTGGATTAATTATCTCTTTTTTCAGCCTTTTCTGACTATTTAAGACCCTCCCCAAACTTGTGAACAGCACTCATACATGGTCAACATGGGAAAGACAAAGGAGCATTCCAAGGCCATCAGAGACAAGATCGTGGAGGGTCACAAGGCTGGCAAGGGGTACAAAACCCTTTCCAAGGAGTTGGGCCTACCTGTCTCCACTGTTGGGAGCATCATCCAGAAGTGGAAGGCTTATGGAACTACTGTTAGCCTTCCATGACCTGGACAGCCTTTGAAAGTTTCCTACCGTGCCGAGGCCAGGCTTGTCCGAAGAGTCAAGGCTAACCCAAGGACAACAAGGAAGGAGCTCCGGGAAGATCTCATGGCAGTGGGGACATTGGTTTCAGTCAATACCATAAGTAACGTACTCCACCGCAATGGTCTCCGTTCCAGACGAGCCCGTAAGGTACCTTTTCTTTCAAAGCGTCATGTCAAGGCTCGTCTACAGTTTGCTCATGATCACTTGGAGGACTCTGAGACTGACTGGTTCAAGGTTCTCTGGTCTGATGAGACCAACCGAGATCTTTGGTGCCAACCACACACGTGACGTTTGGAGACTGGATGGCACTGCATACGACCCCAAGAATACCATCCCTACAGTCAAGCATGGTGGTGGCAGCATCATGCTGTGGGGCTGTTTCTCAGCCAAGGGGCCTGGCCATCTGGTCCGCATCCATGGGAAGATGGATAGCACGGCCTACCTGGAGATTTTGGCCAAGAACCTCCGCTCCTCCATCAAGGATCTTAAGATGGGTCATCATTTCATCTTCCAACAAGACAACGACCCAAAGCATACAGCCAAGAAAACCAAGGCCTGGTTCAAGAGGCAAAAAATCAAGGTGTTGCAGTGGCCTAGTCAGTCTCCTGACCTTAACCCAATTGAAAACTTGTGGAAGGAGCTCAAGATTAAAGTCCACATGAGACACCCAAAGAACCTAGATAACTTGGAGAAGATCTGCATGGAGGAGTGGGCCAAGATATCTCCAGAGACCTGTGCCGGCCTGATCAGGTCTTATAAAAGACGATTATTAGCTGTAATTGCAAACAAAGGTTATTCCACAAAATATTAAACCTAGGGGTTGAATAATAATTGACCCACACTTTTATGTTTAAAATTTATAAAAATTTAACTGAGCAACAAAACTTTTTGGTTTGTAAGATTTATGCATCTGTTAATAAATCCTGCTCTTGTTTGAAGTTTGAAGGCTCTAACTTATTTGCATCTTATTAAACCTGCTAAATCTGCAGGGGGTTGAATACTACTTGTAGGCACTGTATGTCTGACAGACACTCTGGGATTCTGGAGAGCAGAGTGGTGACATCTGGGCCAGAGAGTTAGATCTGAGTGTCATCAGAATAGATGGTATTGGAAGCCATAGGACTTTATGAGTTTTCCCAGGCCAAGGGTATAGATTGCGAAGAGAATGGGTCCTAGGACAGAGCCTTGAGGGACACCAACAGAGAGAGGGCGAGATGAAGAGGTAGTATGGGAGTAGGAAACGCTAAATGTGCGGTTGGTAAGGTATGAGGAGATCCAGGATAGGGCAAGGTCTTTGACACCAAAGGAAGAGAGGATCTGTAGTAGGAGGCAGTGATCAAATGTGTCGAAGAGGACAGGTCTAGAAGGAGGTGTATAGAGAATTGTCTGTTAGCTTTGGCTGTAAGTCGTTCGTAAGTTTGGTCAGGGCAGTCTCAGTGGAATGGTGGGGATGTAAGCCAGATTTTAGGTTGTCGAAGAGCGAGTTAGATGCAAGGTGAGAAGAAAGTTCAGCGTGGATGTGCTGCTCAAGGAGTTTGGAAGCAAATGGGAGCTAAGATATGGGGCCATAGCTGGACATTGCGCTCGGGTCAAGGGAAGGCTTTTTGAGGATACGTATGATTGTGGCATGTTTGAAAGCAGAGGGGAAGGTACCAGAAGTTAGTGACAGATTAAAGGGATGGGTTAGGGATGGAATAAGTGAAGTGGTGAGGTTGGGGAGGAGGTGGGATGGGATCGAATCAAGTGCACAAGTGGTGAGGTGTGATTTGGAGAGAAGATGAGCAAGCTCCCCTTCAGTGATTTTGGAGAAGGAAGTTATGGGGTTTGGGCATTGGTCTGGCATACAAAGGGGTTTTGGTGGTCGGACAACAAAGACTTGCCTTGTTTGGTCTATCTTATTTTTGAAGTGCGTGGCAATGTCCTCGGCACAGATTATTATTATTATTATTATTATGTAAGTGCACTTTTGTACCTTTACTCCATTATTGACAAAAGCCTGGGATGGGCTGAAACATCTTCAATTGGATTTCCTGAAAGAAATAAACAGCAGTTATTCAACATGTGATCGCCAGGATTTTCTCCTCTATCAGTATATCACAATCTGAGAGCGCAAATTGGGGACTAACCATGGGTCTCCTGACCCGAACTTAACAGTCTCATTTATGCCTATGAAAATGTTAAATTCTAGTCTGGAGACCAGCAGTCAGCCCAGGAATCACTCTCCACCCTCTGACCTTTATATAGGAATGTCATAATTCAGTCTCAAGGTACTTTTAAACTAACCTAGTTTCAGTCCATGTATGATCGAATATTAGCCTATGTACAGTGAAAAAAACTTGCAGCATGCTGTAGTCTGGTCCTATTCACAGACCATACTAGTGCTTGCAAATAGCAGACCGTTCCTGCACCTGTGCACTATATGCAAATGCATGTAGAAATGCCGCGGAGACACCATCACGTGTTTCTCAACGCAAGCAATGAATAGCCAGGTCTTTCACCGGGAAGGAACAACCACGGGAGGGGCAGCATCCAATAAAGCAAAACCACCTATGCCAAAACATGGTATCCATCCACAGACAGCTGTTTCAGGGTATTTGCCCCTCATCAGTGTGGAGTAGGAAACTGGCTATTAGGAGCAGTGCCTAGTGAAAAGACTATAAACATAAGGATGAATGACCTCGGGGAGATCAAAACATTAAACACTGCGGAGACACCATCACGTGTTTCTCAACGCAGTGATCCAGATGGGGGCAGTGTTCTAAATCACTGCGTTGAGAAACACGTGATGGTGTCTCCGCAGTGTTGGATATCCTGTCCACTATATGACAGAGACCTGCACACAGACAGTCATGTTCTAGATTTGCAGACTTGACTGGCCCAAATTTTACAATGGTCATCTGACCCATATTAGCCTGAAATAACCAGAATAACACAGTAACAGCCAGTGATAACCCTTTAATGACCAGTTACTTGTCATTGGTCGCAACATGGCTTCTAAATGGAAAAAAGGTTGTGGACCACTGCTGTAAGGAACCTGCATAGCTCTGAGCTGCTCAAGAGACAACTTGAGAATAAACCCTTTGAATTAGATTTTATAAAGCAGACTGCATGCATTGTTAAACAGTTTTCATACTTTATGAGAATTGCTTACTTCCTTTGATAATCTGTCAGAATTGTTGTATAATTCTTGTTAAAAGTTTAACTCAATCTCAACCCACCCAATCTGTTTGACAGCTCCTCCAAGCCTTTGAGCTCTTTCACTTTTAAGCTGGACATTCTCTACTTAATACCATAAGGATTACACAACCATTCTGATGTAGATTTCCAAAGTAAGTACACCCTCCTAATAAGCACTAAAAGCTCTAGTTATGTTTGCATTGTGAAATCTGGTGGTGTGTAAGCTTTTAGGAGCACTGCACAAGTTGAACTGTGTTGAGGTAAAATGAGCGAACCATCAACCCTTTTTAAAAACCCTATAGCACAGGTAGGGCCACAGTCCACATGCTCCTAATAGACCACCAGCAGCTGCGGGATCTATCTCTGCAGTTATGAGCTTATTTTGCAGTTATTTAAAATTGTCTGGTTATTAAGTATTGTAAAGGTTGCCGCGCTGAACGGCACTTACAGCATAAAGTAACGTCCTGTTGGAAAAAAGTAGCTACTTGTCTGGCGATGTCCTTCCTCACAGTCCAGGGATCTTTAGTAATGGGAGCGTCCTCCCTGAGGTTACAGTCCCCCGGAGTCAGAAAACCTCCGCCGCCGTGTGTCAGCGTTGAGCCACGGCCGATGGCGCCGCCGACAGCGTCGCGAGGTGAGCGGGGGGCGTGGTAAACTGGTGATGTCACCTGTCCGTAACTGACGGATGTGTACAGGGGCCAATCCCGACGCGTTTCGAGGGTAGCGTCCCTCTTTCTTGTCTGGTTATTAGTTTCTGTACATTAAAGAAGTGAAAAAATTACTTATTTTTTAATTCAACCCCAGTACTTCATTCTCTTAGTAAGAATGAAACATCTGCTGTTTTCTGTGCTGTAATTTTCCACTATTATCTCATATATGATTACATTTTTAGCAGATTAAATACCTCCAGCAAGGATACAACTAGTCTAAATAACACAGTTCCCAAACTGTAAAAATATAATGTGAATAATGTGAAAAATGAATCAAGAACAATTCACACAGTGTCACCATAAAACACCCAAACCGATAGGGAACTTCATCAAACCCCTTTTGTGCTTTCATAGTGGTATGTAATGAAAATAAGAGGTTGGCATCTGTCCTGCAATAATGACATTCTGACAATCCTTAGGTGATGGTTGCACTCAGTCACTGGTCTTACAGGTCACATGGCAACTATGCTACCATCACTGATTGGCTGCAGAGGTCACGTGAGGGTAGTTGGAACGTCATCACTGATATGTCCACACAGAGTGTAAATTAAGGGGGGTTCAGATTTTGCCATGGGTTGGTGACTGACAGTGGCACAACTTCAAGCTCGTAGGTCCTAAAGCGAAATCTACAGTAGGGCCCCCATTTATCACTGGTCCTTCATAAAATTTGTTTTTATAAACCAAAGAGAACTTTTGGTCCCCTGTGCAATAGCAACCACTGCACCCAATATTCTTACACTGAAGGCTACTTAGGGGTAGAAGAAAAGTGTCAGCATATGCAAAATTTTCAGCTGCATAAAGCTGTCATATAGAATATAGCCTTGTAAAGAACCTATTGCCATTAAGGAGAAGTTTGATACACTTATGCTTACTTGAAAGTTTATATTCCTTCCAGGGCCGGACTGGCCATCAGGCAGTTGTGGCAAATGCCAGAAGGGCTGGTGCCAGTAGTGGGCCGCTGCACGCCGACTCACCCTCCCCCCCCCCCAGCACCGCCGCTGCTGCATTCAACTACAGTTGAATGGAATGATGGAGGAGAGAGCGTCACCTGACGCTCCCTCTCCCATCATTCCCCGCTCTGCCTCTGACAGTGCGGGTGCGCGCGCACTCTCTGTGTCCCAGGCAGTGCAGCGGCAGCCGCCGAGACAGGAGCAGGGAGCACCGCAGGCACGTGGGGAGGTGAGGAGTGTTTTTTTTTTTACTGGACTGTGGGGCCATTCTAGGGGGAGGAGAGATGTGGGCTCTGCTGTATACTACTATGTGGGCTGTGCTGTATACTATTATGTGGGCTGTGCTATATACTACTGTGTGGGCTCTGCTGTATACTACTGTGTGGGCTGTGCTGTATACTACTATGTGGGCTGTGCTGTATACTACTATGTGGGCTGTGCTATATACTACTGTGTGGGCTCTGCTGTATAATACTGTGTGGGCTGTGCTGTATACTACTATGTGGGCTGTGCTATATACTACTATGTGGGCTCTGCTGTATACTACTATGTGGGCAGTGCTATATACTGCTACGTGGTCTGTGCTGTATACTGCTATGAGGGCTGTGCTATCTGCTATGCGGGTTGTGCTATATATTATGGGGGGTATATTATATGCTATGGGGGAGGCCATGTTATATACTATGTGGCTGTTATATACTATTGTGGGGGTATATTATATTTTATGGGGGAGGCTGTGTTATACTATGGGGGGCTGCATGATATTCTGTGGGGGCTACATTATATATTATGGGGAGGTGGGCTGTATTATATTCTATGGGGTGGCTGCATTATATTCTGGAGGATGGTGGCTGCATTATACTATATATGGGCTGCATTTTTTATATTATATGAAGAGCTATGAGGTGCATTATACTATGGGAAGTGAATTGTACTACATGGATGACTATGGCGGTGCATTATACTATATGGAGCACTATGAGGAGTGTATTATGCTATATGGAGGACTATGAGGAGTGTATTATGCTATATGGAGGACTGAGCAGTGTATTTTAATATATGCAGGACTATAGGGAGTGTATTATACTATATGGAGGACTGGTGCACATTATAATATATGGAGGCCTATGGGGTGTATTTTACTAAACAAGTAAAATGCTGCATATTCAGATTGTTTTTGCTAGAACAAAAATCCTTGTTCTCAGCAACGCATCGCCAGCGTAAACTGTAGATGTGCTGCTGATAACATGATACTGTATGGTGATCTGTTAGTGATCTATTAGTGATCGTTCTGTCCCATCATTATTCCTCAGCTGGTGGAAAGAAGCCGGGAAGCAAGTGTTTAACAACTTCAGTATTGTTGATCAAACTCATTTAGCGGCCTGAACTCAGCGCATGTAAATACAACCGAAATGCTTTTGTGTGATGTGCAATATGTTAGCATTTGGGGCCCCATTTTAATCTTTGCCTAAAACTGGCCCTGCCTACAAGTGTACAAAGTCCCAGTCCGGCCCTGATTCCTTCCAATTTTGGTTCTCTCTCGACAGCATAGTAGCAATAAAGAATAAGACCTTGATTTATTTAGACTGGTGTTTCATACACCGGTGTCAAAGAGGGCCGTGCAGGAATAAGATGACCAAATTCATTAAAAAGTGCATGCCACTTATCAAATTCAGCGCATCCTATTAGTGTTGTACACCTCAGCAGAATGTTATTCTAGTTGCAGGCTAGTGGAGCTGCCTAAAACTGGTGTAAAAGTGCCAAAAGACACAAAATGTGTGCATAGCTCCGCTTTGTGCAAAAGCTTTGGAACTTTGCAATGTGTTTTACTCTAGTTTTCTTGTGAAAACAATCTGATTATTTGCCCCTCTAAGAGTCCATTCAAACATCAGTTTCTGTGTTTTAATCTATCAAAAATTAGCCTTTTTCCCAGTGTCCTCCATTTTGCAAGAACTTTATCATTTGTTTATAAAAACTGAAAGCGGTGTATCAGAACGTTTTCCTATCACCACTTAGCAATGGATCAATTAAAAACAGATGAAAAACTACTGTTCTATGGATGTCACTTCTTCATCCATGCCACTCGAGCACCTGTGATACTCATTGAACAGCCGAGCACCCGATACAAACTCGAGTAGAGAGCGCTTGCGCTCAACAACACTAATGACACCATATTCAATATGACGACCTAATGTTATCAAATTTTGTGTAGTACTTTTGGGTTCATAATGCTCAGTATTCCCCTGGATAAAAGCCTTGAGGAGTATAGTTTCCAAAATAGGGTCGGTCATTTGTGGGGGTTTCTACATGTGACATGTTGCCCGCAATCTATTTCAGCCAATTTGGGTTCCAAATTAAAATATTGCTCCCAGGGCCGGCATCACTACTTGGCGCACTAGGACAAGTTCCGGGGCTCTGGGTGAACTGGGGGCCCACTCTCCATTGGGGACACAGGCCTATGAGTCGGCACCTATCCAACCCCTCAAATACTCACCTCTCCCCATTCCACGCTTCTCCAGTCTCTTCAGAGTCTTCTGACTCTGTGATGTCTCAGGGCAGAGGGTGCAATGACGTAACTACAGAGCGCCCTGTGCCGAGCAGTGCAGAGAGTCAGATGATGCTGGCGGGGAATGAGGAGAGGTGAGCATTTGATTACTTATTTTTAATGTATGTAGAAATATATTGGGCCATTATACTGTAAGGAGCAATTTATGGGGCTATTATACTGTATGGAGGAATATATGGGGTCATTATACTGTATGGAGCAACATATGAGGCCATTATATACTGTATGGAGCAATATATGCAGCCCATTATACTGTATCCCTCGGGTCTATGGGGCCAGCTTATGCTCTGTCACCCCAGTTATACAGCAGACGTCTCATCCTCGTTGCTTCACATCCGAACACCCCCCACCTCGGGGACAGACACCCACTCCTTACCTGCACCAGACTGCGTGGCTGGCACCTGGGGGCCCCGGTTGTGCTTGTGGTTGCCACGGTGTTGGGAGCAGCCGTGCAAACGGGCCTCTGAATTTCCTGGGATCTTGTGACCCCGCTGTCATGTCAGACGCTGTTCAGACCAGGTCGTTCGACAGACAGCGGTAATTCCGCTTTTGACCACTATTTGCTCATTGGCGGCGGCTAGATTTTATCTAGCTGTTCCGGGGTTAATTTACCTGATCCTCGGACTGGAACCTGGGCCATGCCCATTGCCTTTAAATACTTCTCCCGATCATTGGGCGTCGCCGATTATAGCTTCTGTCTTGTGCGTTGTTATCTGGAGTGGAGAGCTGGTTGTTGGAGATTTGTTGCTGGTGGTGTATTTTCCTTAGTCTTATTTACTCCTTCCTATATTTGTATTTATTTTGCCCTGCACATTTATAGTGTATTCCTGAGTGACTGCGGCGTGGTGTATATTTTCCTTTATCCTTGTCTGTGCTAACTGTGGGTATTGGTGTATTACCTCTTCACTGGGTGGTGGGCGGAGGTTTCAGCCTAGGGTTGAAACAGGAGACAGGGTGAGGTTCGGGGCCTGGACATGCACACCATCAGTGTAAACTCCAGGTAGAGGGTCAGTCAGTATTTCCCTAGTCTGAGGGAAATTGCAGGGGCCCGGGTTATTAGCTCTCGCTCACCTAGTCTCCCCGTGACATTATAATCGGCCCAACAACAAAGAAAAAAAAAAAAGGGGTTTCTTTTTTTTTTCTTTTGTCATGGATCCCATGACTTCCATAACCCGCCAGTTGGAGGCGCTGTCCCTACAGGTCACTGAGTTGAGGGGGGCAGTTCAGCAACAGGGACTAGCAGTATCTAATGTGCAAGCTGGAGCGACAGGAAGAGTTGCTGAGCCTAAATTCCCTTTGCCTGAAAAATTTGCTGGGGAACGCAGTAAATTTGTTTCTTTTCGTGAAGCTTGCAAACTATATTTCCATATGCTCCCGATCTCCTCAGGTAATGAGGCTCAGCGTGTGGGCCTGGTGTTGTTGTGAATTCCGCTCTTGGGCTCCCTCCGGTGGTTGTAAGTGGCACTTTTGTGAGTTCTGCTCTTGGGCTCCCTCCGGTGGATTTAAGTGGAACTGCTGCTCCTTGGATTTAGCAGTCAGCAGCTGCTTCCACTGATCGTCTTTCTGGCTCGGCTATTTATCCTGGCTCTAGCCTTCAGCTAGTGCCAGTTGTCAATGGTTCCTGGTTGGATTCACATCTCTCTTGGATTTTCCTGATATTCTGACCAGTTCAGCTAAGATAAGTCCTTGCTTTGTTCTTTTGCAGTCCACTTTTTGTGGACTTAATCTTTCAGCACATTATATGTTTTTTCTAGTCCAGCTTGTCAGTATGGATTTATTCAGTTAAGCTGGAAGCTCTGGGAAGCAGATTTACCCTCCACACCTTTAGTCAGGTGTGGAGATTTTTGTAAACTCTGTGGTGGATTTTTCTAGTTTTTAATACTGACCGCACAGTATTCTGTCCTGTTCTATCTATCTAGCTGGAGTGGCCTCCTTTTGCTACATCCTGGTTTCATTCTGTGTATGTCATTTCCCTCTCCACTCACAGTCAATATTTGTGGGGGGCTGTCTGTCCTTTGGGAATTTTCTCTGAGGCAAGATAGCTTTCCAGTTTCTATCTTTAGGGGTAGTTAGTCCTCCGGCTGTGATGAGGTGTCTAGGGAGTGACAGGAACATCCCACGGCTACTTCTAGTGTTGTGTTAAGCTCAGGAACTGCGGTCAGTACAGGTACCACCTCCTCCAAAGCACGTCCCATGTTGCTCCTAAACCACCAGTTCATAACAGTACAACTGGCCAAAAATGAATTAAATGCATCTCAAAAGAAGGAAAAAAAAGTTCTGAGCCATTTTTTTTTCTGTAGTCTGTTTTGTCTTTTTTTCCTCTTAATCTCTGGGTGGTTCAGGATTTTGGCGCTGGCATGGATGTTCAGGGTTTGTTTTCTCGTGTGGATCAACTTGCTGCAAGAGTACAGAGTATCCAAGATTATGTTGTCCAGACTCCGGCTTTAGAGCCTAAAATTCCTACTCCTGATTTGTTTTTTTGGGGACAGATCTAAGTTTTTGAACTTTAAAAATAACTGCAAATTGTTTTTTGGTTTGAAACCCCGCTCCTCTGGTGATCCCATTCAGCAGGTTAAGATTGTCATCTCTCTGCTGCGTGGTGACCCTCAGGACTGGGCATTCTCCCTTGAATCAGGGAATCCGGCATTGCTTAATGTAGACGCATTTTTTCAAGCGCTCGGATTATTGTATGACGAACCTAATTCTGTGGATCATGCAGAAAAAACCTTGTTGGCCCTATGTCAGGGTCAGGAAGCGGCAGAATTATACTGCCAGAAATTTAGAAAATGGTCTGTGCTCACTAAATGGAATGAGGACGCTCTGGCAGCAATTTTCAGAAAGGGTCTTTCTGAAGCCCTTAAAGATGTTATGGTGGGGTTCCCCACGCCTGCTGGTTTGAACAAATTTATGTCTCTAGCCATTCAGATTGATCGGCGCCTGCGCAAGCGCAAAGTTGTGCACCATATGGCAGTGTCCTTTGAGCGGAGTCCTGAGCCTATGCAATGTGATAGGATTTTGACTAGAGCAGAACGGCAGGGATTCAGACGTCAGAATAAGCTGTGTTTTTACTGTGGTGATTCTGCTCATGTTATTTCTGATTGCCCTAAGCGTACTAAGAGGGTCGCTAGGTCTGTTACCATCAGTACTGTACAGCCTAAATTTCTCTTATCTGTGACCCTGATTTGCTCATTATCGTCCTTTTCTGTCATGGCATTTGTGGATTCAGGCGCTGCCCTGAACTTAATGGACTTGGAATTCGTCAGGCGCTGTGGTTTTTCCTTGCAGCCTTTGCAGAGCCCTATTCCTTTGAGGGGCATTGATGCTACACCGTTGGCCAAGAATAAACCTCAGTATTGGACTCAGCTGACCATGTGCATGGCTCCAGCACATCAGGAAGATTGCCGTTTTCTGGTGTTGCATAACTTGCATGATGTTGTTGTACTGGGTTTTCCATGGTTACAGGAACATAATCCGGTGCTGGATTGGAAATCTATGTCTGTGACTAGTTGGGGTTGTCAAGGGGTACATTGTGACGTTCCTTTGATGTCAATTTCCTCTTCCCCCTCTTCTGAAGTCCCTGAGTTTTTGTCGGATTTCCAGGATGTATTTGATGAGCCCAAGTCCAGTTCCCTTCCTCCACATAGGGACTGTGATTGTGCTATTAACTTGATTCCTGGCTGTAAGTTCCCTAAGGGCCGACTTTTCAATCTGTCTGTGCCAGAGCATGCCGCCATGCGGAGTTACGTCAAGGAATCTTTGGAGAAGGGGCATATTTGGCCGTCTTCGTCACCATTGGGAGCGGGATTCTTTTTTGTTGCCAAGAAGGATTGCTCCTTGAGACCCTGTATTGATTATCGCCTTCTTAATAAGATCACGGTCAAATTCCAATACCCCTTACCTTTGCTTTCTGATTTGTTTGCTCGGATTAAGGGGGCTAGTTGGTTTACTAAGATTGACCTTCGAGGGGCATATAATCTTGTTCGTATTACACAGGGTGACGAATGGAAAACTGCATTTAATTCGCCCGAAGGCCATTTTGAATACCTTGTGATGCCTTTCGGGCTTTCTAATGCTCCTTCTGTATTTCAGTCCTTCATGCATGATATTTTCCACAATTATCTTGATAAATTCATGATTGTGTATTTGGATGATATTTTGATTTTTTCCGATGATTGGGAGTCTCATGTGAAGCAGGTCAGGATGGTATTCCAGATCCTTCGTGATAATGCTGTATTTGTGAAGGGGTCTAAGTGCCTATTTGGAGTTCAGAAGGTCTCTTTTTTGGGTTTTATTTTTTCTCCCTCGTCTATAGAAATGGATCCTGTTAAGGTCCAAGCCATTCATGACTGGATTCAACCCACATCGGTGAAGAGCCTTCAGAAATTTTGGGGCTTGGCTAATTTTTATCGCCGTTTCATTGCCAACTTTTCCAGTGTGGTTAAGCCCCTGACCGATTTGACGAAGAAAGGCACTGATGTGACGAATTGGTCCTCTGCGGCGGTTGAGGCCTTTCAGGAGCTTAAACGCCGATTTACTTCTGCCCCTGTGTTGCGTCAGCCGGATGTTTCTCTTCCTTTTCAGGTTGAGGTTGAAGCTTCTGAGATTGGGGCAGGGGCCGTTTTGTCTCAGAGGAATTCTGATGGTTCTTTGATGAAACCGTGTGCCTTTTTTTCCAGAAAGTTTTCGCCTGCGGAGCGCAATTATGACGTTGGCAATCGGGAGTTGTTGGCTATGAAGTGGGCATTTGAGGAGTGGCGACATTGGCTTGAGGGAGCCAAGCACCGCGTTGTGGTCTTGACCGATCATAAGAATCTGATTTACCTCGAGTCGGCCAAGCGGCTGAACCCCAGACAGGCTCGATGGTCCCTGTTTTTCTCCCTTTTTGATTTTGTGGTCTCGTTTCTTCCGGGATCGAAGAATGTTAAGGCTGATGCTCTCTCTAGGAGTTTTTTGCCTGATTCTCCTGGACTCCTTGAGCCAGTTGGCATTCTTAAGGAAGGGGTGATTCTTTCTGCCATCTCCCCTGATTTGCGGCGGGTGCTTCAGGAATTTCAGGCTGATAAACCTGACCGCTGTCCAGTGGGAAAGCTGTTTGTTCCTGATAGATGGACTAGTAAGGTAATTTCTGAGGTTCATTGTTCAGTGTTGGCTGGTCATCCTGGGATTTTTGGTACCAGAGATTTGGTTGCTAGGTCCTTTTGGTGGCCTTCCTTGTCGCGGGATGTGCGTTCTTTTGTGCAGTCCTGTGGGACTTGTGCCCGGGCCAAGCCTTGCTGTTCCCGCGCTAGTGGGTTGCTTTTGCCTTTGCCGGTCCCTGAGAGGCCCTGGATACATATTTCCATGGATTTTATTTCTGATCTTCCTGTTTCCCAGGAGATGTCTGTTATCTGGGTGGTTTGTGACCGGTTCTCTAAAATGGTCCATTGGGTACCTTTGCCTAAATTGCCTTCCTCCTCTGATTTGGTTCCATTGTTTTTTCAGCATGTGGTTCATTTGCATGGCATTCCGGAGAATATTGTGTCTGACAGAGGTTCCCAGTTTGTTTCTAGGTTTTGGCGGGCCTTTTGTGCTAGGATGGGCATTGATTTGTCTTTTTCTTCGGTGTTCCATCCTCAGACAAATGGCCAAACTGAGCGAACTAATAAGACCTTGGAAACCTATTTGAGATGCTTTGTGTCTGCTGATCAGGATGATTGGGTGGCTTTCTTGCCGTTGGCCGAGTTTGCCCTTAATAATCGGGCTATTTCGGCTACTTTGGTTTCGCCTTTCTTTTGTAATTTTGGTTTTCATCCTCGTTTTTCTTCGGGGCAGGTTGAGCCTTCTGATTGTCCTGGTGTGGATTCTGTGGTGGACAGGTTACAGCAGATTTGGACTCATGTGGTAGACAATTTGACGTTGTCTCTGGAAAAGGCTCAACGTTTTGCTAACCGCTGTCGGTGTGTTGGTCCCCGGCTTCGGGTGGGGGATTTAGTCTGGTTATCTTCTCGTCATGTTCCTATGAAGGTTTCTTCCCCTAAGTTCAAGCCTCGGTTTATTGGTCCTTATAAGATTTCTGAGATTATCAATCCGTTGTCTTTTCGTTTGGCCCTTCCAGCCTCTTTTGCCATCCATAATGTTTTCCATAGATCTTTGTTGCGGAGATATGTGGTGCCCGTTGTTCCCTCGGTTGATCCTCCTGCCCCGGTGTTGGTTGAGGGGGAGTTGGAATATGTGGTGGAGGAAATTTTGGATTCTCGTTTTTCGAGGCGGAGGCTTCAGTATCTTGTCAAGTGGAAGGGTTATGGCCAGGAGGATAATTCTTGGGTTGTTGCCTCCGATGTCCATGCCACCGATTTGGTTCGTGCCTTTCACTTGGCTCGCCCTGATCGGCCTGGGGGCTCTGGTGAGGGTTCGGTGACCCCTCCTCAAGGCGGGGGTACTGTTGTGAATTCCGCTCTTGGGCTCCCTCCGGTGGTTGTAAGTGACACTTTTGTGAGTTCTGCTCTTGGGCTCCCTCCGGTGGTTTTAAGTGGAACTGCTGCTCCTTGGATTTAGCAGTCAGCAGCTGCTTCCACTGATCTTCTTTCTGGCTCGGCTATTTATTCTGGCTCTATCCTTCAGCCAGTGCCAGTTGTCAATGGTTCCTGGTTGGATTCACATCTCTCTTGGATTTCCCTGATATTCTGACCAGTTCAGCAAAAATAAGTCCTTGCTTTGTTCTTTTGCAGTCCACTTTTTGTGGACTTAATCGTTCAGCACATTATATGTTTTTTCTAGTCCAGCTTGTCAGTATGGATTTATTCAGTTAAGCTGGAAGCTCTGGGAAGCAGATTTACCCTCCACACCTTTAGTCAGGTGTGGAGATTTTTGTAAACTCTGTGGTGGATTTTTCTAGTTTTTAATACTGACCGCACAGTATTCTGTCCTGTTCTATCTATCTAGCTAGAGTGGCCTCCTTTTGCTACATCCTGGTTTCATTCTGTGTATGTCATTTCCCTCTCCACTCACAGTCAATATTTGTGGGGGGCTGTCTGTCCTTTGGGAATTTTCTCTGAGGCAAGATAGCTTTCCAGTTTCTATCTTTAGGGGTAGTTAGTCCTCCGGCTGTGACGAGGTGTCTAGGGAGTGACAGGAACATCCCACGGCTACTTCTAGTGTTGTGTTAAGCTCAGGAACTGCGGTCAGTACAGGTACCACCTCCTCCAGAGCACGTCCCATGTTGCTCCTAAACCACCAGTTCATAACAGGTGTTGTCATTGTTAAGCGGGGATCCCCAAGCATGGGCGTTTTCTTTGCCATCTGATTCTGCTGCATTTGACTCTGTGGAGAGTTTTTTTTCCTCTCTTGGAAAAATCTACGGTGAACCTGACAGAATGACTCTAGCAGAATCTAAGATACGCACTATTCACCAGGGGGAGCGAGTTGCAGAGGATTACTGTTCTGAATTTCGTCGCTGGGCGATCGATACACAATGAATTGATCCAGCATTGCGGAGTCAGTTTATTCATGGGGTTTCTGCAAGGGTTAAAAAAGCCCTTCTGATGTACGAGACTCCTGCTTCTCTAGATTCCGCTATGAGTCTGGTTGTCTGCATTGAACGCCGTTTGCATCAGGGGGAGCATGAGACACCGCCTATGGGAGAGGGTTTAGGTTCACGTGGGGTTGCTGCAGGTGAGCCCACGGAGCCTATGCAAATCGCAGGGGTGTCACATGTGAAGCGTCGAGCCCCTGAGCTCAGGAAGCAGGGAGCCTGTTTTTACTGTGGTAAAACTGGTCATTTTATTAACATCTGTCCTCTGCTGTCTAAGAAAAACGCAACGGCGGAAAACTTCTAAGCTCAGAGGGTGTAGAGGAGACCAATCTGAGCTTATGTATATCCTCCATGGTGGTTTCTCAATGCATGCTCCCTGCTAAGGTTTTTATCGCTGGCAGTGAGCTGCCAATTACTGTTTTTGTGGATAGTGGTTCAGCCACAAATCTCATTGATGAGGAGTTTGCGCGCACAGCAGGTTTTAGGATTGAAAAACTGTCTCATCCTATCCGCGTGGTCACCATCAATGCTGCTCCTCTCTCTCAGGGGGAGATTACTGAATTTGTGGCTGAGGTGAAACTCCACATTGGGGTTCTACATTCCGAGCGGGTTACATGTAAGGTGCTCAGGAATCTTCCTGCTCAGGTGGTTTTGGGTTTTCCTTGGTTGTCCATGCACAACCCGGTAATTGACTGGAAAACTAAGGACATAATTCAGTGGAGCGAGTTCTGCCAGGAGAATTGCCTGGCCACATGTGTGGCTGCGGTGACTTCAAGTGTTCCGGATACACTTCTGGATTTTGTGGATGTTTTCTCTGAAAAGGGTTGTTCAGAGTTGCTGCCACATCGTCTGTCATGATTCTCAATGGCGAGAGAACATAGCCCAGCATATATGAGAACTAGCTCTTGGAAGATGGAAACTATACTGACCATGAACTAAACCTGCCGCACAACTAGAAGTGGCCGGGTAGCATGCCTACGTTTTTTTATCCCTAGATGCCCAGCGCCAGCCGGAGAACTACCTAATCCTAGCAGAGGAAAAGACAGTCCTGGCTCACCTCTAGAGAAATTTTCCCAAAAGGCAGACAGAGGCCCCCACATATATTGGCGGTGATTTTAGATGAAATGACAAACGTAGTATGAAAATAGGTTTAGCAAAAATCGAGGTCCGCTTACTAGATAGAAAGAAGACAGAAAGGGCACTTTCATGGTCAGCAGAAAACCCTATCAAAACACCATCCAGAAATTACTTTAAGACTCTAGCATTAACTCATAACACCAGAGTGGCAATTTCCGCTCACAAGAGCTTTCCAGACACAGTAACGAAACAGCAGCTGTGAACAGGAACAAAATGCAAAAACACACAAGGACAAAAGTCCAACTTAGCTGGGAGTTGTCTAGTAGCAGGAACATGCACAGAAAGGCTTCTGATTACATTGTTGACCGGCATGAAACTGACAGAGGAGCAAGGTTATATAGCGACTCCCACATCCTGATAGGAGCAGGTGAACAGAGGGGATGATGCACACAAGTACAATTCCACAAGTGGCCACCGGGGGAGCCCAGAATCCAATTTCACAACAGTACCCCCCCCTCAAGGAGGGGGCACCGAACCCTCACCAGAACCACCAGGGCGATCAGGATGAGCCCTATGAAAGGCACGGACAAGATCGGAGGCATGAACATCAGAGGCAGTGACCCAAGAATTATCCTCCTGACCGTATCCCTTCCATTTGACCAGATACTGGAGTTTCCGTCTGGAAACACGAGAGTCCAAGATCTTTTCCACAACGTACTCCAACTCACCCTCAACCAACACCGGAGCAGGAGGCTCAACGGAAGGCACAGCCGGTACCTCATACCTGCGCAACAATGACCGATGAAAAACATTATGAATCGAAAAGGATGCAGGGAGGTCCAAACGGAAGGACACAGGGTTAAGAATCTCCAATATCTTGTACGGGCCGATGAACCGAGGCTTAAACTTAGGAGAAGAAACCCTCATAGGGACAAAACGAGAAGACAACCACACCAAGTCCCCAACACAAAGCCGAGGACCAACACGACGACGGCGGTTGGCAAAAAGCTGAGTCTTCTCCTGGGACAACTTCAAATTGTCCACCACCTGCCCCCAAATCTGATGCAACCTCTCCACCACAGCATCCACTCCAGGACAATCCGAAGATTCCACTTGACCGGAGGAAAATCGAGGATGAAACCCCGAATTACAGAAAAACGGGGACACCAAGGTGGCAGAGCTGGCCCGATTATTGAGGGCGAACTCCGCCAAAGGCAAAAAAGCAACCCAATCATCCTGATCCGCAGACACAAAACACCTCAAATATGTCTCCAAGGTCTGATTAGTCCCCTCGGTCTGGCCATTAGTCTGAGGATGGAAAGCAGACGAAAAAGACAAATCTATGCCCATCCTAGCACAGAATGCCCGCCAAAATCTAGACACGAATTGGGTCCCTCTGTCAGAAACGATATTCTCCGGAATACCATGCAAACGAACAACATTTTGAAAAAACAGAGGAACCAACTCGGAAGAAGAAGGCAACTTAGGCAAGGGAACCAGATGGACCATCTTAGAGAAACGGTCACACACCACCCAGATGACAGACATCTTATGAGAAACAGGCAGATCCGAAATAAAATCCATCGAGATGTGCGTCCAAGGCCTCTTCGGGATAGGCAAGGGTAACAACAATCCACTAGCCCGAGAACAACAAGGCTTGGCCCGAGCACAAACGTCACAAGACTGCACAAAGCCTCGCACATCTCGTGACAGGGAAGGCCACCAGAAGGACCTTGCCACCAAATCCCTGGTACCAAAGATTCCAGGATGACCTGCCAACGCAGAAGAATGAACCTCAGAGATGACTCTACTGGTCCAATCATCAGGAACAAACAGTCTACCAGGTGGGCAACGATCAGGTCTATCCGCCTGAAACTCCTGCAAGGCCCGCCGCAGGTCTGGAGAAACGGCAGACAATATCACTCCATCTTTAAGGATACCTGTGGGCTCAGAATTACCAGGGGAGTCAGGCTCAAAACTCCTAGAAAGGGCATCCGCCTTAACATTCTTAGAACCCGGTAGGTAAGACACCACAAAATTAAACCGAGAGAAAAACAACGACCAGCGCGCCTGTCTAGGATTCAGGCGCCTGGCAGACTCAAGGTAAATTAAATTTTTGTGGTCAGTCAATACCACCACCTGATGTCTGGCCCCCTCAAGCCAGTGACGCCACTCCTCAAAAGCCCACTTCATGGCCAAAAGCTCCCGATTCCCAATATCATAATTCCGCTCGGCGGGCGAAAATTTACGGGAAAAAAAAGCACAAGGTCTCATCACGGAGCAGTCGGAACTTCTCTGCGACAACACCGCCCCAGCTCCGATTTCAGAAGCGTCGACCTCAACCTGAAAAGGAAGAGCAACATCAGGCTGACGCAACACTGGGGCGGAAGAAAAGCGGCGCTTGAGCTCCCGAAAGGCCTCCACAGCATCAGGGGACCAATCAGCAACATCAGCACCCTTCTTAGTCAAATCAGTCAATGGTTTTACAACATCAGAAAAACCAGCAATAAATCGACGATAAAAGTTAGCAAAGCCCAAAAATTTCTGAAGACTCTTAAGAGAAGAGGGTTGCGTCCAATCACCAATAGCCTGAACCTTGACAGGATCCATCTCGATGGAAGAGGGGGAAAAAATGTATCCCAAGAAGGAAATCTTTTGAACCCCAAAAACACACTTAGAACCCTTCACACACAAGGAATTAGACCGCAAAACCTGAAAAACCCTCCTGACCTGCTGGACATGAGAGTCCCAGTCATCCGAAAAAATCAGAATATCATCCAGATACACAATCATAAATTTGTCCAAATAATCGCGGAAAATGTCATGCATAAAGGACTGGAAGACTGAAGGGGCATTTGAAAGACCAAAAGGCATCACCAAATACTCAAAATGGCCCTCGGGCGTATTAAATGCGGTTTTCCACTCATCCCCCTGCTTGATTCGCACCAAATTATACGCCCCACGGAGATCAATCTTAGAGAACCACTTGGCCCCCTTTATACGAGCAAACAAATCAGTAAGCAGTGGTAACGGATATTGATATTTAACCGTGATTTTATTCAAAAGTCGATAATCAATACACGGCCTCAAAGAGCCGTCTTTCTTAGACACAAAGAAAAAACCGGCTCCTAAGGGAGATGACGAAGGACGAATATGTCCCTTTTCCAAGGACTCCTTTATATATTCTCGCATAGCCGCGTGTTCAGGCACAGACAGATTAAATAAATGACCCTTAGGGTATTTACTACCCGGGATCAAGTCTATGGCACAATCGCACTCCCGGTGCGGAGGTAGTGAACCAACCTTGGGTTCTTCAAAAACGTCACGAAAGTCAGACAAGAATTCAGGAATCTCAGAGGGAATAGATGATGAAATGGAAACCAAAGGTACGTCCCCATGAGTTCCTTTACATCCCCAGCTTAACACAGACATAGCTCTCCAGTCGAGGACTGGGTTATGAGATTGCAGCCATGGCAATCCCAGCACCAAAACATCATGTAGATTATACAGCACCAGAAAGCGAATAACCTCCTGGTGATCTGGATTAACACGCATAGTCACTTGTGTCCAGTATTGTGGTTTATTACTAACCAATGAGGTGGAGTCAATCCCTTTCAGAGGTATCGGAGCCTCCAATGGCTCCAAATCATACCCACAGCGTTTGGCAAAGGACCAATCCATAAGACTCAAAGCAGCGCCAGAGTCGACATAGGCGTCCGCGGTAATAGATGACAAAGAACAAATCAGGGTCACAGATAGAATAAACTTAGACTGTAAAGTGCTAATTGAAACAGACTTGTCAGGCTTCTTAGTACGCTTAAAGCATGCTGATATAACATGAGTTGAATCACCACAATAGAAGCACAACCCATTTTTTCGTCTAAAATTCTGCCGCTTGCTTCTGGACAGAATTCTATCACATTGCATATTTTCTGGCGTTTTCTCAGTAGACACCGCCAAATGGTGCACAGGTTTGCGCTCCCGCAGACGCCTATCGATCTGAATAGCCATCGTCATGGACTCATTCAGACTCGCAGGCACAGGGAACCCCACCATAACATCCTTAATGGCATCAGAGAGACCTTCTCTGAAAATCGCCGCCAGGGCGCACTCATTCCACTGAGTAAGCACAGACCATTTGCGGAATTTTTGGCAGTATATTTCAGCTTCATCTTGCCCCTGAGACAAGGACATCAAGGCCTTTTCCGCCTGAAGCTCTAAATGAGGTTCCTCATAAAGCAACCCCAAGGCCAGAAAAAACGCATCCACATTGAGCAACGCAGGATCCCCTGGTGCCAATGCAAAAGCCCAGTCTTGAGGGTCGCCCCGGAGCAAGGAAATTACAATCCTGACCTGCTGTGCAGGGTCTCCGGCAGAGCGAGACTTCAGGGACAAAAACAATTTGCAATTATTTTTAAAATTTTGAAAGTGAGATCTATTCCCCGAGAAGAATTCAGGCAAAGGAATTCTAGGCTCAGACATAGGTGCATGAACAACGAAATCTTGCAAATTTTGTACCTTTGTGACGAGATTATTCAAACCTGTAGCTACACTCTGAAGATCCATTTGAAACAGGTGAACACAGAGCCATTCAAGGATAAGAAGGAGAGAAAGAGAGGAAGGCTGCAGTATAGGCAGACTAGCAAGTGATTCAATTAAGAGCACACTCAGAACTAGAGGAAAAAAAAAAAAAAAAAAAAACATTGTAGCAGACTTCTTTTTTCTCTCCTTTCTCAGCCAGTAATTTAACCCTTTTTTTTGGGCCGGTCAAACTGTCATGATTCTCAATGGCGAGAGAACATAGCCCAGCATATATGAGAACTAGCTCTTGGAAGATGGAAACTATACTGACCATGAACTAAACCTGCCGCACAACTAGAAGTGGCCGGGTAGCATGCCTACGTTTTTTTATCCCTAGATGCCCAGCGCCAGCCGGAGAACTACCTAATCCTAGCAGAGGAAAAGACAGTCCTGGCTCACCTCTAGAGAAATTTTCCCAAAAGGCAGACAGAGGCCCCCACATATATTGGCGGTGATTTTAGATGAAATGACAAACGTAGTATGAAAATAGGTTTAGCAAAAATCGAGGTCCGCTTACTAGATAGAAAGAAGACAGAAAGGGCACTTTCATGGTCAGCAGAAAACCCTATCAAAACACCATCCAGAAATTACTTTAAGACTCTAGCATTAACTCATAACACCAGAGTGGCAATTTCCGCTCACAAGAGCTTTCCAGACACAGTAACGAAACAGCAGCTGTGAACAGGAACAAAATGCAAAAACACACAAGGACAAAAGTCCAACTTAGCTGGGAGTTGTCTAGTAGCAGGAACATGCACAGAAAGGCTTCTGATTACATTGTTGACCGGCATGAAACTGACAGAGGAGCAAGGTTATATAGCGACTCCCACATCCTGATAGGAGCAGGTGAACAGAGGGGATGATGCACACAAGTACAATTCCACAAGTGGCCACCGGGGGAGCCCAGAATCCAATTTCACAACAGTACCCCCCCCTCAAGGAGGGGGCACCGAACCCTCACCAGAACCACCAGGGCGATCAGGATGAGCCCTATGAAAGGCACGGACAAGATCGGAGGCATGAACATCAGAGGCAGTGACCCAAGAATTATCCTCCTGACCGTATCCCTTCCATTTGACCAGATACTGGAGTTTCCGTCTGGAAACACGAGAGTCCAAGATCTTTTCCACAACGTACTCCAACTCACCCTCAACCAACACCGGAGCAGGAGGCTCAACGGAAGGCACAGCCGGTACCTCATACCTGCGCAACAATGACCGATGAAAAACATTATGAATCGAAAAGGATGCAGGGAGGTCCAAACGGAAGGACACAGGGTTAAGAATCTCCAATATCTTGTACGGGCCGATGAACCGAGGCTTAAACTTAGGAGAAGAAACCCTCATAGGGACAAAACGAGAAGACAACCACACCAAGTCCCCAACACAAAGCCGAGGACCAACACGACGACGGCGGTTGGCAAAAAGCTGAGTCTTCTCCTGGGACAACTTCAAATTGTCCACCACCTGCCCCCAAATCTGATGCAACCTCTCCACCACAGCATCCACTCCAGGACAATCCGAAGATTCCACTTGACCGGAGGAAAATCGAGGATGAAACCCCGAATTACAGAAAAACGGGGACACCAAGGTGGCAGAGCTGGCCCGATTATTGAGGGCGAACTCCGCCAAAGGCAAAAAAGCAACCCAATCATCCTGATCCGCAGACACAAAACACCTCAAATATGTCTCCAAGGTCTGATTAGTCCCCTCGGTCTGGCCATTAGTCTGAGGATGGAAAGCAGACGAAAAAGACAAATCTATGCCCATCCTAGCACAGAATGCCCGCCAAAATCTAGACACGAATTGGGTCCCTCTGTCAGAAACGATATTCTCCGGAATACCATGCAAACGAACAACATTTTGAAAAAACAGAGGAACCAACTCGGAAGAAGAAGGCAACTTAGGCAAGGGAACCAGATGGACCATCTTAGAGAAACGGTCACACACCACCCAGATGACAGACATCTTATGAGAAACAGGCAGATCCGAAATAAAATCCATCGAGATGTGCGTCCAAGGCCTCTTCGGGATAGGCAAGGGTAACAACAATCCACTAGCCCGAGAACAACAAGGCTTGGCCCGAGCACAAACGTCACAAGACTGCACAAAGCCTCGCACATCTCGTGACAGGGAAGGCCACCAGAAGGACCTTGCCACCAAATCCCTGGTACCAAAGATTCCAGGATGACCTGCCAACGCAGAAGAATGAACCTCAGAGATGACTCTACTGGTCCAATCATCAGGAACAAACAGTCTACCAGGTGGGCAACGATCAGGTCTATCCGCCTGAAACTCCTGCAAGGCCCGCCGCAGGTCTGGAGAAACGGCAGACAATATCACTCCATCTTTAAGGATACCTGTGGGCTCAGAATTACCAGGGGAGTCAGGCTCAAAACTCCTAGAAAGGGCATCCGCCTTAACATTCTTAGAACCCGGTAGGTAAGACACCACAAAATTAAACCGAGAGAAAAACAACGACCAGCGCGCCTGTCTAGGATTCAGGCGCCTGGCAGACTCAAGGTAAATTAAATTTTTGTGGTCAGTCAATACCACCACCTGATGTCTGGCCCCCTCAAGCCAGTGACGCCACTCCTCAAAAGCCCACTTCATGGCCAAAAGCTCCCGATTCCCAATATCATAATTCCGCTCGGCGGGCGAAAATTTACGGGAAAAAAAAGCACAAGGTCTCATCACGGAGCAGTCGGAACTTCTCTGCGACAACACCGCCCCAGCTCCGATTTCAGAAGCGTCGACCTCAACCTGAAAAGGAAGAGCAACATCAGGCTGACGCAACACTGGGGCGGAAGAAAAGCGGCGCTTGAGCTCCCGAAAGGCCTCCACAGCATCAGGGGACCAATCAGCAACATCAGCACCCTTCTTAGTCAAATCAGTCAATGGTTTTACAACATCAGAAAAACCAGCAATAAATCGACGATAAAAGTTAGCAAAGCCCAAAAATTTCTGAAGACTCTTAAGAGAAGAGGGTTGCGTCCAATCACCAATAGCCTGAACCTTGACAGGATCCATCTCGATGGAAGAGGGGGAAAAAATGTATCCCAAGAAGGAAATCTTTTGAACCCCAAAAACACACTTAGAACCCTTCACACACAAGGAATTAGACCGCAAAACCTGAAAAACCCTCCTGACCTGCTGGACATGAGAGTCCCAGTCATCCGAAAAAATCAGAATGTCATCCAGATACACAATCATAAATTTGTCCAAATAATCGCGGAAAATGTCATGCATAAAGGACTGGAAGACTGAAGGGGCATTTGAAAGACCAAAAGGCATCACCAAATACTCAAAATGGCCCTCGGGCGTATTAAATGCGGTTTTCCACTCATCCCCCTGCTTGATTCGCACCAAATTATACGCCCCGCGGAGATCAATCTTAGAGAACCACTTGGCCCCCTTTATACGAGCAAACAAATCAGTAAGCAGTGGTAACGGATATTGATATTTAACCGTGATTTTATTCAAAAGTCGATAATCAATACACGGCCTCAAAGAGCCGTCTTTCTTAGACACAAAGAAAAAACCGGCTCCTAAGGGAGATGACGAAGGACGAATATGTCCCTTTTCCAAGGACTCCTTTATATATTCTCGCATAGCCGCGTGTTCAGGCACAGACAGATTAAATAAACGACCCTTAGGGTATTTACTACCCGGGATCAAGTCTATGGCACAATCGCACTCCCGGTGCGGAGGTAGTGAACCAACCTTGGGTTCTTCAAAAACGTCACGAAAGTCAGACAAGAATTCAGGAATCTCAGAGGGAATAGATGATGAAATGGAAACCAAAGGTACGTCCCCATGAGTTCCTTTACATCCCCAGCTTAACACAGACATAGCTCTCCAGTCGAGGACTGGGTTATGAGATTGCAGCCATGGCAATCCCAGCACCAAAACATCATGTAGATTATACAGCACCAGAAAGCGAATAACCTCCTGGTGATCTGGATTAACACGCATAGTCACTTGTGTCCAGTATTGTGGTTTATTACTAACCAATAAGGTGGAGTCAATCCCTTTCAGAGGTATCGGAGCCTCCAATGGCTCCAAATCATACCCACAGCGTTTGGCAAAGGACCAATCCATAAGACTCAAAGCAGCGCCAGAGTCGACATAGGCGTCCGCGGTAATAGATGACAAAGAACAAATCAGGGTCACAGATAGAATAAACTTAGACTGTAAAGTGCTAATTGAAACAGACTTGTCAGGCTTCTTAGTACGCTTAAAGCATGCTGATATAACATGAGTTGAATCACCACAATAGAAGCACAACCCATTTTTTCGTCTAAAATTCTGCCGCTTGCTTCTGGACAGAATTCTATCACATTGCATATTTTCTGGCGTTTTCTCAGTAGACACCGCCAAATGGTGCACAGGTTTGCGCTCCCGCAGACGCCTATCGATCTGAATAGCCATCGTCATGGACTCATTCAGACTCGCAGGCACAGGGAACCCCACCATAACATCCTTAATGGCATCAGAGAGACCTTCTCTGAAAATCGCCGCCAGGGCGCACTCATTCCACTGAGTAAGCACAGACCATTTGCGGAATTTTTGGCAGTATATTTCAGCTTCATCTTGCCCCTGAGACAAGGACATCAAGGCCTTTTCCGCCTGAAGCTCTAAATGAGGTTCCTCATAAAGCAACCCCAAGGCCAGAAAAAACGCATCCACATTGAGCAACGCAGGATCCCCTGGTGCCAATGCAAAAGCCCAGTCTTGAGGGTCGCCCCGGAGCAAGGAAATTACAATCCTGACCTGCTGTGCAGGGTCTCCGGCAGAGCGAGACTTCAGGGACAAAAACAATTTGCAATTATTTTTAAAATTTTGAAAGTGAGATCTATTCCCCGAGAAGAATTCAGGCAAAGGAATTCTAGGCTCAGACATAGGTGCATGAACAACGAAATCTTGCAAATTTTGTACCTTTGTGACGAGATTATTCAAACCTGTAGCTACACTCTGAAGATCCATTTGAAACAGGTGAACACAGAGCCATTCAAGGATAAGAAGGAGAGAAAGAGAGGAAGGCTGCAGTATAGGCAGACTAGCAAGTGATTCAATTAAGAGCACACTCAGAACTAGAGGAAAAAAAAAAAAAAAAAAAAAAACATTGTAGCAGACTTCTTTTTTCTCTCCTTTCTCAGCCAGTAATTTAACCCTTTTTTTTGGGCCGGTCAAACTGTCATGATTCTCAATGGCGAGAGAACATAGCCCAGCATATATGAGAACTAGCTCTTGGAAGATGGAAACTATACTGACCATGAACTAAACCTGCCGCACAACTAGAAGTGGCCGGGTAGCATGCCTACGTTTTTTTATCCCTAGATGCCCAGCGCCAGCCGGAGAACTACCTAATCCTAGCAGAGGAAAAGACAGTCCTGGCTCACCTCTAGAGAAATTTTCCCAAAAGGCAGACAGAGGCCCCCACATATATTGGCGGTGATTTTAGATGAAATGACAAACGTAGTATGAAAATAGGTTTAGCAAAAATCGAGGTCCGCTTACTAGATAGAAAGAAGACAGAAAGGGCACTTTCATGGTCAGCAGAAAACCCTATCAAAACACCATCCAGAAATTACTTTAAGACTCTAGCATTAACTCATAACACCAGAGTGGCAATTTCCGCTCACAAGAGCTTTCCAGACACAGTAACGAAACAGCAGCTGTGAACAGGAACAAAATGCAAAAACACACAAGGACAAAAGTCCAACTTAGCTGGGAGTTGTCTAGTAGCAGGAACATGCACAGAAAGGCTTCTGATTACATTGTTGACCGGCATGAAACTGACAGAGGAGCAAGGTTATATAGCGACTCCCACATCCTGATAGGAGCAGGTGAACAGAGGGGATGATGCACACAAGTACAATTCCACAAGTGGCCACCGGGGGAGCCCAGAATCCAATTTCACAACAATCGTCCCTATGACTGTTCTATCAGGTTTAAACCAGGGGCCAAGTTGCCTAAAGCAAGGATGTTTAACATCTCCGGTCCGGAGAGACAAGCGATAAAAGATTATATTGCTGAAAGCTTGAGCAAAGGGCACATCAGGCCATCTTCCTCGCCGGTGGCAGCAGGGTTCTTCTTTGTGAAGAAGAAAGATGGCGGATTACGCCCGTGTTTGGATTTCAGGGAGTTGAACCAGATTACGGTTCGTGATCCATACCCGATGCCACTGATACCAGATTTGTTCAACCAGGTGGCGGGTGCTAAGTGGTTTACCAAGCTTGACCTCAGGGGGGCGTACAACCTCATAAGAGTCCGTCAAGGTGATGAGTGGAAGACGGCTTTTAATACCCCTGAGGGTCATTTTGAAAATTTGGTGATGCCTTTTGGGTTGATTAAGCACCTGCAGTGTTCCAACATTTCATCAATGATGTGTTCTCGCATGTTTTGGGGAAATTCGTTATCGTGTACCTAGATGACATCCTCATATATTCTTGCGACCGTGATGCTCATTTAAATCATGTCAGGCAGGTGTTACAGCTTCTCAGAGAGAATAAGCTGTATGCTAAACTTGAGAAATGTGTATTTTCTGTTCAAGAGTTGCCTTTCTTGGGTTATATTGTGTCTGCTTCTGGTTTTAAAATGGACGCCGCTAAGGTGCAAGCGGTGCTGCATTGGGAACGTCTTGATAACCTGAAAGCACTTCAGCGGTTCCTTGGGTTTTCTAACTACTATAGGAAATTTATCAAGGATTTTTCCATCATTGCTAAACCGCTAACTGACATGGCTAAAAAGGGTACCAATTTCTCCGTTTGGCCTCAGGCTGCTGTGCGCGCATTTGAATTTCTTAAGAACAGTTTTGTTTCAGCCCCCATTCTTGTGCAGCCAGACATATCAAAACCCTTTGTTGTGGAAGTCGATGCGTCTGAGGTTGGTGTGGGGGCGGTACTATCTCAAGGCTCATCTTTGAGTGGTTTGCGTCCGTGCGCCTATTTCTCCAAGAAACTGTCGTCCGCCGAACGTAACTACGATATCGGCAACAGGGAGTTGTTGGCAATCAAGTTGGCCTTTGAGGAATGGCGACACTTCTTGGAGGGGATGGTACATCAGGTTACTGTTATTACCGATCATAAGAATCTGCTGTATTTGGAGTCAGCCAAGCGTCTGTCCCCCAGGCAGGCTCGCTGGGCATTGTTTTTCACGCGGTTCAATTTTGTTGTCGCTTACAGACCGGGGTCTAAAAACACTAAGGCGGATGCTCTGTCCAGGTGATTTCCGGGGGGTGAACCTCGGGAAGATCCAGTACCCATCCTCCAAAAGGGTGTTGTGGTTTCGGCTCTCACTACCGAGGTTGAGGCTGAGATTGCCGAGGCTCAGGAGGAGGTACCATCTGAGCTTCCCATCAACAAATCTTTTGTACCGCTTCATCTCCGCTTAAAGGTTTTGGCGGAGTATCATGACACTGTCCTGGCTGGCCACCCAGGGGTTAGAGGTACCTTGGAGTTGGTGTCACGTCGGTTTTGGTGGCCCAGGATCCGACAGGACGTGGTCTCATACGTGTCAGCTTGTACCACGTGCGCTAGGGCTGATGCCCCGCTCCCGTCCTGTTGGCACACTACTTCCTCTTGAAGTACCTAGTAAGCCATGGACAGAAATCTCCATGGATTTCATCACTGATTTGCCCTCATCAGCTGGGAACACGGTCATCTTGGAGATTGTTGATCGGTTTTCTAAAATGTCGCACTTTGTGTCTTTGCCTTCATTGCCTAACGCTAAGACTCTGTCTCAGGTATTTGTGCAGGAGGTGGTCAGACTTCATGGGGTTCCGTCTGACATTGTGTCTGATAGGGGGTCTCAGTTTGTGGCAAAATTTTGGAAAGCATTTTGCTCACGGCTGGGGATCAAGTTGTCTCATTCTTCGGTGTTCCATCCTCAGTCAAATGGTCAGACTGAGCGTATGAACCAAAATTTGGAACAGTACCTACGCTGCTTTGTCTCTGATAACCAGGAGGAGTGGTCTACCTTTCTTCCTTTGGCTGAATTTGCCATCAACAATCACCGCCAGGAGTCGTCTGGGGAGTCTCCATTTTTTTGTGTTTACGGGCTACATCCTCAATTTTGTACCTTGCGTCAGAGGGGCTCTTCCGGCGTTCCGGAGGAGGATCAGTTAGGAGCACAATTGTCATCAGTCTGGAGGAGAGTTAAACAGCGCCTGTTGAGTGTGGGTGCTAGGTACAAACGTGTGGCTGACAGTAGGCGTGTGCCAGGTCCGGACCTGAGTGTGGATGACTGGGTGTGGTTATCCACAAAAAACATAAGACTCAAAATACCGTCCCTTAAATTGGGTCCACGGTTTATTGGTCCATTTAGGGTCACCGCCGTCATTAACCCAGTAGCGTACCGATTGGAGCTCCCTATGGTGTATAAGATACACAACGTGTTCCACAGGTCTCTTCTAAAGAAGGTGGTGGGTTCTGTGTACGCGGCGCCTATGCCACCTCCAGTCTTGGTGGATGGTAATTTGGAGTTTGAAGTCTCCCAGGTGGTTGACTCTCGTGTAGTGCATTGCACTTTACAGTACTTGGTACACTGGCATGGTTATGGGCCTGAGGAGAGGTCCTGGGTACCAGCCTCGGATATTCATGCGGATCGGCTGGTCAGGTTTTTTCATCGTCGCCATCCAGACAAGCCGGGTCCTATAAGCCGTGAGGGCCCTGGGGTCCCTCGTAGAAGGCGAGGAACTGTCATGTCGGACGCTGTTCAGACCAGGTCGTTCGACAGACAGCGGTAATTCCGCTTTTGACCACTATTTGCTCATTGGCGTCGGCTAGATTTTATCTAGCTGTTCCGGGGTTAATTTACCTGATCCTCGGATTGGAACCTGGGCCATGCCCATTGCCTTTAAATAGTTCTCCTGATCATTGGGCGTCGCCGATTATAGCTTCTGTCTTGTGCGTTGTTATCTCGGTCTGGAGTGGAGAGCTGGTTGTTGGAGATTCGTTGCTGGTGGTGTATTTTCCTTAGTCTTATTTACTCCTTCCTATATTTGTTTTTATTTTGCCCTGCACATTTATAGTGTATTCCTGAGTGACTGCGGCGTGGTGTATATTTTCCTTTATCCTTGTCTGTGCTAACTGTGGGTATTGGTGTATTACCTCTTCACTGGGTGGTGGGCGGAGGTTTCAGCCTAGGGTTGAAACAGGAGACAGGGTGAGGTTCGGGGCCTGGACATGCACACCATCAGTGTAAACTCCAGGTAGAGGGTCAGTCAGTATTTCCCTAGTCTGAGGGAAATTGCAGGGGCCCGGGTTATTAGCTCTCGCTCACCTAGTCTCCCCGTGACACCCGCCCCCCCAATGCGTGGAGGATTGTGGAAGGATCGTTTAGTCAGCACTCGCACTGCAGCAAGAAAAGGTGGAAAGTGAGAGCTAGACGGATCCATTCCCTGCAGCTCTACTCCCATTCTCTGTTGCAGGTAGCGGAGCTGCAGGGATTGCTCCCTGCCCGCCGCACATGAGGGCGATCTGGCTAGGGGCCCCCCGGAGCCTTGGGGCCAGATAAACTGGCCAGATAGCCCTTATTAATAGCTGCCCTGCAGGGGCCTCCCGGAGCCTCTGGGCCCCTGTGCGGCCGCACCGGTTGAACCGGCGGTATGTCCACCCATAATACTATATACATACTACATATATACTACATACATGCTACATACATACAACATAATACATACTACATACATACTACAGACAATGGCTCCTGCAGTGTATCACTGAGAGGTTACTCTAGTTCACTGGTCTCACTTTATGGCAAAAGCTGCGTGGGAACTTTCTCACACAGCAATGCCAAAAGTGAGACTAGGGACTATTTTTTTTACAGTGGCGGAGGAATACAGGGCGGAAGGATACCTCCCTCCCGTCATTGTATTCCTGGAGCCCCTAGAGAGCGGTCGCATCAGCTGATGCTGCCGTTCTCCGTGGGAGATTGTCGTGGGACACTGTTGTGAATTTGGATTCTGGGCTCCCCCGGTGGCCGCTTGTGGAATTGGACTTGTCATCCTCTTTCCTGTTTCACCTGATTCCATCAGTAGTGGGTGTCGCTATTTAAGCTCATTTCTCTGGTGGTTTCTTGCCGGTCAACAATGATATCTGATGCCTCTCAGTGCTTGTTCCTGCTTCTAGACAACTGCTAGATAAGTTGGACTTTTGTCCATGTTTTGTTTTGCCTATTTGTTCCAGTTCACAGCTGAAGTTTTGTTACTGTGTCTGGAAAGCTCTCGTTGATCAGGGATTGCTACTCTGGCGTTATGAGTTAATGCCAGAGTTTAAGGTAATCTCTGGATGGTGTTTTGTTAGTGTTTTTCTGCTGACCATGAAAGTATACTATCTGTCTTCTGCTATCTAGTAAGCGGACCTCAAATTTGCTAAGACTATTTTCCTGCTGCGTTTGTTGTTTCATCTGAACTCACCGTCATTATATGTGGGGGGCTACTGTCTTCTTTGGAATATTTCTCTAGAGGTGAGCCAGGTCTTATATTTCCCTCTGCTAGCTATTTAGGTCTTAGGCCAGAGCTGGGCATCTAGCGATAAATAGGAAATGCTACCTGGCTATTTCTAGTTGCGCGGCAGGCTTAGTTCATGGTCAGTATAGTTCCATCTTCCGAGAGCTTGTCCCTCTATAGGCTTGCTATGATCTCTGCCTGCAGAGATCATGACAGTTTGACCGGCCAATAAAGTGTTAAAGACCCAGGTTGAGAAAGGAGAGTTATAAGAAGTCTGCTGGAATTTTTTTTTTTTTTTTTTTTTTTCCTCCAGTCTGCCTTGCTGCAGTCTTTTTTCTCTCTCTCCTCCTAATCTCTGTATGCTCTGTGTGCACCTGACAATAATGGATCTCCAGAGTGTAACTGCGGGTTTGAATAATCTCATCACGAAAGTACAAAATTTACAAGATTTTGTGGTACATGCTCCGGTATCTGAGCCGAGAATTCCTTTGCCGGAGTTCTTCACAGGGAATAGAGCTAGCTTCCAGAATTTCCGAAATAATTGTAAGCTTTATTTGTCCCTGAAGTCTCGTTCAGCTGGAGACCCTGCTCAGCAGGTTAGGATTGTGATTTCCTTGCTCAGGGGTGACCCTCAAGATTGGGCCTTCTCATTGCCAGCAGGGGATCCTGCGTTACGCGATGTGGATGCGTTTTTTCTGGCCTTGGGCTTGCTTTATGAGGAACCTCATTTGGAACTTCAGGCAGAAAAAACTTTGATGGCACTATCTCAGGGGCAAGACGAAGCTGAAGTTTTCTGCCAAAAATTCCGTAAATGGTCTGTGCTTACTCAGTGGAATGAGTGCGCCTTGGCGGCAACTTTCAGAGAAGGTCTCTCTGATGCCGTTAAGGATGTTATGGTGGGGTTCCCTTTGCCTGCAGGTCTGAATGAGTCCATGACAATGGCTATTCAGATTGATAGGCGTCTGCGGGAGCGCAAACCGGTGCACCATCTGGCGGTGTCTATGGAAAAGACGCCAGAAAGTATGCAGTGTGATAGAATTCTGTCCAGGAGCGAGCGACAGAATTTTAGACGGAAGAATGGATTGTGTTTCTATTGTGGGGATTCTACTCATGTTATATCGGCATGCTCTAGGCGTACAAAGAAGCTTGATAAGTCTGTTTCCATTGGCACCATTCAGTCTAAGTTTATTTTGTCTGTAACCCTGATTTGCTCTTTGTCATCCATTGCCACGGACGCCTATGTTGACTCTGGCGCCGCTCTGAGTCTTATGGATTGGTCCTTTGCCAATCGTTGTGGTTTTGATTTAGAGCCTTTGGAGACTCTTATTCCTCTGAAGGGGATTGACTCCACCCCATTGGCTAATAATAAACCACAATACTGGACACAAGTAACCATGCGTATCAATCCGGATCACCAGGAGATTATTCGTTTCCTGGTGCTGTATAATTTACATGACGATTTGGTATTGGGATTGCCATGGTTGCAGTCTCACAACCCAGTCTTGGACTGGAGAGCCCTCCTCTCTTAAGGGTCTTCAGAGATTTTTGGGCTTTGCCAACTTTTACCGCCGATTTATTGCTGGTTTTTCGGATGTCGTTAAACCACTGACTGATTTGACCAGACAAGGCGCTGATGTTGCTAATTGGTCCCCTCATGCTGTAGAGGCCTTTCAGGAGCTTAAGCGCCGTTTTGCCTCTGCCCCTGTGTTGCGTCAGCCTGATGTGAATCTGCCTTTTCAGGTTGAGGTTGACGCTTCGGAGATCGGAGCTGGGGCAGTGTTGTCGCAGAAAGGTTCCGACTGCTCCGTCATTAGGCCTTGTGCCTTCTTTTCTCGCAAATTTTCGCCCGCAGAGCGGAATTATGATGTTGGGAATCGGGAGCTTTTGGCCATGAAGTGGGCGTTTGAGGAGTGGCGCCATTGGCTCGAGGGGGCTAGGCATCAGGTGGTGGTATTGACTGACCACAAAAATTTGATTTATCTTGAGACTGCCAGACGCCTGAATCCTAGACAGGCGCGCTGGTCTTTATTTTTTTCTCGCTTTAATTTTGTGGTGTCATACCTACCGGGTTCTAAGAATGTTAAGGCAGATGCCCTTTCTAGGAGTTTTGACCCGGACTCTCCTGGTAATTCTGAACCCACAGGTATCCTTAGGGAGGGAGTAATTTTGTCGGCCGTTTCTCCTGATCTGCGGCGGTCCTTGCAAGAGTTTCAGGCGGATAGACCGGATCGTTGTCCGCCTGATAGACTGTTTGTTCCGGATGATTGGACCAGCAGAGTCATCTCTGAGGTACATTCTTCTGCATTGGCAGGTCATCCCGGAATTTTTGGTACCAGGGATTTGGTGGCAAGATCCTTCTGGTGGCCTTCTCTGTCACGAGATGTGCGAGTCTTTGTGCAGTCATGTGACGTTTGTGCTCGGGCCAAGTCTTGTAGTTCTCGGGCTAGCGGACTGCTGTTGCCCTTGCCTATTCCTAAGAGGCCTTGGACACACATCTCGATGGATTTTATTTCAGATCTGCCTGTTTCCCAGAAGATGTCTGTCATCTGGGTGGTCTGTGACCGTTTCTCTAAAATGGTCCATTTGGTTCCTCTGCCCAAGTTGCCTTCTTCTTCTGAGTTGGTTCCTCTGTTTTTTCAGAATGTTGTCCGATTGCACGGTATTCCTGAGAATATTGTTTCTGACAGAGGTACCCAATTTGTGTCTAGATTTTGGCGGGCATTCTGTGCTAGGATGGGCATAGATTTGTCTTTTTCATCTGCTTTTCACCCTCAGACTAATGGCCAGACCGAGCGGACTAATCAGACCCTTGAGACATATCTGAGGTGTTTTGTCTCTGCTGACCAGGATGATTGGGTTGCTTTTTTGCCATTGGCAGAGTTCGCCCTCAATAATCGGGCCAGTTCTTCCACCTTGGTGTCCCCGTTTTTCTGTAATTCGGGGTTTCACCCTCGATTTTCCTCCGGTCAGGTGGAATCCTCGGATTGTCCTGGAGTGGATGCGGTGGTGGAGAGATTGCATCACATCTGGGGGCAGGTTATGGACAATTTGAAGTTGTCCCAGGAGAAGACTCAGCGTTTTGCCAACCGTCATCGTCGTGTTGGTTCTCGGCTTTGTGTTGGAGATTTAGTGTGGTTGTCTTCTCGTTTTGTCCCTATGAGGGTCTCTTCTCCTAAGTTTAAACCTCGGTTCATCGGCCCTTATAGAATATTGGAGATTCTTAATCCTGTTTCTTTCCGTTTGGACCTCCCTGCGTCCTTTTCCATTCATAACGTTTTTCATCGGTCGTTATTGCGCAGGTATGAGGTACCTGTTGTACCTTCAGTTGAGCCTCCTGCTCCGGTGTTGGTTGAGGGTGAGTTGGAGTACGTTGTGGAGAAAATTTTGGACTCTCGTGTTTCCAGACGGAAACTCCAGTATCTGGTCAACTGGAAGGGTTACGGCCAGGAGGATAATTCTTGGGTCAATGCATCTGATGTTCATGCTTCTGATCTTGTTCGTGCCTTCCATAGGGCTCATCCTGGTCGCCCTGGTGGATCTGGTGAGGGTTCGGTGCCCCCTCCTTGAGGGGGGGGTACTGTTGTGAATTTGGATTCTGGGCTCCCCCGGTGGCCGCTTGTGGAATTGGACTTGTCATCCTCTTTCCTGTTTCACCTGATTCCATCAGTAGTGGGTGTCGCTATTTAAGCTCATTTCTCTGGTGGTTTCTTGCCGGTCAACAATGTTATCTGATGCCTCTCAGTGCTTGTTCCTGCTTCTAGACAACTGCTAGATAAGTTGGACTTTTGTCCATGTTTTGTTTTGCCTATTTGTTCCAGTTCACAGCTGAAGTTTTGTTACTGTGTCTGGAAAGCTCTCGTTGATCAGGGATTGCTACTCTGGCGTTATGAGTTAATGCCAGAGTTTAAGGTAATCTCTGGATGGTGTTTTGTTAGTGTTTTTCTGCTGACCATGAAAGTATACTATCTGTCTTCTGCTATCTAGTAAGCGGACCTCAAATTTGCTAAGACTATTTTCCTGCTGCGTTTGTTGTTTCATCTGAACTCACCGTCATTATATGTGGGGGGCTACTGTCTTCTTTGGAATATTTCTCTAGAGGTGAGCCAGGTCTTATATTTCCCTCTGCTAGCTATTTAGGTCTTAGGCCAGAGCTGGGCATCTAGCGATAAATAGGAAATGCTACCTGGCTATTTCTAGTTGCGCGGCAGGCTTAGTTCATGGTCAGTATAGTTCCATCTTCCGAGAGCTTGTCCCTCTATAGGCTTGCTATGATCTCTGCCTGCAGAGATCATGACAGGACACTCGTGGATTTATGCGGATCAGGGAGTATATTGTTTGTTTGGTATTTTAATATATTTTACAGATGATACTGGCTTCGGTTAACAAAGTGACAAGTGATGGTGAGTATGAACTCTATGTTATATGTACTGTATGTCTATATGTATGTATTGTATGTAATGTATGAATGTATTGTATGTAGTATGTATGTAGTATGTATGTATGTAGCATGTATGTAGTATGTATGTTGTATGTATGTAGTATGTATGTAGTATGTATGTAGTATGTTGTATGTATGTTGTATGTAGTATGTAGTATGTATGTTGTATGCATGTTGTATGTATGTAGTATGTATGTAGTATGTTGTATGTATGTAGTATTTATGTTGTATGTAGTATGTATGTAGTATGTAGTATGTTGTATGTATGTTGTATGTATGTAGTATGTATGTATGTATGTATGTTGTATGTAGTATGTATGTAGTATGTTGTATGTAGTATGTGGGTTTTTTTCTACATTCAACACATTAGCCAGATGATGGGACTACTACTGTCCCATGGTTGGCTAATGTGTCAATCACTGTCATTGTAGCAGGCATAGCCCGATGGGACTTGTAGTCCCATCGGACGATGCCTGCACACAGACACAAAGACCCCCGAGAGGCCCGCACAGACCCCGGCAGGCCTGCCCAGACCCCGAGAGGCCCGTACAGACCCCCGGCAGGCCCACAGACCCCCAAGAGGCCCGTACAGACCCCTGGCAGGCCCGCACAGACCCCCAAGAGGCCAGTACAGGCCCCTGCAGGCCCGCACAGACCCCCGAGAGGCCCATACAGGCCCCGGCAGGCCCGCACAGACTCCCGAGAGGCCCATACAGGCCTCGGCAGGCCAGCACAGACCCCCGAAAGGCCCGTACAGACCCCAACAGGCCCGCACAGACTCCCGAGAGGCCCGTACAGACCCTGCCCACACACAGACATGCACAGTCTCCACCCACGCACCGCCCACACTCTTCCCCCCTCCCGAACTGGATGTGCAAGGAAAGAAAGGGTTTATTTTCATTCCAATATTTGTGTCCCATTGACTTGCATTGGTTTCCGGTATCGGAATCGGCGATACCCGATATTTTTGGGGTATCGGTCCGATCCAATCCGATCCGATATTTCAGGATATCGGAAGGTATCACTCAACACTAGTGCTGTATATAATTACAGTATCAGACAGCAAAAAAAGTGGTCCAAAGGCCTACAATGCCCAAAGTTGGAGCACGCAGATATATGAGGGCTGTCACGGAAATACCACACTGGCAAATATGTGGCCTTTTTATCATTTTGGAAGCTAAATAGTGCTGTAAAGAATTAGAGTATCAGGCAGCAAAACAAGTGGTCCACCGGTCTACAATGCCCAAACTTGGAGCATGCAGATATATGAGGGCTGTCACGGAAATACCACACTGGCAAATATGTGGCCTGTTTTTTTTTTTATGCAAAATAGTGCTGTATAGAATTAGAGGATCAGACAGCAAAAAAGGTGGTCCACCGGCCTACAATGCCCAAAGTTGGAGCACGCAGATATATGAGGCCTTTTTCGGTGAATTTAAAACCCAAAAAAAAGTGCCACAAGGCTGGCACACACAACTATGCTATGTATGCCTGACAAACTATGATTTTTCAACAGGCCTCAGTCTGACAGAACAGACTATATTTTTGTTTTTTGGGGGTGAATTTTTGGAGAAAAAAAATGCAACTAGGTATATAGTAAAGAAGCTGCAGCAGCAGTAGACAGTTATGGAGCTTTGGGAGGGATGCAGTGGGAGCAATAGACACACATACGGTGCCTGCAGGCCTTGTACTGATATGGATATGCTGTGTCCTGCCTACCTAGCGCTGCACGAATTAGCCCTAAACCGGTTGTTACTTAGCGGTAATAAGATTTTACGGTAACTGGTGTCTCCACCCAGTGTTTTTGGCAGACTTTAGAGACCCAATCAGGGTGCAGGGATTGTCTGCCAGGCCATGAAACACCGCAGCCATCTTTGTTGTGGTCGTGCAGTGATTAGCTTGGCTGTACAGCATCTTCACGATCAAAGCCCACTCCACTCTGCTATGGCATCATCCTGGGTGGAAACGGCGGATGTCTCCATTGACATAATTTGTAAGGCGGCAACCTGGTCATCACCTTCCACCTTTTATAGGCACTACCGTGTTGATTCATCATCCAACTCTAGCCTAGACTTTGGACGATCAGTACTTAGTGCTGTGGTCCCTCCCAGGTGAATAGTCTCTGAAACTCTCTCGTAGGGTGCTGTCGTGGCTATAGGAAAACCGGTTGTTACTTACCGGTAATAGGATTTTACAGAGTCCACGACAGCACCCGCACATTCCCCCCGTAGTTAATCACTGGATTCCTGCACTCTAGTGGAAGGAGTGCCTTATAGATTGCACTCTGTAGTGGTGATGGCACTTAGCGTTGTATAAATTAAGATTATCATGTACTAATTGCATGGTGGTTCCCCTTATACTCTGAAACACAAACTGAGGAGGCGAGGGGGACCGCCCCTTTTTAACCTGTAGGTTCCTGTCCTGATGGTGGACGGATCCCCTCTCTCATAGGGTGCTGTTGTGGCGATTCTGACCCTATCTCGGCATCAGCGCTCCCTACTTTCGCTGAATCCGGAACGGAATGTGGCGAGCAGGGCGGCGCCAGGTCTCTTATACTCGGGAAGATGCTTGTACAGCCAAGACAATCACTGCACAACCAGAATAAAGATGGCTGCGGCGTTTCATGGCCTGGCAGACAATCCCTGCACCGTGATTAGGTCTTTAAAGTCAGCCAAAAATGCTGGGTGGAGACACTAGTTACCGCCGAATAATCCCGGAAGCGCTCGGTGCTCGTCGAGTACACCGAGCATAGTGATACTCAGGCGAGCAACGAGTAGTGGCGAGCAAGTTCGCTCATCACTACTGCAGACTTATCACAAACTTGGATGTTGTCTCTGGAGTCGATCTCTTTCTTTCCTTTGTCATCTTGTCCAGACTCCATGAGTTTTCTCATCCACAGCCATCTCTGCAGACTTCCATCTTCTCCGGTCTTGTGCAGCGCATCCCCACATGACGCCCTTAAAGATAGCAGTGTCATTATAATGCTCCCAAATAAAAATATGTGCCCTACACTGAGCCCCTGAATAAATAATTGCCCCTCACTATATTCCCTGTACAAAATATGACCCCACACTGTCCCTCTTATGGTACATGCTCTCCACACTGATCTCTCCTTTCCATACTGGGCCACCTCTTCATACTGTTCTCTCACACTGAGTCATCCCTACAGGGCCCAGTCTCTATACTGTGCCCCTGATCACATTCCCCTCCTTGGTATACTGTTGCCTCCTGGCTGTGCCCTTACACTGTTCCTCCTGTTACAACCTCCCCACTACTTAGTCTCTATTCTGTGCCCACTCGCACTTTTTCACACCTTACTGTCTCCTTGCATGTTTCCGCCTCCCTCCTCATACATTTACTTTCTCACTTTCCATACTGCCTCCTCACACATCCCTCCGACTTCCCATACTGTGTCAGCACCCATCCCATCACCCTCACTCCCCATACTGTGTCATCATACATTTTTCCCTCGCTCCTCATACTGTATCCGCACCCATACCACCACTCACCATACTGTGTCTGCACCCATCCCCCTATACATGCCCCCATCTTATACCTTCCTCCTCATATTGTGTCTTCAAATTACTCACATTCCCCATATTGTGTCTGCACATGTCCCTTCCTTGCTCACCAAATTTGTGTCCTCAAATCATACCCCATTATACAAAATCTCACCCAGCCCCGCTATACTAAATACCCCATCACAGTAAATATCCTTCTGCCCCGTTACAGTAATTACCCCTCACAGAAACGCACAGTAAATATCCCCACACACACACAGTAAATACTCCCCCACACACAGTAAATAACCCCCTCACACACAATAAATACCCCCCTCACACACACAGTAAATTTCCACACACACACAGTAAATACCCCCCTCACATACAGTATATTCCCACACACACAGTATATACTCTCCCACACAGAGTAAATATCCCCTCACACACAGTAAATGCCCCACACACACACAGCAAATATCCCCACACACAGCAAATACCCCAAACACACAAAGCAAATACCCCCCATACACTAAATAAAACATACATACAGTAAATGCACCACCCCTCAGTAAACACCACCCACATCCAGTAAATACCATACACACTAAATACCACACACACAAACTAAATACCCGCACACACAGTAAATACACATACACAGTAAACACACCCCCAGGGAAAGACATACCCCAGCAAGCAGTAAATCCCCCCTCCTATCTTTGGTGTCTTCAGCTCCACTAACTTGGTGCACTTACCACCAATGTGCAGCGCCAGCAAGTGACGTCAGCAGCGTGATCACATGACATGATCGCAGTGCTGGTGTCGCTCTGACCCATCGGGCAGAGTTTCAAATGTATTCGCATCTGTAAGATGCGAGTACAATTGAACACTGTGAGCCGGCACGCTGCAGCTTCCCTGAGCCGCCTGTCAGCTTGACAGCCGGCACAGAGACCTGCTGACTCCCAGTCCAGGGTGGCAGAATGCAGCTGCCAGGAGACACTGCGGACGGCTGCATTAGATGGCCCAACTGTGCCTCACTGCCGGCTGCGCCTGGGGCACAAGCCCCGGCTGCCCCCCCCGATATGCCTCCGCTGGCCATCATTGCTCCTTTTGATCCGAGTCCTGTTGTTTGTCCAAACAGAACTTTTTGACTACATGTGGGGAATCGCTGTGCTTGAAAGAAAGTGAGTAACAAACTGTGGGGTTCACTTTTTGGTGTTATCTCTTGTAAAAGTTAAAAAACTGGGGCAAAATCAACATTTTAGAGCTAAAATTTAACCCCTTCACCCCGAAGCCTGTTTTCACCTAAGTGACAGGGCCAATTTTTACAATTCTGACCACTGTCACTTTATGAGGTCATAACTCTGAAACGCTTCAACGGATCCTGGTGATTCTGACATTGTTTTCTCGTGACATATTGTACTTCATGATAGTGGTAAAACTTCAATATGACTTGCATTTATTTGTGAAAAAAACAAAAATTTGTCGAAAATTATGAAAATTTAGCAATTTTCAAACTTTTAGTTTTTACGCCCTTAAACTAGAGAGTTATATCACATAATATAGTTAATAAACAACATTTCCCACATGTCTGCTTTACATCAGCACAATTCTGGAAACATTTGTTAGGGAGTTATAAGGGTTAAAAGTTGACCAGCGATTTCTCATTTTTGCAACAAAATTTGCAAAACCATTTTTTTACTGACCACCTCACACTTGAAGTGACTTTGAGGGGTCTATATGACAGAAAATGCCCAAAAGTGACACCATTCTAAAAACTGCACCACTCAAGGTACTCATAACCACATTCAAAAAGTTTATTAACCCTTCAGGTGCTTCACAGGAATTTTTGAAATGTTTAAAAAAAATTGAACATTTAACTTTTTTTTCACAAACTTTTTACTTCAGATCCAATTTGTTTTATTTTACCAAGGGTAACAGGAGAAATTGGACCACAAAAGTCGTTGTACAATTTGTCCTGAGTATGCCGATACCCCACATGTTGGGGTAAACCATTGATTGGGCACATGGCAGAGCTCGGAAGGGAAGGAGCGCCATTTGACTTTTCAATGCAAGATTTGCTGGAATTGAGATCGGAACCCATGTCGGGATTGGAGAGCCCCTGACGTGCCTAAACAGTGGAAACCCCCACAAGTGACACCATTTTGGAAAGTAGACCCTCTAAGGAACTCATCTAGATGTGTGGTGAGAACTTTGAACCTCCAATTGCTTCACAGAAGTTTATAATGTAGAGCCGTAAAAAAAATTTCATATTAATTTTCACAAAAATGATCTTTTTGCCCCAAATTTTTTATTTTCCCAAGGGTAACAGGATAAATTGGACCCCAAAAGTTGTTGTTCAATTTGTCCTGAGTATGCTGATACTTCATATATGGGGATAAACCACTGTTTGAGCCCATGGAAGAGCTCGGAAGGGAAGGAGCGCCGTTTGACTTTTCAATGCAAAATTGGCTGGAATTGAGATCGGAACCCATGTCGCGTTTGGAGAGCCCCTGACGTGCCTAAACAGTGGAAACCCCCCACAAGTGACCCCATTTTGGAAAGAAGACCCCCTAAGGAACTTATCTAGATGTGTGGTGAGCACTTTTATCCCCCAATTGTTTCACTAAAGTTTAGAATGTAGCTCTGTGAAAATTACAAAATCATTTTTTCTTTCCACAAAATGATGTTTTAGCCCGCAATTTTTTTTTCCCAATGGTAACAAGAGAAATTGGACCACAAAAGTTATTGTCCAATTTGTCCCGAGTACGCTGATACCCCATACATGGGGGGGAACCACTGTTTGGGCGCACGGCAGAGCTCGGAAGGGAAGGAGTGCCGTTTGAAATGCAGACTTAGATGGATTGGTCTGAAGGCGTCATCTTGCATTTGCAGAGCTCCTGATGTACCTAAACAATATAAACCCCCCACAAGTGACCCCATATTGGAAACTAGACCCCCCAAGGAACTTATCTAGATGTGTTGTGAGAACTTTGAACCAACAAGTGCTTCACTACATTTTATAACGCAGAGCCGTGAAAATAAAAAATATTTTTTTTTTCCACGAAAATGATATTTTAGCCCCCACGTTTTTATTTTCCCAAGGGTAACAGGAGAAATTGGACCACAAACGTTGTTGTCCAATTTGTCCTGAGTACGCTGATACCCCATATATGGGGGGAACCACTGTTTGGGCGCACAGGAGAACTCGGAAGGGAAGGAGCACTGTTTTACTTTTTCAAAGCAGAATTGGCTGGAATTGAGATCGGACGCCATGTTGCGTTTGGAGAGCCCCTGATATGCCTAAACAGTGGAAACTCCCCAATTCTAACTGAAACCCTAACCCCAACCCTAACCCCAGCCCTAACCCTAGCCCTAACCCCAGCCCTAACCCAAACCCTAGCCCTAACCCTAGTCCTAACCCTAACCCTAATGGGAAAATGGAAATAAATACATTTTTTAAATTTTTATTATTTTTCCCTAACTAAGGGGGTGATAAAGGGGTTTGATTTACTTTTATAGCGTTTTTTTGGCGGATTTTTATGGTTGGCAGCCATCACACACTAAAAGATGCTTTTTATTGCAAAAAAAAGCCGGATTACTCACCGGTAATGCTCTTTTAATGAGTCCACAACAGCACCCCACATGAGAGAGAGGGATCCGCCCCATAGGAACAGGAAACCTACAGAATAAAAGGAGGCGGTCCCCTCTCCTCCTCAGTTTAGTTTACAGAGTACAAAAAGGGAACCGCAAAAGCTTTAGTATTAATTCTTATTCAGCAAAATATCTTAAACTCTATACAACCATTATTTGTGAATTTAAAAGGAAGAGCTGTGCATAATTTAGGGAGGGTAGTAAATGGGTGCTGTCGTGGACTCATTAAAAGAGCATTACCGGTGAGTAATCCGGCTTTTTACCCTTCGCCACGACAGCACCCCACATGAGAGATTTTCAGAGATTCATTATTTGGGTGGGATTACTGTATTATGAACAGCTCTACCAAAGGTCAGATCAGAAGATGTAGATAGATCAAGTCTATAATGGTTGTAAAAGGTAGAAGGTGTAGACCAAGTTGCGGCCTTACATATTAAATGGATTGGTACATCCGCTTGTTCCGCCCAGGAGGAAGCCATGGCTCGTGTTGAGTGCGCTTTAATACCCGCTGGAGGAATCTCGCCTTTTGACGTATAGGCCAAGCAGATAGCATCTCTGATCCATCGAGATATGGTAGCTCTCGTGACCCCATGTCCTTTCTTGTGGCCCTGAAAGGAGATAAACAGAGCCCTACTCTCCCTCCATGTCTGACACCTTTCTATATAGGTCAGGATGGCTCTTCTGACATCTAAGGTGTGGAATTTATGCTGTTCTGGAGTTACAGGTGAATCAAAAAAGGAAGGGAGAAATATCTCTTGGGACCTGTGGTAGGTGGACGCTACCTTAGGGAGGTATGAGGGGTCTGGTTTTAGGACTATCCGATCATGGAATATCAGTAAGAAGGGTGGGTCTACTGATAGGGCCTGGATGTCGCTAACCCGTCTAGCTGAGGTTAGGGCTACCAAGAGGGCTACTTTATATGTCAGGACTTTTAAAGGTATTGAATCTAGTGGCTCAAATGGGGAGCTGGTTAAGGCCTCTAGTACTAGATTTAAATCCCACGGAGGTAGACGGGAAATATGGACCGGTTTACTACGTTCACAAGATTTTATGAATCTGGAGATCCACCTATTAGCTGCTATATTGCATCCATATAGGGCTCCTAATGCCGAGACCTGAACTCTTAAGGTATTTACAGATAACCCCAACTCTCGGCCTTTTTGCAAGAACTCCAGAATAGGTGTGACTGGAACTTGCTTAGTGAACGGTACCGTGTAAAAGTCTAAGAATTTATTCCATACCCTACTATATATCAGGGTGGTAGATCTTTTTCTGCTCAATAAGAGGGTGTTTACTAGTTCTGCTGAGAACCCTCTTGATCTTAGTAGTTGCCTCTCAAATTCCACGCCGTCAAGTGAAGACCTTTCACTTGCGGGTGGAAAAAGGGGCCTTGGGACAGCAGTTTCTTGTCTGATGGGAGAATCCATGGATCGCATAGGCACATGGTCTGGAGACAAGAGAACCACGGTCTTTTCGGCCAGAATGGTGCAATGAGGATCACTCTTGCTTGTTCCCTCCTGATTTTTCTGATCACTAGTGGAATCAGAGACATCGGAGGAAAGGCGTATGCCAGCTGGAACCTCCAAGGATGGTGGAGGGAGTCCAACATATCTGGGTGATCCATGGCGTTCAGGGAAGCGAAGCTTCTTACTTGCCGGTTGTCTCTTGTGGCAAATAGGTCGATTTGTGGTATCCCCCATGATTCTGTTATCATACTGAATATGGATCTGTTTAAGGTCCATTCCCCTTGACGTAACTCGTTTCGGCTGAGGTAGTCTGCCCTGATGTTCTCTACACCTCTGATGTGCAGGGCTGTTAGGGATGTTAGATGAGTCTCTGCCAGCTGGAAGATGTCTGCAGCTATGGTCATTAGACTTCCTGACCTTGTACCACCCTGACGGTTCACATATGCCACTGTGGTGGAATTGTCCGAGTAAATTCTTACATTTGCTCCTTGAATCTGCGGAAGAAAGTGATTTAAGGCATATTCTACCGCTTTTAACTCCTTCCAATTGGAGGAACATGACAATTCTGCCTGGTCCCAAGTATCTTGGGCCAGACTGTCTTTCATATGTGCTCCCCACCCAATAGGGCTGGCGTCGGTGGTAATTATTTTAGACGGGTCTATTATCCATGGCACACCCTCTGAGAGGTGGTCCATGTCTAGCCACCAGGATAGTGATTCTAAGACATCTTTGGAAAGAGTTATTCTGCTTTCTAGATGTCCGTCTTTTCCCTGAGCCGACAATACCTCATACTGTAATTGACGAGTATGAAATTGTGCCCATGGTACAGCAGGGATACATGATGATAATGACCCCAGCAAAGACATGCCCTTCCTTAGTGTCATGTAGGGGTTGCGTATTGCGTCTGATACCCTTGATTGTATAGTCAGTTTCTTTGCCTGGGGGAGGAAGCATCTCTGACTTACGGAGTCTAGCTGGATTCCTAGAAATGTCTGGACGGTTTCTGGATTCAGCCGGGATTTTTCGAAGTTGACGATCCAACCTAACTCCTGTAGGGACGAGATCGTATTAGATAGACGGGTTTTACACTGGAGCATAGAGTTTCCCACCACTAGAAAGTCATCTAGGTAGGGTATTATCAAGGTATCTCGTTGACGTAGATGAGCCATCACTTCTAATATCACCTTAGTGAAGATGCGGGGAGCCATAGAAAGCCCAAATGGCATTGCAACATACTGAAAGTGACGAACCTGTCCTTCCAGGATGACTGCTACCCTTAGATACTTTTGATGTTCGGCATGTATGGGAAGATGATAATAGGCATCCTTTAAGTCTATTCCGGCCATGACACACCTAGGAAACAAGAGTTTTATGGTTGAACTAATGGATTCCATTTTGAAGGTATGATTACGCAGGAAGGCGTTTAATCTCTTGAGGTTTATGATGGTTCTAAATGAACCATCAGGCTTATTGATCAAGAATAAAGGGGAATAGAACCCCTTCCCTTCTTGATCCTGGGGAACTTCTATCAGGACTTTTTTAGACAGAAGAGATAGGATCTCTGATTCCAGAGCCCTTTGTTGGTCTTGACCTTTTGGAGATGTTACTATAAAGGAATCCCAAGGGATTCGGTCAAAATCCAATTTTAGGCCGTATTGTACAATGTCCAGAATCCACTGGCTGGATGTTATTTGTTCCCATCTGGGGAGGAAGAATTTTAATCTGCCGCCTACCTCCTGGTTAGCGGTATTTGCGTTTCGGGTTATGGGACCCGCTAAAAAAGGCACCTTTTTGCTTCGGGTCCTTCGACTCCCATCGCTCCCTTTGTTCAAACAGCTTGTTCCTGGTAAAGGGACGTCTTTTGAAGGCTCTCCTGTAGGATGGAAGATACTGGTTAGGGAAGCCTTTTTTCCTTTCTCCTGCTTCACTCAGGAGCTCATCCAGCGCTTTTCCGAAAAGAAACTCACCCTGGCAGGGGATCGCACAAAGTTTTGCTTTGGCCTGTGCGTCCCCTTTCCAGTTCTTTAGCCAGAGTGCTCGCCGGGCTGTGTTCACTAGGCCGGCTGACCTGGCTGCTAGGCGTAGCGAATCCACCGAGGCATCAGCCAGGAATGCTACTGCTTCTTTGATTAGAGGGAATTTCGGCAGGATTGACTCTCTCGAAGTTCTACCTCTAATCTGTTCCTCCAGTTGCTCCATCCACACTAGTAGTGACCTCGCAGTGCAGGTGCTAGATATGGCGGGCCTGAATGCCCCCGTGTTGGCTTCCCACGACCTTTTTAGTAAAGCTTCTGTAGCGCCCCCACTGCCGCAGGGCCGAGGGGTACCCGGTACCGGGCCTCTGAGTCTCTGCTTCTGGGGTTGTCACGGCGGCTAGGCCCCGGTCCGTGACCCTGCCGTGGGGCGCACAGTGAATGATCGGTGTGGATGTCGGTGCAGTTGTGGGGTGCAGGTCGCGGTAAATAACGAGGACACCAGGTTGCAGTCTGTTTACCTCTTTACTGGAGATCTCTGAGTCCTCAGTCCAGAATACGGTTCACCAGGCTGCGCAAGTCCGGCCGGTCCAATGGCACTTCCAGAGTTCTCTTCACAGGTGGAAATCGGTGCCTTCCTTCTTAGCGCTATGTGTTGTAGTCCTCCTCTGCTGTGCTTACGGAAAGTACCCCACAACTGTTGTGTCTGTTTCTTAAGTTCCCTCACAACTCGATTAAATGATGTTCTTCTAATCGTCCGTCCCTCCCTGATGTTACGGTTAGAACGGCACCCGTTTGTCGGGTAGGCCTGGAGTTCTTCCGGGACCCTAGAGACGCCCCTCTCCCGCAATTGCCTCCCAAGACTTCATAGGTGATATGTGTTAGACAGCCCGCCTTAAACTGACTGTCCTGCCGCTGTTTGGAGTATTGCTTGAAGCTGAATGTTATTCTACTCCCTCGGCGTTCCGGCCACCGGTAGTGCGCCTCAGTAGGGTGTTGCTTCGGTCTTACAGCACGACCCCTACTGGAATTCTCCTATTGCTTGATCACGTTTCTCACTCAGCACAATCTATCTCGCTTCTAGTCCTTTCTTAGGGCACCGCCGCTATTCTGAGCAGGCACGGTCCCGTTACGTTCTTTCCAATGCCAAGCCTCTGCCAGGATCCCACCCCTGGCAGAGACCCTACTGTCTCTTCCTCCACAACACCCTCTGCCACAAGGTGTTGCTTCGTTCAATCCAGTCAGCTTTCTGATCTAACTTCCTGCCTGACCCCCGGTTTACCCACTATGGTGGGGAGTGGCCTAATGAATAGCACCCTTAGCTCCCCCCGGAGGCCCTGCGGTGAAATGTATTGGTGTCTGTGATACCTGATCAGATGAACTCCTTCAGTGCCATCGAACGCACCATGGCTCCCCATAGTGGCGGAGCCACAGTACTGCAACGACCAGGACTCTGGGGCGCTGCACTTCCGCTTTACGGTCCAGCGGGTCTGTCAGGACTCCTGAATCCTCCACCGGTAAGACCGACTGTTTGGTTGTGGAGGCTACAGCGGCATCCACCTTTGGCACCTTCGACCAGGTATTTAGCTCCTCGTCGCTGAAGGGATAGCGTCTTTTAGAGGATGATGGTAGAAAACCTCTATTTTGCTTATCCCACTCTTTTTTTACTATTTCTTTAATAGTTTTTATGACGGGGAAGGACCTACGTTTCCTCTGTCCTAACCCTGCGAACATGATGTCCTGAGCCGATTTACTTTCTTTCTCATCTGAGCACCCCATCGTGCTTCTGACAGATTTTATTAAATTGTCCACACTGCTGTTGGGAAGACAAAGTCCCCCTTCAGTCTCGGATGAGCTCGGCTGGGATTCCGCTTCGCCTGAGGATATACATACGTCCTCTGACTGTGAACTGACCGGAGATTTGGACCTACTAAGCTGACGGGTACTGGTGGTACTAGTCTGCGCCAACCCCTGCATTTCTTCCCGGATCATAGCTCTGACATCTGATGGCGTCATTATGTTTTCCTGCCGTAAGGTTTGCATGATACACTCCGAACACAGTTTTTTAACATAATCATCCGGGAGGGGCTGCGTACATAAAGCACATTCCTTGTGCTTGGATTTGTGTGTCCTTTTCTTAGTCTAGGAAAGATACAGGAGGAACATATATCAGCATATAGGAAGAGACTCTTTCAAAAACTCACCCAGTGAAGCTGACAGGTACCGGTTCTGGAGGCGGATTTCGTTTGGTGGTAGAACCCTTCTCTGGAGGTCGACCACCACTCTTTGTGCTGCTCCTAGCGCTTCTCTCCTTGCTAGGAGAACGCTGTTGCACTGCGGGCAAGTGCGCATCGTCGGCCGGTGAAGCCATCTTACACACACCGGCCCGACGCTAGCGCTGCATTTTTAAATCTGCCGCCCATTCTCCTGCCTCCCCGGACCAACCCGGAAGTGCTCCAGCGACTTCCGGGTTAGACGCGCCGCTCTCACTCACCATGCGGCGGCTAGGGATATTAAGCCGGCCGCAGCAGCGCGCGCGTCCTCACGGTGCCGGGCGGACCCACGGTGACCGGACCCGGACCGTGGATGCTTGGCCAGACGAGGGGGGAGGCTGCAAGCAGGGGCTCCCCCGCCGCTGCTTCTGGAACTGCAGCCCCTGCCGTTCCCTCAGATACCGACGCAGGCGGGTGCATGGCCCAGGGATCCTCTTCTCTGTAGGTAAGCCGGGTCCCTGTAGGAACAGGAAACCTAAACTGAGGAGGAGAGGGGACCGCCTCCTTTTATTCTGTAGGTTTCCTGTTCCTATGGGGCGGATCCCTCTCTCTCATGTGGGGTGCTGTCGTGGCGAAGGGTAAAATAGTTTTTGCATCACCACATTTTGAGAGCTATAATTTATCCATATTTTGGCCCACAGAGTCATGTGAGATCTTGTTTTTTGCGGGACGAGTTGACGTTTTTATTGGTACCATTTTCGGGCACATGACATTTTTTGATCGCTTTTTATTCCGTTTTTTGGGAGGCAGAATGAACAAAAACCAGCAATTCCTGAAATTCTTTTAGGGGGGGCGTTTATACCGTTCCACGTGTGGCAAAATTGACAAAGCAGCTTTATTCTTAAGGTCAGTACGATTACAGCGATACCTCATTTATGTAATTTTTTTATGTTTTGGCGCTTTTACACAATAAAAACTATTTTATATAAAAAATAATTGTTTTTGCATCGCTTTATTCTGAGAGCTATAACTTTTTTATTTTTCTGCTGATGATGTTGTATGGTGGCTTTTTTTTTGCGGGACAAGATGATGTTTTCAGCGGTACCATGGTTATTTATATCCAAATAAACAAATCACCTGCGCTTATAGAATGGTTGTGCTGAAAAGTATTTTACATACTACCTTCCATCACAGGGAAGTGCTGAAGGTAAGCAGACACTGTAATTAAACAATAAACCTGGATGTTCAAGGGTTTAAATATATATAGATATGGACAAGACCTCCCCAAATAGTTCACCCAATGGTGGCCCGTAAACAAGCGTGCTTAGTTCTATGAACATATGTACTCACTGGGTGTGGAGACAGAAGTGAACACGACGTGGAAAGCAGCAATCGTCCTATTTGGGAATGGTGTTCTGTTTAGCTTGATGAATGCGGGCTGCACCGTAGGGCTGCGGGGTAATATCAGGACCGACTAGGCTTGAGAATAGGTACGCTCGCTCAGCGCTGTGTGCGAGCGGGGACCGCGAGCTCTTGGCGTGCCCCGGCCGGAAGCAACGCCGGAGCTGTAGCGGTGTATGCTGGGGGCGTGAATCCCGATGTGACGTCACAGAGTAGGAGGGCGGGCTAAGGACAGGGCAACCAATCCGACGCGTTTCGAAGGTTTCACACCTTCTTCGTCAGGGATGGAGTTCCCTGTCTGGCCCGGCCTTATATGGACTACGCCCTCATTGATTTTAGCCTATCTAAACGACCTGTACATTAATTGGCCCCCGTAATACCCTATGCTGCATTGCATTGTGGTCTAAACTAAATGTGGCATATATAGTACGCCCTTATATCAAACTTGAATAGTAATAAATAAGACCACTTGATTCCTGCTTAAATGGCACCATGATTTTGAATCTGTGCCAGAATTGACTATTAAGAGGTGCACCGTTGTGCCCCATATTGCTAAAAATATATATATGGAACATAATCAAAAAGGGAAGGGGAAAAGGGGAAAGAAAGGGGGGGGAGGGAAGGATAATAAAGGGGATTAGAATTAATGGCAATTAAAAATCGAAATTTATTAATTTAGAACTAAAAACTTTACATATTAAAAAACCTTCTGTGGGTTACACAAATACAATCTTAAATTACGTGTTTATATAAAAATTAATAAAAACATGAAATTATATGCATATATAAAAAAGTGTTAAAACTTGTTCATGCTTGTTAGAAGTCACAGGCTGTATGGTCACCCGGGATTAACCCCACATACGCCTGTGGCCAACTACTAATAAGTTATATGTAAGAACTCCTATTGGGTTATTTGGGTAACATACCCTTTCAAGGTTACCCTCTAATATTTAAAACGCATACAGCTCTATTTCTTGATTTAAACCTTTGGGGGCCAGGGTGTCCAGTGTGAAAATCCACTTGGATTCGATCCTAGACATTAATTTAATAAGATCGCCCCCCCTAGGGTTTTGCTGAACTGTTTGAATCCCACAGAACGTAGTATTGGTGCATAATCGGTTGTGTTTTTCCACAAAGTGGCGAGATAAAGGGTGCCCTGTGAAACCCTTTTGGATATTATCCAAATGTTCTTTTATTCTCACTTTTAATGGTCTTTTTGTGCGACCCACATAAATTTTATTACACGGACATATGAGTGTGTATATGACCCCTGCTGTCTCGCAAGAAATTTTGCTCTTAATGAGGAAACTCTTTGTACCACTTGAATCCGTAAATGTGGTCTGAATATACCTTTTACGAGATGTTCGTTTACAACATACACACCAACCACATGACGTAAATCCCTGGTTGTGATAATTTACTGATTTAATGGATGTATTTTCCCTTAGCATAATTGGTTTTGTGGTTGGTGCCAAGAGAAGACCCAGATTTTGCGCCTTTGTATAGACGAATCTGGGGTTCTTAGGTAGAAGGTCCCCAATACACTTATCGCTTTGTAGAATAGGCCAATGTTTCCTAACTATGCTTATAAATTTGTTATACCCTGAGTGGAATTGGGTTACTATGGGTAATTTATTTATTTGTTGGTGAATGTTTAGGGAAGAATTGTTCACACTAGTTTTATAAACCAGACTTTCCCTAGAAACCTGGCTTACTGTATCCCTAGCTAGATCCAAGGTTTGTGGATTATATCCCTTGGCTTTAAATTGTTCAGTAATGTATGCTGATTCTTCAATATAATCATTTAAATCTGTGCAGTTCCTCCTAATTCGGGTAAATTGGCCTTTGGGGATGTTTGTCAACCAGACTGGGAGGTGACAGCTTGTCATCTGTATAAAACTATTAGAGTCAACCTCTTTATGAAAACACTTGGTCTTTAATGTATCGTTTTCCACATAAATGGTTAAGTCTAGAAAGTTGACTCTAGTATTACTAGTGGTAGGTGTAAACTCCAGACCAAACTGGTTGTTATTGAGGTTGGAAATAAAAAGATTAAGTTCAGTTGATGTACCCTCCCAAATAAACAAAGCGTCGCTTTATCGACGATATTTTGTTTATTTGGGAGGGTACATCAACTGAACTTAATCTTTTTATTTCCAACCTCAATAACAACCAGTTTGGTCTGGAGTTTACACCTACCACTAGTAATACTAGAGTCAACTTTCTAGACTTAACCATTTATGTGGAAAACGATACATTAAAGACCAAGTGTTTTCATAAAGAGGTTGACTCTAATAGTTTTATACAGATGACAAGCTGTCACCTCCCAGTCTGGTTGACAAACATCCCCAAAGGCCAATTTACCCGAATTAGGAGGAACTGCACAGATTTAAATGATTATATTGAAGAATCAGCATACATTACTGAACAATTTAAAGCCAAGGGATATAATCCACAAACCTTGGATCTAGCTAGGGATACAGTAAGCCAGGTTTCTAGGGAAAGTCTGGTTTATAAAACTAGTGTGAACAATTCTTCCCTAAACATTCACCAACAAATAAATAAATTACCCATAGTAACCCAATTCCACTCAGGGTATAACAAATTTATAAGCATAGTTAGGAAACATTGGCCTATTCTACAAAGCGATAAGTGTATTGGGGACCTTCTACCTAAGAACCCCAGATTCGTCTATACAAAGGCGCAAAATCTGGGTCTTCTCTTGGCACCAACCACAAAACCAATTATGCTAAGGGAAAATACATCCATTAAATCAGTAAATTATCACAACCAGGGATTTACGTCATGTGGTTGGTGTGTATGTTGTAAACGAACATCTCGTAAAAGGTATATTCAGACCACATTTACGGATTCAAGTGGTACAAAGAGTTTCCTCATTAAGAGCAAAATTTCTTGCGAGACAGCAGGGGTCATATACACACTCATATGTCCGTGTAATAAAATTTATGTGGGTCGCACAAAAAGACCATTAAAAGTGAGAATAAAAGAACATTTGGATAATATCCAAAAGGGTTTCACAGGGCACCCTTTATCTCGCCACTTTGTGGAAAAACACAACCGATTATGCACCAATACTACGTTCTGTGGGATTCAAACAGTTCAGCAAAACCCTAGGGGGGGCGATCTTATTAAATTAATGTCTAGGATCGAATCCAAGTGGATTTTCACACTGGACACCCTGGCCCCCAAAGGTTTAAATCAAGAAATAGAGCTGTATGCGTTTTAAATATTAGAGGGTAACCTTGAAAGGGTATGTTACCCAAATAACCCAATAGGAGTTCTTACATATAACTTATTAGTAGTTGGCCACAGGCGTATGTGGGGTTAATCCCGGGTGACCATACAGCCTGTGACTTCTAACAAGCATGAACAAGTTTTAACACTTTTTTATATATGCATATAATTTCATGTTTTTATTAATTTTTATATAAACACGTAATTTAAGATTGTATTTGTGTAACCCACAGAAGGTTTTTTAATATGTAAAGTTTTTAGTTCTAAATTAATAAATTTCGATTTTTAATTGCCATTAATTCTAATCCCCTTTATTATCCTTCCCTCCCCCCCCTTTCTTTCCCCTTTTCCCCTTCCCTTTTTGATTATGTTCCATATATATATTTTTAGCAATATGGGGCACAACGGTGCACCTCTTAATAGTCAATTCTGGCACAGATTCAAAATCATGGTGCCATTTAAGCAGGAATCAAGTGGTCTTATTTATTACTATTCAAGTTTGATATAAGGGCGTACTATATATGCCACATTTAGTTTAGACCACAATGCAATGCAGCATAGGGTATTACGGGGGCCAATTAATGTACAGGTCGTTTAGATAGGCTAAAATCAATGAGGGCGTAGTCCATATAAGGCCGGGCCAGACAGGGAACTCCATCCCTGACGAAGAAGGTGTGAAACCTTCGAAACGCGTCGGATTGGTTGCCCTGTCCTTAGCCCGCCCTCCTACTCTGTGACGTCACATCGGGATTCACGCCCCCAGCATACACCGCTACAGCTCCGGCGTTGCTTCCGGCCGGGGCACGCCAAGAGCTCGCGGTCCCCGCTCGCACACAGCGCTGAGCGAGCGTACCTATTCTCAAGCCTAGTCGGTCCTGATATTACCCCGCAGCCCTACGGTGCAGCCTGCATTCATCAAGCTAAACAGAACACCATTCCCAAATAGGACGATTGCTGCTTTCCACGTCGTGTTCACTTCTGTCTCCACACCCAGTGAGTACATATGTTCATAGAACTAAGCACGCTTGTTTACGGGCCACCATTGGGTGAACTATTTGGGGAGGTCTTGTCCATATCTATATATATTTAAACCCTTGAACATCCAGGTTTATTGTTTAATTACAGTGTCTGCTTACCTTCAGCACTTCCCTGTGATGGAAGGTAGTATGTAAAATACTTTTCAGCACAACCATTCTATAAGCGCAGGTGATTTGTTTATTTGTATTTTAGTACCTATTTCAGACGGGGTGCAGCACAGTCCTCGTCACCTCACCAGCTGCTCCCTATTTCCTGTTTTCTTTCTCCCGGTTCTTGCACCCCCTTTTTTTCTGGTCAAGTGCAGCGCCAGTGTATATATTATTTTTATTTTTTTTATTTATTTTTTTTTTTTTGGTTATTTATATCCGTCTTTTTGATTGCGTGTTATTCCACTTTTTGTTCGCCTGTATGATAATAAAGCGTTGTTTTTTGCCTTTTTTTTTGCGGTGTTCACTGAAGGGGTTAACTAGTGGGATAGTTTTATAGAGCGGGTCGTTACGGACGCGGCGATACCAAATATGTGTACTTTTATTGTTTTTTTTATTTACATAAATAAATGGATTTATTGGGAAATGTTTTTTTTTTCTTTATTTGGGGATTTTTATTTTTTTTTTAATACATTCTATATATATATATATTTTTTTTTTATTTCTACCATTGTCCCAGGGTGGGACATCACTGTATTAGATCAGATCGTTGATCTGACAGTGTGCATAGCACTCTGTCAGATCAGCGATCTGACAGGCAAGATCAGGAGGCTTTCCGGCGCCTGCTCTCAGCAACTCTCAGCAGGCGCCGGCTAGCCAGGTCATTTCATGACCCGGAAGGAGTCCCGTGGCCATCTTGAATCCAGGGACTCCTTCCGGATCACCGGAGCAACGCGATCTCATCGCGTTCCTCCGGTGGGAGAGCGCAGGGAGCCCCCGTCCCTGCGCGATCCCCCTCTATGCCGCTGTCACTACTGACAGCGGCATCAGAGGGGTTAAATGCCCGCGATCGGCGCTAGCGCCGATGGTGGGTATTGCTGCGGGGTGTCAGCTGTCATATACAGCTGACACCCACACCCGATCACCGTGGCGCTCAGCGTGAGACCGCGGTGATCGGTGCGCCGTACCAGTACTGCGGCTGGCACAAATGCAGTGCCGGCAGCGCAGTACTAGTACGGCGCATGTCGCGAAGGGGTTAAATCTTTTTTTTTTCATTTTGCTTTGCATTAATTCCTGTGTAGCACGTGAAGGGTTAAAACAAAATTCCTTATAAAAGTTTTGAAGTATTTGAGGGGTGTGGTTTTTAAAACAATATCACTTTTGGGGAGCTTCCAATATATAGACCCCTCAAGATCTGGAATCTGTATAGGACCCTAAAGAAACAGGCTTTGTAAATTTGTTGAGAAATTGCTGCTAAACTTTTAACCCCTCTAACATCCTAGCAAAATAAAATTACGTTTGAAAATTGATACAGATATAAAGTAGACATATGAGAAATGCTATTTATTATTTTGTACAGCATGGCTAACTGCTTTAACGATAAAATGTTTGAACGTTTGAAAATTGCAATTTTTGTAAAAAAAATTGCCAAAATTGCGATATTTTCAAAAATAAACGCAAGCCATATCCAACAAATATTACCACTATCCTGAAGTACAATGTGTCGCGAAAAAAAAAATCTCAGAATCACTGGGATACATTGAAGCATTCCAGACTGGTTTAGACGAGCGCATGCAATATCATTCATTTTTCATCCAGAAAAAAACAAGATTTTTCTTGTTTCTTGTTTCATCCGTATGCATAATTTTACTTATGTATTATATTCATTTTACAGCAATAATTTAATAAATAATAAAAGGCCAAATACAATTTTCTATGTTTTTAACTGAACAATCCCTAAAGTTTGCGCTGCCCTTCGACTCCCATCACATGATGTGAACTTACAGCGCAGACGCCGGGGACGTTCAGGAAGGAAATAGAGGCATCGCCCTGAATGATGGCTGGGAGGCGTTTGTGTCAGGGGGGAAAAGATATGCCCCCCTGACAAACTGCAGGTATGAGGGGCAATTTCTAAAAATGATTATTTCAGCATTGGTAGGGACCCCAACTAAAAGTGCCACCTTGACAGAATGCAGCATTAGTGCTGCACGAGTTGGCTTTTTTAGTTAAAAACGCCTGGGGGCGGGTGACAGGTTCCCTTTAAGGCTAGAACTAAGGCTACTTTCACACTAGCGTTAACTGCAATACGTCGCAAATGCGTCGTTTTGCCGAAAATACGCATCCAGCAAAAGTTCTTGCTGGATACGTTTTTTCGTCATAGACTAACATTAGCGACGCATTTGCGACGCATTGCCAAACGTCGCGTCCGTTTTGCGATGCTTGGGCGTGTGGTAGCGGACCGTCGGGAGAAAAAAACGTTACATGTAACGTTTTTTGCTCCCGACGGTCCGCTTTTTCCGACCGCGCATGCGCGGCCGGAACTCCGCCCTCACCTCCCCGCACTTCCCCGCACCTCACAATGGGGCAGCGGATGCGTGGGAAAAATGCATCCGCTGCCCCCGTTGTGCGGCGGAGACCACGCTAGCGTCGGGAACCTCGGCCCGACGCACAGCGACGGGTTGTTCCCGACGCTAGTGTGAAAGTAGCCTAATTGGAGACTTTTTTTTGCACTGCTGCTAAAATTATAATAATGAGTCATCATTTTATCCAAGCCAGGCATCAGCCAGCACGTGTGTACAGTGGGTTTGGAAAGTATTCAGACCCCTTTAAATTTTTCACTCTTTCATTGCTGCCATTTAGTAAATTCAAAAAAGTTCATTTTTTCACATTAATGTACACTCTGCACCCAATCTTGACTGAAAAAAAAAAACAAATGTAGAAATTTTTGCAAATTTAATAAAAAAGAAAAACTGAAATATCACATGGTCATAAGTATTCAGACCCTTTGCTCAGACACTCATATTTAAGTCAGATGCTGTCCATTTACTTGTGATCCTCCTTGAGATGGTTTTACTTCTTCATTGGAGTCCAGCTGTGTTTCATTAAACTGATACGACTTGATTTGGAAAGGCACACACCTGTCTATATAAGACCTCACAGCTCACAGTGCATGTCAGACCAAATAAGAATCATGAGGCCAAAGGAACTGGCCAAGGAGCTCAGAGACAGAATTGTGGCAAGGCACAGATCTGGTCAAGGTTACAATATTTCTGCAGTACTCAAGGTTCCTAAATGCACAGTGGCCTCCATAATCCTTAAATGGAAGAAGTCTGGGACCACCAGATGTCTTCATAGACCTGGCCGTCCAGCCAAACTGAGCTATCGTTGGAGAAGAGCCTTGGTGAGAGAGGTAAAGAAGAACCCCAAGATCACTGTGGCTGAGCTCCAGAGATGCAGTAGGGAGATGGGAGAATGTTCCACAAAGTCAACTATCACCGCCAGAGTGGCCTGACGGAAGCTTCGCCTCAGTGCAAGACATATGAAAGCCCGCATAGAGTTTGCTAAAAAACACATGAAGGACTCCCAGACTATGAGAAATAAGATTCTCTGGTCTGATGAGACAAAGATAGACCTTTTTGGTGATAATTCTAAGCGGTATGTGTGGAGAAAACCAGGCACTGCTCATCACCTGCCGAATACAATCCCAACAGTGAAACATGGTGATGGCAGCATCATGCTATGGGGGTGTTTTTCAGCTGCAGGGACAGGACGACTGGTTGTCATTGAAGGAAACATGAATGTGTCCAAGTACAGAGATATCCTGGATGAAAACCTCTTCCAGAGTGCTCTGGACCTCAGACTTGGCTGAAGGATCACCTTCTAACAAGACAATAACCCTAAGCACACAGCTAAAATAACAAAGGAGTGGCTTCAGAACAACTCTGTGACCATTCTTGACTGGCCCAGCCAGAGCCCTGACCTAAACTCAATTGAGCATCTTTGGAGAGACCTGAAAATTGCTGTCCACCAACGTTCACCGTCCAACCTGACGGAACTGGAGAGGATCTGCAAGGAAGAATGGCAGAAGATCCCCCAATCCAGTTGTGAAAAACTTGTTGCATTATTCCCAAGAAGACTCATAGCTGTACTAGCTCAAAAGGTGCTTCTACTCAATACTGAGCAAAGGGTCTGAATACTTATGACCATGTGATATTTCAGTTTTTCTTTTTTAATAAATTTACAAAAATTACTACGTCTGTTTTTTTTCAGTCAAGATGGGGTGCAGAGTGTACATTAATGAGAAAAAAGGGAACTTTTTGAATTTACCAAATGGCTGCAATGAAACAAAGAGTGAAAAATTTAAAGGGGTATGAATACTTTCCGTACCCACTGAATGTGCAGCTACAGTACGCATATCAGTGGATGGAGTGTGGGGGATATTGCTGAATGACAGTAAGAATAATGGATTTTAAGTATTAAACAACAGTGGCTATATGCAATCTTGTCCACAGCTGAAAATGTATGCCTCACTGAAACGTCTGTTTCTTGCATGTTTTGGGGTTTTTTTGCATAGAAAAAATGACCATTGTTCATCAGTGTGCTACATCAGACTTTCATCCATTTTTTTCCAGTGTTTGAATGTGGCAATTTTCAAAGTTTATCCGACCATTTAGGCTGCCTTCACAAGTCTGTGTTACCATTAAACTGTCAAAAAACACAGCTGGCATCAAGCCCCAGTGTTCGTAATGGAGAACTGTCCAGCAGACACCACCATTACTAACCCAGTAATCAAAAAAAAAAAAATCACACACAAAAAATACTTTATTTGAATAAAAAAGTGGTATAAATCCAGCGACTATGGGCAGCAGAAGATAAGCAAAACTTTCAGTTTATTCTATACATATTAAAATACAATGCAGCATGTTGCAGCCACAGGGCTAAACTAGAGGAGCAACCATCCTACACGTTTCAGCAGCAGGCACAGGCTTTAGCCACAGCAGCCGGCTCCTGCTTCCTGTGACTCACTGCTTCGCCGCCCCCCCTCCGTCTTCTGGGACAATAACTTGAGTATAAGCCAAGGGGGGCGTTTTCAGCCCAAAAAAAGTACTGAAAAACTCAGCTTATACTCGAGTATATATGATATATGCAAAGCTACTCTGGGAAATTGCAAGTTGCCTCTTCAGAGAGGAAGAGGACTTGAACTCTAGTGACACCTGTTGGAAGTAGTGGAGCGCCCCCACTGCCGCAGGGCCGAGGGGTACCCGGTACCGGGCCTCTGAGTCTCTGTTCTGGGGTTGTCACGGTGGCTAGACCCAGTCCGTGACCCTGCTGAGGGGCGTCCAAGGAAAGGTGTGGATGGTGATGATGTTGTGGTGGTGCGGTGCAGGTCGCAGTAAATAACAAGGACACCAGGTTGCAGTCTCTTTACCTCTTTACTGAAGGCTTCAGGATCCTCAATCCAGAATACGGTTAACCGGGCTGCGTAAGTCCGGCCGGTCCGATGGCACCTCCAGGGTTCCCTTTGCAGGTGGAAATCTGTGCCTACCTTCTAGCGCTTGTGTGTTGTGGTCCTCCCCTGCTGTGCTTACGGGATAGTCCCCACAACTGTTGTGTCTGTTTCTGAAGTTCCCTCACAACTCGATTATGATGTTCTGCTTTGTCCCCCAGATGATATGGCTAGGACGCACCCGTATGACGGGTAGGCTCGGAGGTCTTCCGGGACCCTAGAGTCGCCCCTCTCAAAATGTTGCCCCCTATGTCTTCTTAGGTGATTTGAGTGAGACAGCCCGCCTATAACTGACTGTCCTGCCGTAGGTTTGAAGTAAGGCCTGGAGCTCAATACTTCCTTGGCGTTCCGGCCACTGGCTGCGCGCCTCAATAGGATGTTGCCTCGACTTACAGCACGACTCCTACTGGTGTTTCTCCTTGTTGTGTTGATCTCGTTTCTCACTCAGCACAATAAACCTCGCTTCTTGTCCTTTCTTGGGGTACCGCCGCAACGGAGTGCAGGCGCGGTCCCGTAACGTTCTTTCTGTTCGCTAGGCCTCTGTCAGGATCCCACCCCTGACAGGGACCCCCCTGAATCTTCCCCTGCAACACCCTCTGCCACAGGATGTTGCCTGGTTCCAACCCAGTCAGCTTTCTCCCTAACTTCCTATCTAACCCCCAGTTTTACCAGATTGTGAGGAGTGGCCTAATACATAGCACCCTTAGCTCCCCCTGGAGGCCAGACTGTGAAGTGTATTGGTGTCTGTGATACCTGGTCAGGTGAACTCCTTCAGTGCCATCGGACGTACCATAGCCCCCCTTAGCGGCGGAGCATCAGTACTGCAATGACCAGGACTCTGGGGCGCTGCACTCCCCCCTGGTTAAATCCAGTACTCCTGGACTGGGAAGAAAACAACAATACATGTCAGCAAAAAGACATACAATTTTGAAATGCAATAACAATAAGCAAATTTGAACAGAGCTTCCCTTTATGGGAGGTGAGGACACTTGAATGTTACAAACATGGTTAAATACTTTAAATAACATACTATAAATAACTTTTCTTACCCAACCGGGTATTCTACTAAGTGCAAATATTTGAACAATAATTTAACGTTGCCTTTAAGGACGTACACGCTGAATCCACTAAAGACCTTCTTATAAAACACTATAAGGCTAATCAACTTTTTCTTCACTTTCCATCCTTACATCTGCAGGACCGCCTGTCTATCTGCCCCAGGCCTACTGCCTCTCGTTCTGTTGCAGGACCGCCCCTTTCCGCCCGGGCCTACTGCCTTTCTGCTACTATACACAGTATAGAACTTATCAACCTTCTCTCAGTTCAAGATCACTGAGCCATCTCTGTATGGCTCCTAGGAGGACTCACCGACTAACCCCGTACGGGTTGTAGCAGCAGAAAGACACTTAGAAAGACAAACCGTTAACTATTTACATCCTTGTCGAGCATTAGGGCTTCATAGTATATTGCAAGACATCAGCCGGTAGTGGACATCTCCTGACCGTGGCGGCTTCGGTCCCTGGTCTCCGGCTGATGCGGTATCAGTATCGGTGGTTGGTCTCTCAGGTGCAATCAGGTCACCCGGTGTCTGGATTCGAAGGCTAACCCTAGCTGCGAGCTCAGTAGCCGCAACAAGGCGTACGGTGGCGATAGCAAGATCTGTCAAGTCTGGTTCAATCATGGTCGAGGCAACAGGTGATGCCCCCTCAGGCCCACATCGTTGGACGTGCCGAGCGCACCATCCTTGTGCACTCCGGTGGCGGGTGTAGGTCACCTGGTCCCCCCTTTGCAATAGTGGGTCACAATATCGGTTGCGGAAAGGAGTCTTCACATCATGACTAGTAACAAAGACGTCAGTCGGTAGTCCCGGTTCCTGTATGGAGCCCCAACCCCGCTTTGGGTGAAAGGCCAGCACAGTTCCCCGCTTTACCACGTCTTTCCTGCCATGCGCAGGCTTCGGGTGTTTCACTTTTGGCGCGTCAGTTTGTTCTGTCTCTTTTCGGTTTTTCCAGTGTAAGATCAGGCATTGTTTATATTGCTCCCAAGTGAGCACAGCAAGGGTGAGGCCCTCCTCCCTGGATCCATCTGGCCCGATCCAGGGGGTGTCCCACTGGAGGATCACCCCTTCTGAGCTCACGTCTATGGGTTCTCCCATCTTGGTCGGTAGTGGAGGTACCAGCTTCCCCATCGTGTCAGGGCTGAGGATCACCCGCTCCACCGAGAGGAAATGGTTATTGTTGGGGTGCGGAGCGGTCGCGGGACCGGTCAGGGGAGCAGGATCGGTCGGGGGAGTAGGTGCGTCTTCCATACCTGCGCCTGATGTGATTCCACCGATGTCGATCTGTTCCGTTGACAAGGACACTGGAGTCGGCTGCAGCCTGGACCGCGGCTCCTCCAAGGCGGCCTCCCGATGTGGCTCCGCCCGCCATGGCTCCATGGTCGGGATAGGCGGGCTCAGATCCTCCGCCGGCGGCTCCAAGGAGTTCAGATCCTTCAGCTGCGGTGGATGCGGTTCCGCCTCTGGCGGATGAGGGTAAGCCGGGATCACTTCGCCGTCGCTCGGGCACTTGCTGATCATCATCGCTGTCCGGCATTCGGCGGCAACGCATGCACCTGGCTCCGCCATTTCTCCAAGGTCGAGCTCCCTCTTCACCTCGTTCCCACCGCTGCAAATCAGGGGGCGGTTCTCCTCTGCTGCTGGGCAGGTCGTCATCTTGCAGCAGAAGTCGGAGGGGGCGGTCGCTACTTTTGGCGCCGCTTTGGTAGTCTCCTCCCATGACACGCCCTTCTTCTTCCTCTGCGCTGTAATGGCGGCGGGTTTTGGCGGGAACTTTTGGCGGCAAGTGGCAACACACAGCCTTTGCAATAAGTCACAGTCCAAGTACAATAAATCACAGTTCCAAGGCACACATGACCTGATTCTTCAGGCTTAAGTAGATCCTGTTCTTGACGCCAAGTTGGAGCGCCCCCACTGCCGCAGGGCCGAGGGGTACCCGGTACCGGGCCTCAGTCTCTGTTCTGGGGTTGTCACGGTGGCTAGACCCGGTCCGTGACCCTGCTGAGGGGCGTCCAAGGAAAGGTGTGGATGGTGATGTTGTGGTGGTGCGGTGCAGGTCGCAGTAAATAACAAGGACACCAGGTTGCAGTCTCTTTACCTCTTTACTGAAGGCTTCAGGATCCTTAATCCAGAATACTGTTAACCGGGCTGCGTAAGTCCGGCCGGTCCGATGGCACCTCCAGGGTTCCCTTTGCAGGTGGAAATCTGTGCCTACCTTCTAGTGCTTGTGTGTTGTGGTCCTCCCCTGCTGTGCTTACGGGATAGTCCCCACAACTGTTGTGTCTGTTTCTGAAGTTCCCTCACAACTTGATTATGATGTTCTGCTTCGTCCCCCAGATGATATGGCTAGGACGCACCCGTATGACGGGTAGGCTCGGAGGTCTTCCGGGACCCTAGAGTCGCCCCTCTCAAAATGTTGCCCCCTATGTCTTCTTAGGTGATTTGAGTGAGACAGCCCGCCTATAACTGACTGTCCTGCCGTAGGTTTGAAGTAAGGCCTGGAGCTCAATACTTCCTCGGCGTTCCGGCCACCGGCTGCGCGCCTCAGTAGGATGTTGCCTCGACTTACAGCACGACTCCTACTGGTGTTTCTCCTTGTTGCGTTGATCTCGTTTCTCACTCAGCACAATAAACCTCGCTTCTTGTCCTTTCTTGGGGTACCGCCGCAACGGAGTGCAGGCGCGGTCCCGTAACATTCTTTCTGTTCGCTAGGCCTCTGTCAGGATCCCACCCCTGACAGGAACCCCCCTGAATCTTCCCCTGCAACACCCTCTGCCACAGGATGTTGCCTGGTTCCAACCCAGTCAGCTTTCTCCCTAACTTCCTATCTAACCCCCAGTTTTACCAGATTGTGAGGAGTGGCCTAATACATAGCACCCTTAGCTCCCCCTGGAGGCCAGACTGTGAAGTGTATTGGTGTCTGTGATACCAGGTCAGGTGAACTCCTTCAGTGCCATCGGACGTACCATAGCCCCCCTTAGCGGCGGAGCATCAGTACTGCAACGACCAGGACTCTGGGGCGCTGCAGTAGCAATCCTAAAGATTATTATAGACCCTTTAACGTGCCTTGCCACATGACATAGCATAAACTTTTTTCCAAACTCATGTGACAAGGCTCCTTAAAGGGTCGATATTGACTTTTAGGATTGCTATTTGCAATAGATGGCACTAGAGTTCAAGTCTTCATCCGCTGTGAAGAGGCAACTTGCATATGTGTTCTCTATGAGAGTCATGGACAAACTATTCTGGCAACGGCTTAAATTTGAGAACAAAAGGATCTGTTGTTGGAAATTGGACAAGTGGTATACTTCTCTCCCCTGAAACAATGTTGCGGGAAACTTGGGAGCTCCTAAATACATTAAACTGTTAGAGGATCCAGCCGATATCATTGGGTTCGGCCTATGTCAGCCAGGGCCGGCGTCAGCACCCGGTGTACCCGGGCAAGCGCCGGGGCCCTGGCGAGACAAGGGGGCCCATTCAGTGCCTAGGGCCCCCGCTCCCCCAGGGGCCCTCAGCTAGCGGCACATCACGCAGCTGCTATGGGGCCCCTGTGAGGCAGGGGGGCCTGCCTGCCGCCAGCACCGACTCCCCCGCTGCATTGAACTATACCGGCATCTGCCGGTAAAGTTCAACGCAAATGATGGAGGAGAGAGCGTCTCCTGACGCTCCCTCTCCCATCATTCCCCGCTCTGCTTCTGACACTGCGGGTGCGCGATGATGTCATCAGGCAGTGTGTGTCGCTGTGTGTCAGGCAGTGCAGCGGCAGCCGCCGAGACCAGAGCAGGGAGCAGCGCGGGCACATTGAAAGGTGAGGATTGTTTTTTTTTTTTTAACTATAACAGTGAGTGCTGGACTGGACTATGGGGCCATTCTTGGGGGGAGGGGGGCTGTGCTGTATACTACATGTCTGTGCTATATACTACATGGCTGTTCTATATACCACGTGGGCTGTGTTATATAATATGTGGCTGTGCTATATACTATATGGGCTGTTATATGCTATGTGGGCTGTGTTATATACTACGTGGCTGTGTTATATGCTACATGGGCTGTTATATACTACATGGCTGTGTTATATGCTACATGGGCTGTTATATACTACGTGGCTGTTATATGCTACGTGGCTGTGTTATATACTATGTGGGCTGTGTTATATACTACGTGGGCTGTGTTATATACTACGTGGGCTGTGTTATATACTACGTGGGCTGTGTTATATACTACGTGGGCTGTGTTATGTGCGATCATGAATCGTGGTATGTGTTAAAAGGGGGGCCACTGAGACTCTTTCGCCCGGGGCCCTCAAAAACCTGGAGCCGGCCCTGATGTCAGCCCAATGTGTTTGGGAGCCTTCAGTTATCAAAAACTAACTATCCCACAAGATCTTCACTCCATGTTCCAAGTGGTCACTGAATGTCAGGATTTTGTCTGCTGTGCTGCCAAAAAGTGGAGTGAAGTCCAGGATCTGGGAAAGGCTACAATGTGGGACAACCACCAATAGACCTGTCAGCAATTCTGGGTGTCTCCTGAGCAATTCATTAGAATTGGCAATTAATTTGTAAAAATTATGGAAATTTGTATTTAAGAAAACAGTGTAATAAAATTGCAGTGGTAACTTACATGAGCAACTATTTTTACGACAAATAACATCTGCAGATTAAGAACAGGATGTGTAGTCATATTGTTAGTCGCTTGATTTAGCTCAGAAACAAATAGTAAAACAGTTACTGGTATTACTCGGGCAAGCTGAGATCCCAAGGGTGTAAGCAGGGTTTGGTCAAGCAGGGGTTCACCTACTTGAATATCAGGAAGATACTTGGATAAGAAACACTGAAAGCATACTACTTACTACTTCATATTAAATGTTTCCATGCAGTAATCTAAAATCAGAAAATACGGAAAACCAAACATACATTTCCAAATAAAATAAATAAATTACTTCACATAAAATGGAATCTGTCACCACATTGAACTATCTAAATTAGTAATATGGACATACAGGTTATAGACTGTTGATAAAAATCCTGACTGTATGTCTCACATCAGATGCCTTGCTGATAAATCATCTTATCATTTTATATAAATGACCTCTTACAGGCTGTGGGGAAGGCACTGCCTGGAAGATAACTCTGCCTCTAGATATTACTGTACATGAATGTGGTGTATAATGGCCGCTCTCTGCTCTCCTGAACTCACTGCAGAGCTGTGTGTGATTATACCTGACGCATTTGCAGGCTTCTCTTAGCTTCAGCTTCCATCTCACAGGGTTGTAATTTTGTTACAATACAGCAAAATTCAGCAAGAAGCAAAAAATATTTTTGCAAGACGACAAATTTCATTTCTCCTGTTCTGTGTTAGATACTTGTCTCACACTGGTAAATCCCCTTTTATTTAAGGTAAGCTCTGGAGGCAGAGTTATCTTCCTGGCAGTGTCCGCCCCATAAACAGAAGACGAAGAAAAAGGACGATCAGATGTTCCCAATAGTCAGTGTACAAAATTTTATACACATATAGGAGAGCAGGGACGCACAGACCAGGAATATAAACATGTAAGTATAAATCTCAATTTATCACATAATCAGTGGTAACTTGACAAGAATTTATACGCAATGGTAAAGCCCAATTCTGCAATTTGTACATGATATATGGGGGTACTCATGATTGATAATGTTGCTGTATATATAATGATGATGTAAATAGGAGTAAAATAAGATTACCTGGGACACACAACAAACAAATGCACAAACTCCTGGATGGATGTGTGTCCACCCCGACGCGCGTTTCAGACCAGTCTTTGTCAGGAGGCAAGCACATATCAGTGATTGTGAAGTTTAAAGAAAGAACTCTATCCAATCAGGTTGCAGCACGGATCGGAAGTGAGACATGCGCAACCATGGCAATGGGGATGTCCTTGGGCGTCCGCATCATGTGACGAGAGACGTCAGAAACAATTGACTGAGCATATGATCTAACGTCAGTCCGCACATAGAGGCACAGAAGGTCGCCGGGAAGCCCAGGGACAGGGTGCGCACGTGTGCTAGTCTATTGCAACTAAAGGCATACCTCTGAATTGACATCCATATATCTGAGACTGTCACAACCCAGTATGAGCTGATCAACAGGGATGTGGGAATAGTAGAAATATATGCGCATGTAAATCACTTTATATACTGGATTAGCCAAAGATGATCAACATATTCTGTCATTTAGAACCAATGGCCAAAACAACACATACAGAGGGAAATATATAATTGAATGTGCACAATTACATCATATAATCAATTATAAAGAGTATACAAAGTTTCCATCTGCAAGAAAGGGTATACATTTAAGTGTGAGATGCACCTATCAAGTATAAGCCTTGAAGAATCAAAGAAAAGCAAACAATAAAAATAAAGATCATAATAAAAAAATAGTAGAGTATTTAAAGGGAATCTGTCACCACTTTTTTGGGCTACCAGGTAAAAATTCCATTCAATTCACGCGCGCGCGAAAACTACGCAATCGCCAAAATTCACCGCAAGGAATGTGTAGAAGCAAACGAGGAGGTGGGGAGACGAACACTAAGTCCCGCCCATCGGACTTAGTGTCCACCGACCATATTAACATACAGCACGGGAGGAATATAAAAGGTATGTGTGGATCATACGTGGGGAGCAGGGCCGGTCTGGTCATCTGGCAAATGCCAGAAGGGCCTCTCTGGTCGTGGGCTGCTTTGTCTGCTGCATTGTTAATAGAATCGGTGTTAAGACCAAGACACCCATACTGTTAAGAGTTGTGATGAAGGTATCTTTAGAAATATTGGCCTTGTAGTAAATCTTGCTTTCCTCCACACAGGGTAATATTAGTGATATATCCCATCTGGTGCTTGGGGATAGGGACAGCATAGGTCTATGTGATTTCAAATGCCAGGGTTGAATTTGAGTCCCAGTCCGTACCTCATGGGGAGTCAGGGGGTATCAGAAGTACTTGTGTAATGCATAGGGGGCACTGAATTGAATGGTATTTTTACCTCAAGTTAAATTATTAACTTGAAAATGACTCAGGTATATTTGGTCAAACAATTAATTAACTCACCCATAATGTGATGGCTGGATCTGCTTCTCTTAGGTGTTTGATGTTAGGTGTGCAAATTGCCTCTTCTGAGAAAAAGAGGACTTCACTCTATAGCGCCACCTGTTGGAAGTAGCGATCCTACAAGTCACAATCAACCCTTTAACGAGTCGTGCAATATGACTTAGGATAAAAGCCAAATCAGTATCTCAATTCGCAGACACGGTGTTTCGGGCTGTTGGCCCTCGTCAGTGCGAAGCATGAGAACTGATTTGGCTAGGTGAGAGGCTCTGGACTGGGGTCTAAGGGGTAACGTTTCTCCTTATGGAGAGTGACATACCAGCTCTGGCTTGTCAAGGTAAGGAGGCTTATTCTCCGTGCAATGCTCCTCTGGGAATTTAATCATGCTGCTTCTCACATCTGCTTTTCCGGATTTGTGTCGGTCTGGAGGGCAGTAAACTTTGTGATAAGTTTTGTAAACAACTTACAGCAGAAAGCTGTTAAAGGGAAGCTGTCACCCCTCCCAGGCGTTTGAAACTAAAAGAGCCACCTTGTGCAGCAGTAATGCTGCATGGCCTCATAGAACCCATTCATACAATAAAAACACAAAACACTTTAATCGTGGATAAAAATGGCCGTGTAGTTTATTTAGGGTTACATAAATTAATTAATCACCAATAAATAAACTCCTCAAATTATAAAACCAAAGTTCCAAACTTTTCCAATAAACCAATCCACCCAGACATGGGTGATTTTCCCACAATTAAACTACACGACAGTAAAATTACAAGAATTCAGGGGAGGGAGGGTGGGGTCTTCTTTATCTTCTTCCGTTGACAGAATGACCAGATACCACAAAACCAGGGTTTATATAATCAAAAAAAGAGTGCCAAAGCTGCTAACGGCCAATAGAAAACCGTTACAATAGGCGCCAAACATACCAGAAAAAACTGGCTAAAACCAGTTTCACACTTTCAGAGATGACTGACCTGACCTTTATTTGACCATTCTTCTGACAGAAAGCCATATTAAATGACAGGGTCCAAGAGGCCATGAGACCCCCGCTATATTTCTTTCAGGTTTACGAGGGGGGGAGGGGCTAACATGGCCTCATAGAGCCCATTCATACAATAAAAACACAAAACACTTTAATCGTGGATAAAAATGGCCGTGTAGTTTATTTAGGGTTACATAAATTAATTAATCACCAATAAATAAACTCCTCAAATTATAAAACCAAAGTTCCAAACTTTTCCAATAAACCAATCCACCCAGACGTGGGTGATTTTCCCACAAGGCCAGGACTCAGCGAGACATGGCCCCCCCCAAAACCACACAGCCAATTTTCAATGATAGTTTGTATGTCCAAATTAAAAATATCAAGGCCAATATCTGATAAATGAACCAAATCAGGCCTATAAAAGCCCGGTAAAAAACCCTCCAAATCCGAATGCCGGAATGAAAACCCTGAAATTAAAAGAAAAAATTTTTCCATGGATTTATTGACCCTTCTCCGGATTTTATCTAAAAAAAGAAAATTGATTGTTGTGCCACAAAAGTCTGGGAATAATCTCGGAAAAAACGAAGTTTGAATCAGGCAGAATTTGCTTAAGATAGATAATATCGGATCGCATGGCCGATAATAAGTCAAGAGTCCTGATTTTTCCGAGATCATTCCTAGCTACATGAAATATAATTAAATCAGGGGAAGGAAATTTAATTAGCCATTTCTTCATTTCAGCAACCAGGCAATGCCATTTCAAGCCGCGAACTCCATGCCACCAGACCTGAATATCAGAAGGATTAAAGGATAAATTTTCAGTATAAGATCGTTGGCTGGCCCTCTTCCTGGCCCAGAAGATAAAAGAATGTCTGACTATCCAAATGACTAGCGGACCTGAAAGAAAACCAATAATTAATAGTCATAAAGATCATGTCGTACATATAATTTGAACCTTTTGGAGTTCCATCTTCCCAATTCCTTTATCCCTGAATTGGAAAGACCGGCCCCAGAGGCCTCCGTAGCTGCTCCGATTCTTAAACGAATGAGATGTGATTTTAAGGTGTATTTTACCCAAAAAGCTTAAACATTTTTTAGGACAAAATTAAATTGGAAGACAGTGACTGGAGAAAAATCTCTATGAATGAATAATGGGCCCTGTCCCATAGGTCTGACCTTAATCCAATTTACCATGTTATCAACAGGGCAAATGATTGAGTCATGGATCGCCTTAATTTTCAACCTAGATCCCCTGCCTAATTGATCTGTCTTCGATTTTCTTATAAATAAAATTAAAAACGACTCATGAATCTGGACATCCGAAATCATGAGTCCCGAAGGCTCCGATTTCTTATCAGAAACCACCTCACCAATGCGAAGTGCTCCCAAAAAGAACAGGGAAAAAATTGAGCTAAATAATAAGGCTTCCTCAGAATTTACGCAAACGTGGATGAGACAGGAGCACAATTCTTTCAGTAAAGATAGGGAAATAGGTCGTCTCGAGTCAGGTATAAAATTGGTTTTCCTAAAGCCTTTTAAAAACTGCTTTACTGGAAAAAGATTAGTTAAAGCAATACTGCCCGAAAGTTTAAGGAAAAATGAAACTCCTGCAAGGCATTTCGCTATTGCAGAGTAAGACAAACCTTTTTGTACCATAGATTCAGCAAACTTTAGTGCTGCTACCGGATTAGAAACTGCTGGGTCAAAATAATGTAGGTTACAAAAATTACTCCAATTCCGCCATGCAGCCGAGTAGTCAGCCCATGATCTATTAGATAACGATTTTTTTATAAAATACGGTATCAGAGTGCAATCGCGTCCCAAATTGAAAGGGGTAAGAGGGTCGCTTCCGAATCGGCATTGGGAACCTGCAGGAAAAATTTTGACCACTGACGATTTTGTAAAGAGTCAGTTATGAAAAGAAATTTGCTCCTTCCCAACTTTGCTTTCAGCCATATATTACACTTCAGGCATTGTAAAACCAATTGTCTCAAAATTCTGGCAGCAAAAGTATTTTTAGAAGATAACGTGTTGATAGAAAAAACTACTGCCTGGTTAGTGGAAAGGAGTAAAATCCTGGAATTCTGCATTAGTGATCCCCAAATAAATATTCCTGCAAAAATAGAAAAAAGTTCCAACACCATTAAGTTTGAAGTTACTTTCTTAGATACCCAACTTATTGGCCACTGGATGGACATCCAACGAGAGTCAAATAAAATACTGAAGCCACGCTGGCTATCTGCTGCAAAAAGAAAGGGAAAAGAATCAGCAGAGACAAAAGATGACTGCCACAAAGATCTGCCATTATGCTCTGACAAAAAGGAGAGCCAAATTCTAGCGTCTTCCTTTAGGTCAGAACGGATTCTAACATGCGAATGAGGTGAAGATACACCTTTAGTGGCATCACATAAACTTCTACAAAAAGCCCGACCTATAGGAATGACGCGAACCGCAAAATTCAATAGACCTAACAATGATTGAATTTCCTTAAGAGTGACCTTGTTCTTGGCTAAAAAATTTGATAACGCAATGCGCAATTTAAAAATTTTTTCATCAGGAAGTCTAGATTCCATTTTTTGAGAATCAAGAGTGATTCCCAGAAACTCGATAGATCTAGATGGACCAACTGTTTTTTCGTGAGCAATAGGAACACCAAAGTGCTCACACATTTGGATAAATTTATTGAGGGTATCTTCGCATATTGAGGAACCATAAGGACCGACAAACAAAAAATCGTCTAAATAATGGAGGATACCTGCATCCTTACAATTAGTTTGTAAAACCCAATGAAGAAAAACTTTCGAAATACGAACACGACAAAGAAAAGCCCATTGGCAGGCACTTATCAAAAAAGCAGTCATCAAAATAAAAACCTAAAGAATTAAAACCGCACGGGTGAACGGGAAGGAGTCTAAAAGCAGACTTAATATCGGACTTGGACATTAAAGCATTAAAACCAAATTTCTTGAGGATTTCTAATGCAGAATCAAAAGATGAATAGGACACAGAGCATAAAGCCTTGTCCACTTCATCCAGGGCCGTATTTGCCACTAGGCACTCGAGGGCACGTGCCTAGGGCGGCGACATTGCGGGGGGGCGGCACCTGAGCAAGGGGTTTTTTTTTTTTTTTTTTTTTAAGTCCCAGGTCATAAGCGACCGTCCGCCCCCCGCCTCCGAGTCCCACCCGCCCTCCTTGAAAACAATACTCACAACTCACACCGGGCGGGTAGGAGGGGGGAGCGGAGAGCAGGTGCACTATCCAGCCAGGAAGTGTCTTCTCGCGCCGCAGCTCGGAGCAGTCGCGGGCGGCCGTCTCCCCCTAAGGAGGAAGCCGACGCTCGCATCTTCATGGACGAGTTCAACGGCTCCTCTGCCCCGATGCTGACGCCGGAGAAATCGTATGACAGTCAGCCGGACCGGGACCCGCACGACCTGAAGGTGAGTGCTGCGCAGATATAGCAGAGCCGAGCGGGTCCCGGTCCGGCTGACTGGCAAACTCCCCGCACGCCATCCAAGTCCTGCTCTGCCACCCCTGTGTATGCCAGGGCACGGTATATACCTGGTCCTACGGGGGAATATGAGCCATATGCATGACTCATATTCCACCCCCCCTGTATGCATGGCTGATGGGCCATAAGCCATGCATACAGGGGGGGTGGAATATGAGCCATGCATACAGAGGGAGGGGTGGAGAGATGACCCATGCATACAGGAGGGGGGTGTATATGAGCCATGCATACGGGGGGGGTGTATATGAGCCATGCATACAGGGGGGGGTGTATATGAGCCATGCATATGGGGGGGAGTATATGAGCCATGCATACAGGGGGGGTGAATATGAGCCATGCATACAGGGGGGGTGAATATGAGCCATGCATACAGAGGGGGGGTGTATATGAGCCATGCATACATGGGGGCGAATATGAGCCATGTATACGGGGGGGGGTGAATATGAGCCATGCACACGGGGGGGTGGGGAGTGTGAGCCATGCATACAGGGGGGGGGGGGGGGGAGTGTGAGCCATGCATACAGGGGGGGAATATGAGCCATGCATACAGGAGGGGGGGTCATTATACAGTATCATGGAGAACTGTGTGTGGCCGTTGTACAGTATTGAGCATCATGTGTGGCCGTTGTACAGTATTGAGCATCATGTATGGCCGTTATACAGTATGGAGCACTGTGGCCATTATACAGTATCATGGAGAACTGTGTGTGGCCGTTATACAGTATTGAGCATCATGTGTGGCCATTATACAGTATTGAGCATCATGTGTGGCCATTATACAGTATGGAGCATCATGTGGTCATTATACAGTATGGAGCATCATGTGTGGCCATTATACAGTATGGAGCATCATGTGTGGCCATTATACAGTATGGAGCATCATGTGTGGTCATTATACAGTATGGAGCATCATGTGCGGTCATTATACAGTATGGAGCATCATGTGTGGCCATTATACAGTATGGAGCACTGTGGCCATATTTTTTCGTTTATAATTATTGTATATAAAACAGTGTGATCAGCAGTGCTAAATGGCTGTGGTTGGGATGTGGATATGGGTGTGACTAGTTGTGAAATGGGTGTGGTCAGAGGCGTGGCCTAAAATTTGCCACGCGCGCCGCACACTTTATACCTCCTTCCCTTCTTCGAAAGTTGGGAGGTATGGTACCACATTTGCCAGATCATGGCAAGTGCCGCAAATACCATAAGGAATGAATGAGGCCGAACACAGTGTTGCCGTAAGTGATCCGTTACGCGGCACATGCAGAAAAAATTCCCGATCTGCTGCAAAAGGCGACTTTCACATCAGCGATTCTTGCTAAAGTCACTGCCGATAGTGTCATACTCACCAATGGGGGGGGGGGCAGCACTAAAAGTGCCTAGGGCAGCAGAAACTCTAAATACGGCCCTGACTTCATCGTTCAAGGATGAACCCAGCGGATATGATAAGTGGTGAATTAGCCGGAAAGAGCCCTCATCTTTTTTTGGCACAATAATCAATGGTGATACATGGAAATTAATAAACGGCGGGGTTAAAAAAGGGGCTGAAACTCTGCCTAGCTGAATTTCATTACTAATTTTATCCCTAGCTACCTCAGGGTGAGCCTTTAAAGAGGGTAAATTAGGAACAACAGAACAGCCCGCCCCTTTAAATTGTGGGATAAAAAATCTTTCAGAAAAGCCATTAAAAAGCAGCTCACTGGTCTCCTGGTCGGGATATTTGCTTAGCCATACTGACATGTTTGCCAGAATCACTGGCGTCTGTGCTTTTTGAATTAGGCTCCTTACCCGAGGACTGTTGAGCTGCTTGTTTTTTAAAACATTTAGACATAGGGTGTGAGTTACCACAGAACGAGCATTCATGGCGGAATCTACAGTTGTTGTTCCACTTACAAAAGGAATCGTTGAAAGCGAAACAAACACCGCGTTTACTTGAACTAGAAGGGGTTTGTTTAGTATTACTATGTCTCTGAGGAAGCATAAGGTTAATCCATAAACCAATGTCCTTAATTCCCCAATGGAGCTCAGGGTGAACGGATAATTTGTGCCTGAAAGCTTCATCGGAATTCAGCCAAGCGAACCCGCCAAAATTCCAATAAGCTTCCAGGATTATGTCCAAGTGCTGAAATAACTTGCTGCAGAGATGGGGAGAAAACTGCAGCAAAAATAGAAAAAGCTTGCACCCAGTTAACAGCTCCCATGTCAGAGCTTCTTTAAATGGATTAACAGGGGCAGTGTTAGCTGATGAATTGTCAGAAATTGCAGCACTGTGTACAGCTGATGTGACAGCCAGGGGGGGAATAGCTTCTTTTAAAGTTTCAGCTAACACTTTCTTTATGATGTCTTTTAAATGTGAGTGTGGGACAGACAAAGGAACATTGAAAGTCTCACCCCTCGATGAATACTGGTCGTTTCTCTGCTCCCTACAGCAGCTGGAGCTCGAGCCCTCCATGTTGGGCAAGCTCATATGGGAAGCTGCTGTAAGCGGCGTTTCTTCATCCTCTTCTGAATGTGATGACAGGGGGTCCTCCCAAACCGAACCGGTGATCCGTACCGCAGCTGCAGAAGCCACCGCTGTAGTAGTATCCAATGACACCGCAGCGCTTTTACGGCTGCATTGTGTTGAAGACATCCCGGCCGCTTCGGATGAGGCGGTCGGCGCTCTGTCATGACGCTGGCGGTGGAAGTCTCGCGCTGGGCTGCGAGACTTCTGAGGAGGGCAGCGCCGCGACTTCCCTCTTCCTTCTTGGACACTGCGGCTGGAAGCAGGCGGCGACGCCGAAGGAGAGTATGGGGTCATTTGCCTCCTGCGCCTCCCTGAAGCGGTGGGTGTCGGCGGGACCAGGGGGGCTTGACACGGCGACCGAAGGGTATCTTCTGGAGGAGGAGGGACAGCCTCGGCAGGCACTGAGATAGGTTTCATAGCCAGGCACTGCTTCAGCCAGTCCGCTCCATCCTCGCCGCCGGCTCTAGTCAGAAGCTGTTGAAGGAGATTCTCCATCCTGGGGTATGTGTCTTCTTTATCTTCTTCCGTTGACAGAATGACCAGTTACCACAAAACCAGGGTTTATATAATCTAAAAAAAGAGCGCCAAAGCTGCTAACGGCCAATAGAAAACTGTTACAATAGGCGCCAAACATACCAGAAAAACTGGATAAAACCAGTTTCACACTTTCAGAGATGACTGACCTGACCTTTATTTGACCTTTCTTCTGACAGAAAGCCATATTAAATGACAGGGTCCATGAGGCCATGAGACCCCCGCTATATTTCTTTCAGGTTTACGCGGGGGGGGCTAACATTCTGACAAGGTGACTCTTTTAGTTATTGGTGCTGTAACTGCAGAAATAATCCGTTTTGTAATTTGTCCCAAATACCTTTTCTTCAGTCCTGGAGGCAGGCCTTTCCCCTGCTGCAGACGCCACATAGCCGTCACGCAAGTCTTCTTGGCGCCGGACGCCTCCTCCTCAGCGCTGTTTTGAAATGAGTCGGCGCCTGCGCTCTTTTCTCCTGTCTTGGGCAAGAACAGTGAGCGCTGCCCGTCCTCTGTGATCATATGCAGTCCAGCTGACTGCGCCTGTGCGCCGCCCTGCCTGTGAATCCCAGCCCCGCAGTGAGAATAAATCAGAAGACACTGTGGGGCTGGGATTCACAGGCAGGGCGGCCGCACAGGCGCAGTCAGCTGGACTGCATATGAGCACAGAGGACGGGCAGCGCTCACTGCGCCTGCCCAAGGCAGGAGAAAAGAGCGCAGGCGCCGGCTCATTTCAAAACAGCGCAGAGGAGGCGGCGTCCGGCGCCAAGACGACTTGAGTGACTGCTGTGTGGCGTTTGCAGCAGGGGGGGGGAAAGGCCTACCTCCAGGACTGAAGAAAAGGTATTTGGGACAAATTACAAAACGGATTATTTCTGCAGTTACAGCACCAATAACTAAAAGAGCCAACTTGTCAGAATGCAGCATTACTGCTGCACAAGGTGGCTGTTTTAGTTTCAAACGCATGGGGGGGGTGACCGCTTCCCTTTAAGAACACAGAAGTATATTACACTGCAGGTCTCCCCGTGGGGGAAATTGATCATGCTCACGTTACATCTATAAGACTCAACCAGGGTGAGAACTACAGTACACAAATCACATAGACACCTGGACTGCAGTATACATCACATAGAAGACGCTGGGGATACTGCATATACAACACAAAGGAGATGCTGGAGCATAAACCTCATATAGGAGACACTAGGGCTGCAGCATTTACATCACATAGGTGACACTGCGGTTGGAGCATATACATCACATAGGCAACACTGGGACTGCGGTATATACATCACATATGAGATGCTAGGGCAGGAGTATATATACATCACAGAAGACACTTGGGCTAGAGCCTAGACTTCAAAGCACATCAGAGGAGACATTGGGGCTGGGGTATGTATGACAGGAAACATCGGGCCTGGATTGCAGCACATCACAGGAGACATGGGGCTTGAGCATGTATGACAGGAGACATCGGGGCTGGAGAATAAATGACAGTAGACATTTGGGCTGCTGCTTGTCTTCATCTGTGGAACGGTAGCATATCGCGCTCTGACATTGGCAAATGTAATCCTTTAATGCATATGAGCGCAGTGTTCTGTACTAAACGCTGTGTGTGCATGCTTGCATCGCAAGAAGGTTTTAAAGCAGTGGTCCCCGGGAATCTGCTTAGGGATCGCAGAAAGAACCTTTGCGGTCCACAAGCAGCCTGTGGGCTGGAGGTTTCCTACCACTGCCTTAAGGCTATATTGACACGGTGAGGTTTTGAAGAGTTTTTGACGCTGCAAATTTTTGCTGACTCAAAATCGCAACGTCTTATGCAGCGCCCCAGAGTCCTGGTCGTTGCAGTACTGATGATCCGCCGCTAAGGGGGGACTATGGTACGTCTGATGGCACTGAAGGGGTTCACTTGACCAGGTATCACAGACACCAATACACTTCACAGTCTGGCCTCCAGTGCTAAGGGCACTATGTATTAGGCCACTCCTCACAATCTGGTAAAACTGGGGGTTAGAGAGGAAGTTAGTCAGAAGCTGACTGGGTTGGAACCAGGCAACATCCTGTGGCAGAGGGTGTTGCAGGGGAAGATTCAGGGGGGTCCCTGTCAGGGGTGGGATCCTGACAGAGGCCTAGCGAACAGAAAGAACGTTATGGGACCGCGCCTGCACTTCGTTGCGGCGGTACCCCAAGAAAGGACAAGAAGCGAGGTTTATTGTGCTGAGTGAGAAACGAGATCAACGCAACAAGGAGAAACACCAGTAGGAGTCGTGCTGTAAGTCGAGGCAACATCCTTCTGAGGCGCGCAGCCAGTGGCCGGAACGCCGAGGAAGTATTAAGCTCCAGGCCTTACTTCAAACCTACGGCAGGACAGTCAGTTATAGGCGGGCTGTCTCACTCAAATCACCTAAGAAGACATAGGGGGCAACATTTGGAGAGGGGCGACTCTAGGGTTCCGGAAGACCTCCGAGCCTACCCGTCATACGGGTGCGTCCTAGCCATATCATCTGGGGGACGAAGCAGAACATCATAATCGAGTTGTGAGGGAACTTCAGAAACAGACACAACAGTTGTGGGGACTATCCCGTAAGCACAGCAGGGGAGGACCACCACACAAGCACTAGAAGGTAGGCACAGATTTCCACCTGCAAAGGGAACCCTGGAGGTGCCATCGGACCGGCCGGACTTGCGCAGCCCGGTTAACCGTATTCCGGACTGAGGATCCTGAAGCCTTCAGTAAAGAGGTAAAGAGACTGCAACCTGGTGTCCTCGTTATTTACTGTGACCTGCACCGCACCACCACAACATCATCACCATCCACACCTTTCATTGGACGCCCCTCAGCAGGGTCACGGACCAGGTCTAGCCACCGTGACAACCCCAGAACAGAGACTCAGAGGCCCGGTACCGGGTACCCCTCGGCCCTGCGGCAGTGGGGGCGCTCCACTTACAGTTCCAACAAAGTGGATGGAAATCTCCAGCCCACTACTTTTTTTTTTTTTTTTTACTCAGCGTAAACGGACCTGTGGTGCATGTTACAAATCCTATCATGTCAATTTCTCTTGTGGGTACGCTGAATTTTCTGTGCAGATTTTTCCCATAGACTTGCATTAGACATGGAATATACACAGGTAAACAACACAATCGTTTTTAGTGCAGCTCCACAGCACAAACACATGTAAAACGCACTTAACTACAGTATATAAATAAGGTTTTGTCAAAGCCAAAACCAGGAAGCAGGAACCAAAACAAAGCAGCTTTATTTAAAACATGACATACCAATGAGAAAAAAACAGTATAAAAATACATACGCTACTTACCTGGTAGCAGTGTTTTTTCAGGAGCCATGACAGCACAACGAGAGAGGGGATCCGCCCTTCAGGGACAGGAAACCTACAGACATAAAAGGGCGGTACCTCTCCCTCGCATCAGTTAGTTCCAGAGCATGAGAGGACCCCCTTGGTTAGTAACACAGAAACAGCATAAACTTTGATACAATTTATTAAGTAAGTGAACATATCATTTAAAAGGGAAAAAACGAAAGTGTTTGAGCTGTCCGAGAAAGAATAGGGTAGGAAATATAAGGGTGCTGTCATGGCTCCTGAAAAAACACTGCTACCAGGTAAGTAGCGTACGTATTTATTCAGTCGCCATGACAGCACGAGAGACTTTCAGAGAAGTAAGAAAAAATTAGGGAGGGATAACAGCCTCAAGCACCCTTCTTCCAAACGTGAGGTCAGAGGAGCTACCCAGATCTAGCCTATAGTGTCTCAGAAAGGTAGATGGAGAAGACCATGTGGCCGCCTTACATATGTCTTCAATCGACACCTCGGATCTCTCCGCCCAGGATGTTGCTACAGCTCGAGTGGAGTGAGCTTTTATACCCTCTGGGATCTCCACGCCACCTGCTGTATAAGCGAGAGAAATCGCCTCCCTGATCCATCTGGCTAGAGTGTTTTTAGATACTCTAAGACCCTTCCTAACCCCCTGATAAGATATAAAAAGGGAGTTATCTTTTTTCCAGGAATCTGTAACTGAAATGTATTTAAGGAGGCATCTTCTCACATCTAGGGAATGAAATTTATGTTCTTTATCATTAGCGGGATTGGAACAGAATGACGGTAGAACCACCTCCTGTAACCTATGAAATTTTGTAGCAACTTTAGGAAGATAAAGGGGATCAGGTTTCATAATAACTCTATCCTCTCTAAATTGCATGTATGGCGGTTGTCTAGATAACGCTTGCAGATCACTAACTCTTCCTGCGGACGTAAGAGCAACTAAGAGGGCTGTTTTAATCGACAGGATTTTGATTGGAATAATATCAATAGGTTCAAACGGGGTTTGTGTTAAAGCTGAAAGAACCAGATTTAGATCCCACGGAACTATCTTTTGCTTAATAATAGGTCTGGATCTAGTAACCGCCTTGAAGAACCTAGAAATCCAGTAATTGCTGGCCAAATTAGAATTGTATAGCGCTCCTAGAGCGGATACTTGGACTCTAAGAGTGCTAGTGGCTAAGCCTAATTCTAAACCTTTTTGTAGAAATTTTAGAATTTGATTAATACAAGGTTCTTTGCCAATTTGTGCCCCTGAAACTGACAAGAACTTTTTCCAAATCCTGACATAGATGTTTGTTGTAGAGGTTTTCCTACTTTTAAGAAGTGTATTTACCAGATGCCTAGAGAACCCCTTCCCCCTTAGCAGCGACCTCTCAAATTCCACGCTGCTAGGTGTAAGTTGGCTACTCGTGGATGGAGTATTGGGCCCGGAGAGAGATTTGGTAATTCTGGGAGACATCTTCCTCACCAAGGAAACCATGATCTCCTGGGCCAGAACGGGGCTATCAAGATTACCCGGGCCCTGTCTTCCCGAATCTTCCTCAGAACTATTGGTATTAAGTTTAGAAGGGGAAAAGCATATGCGAGACTGAAGCGCCATGGTATTAGGAGAGCGTCCACTGCATACGGGTTGTCTCTTGGATTTAGGGAGCAGAATTGGAGTAGTTTTTTGTTTTCTTGGCTGGCAAAGAGGTCTATTTCTGGACATCCCCATAAGTGTACGATCTGATTGAAGATGGTCGGGTTTAAAGACCAATCCCCCTGTCTGAGCTTGTTGCGGCTTAGATAGTTGGCCATGGTGTTGAGCTTTCCTTTTATATGAAGTGCCGTGAGAGAAAGTAGGTGATTCTCGGCCACCTGGAAAACACGATCCGCGACCTCCATTAATGAACTGGACCGCGTACCCCCTTGATGATTAATGTAGGCCACGGTTACCTGGTTGTCCGAGAACAGCCTGACGTGACGACCCTGTATGGGTATAAGAAAACTGTTTAAAGCACGTTCTACTGCTAAAAGTTCTTTTAGGTTGGAAGACGAGTCTTGTTCCAATTGGGACCATAGCCCCTGGGCCCAATTATTTTCCAAGTGCGCCCCCCATCCCTTGGGGCTAGCATCAGTAGTTATTATTCTAGTAACACGGTTAGTCCAGGGAACTCCTCTACATAAGTTTGAAACGCGAGTCCACCAATTTAGTGAATTAATGGATTCAATGGACAACGAGAATTTGCTGTCAAGATGTAGGACATCCCACTGCAGTGTTCTGGTGTGGTATTGGGCCCAAAGAACTGCCGGAATACAAGATGTAAGAGAACCTAAGAGTGACATGGCACTTCTTACAGAAACTAAAGGATTATTAATCACCCTTGTGGCAAGCTGATATATACTATCCACCTTCGAATCTGGGAGGCGACATTCCTGCCGACTAGAATCTATAACTAGACGCAGAAATTCCTGCGTTTTTAAGGGCTGTAAACGGGATTTTTTACGGTTAATAATCCATCCTAATCTGTGCAATACTGCAATCACTCTTTCTAGTTGGACTTTACAATGTGATTCTGAATGACCCACAATCAATAAGTCATCCAGATAAGGAATTATTAATATGTTCTGCTCATGCAGGTGCGCCATAACCTCTATCATAAGTAAAGAAAATTGGCGTGCACTCAGGATAATATGGGAGCGAGGTGCTGGTGTAGTGGGCCGTGATAGCCCCACGTAAATAGAGAAGATAGTACACCGCACACTCTGTATAGATATTGCAAAATGGTGAAGAATTTATTGACAAAATTGACTATGTGACATGAAAAGCGACCAGAGGTAATTATTATGACGTTTCGGCTCATCCAGAGCCTTAGGCTACTTTCACACTAGCGTTAACTGCATTACGTTTCAAAACGTCTTTTTTCAGAAAAAACGCATCCAGCAAAACTTTTTGCTGGATGCGTTTTTTCCCCATAGACTTGTATTGGCGACGTATGGCGACGGATTGGCATACGTCGTGTACGTTTTACGACGGATGCGTCGAAATTTGGCGACACGTCGTCTCAAAAAAACGTAGATTGTAACGTTTTTTGTCTCCGCCTAAAAAACGTGTCGCGACGCATCCTGCGGCATACGTCGTTGGCTGCAATGGAAGCCTATGAGCGACGGATGCGTCGGGACACGTCGTACGACGCAATACAGCGCTGCAATACGTTTTTTTTACACTGAGCATGCTCAGAAGAAGTATTTTGTTGCCAATTGGTCAGACACCCCCAAATCTATATAAACCTGGCCTGGGCCTTCAACCCCACATATGCCAGCAAGATCCAGAGAGAAGACTGCCAGCAAGAGCCAGAGAGAAGACTGCCAGCAAGAGCCCAGCCAGCAACAGGACCCCAGCCAGCCACAAGACCCCAGCCAGCCACAGGAGCCAGCCACCATAGAGCCAGCCACAGGAGACAGACATAGGACCCCAGCCAGCCACAAGACCCGAGCCAGCCACAGGACTCCAGCCACAGGAGCCAGCCACCATAGAGCCAGTGTGAGTATTGCAATTTTTGTGTGCATCTGTGTGCCTGTGCATTTGTGTGTGTATATGAGGTACTGACTACAGAAAGAGCTTAAAACCTGAAGAGAACCTGAGGCCTGCCATCGTCCTGCACCAGCCAGTGCCATGCTAGAGTCCAGATGCAGCCTGATTCCAGCCACTGTGAAGACCTGCTGCTTCAGCCAAAGGATTGTCAGCCTTTTGTATGTGTGTGTGTGTATGCGTCTTCTGATTGGGTTCACCTTTCTGCCTTTGTTGTACATATGTGTATTTGCATAAAGCTATGTGCGTGCATGTGTATGTGTGTATTTTTTTTACGGCTGTGTGATTTTGTATCATGTGCCTGCACCATATTATGCCTTTGCCAATTTTATGCCTGTTCATGTGGGAGGGTATGTGTCCATGTGCAGGATTGCATCAGGATGTGGTCAGGATTTTCCATCAGTATTTGTACGCCAAAATCAGGAGTGGGTGATAAAATCAAAAGTGTGCCTGTTTTCCTATTATACTTTACCTAATTTTTACACTCCTGGTTTTGGCTTACAAATACTGATGGGAAATCCTGACCAAATTCTGATGCAATCCGGAATGTGGAAACATACCATGCATGTTTTTTGTGTACGTCTTGTTGATTGCATGTGCATTTGTCCATGCTGTAATTGGTTATTTGCCTTTTTCTGATGTATGGACTGTATAGTGGTCTGTGCAGCATGTGGTTTAAATGTGTTTTTTTTTTTTTTTTTTTTAAATCTGATGTGTTTTTTAAAAAAGTCTAGCGGTCTGCAGCTTGTGGTTTGAATGTGTGAGTGTGGGGTTTTTCTATTTAATAAAAGTGTTGATTTTATTTTAATTACTGTTATAACCATTAGCAGTTGAAGTACTTGTATTTAAAATAAAGAGCATGTCAGCTCCTAATTGTGATTTTTAAAAAAAGAGAGAAAAAAAATAATAATAATAAAATGTGTTTTAAAAAAATGTCCGTAGTATTATTTCATAAAGGTAAATTTAAAACTGGTGTATGTACCAATGGTTACACATGCAATACAGGGTTGGTTGAGGGCTCATTTTTTTAATAAAGGTTAACTTGTAAAGTTTTTTTTTTTTTTTTTTTGGGGGGGGGAGGTTATTTTTTTAAAATAAAATGTGTCAAATATATTTTTTCATAGTGTTAACATTTTAAAATTGTATTTTTTGGGACATGGAAATGAATGGTATAACGTGCAACTTTTTGGGGGTTTTTGTTGTTCACCTGTATGAACATTTCTGACATCATTTCAGTAGGGTGTTTATCATTGAACATTACCTAGTTCAGGGGGTGGTCTAACTATAGATCCATTATACATATTAACAGATAAACCAGGACCGCAGCCACAGCCGCTGCCCACCAGGACCACAGCCGCTGCCCACCAGGACCACAGCCGCTGCCCACCAGGACCACAGCTAAGTGTTAGAAGTAAGTTTTGAAGACCCACAATCTGCTACTTCAATGTGTCGAGCAGATTGCAAGTGTCTCTTTAACTTACAGAAACACCAGGACCACAGCCGCTGCCCACCAGGACCACAGCCGCTGCCCACCAGGACCACAGCCGCTGCCCACCAGGACCACAGCTAAGTGTTAGAAGTAAGTTTTGAAGACCCACAATCTGCTACTTCAATGTGTCGAGCAGATTGCAAGTGTCTCTTTAACTTACAGAAACACCAGGACCACAGCCGCTGCCCACCAGGACCACAGCCGCTGCCCACCAGGACCACAGCCGCTGCCCACCAGGACCACAGCTAAGTGTTAGAAGTAAGTTTTGAAGACCCACAATCTGCTACTTCAATGTGTCGAGCAGATTGCAAGTGTCTCTTTAACTTACAGAAACACCAGGACCACAGCCGCTGCCCACCAGGACCACAGCCGCTGCCCACCAGGACCACAGCTAAGTGTTAGAAGTAAGTTTTGAAGACCCACAATCTGCTACTTCAATGTGTCGAGCAGATTGCAAGTGTCTCTTTAACTTACAGAAACACCAGGACCACAGCCGCTGCCCACCAGGACCACAGCCGCTGCCCACCAGGACCACAAAACAATGTCCTCTTCTGACAGCCCTCCTCCACAGCAACAGCGTGTATCGGTAAAAGTTAACGCAAAAAATGGGTTTATTTTTTTTTGGTTTTTTAAAATTACATTTTGATGTCTAACCACATGCATAAATTATGTTTCAACAGGAAGCTGAATCAGATGAGGAGCTGTCAGAAGGGGGCGAGACGGGTGGAGAGATGCTAGTGGAGGAGGAACCAAGTGTAAGTAGTGGTGAAACAGTTTTTTCGCACATCACACTGCACCATACACAAAACAAATTTTCATACATAACTAAACACAGAAAATATATGCCTACATTACTGAGAATTTGTTTCCTTTATTTCAGGCTGCTGCTGCTGCTGCTCCTGCTGCTGCCGCTGAAGGTTCTCCCAGACACTCTCAGAGTCGGCGGACTCGTCGCCGCGGTCGGCCATCAGTGAGTTTTTTTTTTTTTGGGAGGGGTATTCTATTGGTACTTTAGTGTTTCAGTGTACTAATTTGTTTGTTTTCCTTTTTTTTTTTTGGCACAGGCTTCACAGCGTGCTCCCGCAGAAGAGGATGATGATGATGACGACATTGATATTGAGAATCTCATCGAGGAGGTTCGCGAGCGGGAGCCGCTGTGGAACATGGCTGACCGCAGGCATGCTGATACCGGTGTCACCCGTCGGCTCTGGGACGAAGTGTGTCGCAACCTGTTTCCAAGGCGGGAGAGCCTTCATCCTCAGCAGCAGAGCAAACTAGGTAAGTATTCACTTTCCAGTGATGTTTTGAGCTGACTGTAATGTATTGCATTTACCAATTTTTTGTTTTTTCTTTTGATTCTTGTCTTCACAGTTGGAAAGATTAGGAAGCGGTGGCGGTCACTGAGGGATCGCTTTAAGAGGGAATTCAACGATGAGATGAAGGCCCCGAGTGGCTCTGCAGGAAGGAAGAGGAGCAAATATAAATATGGCCAGGCCCTCTCCTTCCTGAGGCGAACCATGCTAAGCAGAGTGTAAGTATTCTACAGCCCACTAATAACCATGTTAACCTGTCTACTTAGTTTGCTTTCAGTCAGGGCTTTTTCATTCCAATGTATTAATTTTTATTTTTTTTTCTTTCACAGCACCTTCTCCAGCCACCGGGCGCCTGCATCTTCCTCTGCGCCCTCTGGAGCGATCCCTCCTGAGTCCGCCACTGAGGGCCACGTCGGTAGGCCCCACACCTCTGTCCCCTCCTCTGACCCCTCTGTCCCCTCCTCTGACCCCTCTACTTCATCCGCCCCAAGCAGTGGAGCATTATTGCAGGCTTCATTGCTCGCATCTGATGCTGAACAGTTAGCGTTCCCTTTACCCCACCCCTCTGATCCTGCCACCTCGACACCACCATTAGGTTCGTGGCGGCAGCGACAGAGGGGTCAGGAAAGGAGTTATGCTCCTGAGTTCTTACACCTGAATGCATCCTTCCAAGGCTCTTTCAAAATTTTGGGAGAGCAAGTGACTGCTGGTTTCAACATGGTGCAGTCACGCATCAGTGAAACAAGCCGTGAAACCAGCAGTCGCTTGGATAGGCTGCATTCAGCTGTAAGTCCCGATCCGGCCAATCTTTTTTTCCAATCCATGCTCATGAGCATGGAGAAGCTTTCTTTTGAGCAACAGATGCGGGTAATGAATACCTGCCATAATGCTGCACTGCAGGCCATTAATGAATTGACCCACACACCTCCCCACACCTCCACTCCAATTCCACCCCAGGCCCCATTTCCACACCATACCCCCCATTACCAAACCCAGCCCCAATACCCACACCAGCACCATTACCAAACCCAGCTCCAATCCCCACACCAGCACCATTACCAAACCCCACGCCAGTCCCACTACCCTACCCAGTCACAATACCCGACCCAGTCCCCACAACAATCCCGGCCCCCAGACCAAATTACTTCCCCAATGTTTTCCTTACTCAACTTTTCTCTTCCCCCTACCCCAACACCACCCCCCTCTGGTCAGCCTCTTGGTTTAACCCCCCCTTCCACTGCACCCCAAACAAGTAGGGTTTCCCCACCTATCGACGTGGTCCAACCTTCCTGCCCCTCCTCCTCTCATATCTCCACCCAACACTTTGAAAATTTGTAAAGTGTTATTAATGTAAATAATATTATAAAAAATGTTCAAATTTTTCAAAAAAAAAGTTGGAAAATAAAAATATATTTTTTTTGCAAAACAAAAAAAAAAAAAAAGAGATAAAATAAATTTCTGATTACAATTCTACTCTTTGTGTGTGTGTGGATTTAATAAGGTAATATAATAAAAAAAGGTTTAATAAAAACAAACACCAGACATGTAAAAGGTATAACATAATGGTTTTACTAGCAAGAAAACCACGCTTTTGGGCCTTTTTTTGGGGGGGGGGGCTGAAACACTTTTTTTACATAAAAAAAACACATGGGAAACAGGTTACACATGGGAAACAGGTTACACATGGGAAACAGGTTACACAATCATGTCTTGCCACGGGATCCGCCCGACAGGTGAGACAAAATAATCGGCAAACTGGTCCCTCATCCTTGTAACTGAACTTGTAGAGCGAACCGAGCTGCTGCGGTAGTCCCACAAGGTGGTCTCCAACTCTTCATCATCCAAAGAAACGGGCTCCTTTGACAGGACAAAGTTGTGGAGCACCACACAGGCTTTAACTACCTCGTCTATAGTTGTTGTTTTCAGCTTGATAGCCGTCAGCAGAACTCGCCACTTCGCCGTCAATATGCCAAAGGAACACTCCACTACTCTTCGTGCTCTAGTAAGCCGGTAATTAAAGACCCGCTTGGTATGGTTTAAGTTCCGGCTACTGTACGGTTTCAGTAGGTGCGGCGACAGTTGAAAGGCTTCATCACCTACAAAAACATATTCCAGGGCTGGGTCATTTGTTCCTGGCAGTGGTCTGGCTGGCGGGAAATCGTAGGTCTCTCCATAAAGGCAACGACCCATCGGAGAGTTTTTAAGAACTTGCGAATCGTTGGACCGTCCATATGCTCCGATGTCCACGGCAAGGAACCTGCAGTTGGCGTCTGCAATAGCCATAAGGACGATGGAGAAATACTTCTTATAATTATAATACTCCGATCCTGTTCCTGCCGGTTTCGCAATCCTTATATGTTTCCCGTCAACTGCACCCACACAATTAGGGAAATTGCAAATTTGCAGAAACTCTTCAGCACTTCGCAACCAGATTTCCATGGATGGTTGGGGGATATACTCTGGTTGCAAAGTGGTCCAAACAGCCCGACATGTGTCCTTCACTATTCCAGAGATAGTTGAAATGCCCAGCCTGAACTGATAATGGAGCGAAGTCATAGATTCACCCGTAGCTAGGAAACTTTAAAAAAAAAAAAATAAAAAATGTTAGAAAAAATTGCACAGACCAACAAGTTTTAATATGGCACTGTTATTTTTTTTTTAAGGACGGGACACCCAATAAAACCAGCATGAAACCAGTGTAAAAAAACAGTGGAATGTCCGCCAAGAAAACCCAAATTACATGCTGCAGAAAATAGTGCGCAATATGGCAGCGCAGTATTGTCTGCAGCGTGTAATATAACATTCAAAATGAGCAATGAGAGAAAAAAAGCAGTTGCATGTCATCAAACCCAAAAAACAAAACAAAAAAAAAAAATGCAGAAAATGCAACGCAATATTTCAGCGCAGTATTTTCTGCAGTCTGTTATCTAACATTCAATATCAGCAATGACATTTAAATAAAGCAGTGGAATGTCCGCCAAGAAAACCAAAACTACATGCTGCAGAAAATAGTGCGCAATATGGCAGCGCAGTATTGTCTGCAGCGTGTAATATAACATTCAAAATGACCAATGAGAGAAAAAAAGCAGTTGCATGTCATCAAACCCAAAAAACAAAACAACAAAAAAAAAAATGCAGAAAATGCAACGCAATATTTCAGCGCAGTATTTTCTGCAGTCTGTTATCTAACATTCAATATCAGCAATGACATTTAAATAAAGCAGTGGAATGTCCGCCAAGAAAACCAAAACTACATGCTGCAGAAAATAGTGCGCAATATGGCAGCGCAGTATTGTCTGCAGCGTGTAATATAACATTCAAAATGACCAATGACAGAAAAAAAGCAGTTGCATGTCATCAAACCCAAAAACCCCCCCCCCAAAAAAAAAATGCAGAAAAACATTCAATATCAGCAATGACATTTAAATAAAGCAGTGGAATGTCCGCCAAGAAAACCAAAACTACATGCTGCAGAAAATAGTGCGCAATATGGCAGCGCAGTATTGTCTGCAGCATGTAATATAACATTCAATATCAGCAATGAAATAAAAAAAAGAGGCTTACCGCAGGGTCACCATCAGCCGCTCCGCCGGTGTGATGGCAAGCCTCATCCTTGTATCCTGTCTTCGGATGACATCCTCCATTTTTGCAAGCAAAAAATCGAAATGTTCAATCCTCATCCGCACGTAGTTGTGGAATTTGTGTGGATTGTGCCGCAACTCCAGGTACAGAGTGGACTGGACACCCCGGGTCATCCGTAGTTGATTAATCGGATGAATCCAGAGTCGTCTTCGTCTCCGTTGCTGCAGAAGCATCTGACGCCTTTCCGCTGCCGCCTCCTTCTCCCGCACTATGATATCCAGGCGATTTGTCTCAAAGATAACGTCGGTAACCAAACTAGCAATCCTCCCAAGAACACCTTCCATCGCTGCCACAAAACTAAAACCCACAAAGATGGGCTGTAAATACAGTACTATATAGTTTTTCAAATTTTCCAGTAGCCAATCAAATTTTGGGAGCCTCCCCTTTTAAAAACGGATCCGTCGGAAAAACGGATACAACGGATGGTAAAACGTATGCAACGTATGCAACGCATCCAGTATTTTCGACGGAAACGTTTAGCGGATTTGCGATGGATCCGTCGAAATGCTGGATGCGTGGCATACGTTTGTCACCGTTTTTCACTTTTTTGACGCATCCGTTTTTTCGGCAAAAAAACGGATTTGCGACGTAATGCAGTTAACGCTAGTGTGAAAGTAGCCTTAATCATATAATCGCTATGGAAAAACAAAAAACAAAAATACGTAAACATACAATATATACAATAAACAATATTCAAAGTAAAAGGATAGGGTGGAGATACAAATAAAGTTCCCAACCTGGATGGAGAAAACAAAGGAACGGGTAAAAAATAGTAACTGCGTCGCAACATAATATGCTTGTTACATGTAACACCACGTATATCAGTAAAAAGAAAATATATACAAGCATGATAACAGGGGTGGACTAAGGCTTGGTAAGCCAGACCCCACGACATTGCACTTGGCCTATATAGTATAATACAAACAATTTACCTTATATGTGCACAGAGGAGAGGATAATAGTCCTAGGAGATGGAGTTTAACACTGTAGATAGGATGGTAGAAATACGTAAGATACAGAAGGTACATAGAAAATAAAGTATAGCTGGTGGAGTTGTATCAGGTGTAGTGTACCTTAAGTGCCAGGTGGTAATGCGTGAGATCACGCTGAGGCTGCCCTTTTGTGGGGTCTGCAGGGAAGTAAGACATGGGGAGGTAAGAAGTATGTAACATATACGGCCATAAATGCGCTGGAATGGCGATGGCAGAATACATGAGGAGAGGTGGTGGAGGAGTAAATACCTTATAATCAAGGTAGATAAGCGGCGCTCCCGCGCCCTGCTGCCGGTATGTAGCGTGGCCGGCGTTGTTGTGCCTTAAATGCGCGGACCGGAAGTAGGACCTGCGGTACCGGAAGTGACGCGGGTGGCTAAGGAGTGTCACTGCGCATGCGCTGTCGGCGATCCTATGCGTGCCTGGTTGCCAGGGAACCTAGTCGCTGGCAAGATGTCAGCGGCTGGATAAAGATGTAGCGCCCGTGCGGGTAGTGCGCAATTGCTGCGGTATATAAGAGGAATAATGTATGGCCTAATAAACTGATGTATGGATGTTGGTAGTGGTGGCCTAAATGGGTATGTGCGCGGTGTTAAGGGTGGAACCCCAGAGTAATGCACTAGGTGTGAAAATAGAATATATATATATATATACACCTAACAATGTGTATAATATAATAAGGCGCAGATATGGACAAAGGTACTTGTGGTATTATAGAGGGGAAATGCCCCAAATTAATACACTAATGTGAAGACTGGCTGTAGAAAAATGGTAAATATATATATATATGTATATATATATATATATATATATAAAAAATAATAAGGGGCAGATATGGGCAAAGGTACATATGGTGTTATGGAGGGGAACGTCCCATAGTTATACACTACTACGGAGACAGGCTGGAAGTCATGTATATTTTTTAGAGAGCAAATTTGGGCAAAGGTATCATCATACAACTGGAGACACTCACCCAGATATTCAACGGATCTGTAAGGGAAGAGGAAAGTGTTAGTAGGCTACAATGATGTTTAAAGCAGCCAGTCAATTTCTCTATTGAGGCCCCTTGGTGCGAGAGTATCAAGTGTGTATATCTAATATGTTTCCCTGGACCTCAATAGTTTAATGTGATTACCTCCCCGTCTGGGGCGAGGTACCCGCTCCAAGACCTGGAATTTAAGTTGGGCCACTGTGTGTCTCGCCTTCGTAAAATGATCAGGAAGGGGGAGCCAGACTTTATTACACCTGATGGTGGACTTATGGCTTGCGAACCTCTATCATGATTTTAGTAAATACACGGGGTGCGACTGCGACACCAAAGGGAAGTGCCCGATATTGAAAATGTTCTACTGTGCCAGCAAGTGAAACCGCCACAAGGAATTTTTGATGATCTACGTGTATTGGGACATGGTAGTAGGCGTCTTTAAGGTCCAAGACAACCATGAAGCAGTTTTCAAAAAGAAGCTTTATTGCCGTCTTCACAGATTCCATCTTGAAGGACGGAACAAACAAAAATTTGTTGAGGCCTTTCAAGTTGATAATGGTGCGAAAGGATCCGTCAGGTTTTTTGACCAGGAACAAAGGGGAATAGAACCCCTTACCTCTTTCTTCTACGGGCACCTTGACTAGAACCTTTTTCTGCAGAAGTTCCTGAACTTCTGATTCCAAAGCCAATTGTTCTGCAGGGGAAGAACGGATGGGTGTCAGCTTGAATTTGTCCCGAGGGACCTGATGGAATTCGAATCTTAGACCTGCTGCAATGATGCTCAGAATCCAAGGACTATTAGTGATTTGTATCCAGGTAGGGTAGAAGGCCAAAAACCTACCCTCCACCTGGTCCGCCAGTCATTGGGGCTTTTTATAGTCTCGGGAGGAATTAAACATGTATCCTCTACCTCTTCTCCTGGTGTTGTCAAATCTGGTAGTTTCTCTATTTGATTCTCTGTTAGATCTCCTGCGGTTAGACCACCCTCTATTATAGTCCCGTCTAAAGAAGGGTCTCTTTAGGAAAGGAAAACATTTCTTATTATCTCCGGCCTTATCCAGTAGATCGTCCAGTACTGGCCCAAACAAATGAGATCCTTCGCAGGGAATGCTACACAGCTTCGACCTGGCCTGTAAGTCTCCTGGCCAGCATTTAATCCACAGCGCTCTTCGGGCTGCGTTAGACAACGCAGAAGATCTGGCGGCAAGTTTAACGGAATCCGCCGACGCATCTGAAAGGAAAGCAGCAGCGTCGCAGCAGCGTCCTGTATAATAGGCATAGAAGCTAAGATCTCATTTCTGGGAACCTTGTCTTTGAACTGATCCTCCAAGTGGCCGAGCCACACCATCAACGACCGAGCTGTGCAAGTGGCTGCGACTGCTGGTCTTAGGGAACCTGCTGATGTTTCCCAAGCACCCTTAAGGAAAACGTCAGCTTTCCTATACAGAGAATCCTTCAGATTTCCCAAATCCTCAATCGGAAGAGATGTTTTCTTGCATGCCTTGGCTACTGCCGCATCCAGCTTCGGAACTTTGTCCCACGAGGATGATGCTTCTTCCTCGAAGGGATACCTCCTTTTAAAGGCTGGAGGAAGTGACCCTTTCCTTTCTGGTTTCTTCCATTCCCTTGAAATTAATGATTTGATCTTATCCACTACAGGAAAGGACCTCCGGGACTTCCGATCCAGACCTCTGAACATAATATCCTGAATGGAACATTCTGATTGGGGCTCCTCAATCCCCATCGTGTTGTTGACTGCTTTGACTAAGTTGTTGATTCTGTCGAGCGACAAACAGGCTCGACTAGACTATGTCCTCTGATGAGGCCGACGATGGGAGAGAGTCAGAACTCAGTTCATCCGAGTCCGAATCCACCACAGAGACTGGGGATGCCACTTCTTTTTTCTTTTTGGCCTCCACTTTATGCGATCTCATGGAACCCCTCACTTATTGCCTAACCATCTGTCTTAGCGTAGAAGTAAGGTCAGGGGCCTCCTCCTCAATAAGGTGTTGTATGCAGGATCTACACAATGTTTTTTTATGGCCATCAGGGAGTGGTTCAGCACACTCGGCACACTGCCTATGCTTGGATGTAGTAAAGCATTTCCTCCCCTAGTAAGGAGAGAGGGAATACAAGGAGGGACAATAATCAGTAAGCAAACTTTCACGTAGATCACTTACCCAGCCCTGCAGTGAATGGTACCGTAGATGGGGGGTCCTTTCTGGCCAGGGTTTCTTTACGGCGTGAGGACTTATCTGGCTTCGATTTTTGAGCCCTTTTAGCTCCACCAGCCCGACTGCTGCCACTGGATCGACGCTGGGAGATCTCCACAGGCTCCTCCGATTCCTGCTGCTGCTGTTGCCGCTGCTGTGAAGTTCCTTCTGGCGATTCCATCATGAAGGGGAAATGGCCAGGAACACTATGTGGCCCACATGCAGCACTTAAATAATGCCCCCAAAAGGTACCGCCCTCGGATGGGGGTCAGCAGGGTGAAGAGGTGGCAAGACCGGTACCTCCAATAGGGTCCACTCTACCCCCGGGCTCTGCCCCCGCCGCCGACCGCTGCAACCGCCGCCCCTCCCGGGATCTAGCCGGCAGAAACGCCGGAGAGCCGCCATCGGCCGGAAGGACGTAACTGCGCATGCCTCGTCGCGTCATCAGGCCGCGCCGCCCAGCCGCGTCACTTCCGGTCGCGGCTGCAGCTAACACAGCGAGACGCGGCCGAGGATGCCAGCGGCCCCCAGACCGTCACACACGCCTCCCGGGAGAAGCGGACAGATCGCAGAGGCCCAGCAGACGCGGCTACCCAGGAGGAGCCCCCATACTTACCAGGTAGGCGACTCTGTAGACCACAATAGAAGCCAGCCCCCCGACATGCAGGCTGCTTCCTCCTGCCGACACCAACACTAACAGTTCCCCTGCCGTGTGGTGCTTCCAGCCTCCTGACTAAGCCGAGGTGGGGGACCCCCGCCACCTGGATCGGCCTGTCAGGAGTGGGATTCCTTCCTAGTCTTCGACCTTCTTAAGGCCTGCCTGAAGAGGTTCCGCTGTCAGGGACAGGAAACCAACTGATGCGAGGGAGAGGTACCGCCCTTTTATGTCTGTAGGTTTCCTGTCCCTGAAGGGCGGATCCCCTCTCTCGTTGTGCTGTCATGGCGACTGAATAAAAGAAGATAAAAAAACACAATGAAAAAAAAGTCACGTTCAACCAAATTTAATAGGTACAGAAAATCTGCAACATCAAAAACTCACCAAAAGCTCAAAGTGGGAACGTAGCCTTAAAGGGAACCTGTCACCCCCAAAATTGAAGGTGAGCTAAGCCCACCGGCATCAGGGGCTTATCTACAGCATTCTGTAATGGTAATGCTGTAGATAAGCCCCTGATGTATCCTGAAAGATGAGAAAAAGGTTAGATTATACTCACCCAGGGGCGGTCCCGCTGCGGTCCGGTCTGGGGCCTCCCATCTTCTTCCGATGACGTCCTCTTCTTGTATTCACGCTGCGGCTCCGGCGCAGGCGTACTTTGTTTGCCCTGTTGAGGGCAGAGCAAAGTACTGCAGTACGCAGGTGCCGGGAAAGGTCAGAGAGGCCCAGCGCCTGCGCACTGCAGTACTTTGCTCTGCCCTCAGCAGGGCAAACAAAGTACGCCGGAGCCGCGGCGTGAAGACCAGAAGAGGACGTCATCGTAAGAAGATGGGAGGCCCCGGACCGGACCACAGTGGGACCGCCCCTGGGTGAGTATAATCTAACCTCTTTTTCTCATCTTTCAGGATACATCGGGGGCTTATCTACAGCATTCCAGAATGCTGTAGATAAGGCCCTGATGTCAGTGGGCTTAGCTCACCTTCGATTTTGGGGTGACAGGTTCTCTTTAAGGGTGACATTACTATCCAAGTTAAAGGTGTATGATATTATGAATAGTACAAACAGACAGTGCCATTGCCTATATCATTAACCCCTTAGTGACCACCAATACATCTGTTTACTGACCTCACATATCGGACAATAGCATCACCCGACTGATGAAAATGCAGCAGTTGTCCACTGTACACTATAGCTGACAATTTGTTGCATCAACCTTGAATGGTTTGACCACCAACCATGGATTTTTAACCCCTTAGATGCTGCTGTCAATATTGACTGGCATCTAAATGGTTAACAGAATGTGGGGGGCTCCCTCTTAACCCCATCAGCACCCTGAGATCTTGATTGTGTGGTCCTGATGTTTGCTATGGCAATTCAAGGCCAAGTAACGATGTTGAAGTCAGCCAGCTATAGCGGCATGTTCACAAGTTAGCAACATTTAGGTGATAAATATAACATTTTTCCTTCTTGTCATGTCACTTTGCATTCATTCCCGAAAAGCAAGAGAATTAATGGTAAACTACCTGACAGCAGTTCTGAATACGTTGAGGGTGCAGTTTTTAAAATGATCTCACTTTTGGGGTTTACGGCATATACGGTAGGTCTGCCAAAGTCACTACAAAACTGAATAGGATTCCAAAATAAGTAAGTTTTGTAATTTTACTTGAAAAAAATGAAAAATTGCTGCTACAATTTTTAACCTTTTAACATCCTAACAAAATAAAAGGATATTGTAAAAATGATGCTGATGTATAGCAGACATGAGGGAAATGTTATTCAATGACTACTTTATGTGGTTTGACTGTCTGGATTAAAGGGATAATCATTCAAAGTTTGAAAATTGCTAATCTTTTGAATAACTTCTGGTATGTTTAAAAATAAATGCAGAAAATATTGACACAAATTTACCATTAACATAAAGTACAATATGTCACGAAAAAACCAAACTCAAAATCAATGAGATCTGTTGAAGCATTCCAGCGTTATTACAACATAAAGTGATACTGGTCAGATTTGAAAAATGTTGCCCGGTCACTAAGGGGTTGATAACGGTAATATTAGCAGGGATGTCAGTATAATATAGGCAATACTGTTTTCTTTCCTTGTAGATTGTACCCATAATACCACAATGGTATCACTGTAACATGACAGGTATTGTAATGTGTGGAAAGAGTGAACTAAGAAAAAAAATGTCAATGCACTCAACCGTAGCGGTGAAATATTCATCGGGAGCAAGTATTTTATATGTTTATTAAAGCCATCTTAGTATTATACATTCAGGATGATCCAGAGATTTTAGGTCACTAACATTAATCAGTACATGCCAACAATATTTATAGGACAAAAAACCCCAGGAAAGGAAAGTGCAACTTCTAATGGCTATACAAAGATAGGAGTCTGTGCAACCGATAGCATTAACACATGCTACACAGGAAATGTAACGCTAAACTACTGAACGCATATTTAGTCAGGACTGACTTGCCGAGTCTTGGGATAAGGGCGCAGTCAGACGGCCGTATAACACGGACAACCATCCCATCACAATGCTCGGACTGGCCGGCACAGAGACACAAGCCGTTACGCTCGGGAAGGAGAGCCGCCGGCCAGTCCGAGCCTTGTGATGGGATCGTTGTCCGCGTTATACGGCCGTCTGACTGCGCCCTAAAGGTAGTAAAACGATCTGCTCTAGTGCAGCTTTGACAGCAAAAGTCTTTACGGGATAGCTTCCTCAGTAGCAGGTGTGGGTGAACACTAAGCTTCCCACACTGTATTCTCCTAGAGAAATAAATTAACAAAGAATTCAGAATCACAAAAACACATTTTAGGATTTTTTTGCACAGGAAAGTGCAGTAAGATTGTGTAATAAAATGACAGAAAAAATAGCGGTAGTCCAATATTCTGTCCCAACATCTTTTTCTAAAATCAGATTGCAGAATTAAAAAAAAAAAAAAGGTTTAGAAAGCATATGGCACACAATGGCCCCGATTCATCAAAGTTTTCATGCCACAATTCTGGCATAAAAAGGTTTGAAAAGTTACATTTTCGCCCAATGCAGAATTGTGTAAACAAGTTTGTGCCTTACAGCATAGTTTTGCCCAGCTTCGCCAAAATGGGCAGAGGCCGAGTAGGACAACGGAACGGCTTGGGACCGTGGGGGCAGATGGGGTTCACTATGCAACAACAGGAGTAAGACTGACATGTGCACACGGAGGTGTACGCCACTTCGCGCCCCCGCCTAATTCATAGAGAGGCATTCACCTTTTAATGAATAAGGAGCCCGGGACTCCATCCTGCCCCCTTTATCACACCTGGCACGAAAAAAGCTGGTCTTGATGAATTGGGACCGATGTCTAAATTCAGATGTCAGTGCTGCCACAGTTTTTTTTTTTTTTTTTTTTAAGACACGACACGTGTACAGCAATGTTGTTTTTACTTAGCTGTGCGTTATGAACCTTACTGCAGCGGTTTTTCAGGATTCCAGGCGTTATGTGCGCATACCCTAAAGTGATCTCATACTTAGTAATGCATCGTATGCAATGATTCTCTACAAATAATTTATCCCAAAGAGTGTGTGGGTATGCACTCACTTTAGTCGGCTGGATTTGTGCAGACCGAAGAGCCACTTTAAATAAAGCACAAGGTATAGTTACCCCGCATCACAACTTACGAAATGGAGATTGAACATGAACTGAAACAACCGCGATTGCAATCAGGTCTTATCCAATATTGTTGTAGTGCAGATTTGGTTACAGAAATCAGACACCAGAAATCGAAAGACAATATCATCACAACAGAAATATCAATAGGAATTGACTATTGTGTGACAAACGAATTTTACAGCAGCCCTCCTCCACCCTGGCACTGAAAATTGACCATACAATTGTACCGACCTGGTGCCTTCCCTTTTCTTTGTCTGCCGACACCATGGTCCAGCTCCTCCTGCATCCAAGGTGACCGTGGCAGTGACCTAAGGAGCGTAGCGGAAAGTCTGGGCCTTACTTTCAATGCCTCACCTGTGTTATCGGTGCATGGCTCAGGCTGACCACTGCATCAGCCATCCAGGAGGCACAACAGGAACGTAGATCTTAGCAGAGGAGACAGTGAGATGCCTTCAAAGAGCACCAGGTAGACTGACTGCACGTGACAAATGTATAGTCACTTTTCAGAGCCTGGGTGGAGGGTAACTTTAAAGCTATTCTATGTAAAAGAGATACAGGCTCTTTTTGCCTTCCAGTCAATGTTTATACTGTTTTAATGCATCCCAATTGAAAAAGGAAGCCATTTTTTTCCAAACAAAACTCTCAAATAGTTTTGTGTCTACAGCTATTACTCAGGGCTTTTTGTACCCAGATAAAAAACAAAGCCGGTGTTCTCTATTTCTAGTTACGGTACCTTCTATCTGTTCCCAATTACTGGAACCTACCAAATACATGGCCGTGATCGCACAGCCAATAGCCGATACCTGCTGCCCACTGCTTGGGCAGCATGCATCAGCGGACAGGTTCACTTTAAGGTAGTTTGGAAAGTTGCTTCATGTGAAATGCATCAGAACTATAAGATATATCAAGATGGCACTTTTCTTTATAGAAGAACTTTACAAGTTTTAGTATGTTAAACTGGCTACCTCACAATAAAGGGGCTGATGAGCTGAATAAAACGTTACCGCTGCTTATATGTCAATTTCCCCTTCAACCAAGGAGAAGATTCTCCTCTAAGGACATTTCCATTTTTGGTATAATGTTGCCCAATCATAAGAGGGCAGTATTTTTAGGAAAAAAAGCAATTGTCCCAGAGAAAGTCAGAACTGAAATTTTCACTGTGATCTGGTAAAACTGATGAGTCTAATCTTATCACACCAAGATCTCTGCACTCCCGGAGCATACTGACATTACATAGCCAGGATAGGTGGACATAAAATGCACTGGATCTATCCTAGGTATCAGCAAATAATGCTCAGTACCTGGGACAGGTCCCGAGTATGGTACCTCATTACAGTCCAGCTCCCCTCTGCCCACGCTCTCATGTAAGTCATCATACAGTGACCTGACAACTCTGCTCTACTCCTGTCCCAGTGCTTGTAAGGTCAGTAGGAACCAGGAGTGAGGAGACCGCAGTGGGATGAGGCTAGTCGTCAGGCTTAACAGGTTCTGACCTCCTATGGGTTTGCTTTATTTTCCCCATGTATGATGCTGCCTTCTTATGACTGGAAAATATTATACAGGGGAAAAAGAAAACTCCCCCAAATAAGAATCTCTGCTTGGTTGAATGGGATATTAGCATATGAGGATCCCTTAAGTTTAGAAGCCAATGTCTCCACAGTGGAGCCAAGAAATAAAAAATGATGTTAACTCAGCTCTTCAGTCCCTCTAAGACAGGGTAGCCAGTAAGGTGGTAAAAGGTCTTCTTTAAAGATCAGAGCAAGTATAGTACTTTAGATGTCTGCAGAGCGGTGTGGGGGCACTGTCCATTTATAGTATTTCCATATGAATAGGGATATGTTCATATACACTTACTGAGAAGTAAATACTTCTCCTCACCGGGCCCCATACCCAAATTGTTGGGATTATATTATAACACAGAGTGCATTGTCAACTATGTGATCTGCTACTTTAGCCACATTTATATATAAAAAAAAAAAACCACTATAAAACCACATTAAATATATGTCAAGCAGCAACGTCTCTAATTCACTAAATACAATTTCTTAAATACAAATCAAACATGAAAATGGGCAAAGGTTTTATAACATGAATTCGAAATTATTGCAGTGTCAGATCTTACTAGTCAATGCCATGCACAAAATACACATCCCTACAGATTAGGATTGGGAAGCAAAGGCAAATCTCTGATGTTACAGAAACTATGGTTTCCACAGACTTCACTAAAAGACCATTGAACTTTATTTACAAGTGTCCTTCTTTTCCAAGGCTTGTATTGATCTCCTGAACCGCAAATGTCCATAAAACATGAATTTTCTATCTCTAATGGAGACCTCCGTCAGACTTGTGATCCGATTTGTTTTTTTCATTCTTGACTGAGCAAATGAAATATGTCAGTGTGTCCTTTTCATTCACTGGGAGCGTTCTGAAATGACCACCAATGATCTAGGGAGAATAAAATCAACAATCACTAGCATTATAGGTTTATCAAGACTTTGTATTGCAGGAAAAAGTGACAGCTGGATGCATCTAACCCCAAAATGGCAGCGATTTTTATTTTTTGCAATTTCGTTTTTTACTTTTTTCCTCCTAGAGCCATATTTTTTTTCCATGGATTGACATAGCCATACAAGGACATGTTACTATATTAAAGCTCCAGCCGAAAATAAAAATTCACAAAAGGGTTGAAATAGAAATAAAACTCAATTTTTGCAATTGGTTTATATGTTTTATTTTTATTGGCGTAAACTTTGCAGTAAAAATGAGCTACCGATATTAAAAGACGCACCCCATATTTCGAGAAAAAAAAAATAGGATAAAAACTTTTTTTTTTAATAAAATGGTGGTGCTTCTTACAATCCATGCGTCTTATTGCTTACCAGGGTGGTGGCTGCGGTGAAACGGGGTCCCAGGGTTGCTGCTGGCGGAGGCAGGAGCGGTGAGATGCTGTGGATCCCAGACTGGAAGAAAGGAATGTTCGGATGTGCGACGCTGCAGGTGTTCAGTGTTGCGGGGGGCTCCGCCGACATTTTGTGAAAGCCCGGAACCCCTGTACTTCCATGGTTTACTTTGCGGTGGGACTCCGGGAAAATGGCTGCCGGGGGCGACGCATGCGCAGATGGAGATCTAGATACTGAGATTTCATCTCCCAAGATCTCCATCTATGCATGCACCGCTGCCCCCGGCAGCCATTTTCCCAGAGTCCCACCGCAATGTAAACCATGGAAGTGCGGGGGTCCCAGCTTTCACAAAATATCGGCGGGGACCCTGCACTACCGAATGCCCGCAGTGTCGCACTGCCAAAAAACCCTCATCCCAGCCTGCAGCAACGAGCCACTCTTGCCTCCTCCAGCAGCGACCCAGGGACTTTCCTCCACCGCAGCCGGTAAAGTATATTCGAATTATAAGACGCACCCCCATTTTCCCCAAAAAATGTTTTGGGAAAAAAGTGCGTTTTATAATCCAAAAAAATACGGTATAATTTTCCAGTATGATTACAGCAATACCACATTTGTATAGTTTTTAATTACATTTTGGTGCTTGGAAAAAAAAAAGGCAGAACTTTGTAAAAAATAAAATAAATACAATAAAATATTGGCTCGTGTTGCCTTTTTCTGAGACCCATTTTTATTTTTCTGGAAATTAAAACTGTGAGGACTTGTTTTTTTGTGTTATGGTCTGATGTTTTTTTATTGATACCATCTTAGGGTAAACAAGATATTTTCCTTGCTATGTATTGCACATTTTTTGGCGAGGTGACCAAAAAACAGCAATTCTGGCATTTCAATTTCTTTCCCCTTTACCGCATTTACATTATAGATGGGATTTTGGCAATACCAGTTTAATTTTGAAATTGGATTTTTTTTTTATATTAATTTTAAAAACATTTGATAGCTCGTACTATATATTGCAATACTGTAGTATATAGCAGAAATGGCAACTTCCTATTAAGTCCAGCCAGTGGAAACACAAAGTGACGGCACCCGATAATTGCGTTTTGGAGTGTTGGGAATCAAAAACAGCTGACTCCAGAACAGTTGCATTATGTATGTATAACACAGCCAACACCCTCTGTGTTTGGGTGGGCTCAGCTCCTGAGCCTGCTCCCTACACCCGATGTGTAACGATCATGCATGTCCCAAGTAAGGGTTTATACAACAACATGGAACCTCATATACATCTAGACACATTATGAGAATTAATGCTCCGGTTTCCATAATGACACTACTTCTTACCTCAACGAGCTGCGCTTTATTTAGACCAGGCCTCGCTTGCAGTTTGAAGTGTCTCTTATATCTTCTCAGGGTGTTCACTTGCAACTGGAATAGGTCCACCTAGGAGAGGGAAGCAAAAAGGAAAATCAGAAAGACGTCAGAAAGACCAAGGTTATGGCAAGGATTGTTTTTATATCGCTTCCGCTATCCTGAAAGTTAATGCTGGAAGTGGCCTTCAGAACAGTGCACAGGAAATGGGCTTCCTTTACCCTAGACACTTGTACAAAAGTCGTCTGATTAATTATTCAGCACAACATTTCGTTTTTTCTTAATATGCATCTGAAAATACAGCTTTAGGGCACACTGACATGGATAGAAATGCTGCAGATTAGCAAATCTTATCCACACGCTGAAGAATTCTTTAGCAAAAAAAATTGATTTACATTTCACATGTCAATATCCGCAGCATGCCAGTTTCCACTACAGATTTTCAACAGATTTCATCCTTCTAATATAAATCTATCTGAAATCTGTAGCAAATCTTTATGATGAATTTCTAGAAAAAAAAAAAATGTTCTCCTGTGTGGACGTTCACTTAGAGATGTTATCTCCTCAACTTCTTATGGCTGGAAACTGATGGTGAAGAGAGCTCATGGACAAACATTGTCACAGGGGTTACCCGGGACTTTTTATTTTATTTTTTATGATGGCTTATCCTTAGGAAAGGTCATCAATATCAGATTGGTGGGGGTGCGAAACATGGCCACCCCGGCGATCAGGTGTTCTGTGCCAGCAGGAAGTGATTAGTTGAGGAGCAGAAGAGCACAGCGCCATCCACTGTATAGTGGCTGCAGGAGGGTACTGCAGATCCAGCCCTATTCAAATAAACAGGCGTGGATCTGCAGTACCCCGCTGTGGCCACTATAGAGTTCACGGAGCTGTGTAGCTGCACTTCACAACTGAGCACATTTGTCCTCCGCTGGCACCTGGAACAGCAGAATGATAGGGGTTACAGGTGTCACAACCCCATGATCTGATATTGATGACCTATCCTAAGGACGGATGGTGCTGTGAGGATTTGTTCAGTTTTGATGGAAAGGAGATTGAACAGAGATGTCTGTATGTAACATTCTGCAGAGAGGAGCTGCTGACAAAGTTGGTCAGGACCAGACCAAATGCACAACTACGATTACAGAGAACATTACTAGTTAGACACTGGGTTTTATCTGCATTGTGTACAAATATACGTCTGCAGAGCGCCTGTGCAGAACTGGTTTCTGCAACTACAATGGGGAAAAATAAGTATTTGATACACTGCTGATTTTGCAAGTTTTCCCACCTACAAAGAATGGAGAGGTCTGTCATTTTTATCATAGGTATCTTAAAATAAATCCAGGAAATCACATTGTATGATTTTTACATAATTAATTTGCGTTTTATTGCATGAAATAAGTATTTGATACAATAGAAAAACAGAACTTAACCCCTTCATGAACGGAGCTTTTTTGGTTTTGCGTTATCGTTTTTTTCGCTCCCCTCATTCCCAGAGCCATAACTTTTTTTTACTTTTCCATCAATATGGTCATGTTAGGGCTTATTTTTTGCGGGACAAGTTGTACTTTTGAACGACACCATTGGTTTTACCATGTCGTGTACTAGAAAACGGGGAAAAAATTCCAAGTGTGGTGAAACTGCAAACAAAGTGCAATTCCACAGTTGGTTTTTGTTTGGCTTTTTTGCTAGGTTCACTAAATGCTAAAACTGTCCTGCCATTATGATTCTCCAGGTCATTTCGAGTTCACAGACACCAAACATGTCTAGGTTCTTTTTTATCCAAGTGGTGAAAAAAAAATTGCGCCATTTTCCGAGACCCGTAGCGTCTCCATTTTTCGTGATCTCGGGTTAGGTGAGGGCTTATTTTTTGCATGCCGAGCTGACGTTTTTAATGATACCATTTTAATGCAGATACGTTCTTTTGATTGCCCATTATTGAATTTTAATGCAATGTCGTGGCGACCAACAAAAAGTAATTCTGGCGTTTTGACTTTTTTTTTTTTTTTATTCCTACGCAGTTTAGCGATCAGGTTAATCCTTGTTTTATTGATAGATCGGGCGATTATAAAAGCTGCAACACCAAATATGTGTATGTTTGATTTTTTTTTTTGGCTTTGAATGTGGCGAAAGGGGGGTGATTTGAACTTTTATTTTCTTTTATATTTTTAAAACTATTTTTCTTTAACTTTTGGCATCCTTCAATAGTCTCCATGGGAGGCTAGAAGTTGCCATAGCTCGACTGGCTCTGCTACGTAGAGGTGATGTTCAGATCGCCTCTATGTAGCAGAATTACAGACTTGCTATGAGCGCCGACCACTGAGTGGCAGTCACAGCAATCCGGCACTGACAGCCATAGAGGTCAAGGAGACCTCTGATTGTCAACGAATCGAAGGGGGGGTCACCGATGCGCGTATTTACGGCCCGATGGACGGAAGAGCGATTTAAATGCTGCTGTCAGAGTTTGACAGTGGCAATTAACTAGTTAATAGCCGCGGGCAGATCGCGATTCTGCCCACAGCTATTACGGACACATGTCAGCTGTTCAAAACAGTGGATATGTCTCGGCTTTGAGGTGGGCTCACCGCCAGAGCCCACATCAAAGTGGGGGATACTGACATGGGCGTATTAGTAAGTCTGATGTCAGTAAGGGTTAATATTTGGTACAGAAACCATTATTTCTAATTTCAGAGGTCAGAAGTTTCATGTAGTTTTTGACCAAGTTTGTATACGCTGCAACAGGGATTTTGGCCTACTCCTCCATACAGATCTTCTCCAGATCTTTCAGGTTTTGAGACTGTCACTGGTCAACATTCAGTTTCAGCTCCCTCCAAAGATTTTCTACGGAGTTCAGCAGGTCAGGAGACTGCTTAGGCCACTCCAGGACCTTGAAATGCTTCTTACGGAGCCTCTCCTTGCCCTGGCTATCTGTTTCGGGTCATTGTCATGCTGCTAGACCCAGCCATGACCCATCTTCAATGCTCCTACTGAGGGAAGGAAGTTGTTGGCGAAAATCTCACGATACATGACCCAATCCATCCTCCCTTCAATACGGTGCAGTTGTACTTTCCCTTTTGGTGATGGTGTTGTGTATTACTAACAGTAGTGCTTGAGACTGTGGTCCCATCTCTCTTCAGGCCATTGACCAGGATGTCCCGTGTAGTTCTGGGCTGATTCCTGACCTTTCTCAAAAACATCCTTACCCCACGAGGCAAGATCTTGCATGGAGCCCCAGGTAAGGAAGACTGACAATCATCTTGTGTTTCTTCCATTTTCTAATAATTGTGCCAACAGCTGTTGCCTCCCCACTAAGGCGCTTTCCTATTGTCCTGTAGTCCATCTCAGCCTTGGGCAGGTCTACAGTTTCGTCCTTTGTGTCCCTAGACAGCTCTTTGGTCTTGGCCATGGCAGAGAGGTTGGACTGTGATTGACTGAGTGTGTGGACAGGTGTCTTTTACACAGGTAATGAGTTCAAACAGGTGCAATTAATACAGGCAATGAGTGCAGAGTAGGAGGACTTCTTAAAGAAAAACTAGCAGGTCTGCGAGAGCCAGAATTCTTACTGGTTGGTAGGAGATCAAATATTTATTTCATGCAATAAAGTGCAATTTAATTATTTAAAAATTATACAGTGTGATTTTCTGATTTTATTTTCAGATTCTGTGTCTCACAGTTGAAGTGTACCTACTATAAAAATGACAGACATCTCCATACTTTGTAGGTGGGAAAACTCATAAAGTCTGTGTATCAAATACTTATTTTCCCCACTGTATTTGGTACTCCATGGTGGTAATACTAGCGCAATATATTACTACAAAGAGCATCTACTACATTATCTGTAATTATATATATATATATATATATATATATATATATATATATATATATATATATATATATATATATATATATATATATATATATATATATATAGCATCGTGATTACTCCCGCCTCCTGCACAGTAGCTCCGCCCCCCACATCACCACACACAATCCTGCCCTCCACCACATCACCACACACAATCCCGCCCCCCACCACATCACCACACACAATCCCGCCCCCCACCACATCACCACACATATTCCCGCCCCAACACATCACCACACAACCCCGCCCCCCAACACATCACCACACATATTCCCGCCCCCCACCCCATTACCACACATAATCCCGCCCCCCACCACATTACCACACATAATCCCGCCCCCCACCACATTACTACACATAATCCCACCCCACCACATTACTACACATAATCCCACCCCACCACATTACCACAGATAATCCCGCCCCCCACCACATTACCACAGATAATCCCGCCCCCCACATCACCACACATAATCCCGCCCCCCACATCACCACACATAATCCCGCCCCCACCACACTACTACACATAATCCCGCCCCCACCACACTACTACACATAATCCCGCCCCCACCACACTACTACACATAATCCCGCCCCCACCACATTACCACACATAATCCCGCCCCCCCACATTACCACACAATCCCGCCCCCCACCGCATTAACACATATAATCCCGCCCCCCCACCACATTACCACACATAATCCCCCCCCCCATTACTACAGATAATCCTGCCCCCCACCACATTACTACAGATAATCCTGCCCCCCACCACATTACCACACATAATCCCGCCCCCCAGCACATTACCACATAATCCCGCCCCCACCACATTACCACACATGATCCCGCCCGCCATTACCACACATAATCCCACCCCCCACCAAATATAATCCAGCCCCCCACCACATTACCACACATAATCCCACGCCCCCAACACACACATAATCCCGCCCCCCAACACATCACCACATAATCTTGGCCCCCCACCACATCACCACACATAATCCCCCCCCCCAACACATCACCACACATAATCCCGCCCCCCACCCCATTACTACACATAATCCCGCCCCCCCACCGCATTACCACACATAATCCCACGCCCCCAACACACACATAATCCCGCCCCCCCACCCCATCACCACACATAATCCCGCCCCACCACCCCATCACCACACATAATCCCGCCCCCCCACCCCATCACCACACAATCCCGCCTCCCCACATTACCACATAATCTTGCCCCCCTACCACATCACCACACATAATACCGCCCCCCACCACATCACCACACATAATCTTGGCCCCCCACCACATCACCACACATAATCCCACCCCCCCCCAACACATCACCACACATAATCCCGCCCCCCACCCCATTACTACACATAATCCTGCCCCCCCACCGCATTACCACACATAATCCCACGCCCCCAACACACACATAATCCCGCTTCCCCACCCCATCACCACACAGGACTGCAGGAGGAAGGGTGACTTTCATTTTGGTTACCATTGCCTATATATTATGAGTGAGGAAAAGACATGTAAAGGTCAACAAAAGGCTCCCTGAAGTCAATTCTTAAAAGTTGCGAACTATTATCAGGGTGGTCCTTCAAACTAAAAGGGGTCTTTAAAGTTAAAACCACAGAACACTTTCACTTTTTAAGGTATGGAGTTTTGGAGTGTTGTATTTTATGACATTACATAACCCCCACCAATGTCCCCTGCAAAAAAAAAAAAAAAAACAAACAAGAAACAACAGCCTTTATTGTCCATAACAATCAATCACAACATGGTTTTAATTTTGTATTCTGCTTTTGAAAAATGAAAATTGTGCTGTGATTTCTTGCTACTTGCAAAGAGTGTCTTTTTAGACACTTTTAGAAATCTACCCCGTATGCTGGGATACTGACATTGCATAACACATAATAGTTGACAGGCACCTGCGTGGTGATATTCAAGATCCTGAGGCTATGTGCACACGTTGCGGATTTTGCTGCGGATCCGCCGAGGATTGTCCGCTGCGGATTCGCAGCAGTTTTCCATGAGTTTATAGTACCATGTAAACCTATGGAAAACAAAATCTGCAGAGCACGTGCTGCGGTAAAAAAATGTGCGGAAACGTTGCGTTGTTTATTCCGCAGCATGTCAATTCTTTGTGCGGATTCTGCAGCAGTTTACACCTGCTCCATAATAGTAATCCACAGGTGTAAAACTGCATGTGGAATCCCTACAAAAACCGCAAAAAAAAGGGAATTCCGCAGTAAATCCGCAGTGGATTTCCTGCGGATTTACCAAAATCAGTGCGGAAAAATCTGCACACCTTTCCGCATCGTGTGCACATACCCTGAATACTCTGGTCAATCGTCAGTATAAATACTAAACAACAGCTTTTCAGCTATCTATATTTCAGCTAAGGCAGCCATTCTTCCATCTTCATCACCTACTAATTGCTTGCTTAGGCCACGTGCACACGTTCAGTATTTGGCTATGTGCACACGCTGAGGAATGGTGTGCAGATTTTTCCACACTGTTTTTTGGTAAATCCGCAGGTAAACCGCACTGCGGGTTACCCGCGGTTTTTGCGCGGATTCCACCTGCGGTTTTACACCTGCGGATTCCTATAGAGGAGCAGGTGTAAACCTCTGCGGAATCCGCACAAAGAATTGACATGCTGCGGAAAATAAACCGCTGCATTTCCGTGCGTTTTTTTCTGCAGCATGTGCACTGCGGATTTTGTTTTCCATAGGTTTACATGGTACTGTACACCTCATGGAAAACTGCTGCGGATCCGCAGCGTCAAATCCGCTGCGGACCCGCAGCAAAATCCGCAGCGTGTGCCCTTTCACATCAGTATTTGTGAGCTAAAACCAGACGTGGAACAATCAAAGGAAAAATAGAATAGAAACCCATGCACCACTTCTGTATTGTTCACCCACTCCTGATTTTGGCTTACCCATACTGAGATACAAAACTCACCATAGAATCAATGTGTAACACGTGCCCTTAGTAGAAATTTAATTTTTGACATCCTTTAAGGAAGGGCTGTCAACCACCCAATAATTCCTGAGTAGTCCATAAAAAAACACTTTTTCCCTATCCCTAAAAAATATTCAGTGAAGTGTATGCGAAACTTGTACAGATTGTTATGACTGAAATTATCATAATTTCACAGGTCGCAGTGAATGAAGATATCAGGATTATGAGCTGCAGTCCATTAGAATCGTAATGATTTATTATGGTATTCCAATATGTCGGTAAAAATGTTGGCTGTCCCTCATTTTTTCATAAGCTGGATGCACCTGGTTACATAGACTTTAGCAAGCAACAAGTAAAAAACAAAACTGAGATGAATACTCCTTGTTCTGGTTTCTTCTGAACATGAACCTGACCAAATAAACAAAGGCTTTTCTCCTATTCTGAAACAATTTTTTACCCCAAGATGAGTTCTGGACAGATACAGGGGTGGATAACGCTGCCATGAAACACTACTATGAATACAGAAAATGAAAAAGCCTCCTTAGAGACTGCCATCATCTGTCGATGAGTGAAGTGATCAAATATCCATTCTATCCAATCACAATATTGAGAATCAATTCGATTTCTATCAATTAGAGATGATGGTTTTGTTTCTCAGCTGTATTATTAGTAAAACTGAAACCGGCTGCCGACTTAGCACTAACGTCATGTACATTCACACATAAAAGGTCTTCTCCGGACTCCATTGTACAGGCAGTGCCTCAGAAGTCACACATCAAACACCATCTTCCTAAGTCTTTCTTTACAAGAAAGACATTTTCATCTTAGTCCCAGAGTTTTAAAGTAAAGACACATAAAGGCCATCCTTCACATATGAAGAAATGAAGGCCATGGGGCAGTGTCATTAAATCTTGCTCTACACACATCTAAAGAGAAGTGACACTATGCATTCAACTGAAACTCTTAAGGAACAATGGACAGAGTGAAAGCTAATAAAGTGTAACTGCAACTGGTACCTTAATAAAAACACGTCTATCAGAACATTTACCTCTGGGGTATCAGCGTCGTGAACCGGAGAATCTGCATCGTCGTCATCGCTACCTTTTCTTTTCCGTCTGTTTCTCACACTCTGAATTAGGTTCTTGTGGAAGTCACAGATATAAAGGTGTCTTGCCTAAGAAAAGAAAACAGGAACAATAAACAGTAGAACAAGAGGAAAATCCACAGAATACATAAAAATACATCACACATGCCCTGGTTAGAAGGTCTTTTTTAACCTATGCTAGGTTCACATTTAGGCCTCGTTCAGATGTCCATTTTTCACAAACGTGTTCTAGGCATGGTTTACACTTATGGAACATGCAGCCATTATAATCTATGGAGCCGGTCACACATCCGACACTATTAAAAGGGACAAATCCGCGGTCCCAGATGTTCGACTTGTTATACCTGGTGTAAAAATGGCCACAGACTGAGACCTGCTCTCCAGTACAGACGGAGGAAAGAGTTGTAGTGGACGATTTAGCCATTCACTACCGAAATCAGTACGAAGCTGGGTTTCCCAAAGAGATAATGCAGAGCACTTTGTGGGCCTTGTGGAAAGATACTTGGCTATGGATAATGCCCTACGCAACCAAGCGAGCCTGAGGTCACATTTCCGGGAGACCCAACGAAGGGGTCCAAGTCTATGTCTGAGGTGCACACAAAGGCTCAGGAGGAGTCAGAGTTGGCTTCAATGAGTACATCTCATACCATTGTCTTTTGGAGCGGTTGTGTCCCGGGTCATATCTCAGCCATTTATCCCTTGAACTCTGAGACAATGGACTGCAATGTAGGCCGGCACTACTCTTAGTTAGACTACCTTGACTGCAGCGCTGTTAATCATCCTGGCGAGGGGCCTCACGAATGCCACGTGACTGAACGATGTCCATGTGAAAGGACTTCTGGACTCAGGAAGTTTGACGACCCTGCACTAACTGATCCGTGACTGAAAAGATAGTCACCGCCCCATGACTGAAAGAAAAGGTCTGTGAGGAAATCCTCGAATGATATAAAGTGTTTTTAAACCTAATACTTGAAGATTTTCTTTGACAAAAACATGTTCGGGATGCACACTGCATCACTACCAGCACACTGGGACCAGTTTAATAGCTAGAAACGAGGCGACAGGTTCCTTTAAGTTCTGTTTTTCCTATTGTATTAAATACTTATTTCATGCAATAAAATGCAAATGAATTATGTAAAAAGCATACAATGTGATTTTCTGGATTTTATTTTTAGATTCTGTCTCTCACAGTCGAAGTGTACCTATGATAAAAATTACAGACGTCTCCATTCTTTGTAGGTGGGAAAACTTGCAGAATTGGACGTACCAAATACTTATTTTTCCCACTGTATATACACGCGTGCACACACACACACACACACACACACACACGAGCGTCCAGTGGGCAGTCCTATTCAGTGATTGTGCATGGAGAAATGGCTGTCAATCGTGACTAGAACCGCCCACTGGACTTACACATACAAACACCGGGGATTTCAGTGACTAAAATGCTAGGTTCACTGAAACTTTTCCTACAAAAATTCACATCAATCTGATCGGCTCCTCCAGTTCTCTGCCATCCCGCCTGCAGATCACACACCATTTTCAACATGACAGGCTCCCTTTAAAGTGGTCGGCAACAGCAATTAATTCAAGTCCCCAATGAAAGTAAAAACAATGGATACTTGTCTCCCACAGACGAACCACTCCAGTGATGTTGGCACCGCTGTTCCCAGAGGTTAACGTGACATTGTTGGGTTACAGCTGCCACTCATTGGCTGTAGCGGACATGTGACACAACGTCACCCTCTGGGAACAGAGGCGCCAACATCTCTGTGACAATGTGAGTCTCTCTTATTTTTATTTTAATTGTGATCCTGAACTGATAAAATAGGGGTTGTCCACTAAAGGGAATCTGTTGTCAAATATTTGCAATTTAATCCGAGATCAGCAAAACATAGGGGCAGAGTCCCTGATTCCAGGGATATTTCAATTGCTCAGCAGCTTGCTGTAATTTCACTACAATCAGTATTTTATCAGCAGGAGATCATCATTGCAGGCCAGTCAAGCTAATCTGTGTTAACTGGCCCCACCCCCTCTAATAATTGGCAGCTCGCTGACAATGCACAATGTACACAGGAAGCTGCCAATCATTGGGGTGGGCACAGTTATACAGAGCTCAGCATTCTGACCACTGCTACATCTACAACAGTGAGAGAAGGCCCTTATCTACACTTCTGGTCTTTCCCACAGGCAGAGCCATACAATCCCACTCACAACAGGCAACTGCATGAGCTTCCCTGAGCATTTCTCATTCTACGGAGGAAGACTACAAACTACAAACTACCTTTGTTTTCGGAACAGTCCCTGCTGATACAGTGTCCTCCTGCAAGCAGAAGCCAGGATCTGTCACATGTATCATCACTGTTGTCAAAGCAATTTAGTTACCTGTAGATGTATGAAATGCAGCGACGCTATGTGTAATATGGACGGGTGTCAAATGTTTACATAGTGTATTATATACGTCCACTAATTAATACTATTGTTTAGTTCGATTAAAATAGGTTACGTTTTCCTGCCTGCAGTTCTTAGTATATATTTATAGGGAGTAGATATCATTATAGAAAATACTGAGTTTTCAGATAAAGAGATTGATATCCATCTGCATCTAGAGCCTCCCCGCCTAGGGCTGAACATAGATTATTGCACAATATACAGTTTAAAGGGGTTGTCTGGTGAAAATAAGTTATCATAATGTGCTGACTGGTGCGGGGACTAGAGGTCTGACCCCCAGCAATCAGGGGAGTTTACATCCACAAGAAGGACCAAATATACCAGTTACAAAAATAATAGGCAATTGGAATGCCCGACCACCGCTCCATTCATTCTCTTTTCCCCTCGTAAGAAATGAATGGAGCGATGATCAGGCATGTGCACGGCTGCTCCATTCTAATGGGGATAAAAGTATCCCATTCTGCTGATCAGAGCGGGTCCCCGCAGCCAGACCCCAAGAGATTACAAAGTTATCACCTATCCTGCAAAGAGTCCATAACTTGCTTTTACCGAAATATCCCTTTAAAGACTACCTGTCATCAGGTCAAAAGTAGAACGTTTTTGCTCATATTTTATACACCATAAATCGCCATCCTGCTAGCATTAAAGGGCCACTGTCACCCCCCTCCAGCCGTTATAAACTAAAAGAGCCACCTTGTGCAGCAGTAATGCTGCATTCTAACAAGGTGGCTCTTTTAGTTTTAGGTTCAAGTATACCCCAAATAAAGCGTTTTGATACTTAGCCACAATTCTTGTCTCTAGCCAGGTAGGCGGGTCCTCACTCCCCAGCTTGACCAGCTCCTCTGCCGTCACTCACATCTTCCTGCACTTTCGGCGCCGCACCCTCAGCGCTGTTATCGTTTCAAAACCGGCGCCTGCGCTGTGTACTGGTGTCCTGCGCAGACGCAGTAAGCTCTGGCCGTCTGATGTCCCAGCCAGGCTTGCACACTGCGCCTGCGCGGGCATTGCGGCCAGCCACCTTTGGAATCCCAGCCCCGCACTGTGTTATGCATTATGCACAGTGCGGGGCGGGGATTCCAAAGGTTCCACCTATACAGAATATTCCGTGTAATAGCTGATACCAGAGAACAAAAGACATCCACAGAACACCAGGATGGATCGCTGCACAGCAAATAGCTGTAGGACCTGCGATGACGTCACTGCCATGTGATTGCCCTAATAACATGGCAGTGACGTCATCGCAGGTCCTACAGCTATTTGCTGTACAGTGGCCCTTTAATGTACGGCAAGCTATAATGTATAGATACTAACAAGGAGGTGCAACCTACGTGTGCTCGGTTTTTAGCTATATTTAAAGTTAGGATTTTCAGAACTGCGTTCCCAAAAGAAAAAAATAAATTAAAAGGCACATTACCAAATCATGCTCTCATGCTCAAGGTTTCTTTAATTCTGTTTTCTATCATGTTCCAACAAACACTTATTTTACCTGGACGGCCAGGCTGGATCAAATCCTTCCTTCATCTAAGTCATGAAAAAGAATGGAGCACAAAAACAGGTACGGAAAATAAAAGTATAGCCACCTGACGAAGCAGGTTGTGAAAACGCGCGTCAGTGAGGTGGGCAGACAGACCCCCTGCTTACTTGGCATTTTGCTTTATACCCAATCCTATTCCTTTTGGTTATTGCATTATTTTTTAGAATGAGGCTTTTTCCTTCTCTTAGGCCTCATTCAGACCACAGTGTTATACTCTATTTTTGTAGAGTGGTCCAGACCAAATCACGGAGATGTGTCAGATTTTGATTCAAATCACAGATCAAACTCGCCAATGTAAGTCTTTAGATTTGTAAGAAAAAGTTAAAAAAGATTGGACAACACCTGAACACTATCTGTGTGCTGCCCGTATTTTTATTTTTTGATAAGAACTTGAGATGCCTCCAACAGTTTTTTTTTTTTGCATGCTGGAAAAACTGATGGTAAAAACCGACACACTGACCAAACAGCGGTGAACAACAGTCATTTTCTCTGCACACAAGAAAAATCCATAAATTCTGAATGAGGAATTAGGTGCACGTCCCGGACACATTCTGCCTCCACTCCTATGTCACCAGCCTACTAGGAGTAAGGTTTATTTGTACCTGCGCTGCTGTCTTATGGTTACATAGGCACCAGCAATACGTATTATGGGCTTATCCCACCTCTTCCACCTTTTCTTACAAAGTGGTTTATTTTATGCATATGGTTTTTATATCCTGAAATCTAAGGAAGCTCGTATGTGATATGCATACTCCCGGGCAGGGCCCATATGCGTTATGCATACTCCTGGGCAGGGCCCATGTGTGTTATGCATACTCCCGGGCAGGGCCCATATGTGTTATGCATACTCCCGGGCAGGGCCCATATGCATTATGCATACTCCCGGGCAGGGCCCACATGTGCTATGTATACTCCCGGGCAGGGCCCATATGTGTTATGCATACTCCCGGGCAGGGCCCATATGTGTTATGCATACTCCCGGGTAGAGCCCATATGTGTTATGCATACCCCCAGGCAGGGCCCATATGCGTTATGCATACTCCCGGGCAGGGCCCATATGCGTTATGCATACTCCCAGGCAGGGCCCATATGTGTTATGCATACTCCCAGGCAGGGCCCATATGTGTTATGCATACTCCCGGGCAGGGCCCATATGTGTTATGCATACTCCCGGGCAGGGCCCATATGTGTTATGCATACTCCCGGGCAGGGCCCATATGTGTTATGCATACCCCCAGGCAGGGCCCATATGCGTTATGCATACTCCCGGGCAGGGCCCATATGCGTTATGCATACTCCTGGGCAGAGCCCGTCTAGATTGGATAACCCCGTTAATTGCAGTGTTTTACCAATCATGATTACACTGTAAATCGTGAACCCTTAGTAGGACTCAAAAATAAATCTGGCCATGCTCTGATAACCTGATAAAAAAGGTTTATCATAGAATTGGTCACCGAGTTGCAGCTATAACACTTCCAGCCTTCAGGGAAGGATTTCTGCAGGAATTTGGAGTGGGGGAATTTTCGACCATTCATTGAGGAGAGGATTAGTGCGGTCAGATGCTGATGCTGGAGAAGAGGGGCCGGGCTAGTTGAAAGTAGAATATTTAGGAGGTAGGAAGGTTCCATGGACTGACTTGTTACAAGGGGGGCCTCCTTCTACAGTAGCACATTGAAATTCAGGGAGCTCTCCAGGAGCCATTCTTATACAAATGTCAGTAGAGGCAGTCGCATGTTAGGGGCTGGATTTTATGCATCTGTGACAATGGGACTGAATGAAAACCCTGAATTCAATGGGTGGGTGTCCCAAATACTATTGTATAAGCCAGCCCTGCGATCACACAACACACCGGGTACAAGTATGTGTAAGGGGAGTGTATTGTTACCATACAGCTCCCAAACAAAGCAATTATTATGCTTGTCTACAGAGCAACACGGGGGAAGTAAATGCAAAGCCGTGCAATCAAAATCATTTAGGAAAAAGACTACAAAGGGATCAGTATTAATTAAGGACAAATTAAGGCCATTCTGGTGGCACCAGCGGCGTAGCTCCTACAACTTGTAAGGGGCCCCAATGGCCTCGGGATAAGACGGCCTTGTGAATATAATGTGTATTATTAGCATTTAGGCAAGTGCGATTGTCACTGTCCTGCTGACATGGGGGAGGAAGGCCCTTACTGGAAGTAGAGAACCCCCCCCCATCCCCGCAAAACAGTCTGGAAGCCTCCATACACTGACACTTAGGAGATCCAAAGAAACGTAACAGTCTGACTACAAAAATAAGGTGTCAACACAGTTCACATGATGCAAAGCGGTTTTTTGCTGCTATTTTAAAAAGTTTGGTAAAAATCCTCCCATGTTACCACCTTTTCGGAGAATCACGGCCAAAAACATATTGCATATACATTGTGTGAAGACACGTTCCTACGGTTAGTAACTGATGATGAAGACTTTCTGCACCTATTACCGTAGGTAAATTAGGGTCACTGCGTCTTTTAGGCTACAGTTTTTGTCTCTTTTTGTTATGTCATGTTTTAAATAAAGCTGCTTTGCTTTTGATACTTCCGGGTATTTGGCTTTCACAAAACTACTGATACAGCCATGTGCATTTTTGATATAGTACATGCTGAAACGCACTAAAAAGACACGTGGGTTTTTTACCTGCAGATTTTCTGCATCTAATGTAATCCTAAGGAGGAAATCTGCACATAAAACTCGGTGTAATCACGAGATATTGACGCAGATTTCAAGCATGGGTCAGTTTACGCTGAGTAAAAAAAACAAACCTCGAGTATATGAGATTTCTAGGAATCCCAGCCAGGCCCATTACAGGCCAATGTGCTGCTTTGGAGGAAGTGGCCCCTCACCTATCGGGCCCCTGGGTGCCTGCACCAATAGTACGTCCACCCCCAGCCTCTTTCCATTATCTTTTCTTATATGAGAAAAAAAAACAGATCATTTTTAATCAGAGTGCGGGATCTAATTTTAAGTATTTTTTGTCTACGTGTCCATCATCAGCATGGAATCTGATTTAAAAAAAAAAAAAAAAATCCACGGTTATCGTACCCAGTAAAGCACGGACAGCACTCAGATGGCACATGGCTGGCATAATACAAGTGACATTTGTTTCTTTCTATTTGACCGTAATGAATATTTCTATCAGAAAAAACACAGCCATATACAGGTCCTTCTCAAAAAATTAGCATATAGTGTTAAATTTCATTATTTACCATAATGTAATGATTACAATTAAACTTTCATATACTATAGATTCATTATCCACCAACTGAAATTTGTCAGGTCTTTTATTGTTTTAATACTGATGATTTTGGCCTACAACTCCTGATAACCCAAAAAACCTGTCTCAATAAATTAGCATATTTCACCTGGCCAATCAAATAAAAGTGTTTTTTAATAACAAACAAAAAAACCATCAAATAATAATGTTCAGTTATGCACTCAATACTTGGTCGGGAATCCTTTGGCAGAAATGACTGCTTCAATGCGGCGTGGCATGGAGGCAATCAGCCTGTGACACTGCTGAGATGTTATGGAGGCCCAGGATGCTTCAATAGCGGCCTTAAGCTCATCCAGAGTGTTGGGTCTTGCGTCTCTCAACTTTCTCTTCACAATATCCCACAGATTCTCTATGGGGTTCAGGTCAGGAGAGTTGGCAGGCCAATTGAGCACAGTAATACCATGGTCAGTAAACCATTTACCAGTGGTTTTGGCACTGTGAGCAGGTGCCAGGTCGTGCTGAAAAATGAAATCTTCATCTCCATAAAGCATTTCAGCCGATGGAAGCATGAAGTGCTCCAAAATCTCCTGATAGCTAGCTGCATTGACCCTGCCCTTGATGAAACACAGTGGACCAACACCAGCAGCTGACATGGCACCCCACACCATCACTGACTGTGGGTACTTGACACTGGACTTCAGGCATTTTGGCATTTCCTTCTCCCCAGTCTTCCTCCAGACTCTGGCACCTTGATTTCCGAATGACATGCAAAATTTGCTTTCATCAGAAAAAAGTACTTGGGACCACTTAGCAACAGTCCAGTGCTGCTTCTCTGTAGCCCAGGTCAGGCGCTTCTGCCGCTGTTTATGGTTCAAAAGTGGCTTTACCTGGGGAATGCGGCACCTGTAGCCCATTTCCTGCACACGCCTGTGCACGGTGGCTCTGGATGTTTCCACACCAGACTCAGTCCACTGCTTCCTCAGGTTCCCCAAGGTCTGGAATCGGTCCTTCTCCACAATCTTCCTCAGGGTCCGGTCACCTCTTCTCGTTGTACAGCGTTTTCTGCCACATTGTTTCCTTCCAACAGACTTACCATTGAGGTGCCTTGATACAGCACTCTGGGAACAGCCTATTTGTTGAGAAATTTCTTTCTGGGTCTTACCCTCTTGCTTGAGGGTGTCAATGATGGCCTTCTTGACATCTGTCAGGTCGCTAGTCTTACCCATGATGGGGGTTTTGAGTAATGAACCATGCAGGGAGTTTTTAAAAGCCTCAGGTATCTTTTGCATGTGTTTAGAGTTAATTAGTTGATTCATAAGATTAGGGTAATAGGTCGTTTAGAGAACCTTTTCTTGATATGCTAATTTATTGAGACAGGTTTTTTGGGTTATCAGGAGTTGTATGCCCAAATCATCAGTATTAAAACAATAAAAGACCTAACAAATTTCAGTTGGTGGATAATGAATCTATAATATATGAAAGTTTAATTGTAATCATTACATTATGGTAAATAATGAAATTTAACACTATATGCTAATTTTTTGAGAAGGACCTGTAACTACGGGCAATACGGACATCTGGGTGATGGACAGGCCCGGCCGACAGTCGTGTCTGGGCAATATCACAGCGACAGCTCCGATTTCAGGCTGCCGCTCTCATTGTCCCCAGAGATACGTCGCCACCAGACACGTCGGCCGATGGCTTTCTCATGGAGCACACAGGAGTGATTGCAGGATGAGCACACCTATGTAGGGGAGGGCGGGCAGCCGGGCATCGGAGGGGCACTGTGGCCCTTAGCACCTGCTACAATCACCTGACGGCGGCGGATCTTCCCAGAGGACTGGCCTAGTGACCTGTACCCCATACACATCAGACGGCATCGTATGTGGGGCTTTTATTACAAGGCTGGGTATTTATGTGGCATGTACTGCAGCGGGCAGAGGAGCATCCCGCACAACCACCAGGGAATTCAGAGCGTATCCACATAGAGCCCACAGGATGCCACAAATCAGCGGCCGTGAGACTGTTGTGGGCGCAGTCTGGGAACAAGCTGGGCTAGTGGCAGCCCCCTGGGAGCAGTGCAGCTGGACAACAACTTCATTCTGCACACGCCATAATACTAGCACCAAGTCCTTCAGCGGTCACAGCGGCCATGATCTTACAACAGCACAAAAAACTAACTTCTGCCACACTGACAAGGACTACAACTCCCAGGAGTGTGGGAATAATGCGACACACGGCCGTGCATGTCTGCCCTGCTGAGCCCCAGCACACACTGCTTGTGCCGCAGTCTCCTGTGCGCAGGAACCGCTGCGCTGGCTGCTCACAGGGAACAATAGCGTCCGGTCACCTGTGCGATGATGGGGGGCCGCACGTCACACCTCGGGGTCAGAGCTCGGCTGCACGCCGGGCCGCCTGCGCCATCCCCCGGACACAACACGTGTGTGATGCTAGTGAGCAGAGACAGCTGCCGCCACCTGGTCCACAGAGCCATGGAACGGCACCGGCCACACACGGGGCAGCACCCAGCACCCGCCGCTGGGCGAGATGGCACCAGGGCTCACGGACGGCGGCAGTGACCGAAACGAACCACATGCAATGTACAGCAATGGTGTCTGCAGAAGTGTGTGTGTCCACACCCTAGTATGGCTATATAGTGTATACAGGGGCTACACCAGTATATACCTAGCATGAGCCCAGTATATGTATGTAATGTGTATGGAAGACTATATACATGATATGTATGTGTATACACACACACTCAGGTGATACCAGTATACACCTAGCATGAGAACAATATACTGTATGTAGTGTATACGGAGGCTACACCAGTATACATGTGTAGTATGAGCTTAGAATATATGTGTGTGCATGTACGGTATACACGTGCAGCATGAGTACAGTGTATATGTCATGTGCAGACAGTATACATGTGTAGTATGAGCACAGTATATATATATATATATATATATATATATATATATATATATATATATATATCAGGTGTATGTACAGTATACACGTGCAGCACGAGCACAGTATATGTCGTGTGTATGTACAGTATACACGTGCAGCACGAGCACAGTATATGTCATGTGTATGTACAGTATACACGTGCAGCACGAGCACGGTATATGTCAGGTGTATGTACAGTATACACGTGCAGCACGAGCACGGTATATGTCAGGTGTATGTACAGTATACACGTGCAGCACGAGCACGGTATATGTCAGGTGTATGTACAGTATACACGTGCAGCACGAGCACGGTATATGTCAGGTGTATGTACAGTATACACGTGCAGCACGAGCACAGTATATGTCATGTGTATGTACAGTATACACGTGTAGCACGAGCACAGTATATGTCATGTGTATGTACAGTATACACATACACATGACATACTGTGCTCGTGCTGCATGTACAGTATACACGTGCAGCACGAGCACAGTATATGTCATGTGTATGTACAGTATACACGTGCAGCATGAGCACAGTATATGTCAGGTGTATGTACAGTATACACGTGCAGCACGAGCACGGTATATGTCAGGTGTATGTACAGTATACACGTGCAGCACGAGCACAGTATGTCATGTGTATGTACAGTATACACGTGCAGCACGAGCACAGTATGTCATGTGTATGTACAGTATACACGTGCAGCACGAGCACAGTATATGTCATGTGTATGTACAGTATACACGTGCAGCACGAGCACAGTATATGTCATGTGTATGTACAGTATACACGTGCAGCACGAGCACAGTATATGTCATGTGTATGTACAGTATACACGTGCAGCACGAGCACGGTATATGTCATGTGTATGTACAGTATACACGTGCAGCACGAGCACGGTATATGTCAGGTGTATGTACAGTATACACGTGCAGCACGAGCACGGTATATGTCATGTGTATGTACAGTATACACGTGCAGCACGAGCACAGTATATGTCATGTGTATGTACAGTATACACGTGCAGCACGAGCACAGTATATGTCATGTGTATGTACAGTATACACGTGCAGCACGAGCACGGTATATGTCAGGTGTATGTACAGTATACACATGCAGCACGAGCACGGTATATGTCAGGTGTTTGTACAGTATACACGTGCAGCACGAGCACAGTATATGTCATGTGTATGTACAGTATACACGTGCAGCACGAGCACAGTATATGTCATGTGTATGTACAGTATACACGTGCAGCACGAGCACAGTATATGTCATGTGTATGTACAGTATACATGTGCAGCACGAGCACAGTATATGTCATGTGTATGTACAGTATACATGTGCAGCACGAGCACGGTATATGTCATGTGTATGTACAGTATACACGTGCAGTACGAGCACAGTATATGTCATGTGTATGTACAGTATACACGTGCAGTATGTATACAGGTGAGTACATGCATTGTGTTCCCACATACGGATACAAGCAGTGGACATGTTCTCATACATGCACTTTGTGTTTCCTAGTGTAGACATGTACTGAGCATGAATACTCCCATAAAGGTTGACAACTTGATTATAAAAAATGTTGGCTGTCCGTGAATTTTTTTGACAAGTCCAGAAAAAATAGACACATTGCTCAGCAATAATGAATCATTAAAGATTATGTGATATGTGTCTATAGGAGATTGCTTATATAATTGCCTTGTAAGGGTCTGTGCACACTTTGCAGGTTTGGCCCTGCGGATCTGCAGCAGTTTTCCATGCGGTGTACAGTACCATGTAAACTTATGGAAAACCAAATCCGCAGTGCACATGCTGCGGAAAATTCCACGCAGAAACGCAGCGGCTTGTTTTCTGCAGCATGTCAATTCTTTGTGAGGAATCCGCAGCGTTTTACACCTGCTCCATAATTGGAATCTGCAGGTGTAAAAACGCAGGTGAAATCCACACAAAAACTGCACTGCAAAATCCGCAACGTGTGCACATACCCTAATGTTTTCATTTCCTGTTCTGTTCTGTCCAGATGTCACCATATCCCAGAATTCCAAGCGGAGGAAGTTCTCCGACCACCATATTGGGACACCCAAGTGATGTGTGTCTCAATATGGAAACTGATGCTGGTACCAACCTATTGCGCTGTACCACCAGCAGAACACCGTCGCACCACACTCACATTCACACACACACACGCCACCGGGATCAGCCAAATGATTCACTGACTGCCGCCATCTTTGTACAGGAGGAGCGCATGCGCAGTTTTAATGTGACCGCCGCTGTCTGTTTGCACAAAGATGGTGGTCGTCTGATTTACTGCACCTGTGCGAATTCCGCCCAGGCGCAGTGAATCATTCGGCTGATCCCGGCAGCAGATGCGTGACGAGTCTACAGGCAGAGGAAGCCGGTCACATTAAAGGGGTTTTCCCACGAACGAAAGTTCATTTTAAAAATTGACTGTGTACAGAGCATACCACATCTCCTGGGCAGGGGAGGAAGCACAAGACAATACTGACATTACAGCAGGGGACTCATTTTGTGAGGTGAAATATTTCACTGTTTTTAAAAAATTTTATATTTTACCTCACAAAATGTATCCTCTGCGATCTCCTGCTGTAATGTCAGAATTGTCTTTGAGGGGAGAACACAGCACTGGAAGGAGATAGACAGCAGACAGTGGGGATAGCACATGGGGTAGACAGGTCAAAGAAGAGAGCACAGACGGGAGAAGTCAGCACATAGGGAAAGATGGTGGATAGGTGGGTGAGCACATGGGGGGAGAGATTCTCAACGCTGCAAAGCCTGCCCCCATTGTGACATTACCTCGATAGCATCGGGCCTCCATCTAGTTCTTATATAAACATGAGCTGCCTGCACTGCGAATTGTACGAGGATAATTACAGTCAACAAAATCTTTTCTAGCTTCCAAAAACTTACAGGCATTGGGAAAAAGTGCCCTATTTTTACAGTCTGTCCTGGAATTTCTGGATAATGGGCAACTCTAACTCCTGTCACACCTGCACTGTGGGTGCTCCCGTCACTCCAGAACTGTGGGTACTCTTGTACTGTGGGTGCACCCCTCACTCCCGCACTGTTCGTACTCCTGTACTGTGGGTACTCCCATACTCCTGCACTGTGGGTACTCCCCTCACTCCCGCTCTGTGGGTGCCTCTGTACTGTGGGTACTCCCCATACTCCTGCACTGTGGGTGCTCCCCTCACTCCCGCTCTGTGGGTGCCTCTGTACTGTGGGTGCTCCCCTCAATCCCGCACTGTGGGTGCCCCGGTACTGTGGGTGCTCCCCTCAATCCCGCTCTGTGGGTGCCTCTGTACTGTGGGTACTCCCCTCACTCCCGCTCTGTGGGTGCCTCTGTACTGTGGGTGCTCCCCTCACTCCCGCACTGTGGGTGCCCCTGTACTGTGGGTGCTCCCCTCACTCACACACTGTGGGTGGTCCCCTCACTCACACACTGTGGGTGGTCCCCTCACTCACACACTGTGGGTGCCTCTGTACTGTGGGTGCTCCCCTCACTCCCGCTCTGTGGGTGCCTCTGTACTGTGGGTGCTCCCCTCACTCCCGCACTGTGGGTGCCCCGGTACTGTGGGTACTCCCCATACTCCTGCACTGTGGGTGCTCCCCTCACTCCCGCTCTGTGGGTGCCTCTGTACTGTGGGTGCTCCCCTCACTCCCGCACTGTGGGTGCCCCGGTACTGTGGGTACTCCCCATACTCCTGCACTGTGGGTGCTCCCATCAATCCCGCACTGTGGGTGCCCCGGTACTGTGGGTACTCCCCTCACTCCCGCACTGTGGGTGCCCCGGTACTGTGGGTGCCTCTGTACTGTGGGTGCTCCCCTCACTCCCGCTCTGTGGGTGCCTCTGTACTGTGGGTACTCCCCTCACTCCCGCTCTGTGGGTGCCTCTGTACTGTGGGTACTCCCCTCACTCCCGCTCTGTGGGTGCCTCTGTACTGTGGGTACTCCCCTCACTCCCGCTCTGTGGGTGCCTCTGTACTGTGGGTACTCCCCTCACTCCCGCACTGTGGGTGCCCCGGTACTGTGGGTGCTCCCGTCAGTCCTGCAGCGCAGTGATTGTTGTTGTTCCTCCCCACTCCCGGCCCCACGTCTCCATTGCAGGCAGGAGACGAGCGCTGCACTAATCCCAAACTCCGGACTATACTCCCGCACAGCACCGGCTCTCCGTGCAGCGCCCCCATGCGGGCACACAATGGGCAGCCGGTACCACATGTAAACAACCAGCAGCACTTACTGTCTTGTCCAGGTCGATCTTGACTTTCTTTTGGGAAATGCTCTTCTGGATCCTCTTGCTGAAGCTGGCATTGCCCGCGGGCCGGGTGCACCTCTCGCCCTCGTCCCGCAGACAGCACAGCTGCCCGTTCAGGGGACCCAGCGCCACGGACGGGACCGGGGGGGTTGCGGCAGCTGCAGGGGAGGTTACCTCCCCGCCACTATCCCGGTGTAAGTCCTCGGAGGGGAAGCCGTTCATGGTGTGCAGTGCGGCAGAGCCCAGTCACCGCGTACCTGGCATGTGTACAGTGCTGCGCTCCGGTGCATTACATTCAGCGCAAGGTTACACAGGCCCCGCCCCCTGGCCGTGCAGGCCCCGCCCCTTACAAACTGCAACATTGCTCGCACTGAATAACAAACTTGTGCCCGGCTGTCCTGCGGCTGTGTGCTCGGTGAGTGCGGGAGCCGTCCGCACCGGACCCAGCCCTCCACCGGGCGGCCACCTCACTGCCACAGGCGGCCCATGGCCTCAGACATGCGGGACCACACAGGGCTCTAGTCACACAATGCTCTCATTGCTTTCATTCCTGTTCTTTTCACAACATGGTGCCATGCTAATTTATGGCAGAAGCTGTCACACCAGGGCTCACTTGTCCGCTATGTGGTAACACAGGGTCAGCCACTCGTCATAGCTCCTGTCTGCGGCCAGAAAACTGGCAGACTTTACTGTTCTGGTTTGCAGGAGCCATGTCTCATTGGCAGAGCCCCTGAGGTAGCAGAACCCCCATAAGTGACCCCATTACCCAAACTACGCCTCTCAGTGGAGTCACCTAGGGGTGCAGTGATCATAGTCATGCCACAGGTGGGTCACAGACCTTTATACCATTGTGCAGTGAAGAAAGAATAATTACATTTATATGTCGCTGTACACAGGCTCTGCCTGGCCCATAGGGGACCGGGAATCCCCCGGTGGGCCCCCGTGCAGACATGGCCCCCAACCCCACTGTATAGGCAGGACTTGGCATAATTCAGGAGGTACAGAAAAAAGCCACATCTCATCATTCATTTACCAAACTATCCAGTTTATTATTATATACAGGTCTAGGTAAATTTGCTAGCAAGGCTAAGGTAATATTTGCATGTAGGTGAAAAGTGTCCCCTCAAAGTCAATGTTACTGGTGGGCCCTTGGCACGCCAGTCCGACACTGGCTGTACAGTACTGTTTGCTCACACAATGCGACTCGGGAGGGACGGAGTGCTATTTTACTTTTGGAGAACAAATATTCATGGAATAGTTTGCGGACTCCTTATACAGCGCTAATAAGTTCCGGAAAAGCAGAAGCCCCCATCAAGTGACCCCATATTGGCAGGGCCGTATTTAGAGTTTCTGCTGCCCTAGGCACTTTTAGCGCTGCCTCCCCCATTGGTGAGTATGACACTATCGGCAGTGACTTTGACAAGAATCGCTGTTGTGAAAATAGCCTTTTGCAGCAGATTGGGCAGTTTTTTTGCATCTGCCGCGTAACGGATCACTTACGGCAACACTGCGTTTGGCTTCATTCATTCCCTATGGAATTTGCGGCACTTGCTGTGATCTGGCAAATGCGGTACCATACCTCCCAACTACGTGCGCCGCGGCAAATTTTAGGCCACGCCTCTGACCACACCCATTTCACAACTAGTCACACCTATATCCAAGTCCCAACCACACCCATTTAGCACTGTTGATCACACTGTTTCATATACAATAATTATAACCAAACAAAAATATGGCCACACAATGCTCCATACTGTATAATGACCCCTCATGATGTTCAATACTGTATAATGGCCCCACATGATGCTCCATACTGTATAATGACTGCACATGATGCTCCATACTGTATAATGACCCCACATGATGCTCAATACTGTATAATTGCCACACATGATGCTCAATACTGTATAATGGCCACACACGATGCTCCATACTTTATAATGGCCACACATGATGCTCCATACTGTATAATGACCACACAGCGCTCCATACTGTATAATGACTGTACATGATGCTCAATACTGTATAATAGCCACACATGATGCTCCATACTGTATAATGACCACACAGCGCTCCATACTGTATAATGACTGTACATGATGCTCAATACTGTATAATAGCCACACATGATGCTCCATACTGTATAATGGCCACACATGATGCGCCATACTGTATAATGGCCACACAGTGCTCCATACTGTATAATGACCACACATGATGCTCCATACTGTATAATGACCCCACATGATGTTCAATACTGTATAATGGCCCCACATGATGCTCCATACTTTATAATGGCCACACATGATGCTCCATACTTTATAAGGGCCACATATGATGCTACATGCATACTGTATAATGGCCCACCCCCCCTCCCATCCTGTATGCGTGGCTCATCTCCCCCTCCCTGTATGCATGGGTGGCTCAGGCTCATATCCCATCCCCCCCTGTATGCGTGGCTCATCTCCCCCTCCCTCCCTGTATGCATGGGTGGCTCTGGCTCATCTCCCATCCCCCCTGTATGCGTGGCTCATCTCCCCCTCCCTGTATGCATGGGTGGCTCAGGCTCATCTCCCATCCCCCCTGTATGCGTGGCTCATCTCCCCCTCCCTCCCTGTATGCATGGGTGGCTCTGGCTCATCTCCCATCCCCCCCTGTATGCATGGCTCATCTCCCCCTCCCTGTATGCATGGGTGGCTCAGGGTCATCTCCCATCCCCCCCTGTATGCGTGGCTCTTCTCCCCCTCCCTGGCTGTATGCGTGGCTCATCTCCCCCTCCCTCCCTGTATGCATGGGTGGCTGGCTCATCTCCCATCCCCCCCCCCCATGCGTGGCTCATCTCCCCCTCCCTCTGTATGCATGGGTGCGGGCGGCTCAGACTCGTCATCTCCCATCCCCCCCCCCCGCCCCCCCAATGCGTGGCTCATCGGCTGCCCCGCCGCCCCCCATCCACGGTCCTGCTTCATCCTCCCCGGCTCCCCCCGTCCTCCCTGGCTGACGGCTGTTATCATCATACCTCACACCGCGCAGAAGAACGGAATCCCGGCCGGCTCCACCTCTGTCCCGACTCCCAGCGGCGGCGCAGCACCCTCGTCCTGTATGAGCGCCGCGGTCACGTGGTACCGCTCATTAAGTTCATGAATATGCATGCATATTCATGAACCTTAATCAGCGGTACCATGTGACCGCTCACACAGGACCAGGCAAGGGCGTGCAGTCACTGAGAGCAGACCAGGCATCGCTGGAGCAGGTGAGGTGAGTATGATTGTATCATGATGTCTTCAAGGGGGCAAGGAGGCAGCGGCGGGCGGGCGGAGGGGGGGGGGGGTGGTGGTGACCCCGGCCGGACCGGACTCTATTAAAAAAAAAAAAAAAAAAAATACCTGCTCAGGTGCCGCCCCCCCCCGCGTCGCCCCGCCCTAGGCACATGCCCTCAAGTGCCTAGTGGCAAATACGGCCCTGCATATCGGAAATTATAACCTGTTGGGAATTTATCTACAGACTAGATGGTGGCCCGATTCGAACGCATCGGGTATTCTAGAATATGTATGTATGTATATGGCAGCCACATAGTATATAGCACATGCCACGTAGTATATAGGAGCCATGTAGTATATAGCAGACAAATACTACGTGGCCTGTGCTATATACTATGTGGCTGCTATATACATACATACATACATACATATTGTAGAATAGCCAATGCGTTAATACAGGCCACGCAGTATATAACACAGCCCAAACAGTATATAGCACAGGCCCCGACATATTGTAGAATAGCCTATACGTTAATACAGGCCACGCAGTATATAACAGCCCAAACAGTATATAACACAGCCCACATACTATATAACACAGCCCATGCAGTATACACTGTGTTCCAAATTATTATGCAAATAATATTTCCTCATTTTCTCTATCTATCTGAATTGCAGTCATTGTTATTTTCCAGTCATCTACTATTCTAGTATAATTGCAATGTTTTGGAAAAAACTGCCTATGAATACAGTATCTTTTAAAAAAAAATAAACACTCAAAATACATGTTCCAAATTATTATGCACAGCAGAGTTTTCAACCTTTTTTTTTTATTTTGAACAAAAAAATGGTCAGTTGTGAAGTTATAAGCATTATCAGCTTATTACAAAATGAAATCAAACAGTTTTCAAGTGAAAACTTTATTCTAGGTGATGTTACATTTGCACATAGGACCCCTTGTTCAAAAGAAGCTTCTGAACTCTCTCGTCCATTGAATTTGTCAGTTTTTGGATGGTTTCTGCTTCAATTGTTTTGCATGTGGACAGAATACCCTCCCAGAGCTGTTGCTTAGATGTGAACTGCCTCCCGCCATCATAGACACTCCTTTTGATGATGCTCCAGAGGTTCTCAATGGGGTTGAGGTCAGGGGAAGATGGTGGCCAAACCATAAGTTTGTCCTCTTTTATGCCCATAGCAGCCAGAGATGCAGATGTGTTTTTTGCAGCATGAGACGGTGCATTATCATGCATGAAAATGATCTTGCTGCGGAAAGCACAGTTCTTCCTCTTGAACCATGGCAGGAAGTGTTGTTTTAGAAACTCCACATACATTATGGAGTTCATCTTTACCCCTTCGGGGATCATAAAAGGGCCGACAATCTCTCTCCCCATGATTCCAGCCCAAAACATTACTCCACCTCCTCCTTGTTGGCATCTTAGCCGTGTTTTCATGGGGTGTCCATCAACCAGCCATCCTCCACTCCATCCATCTGGACCATCGAGCGTTGCACGGCACTCATTGGTGAACAAAACAGTTTGGAAGTCAGTCTTCATGTATCGTTTGGCCCACTGGAGCCGTTTCTGCTTGTTGCAGTGGATAGAGGTGGTCGACAGGATGGCTTACGCACGGCTGCAAACCTCTGAAGGACCCTGCATCTTGTTTTTCTGGGGACGTTGGAGGCACCAGCAGCTTCAAAAACTTGTCTGCTGCTATGACAAGGCATTTTTACAGCTGCTCTTTTAACCTTACGCAATTGCCTGTTGGAAAGAGTCCTCAATTTTTCCTTATCAGCACGTGGAGCGCCCCCACACCGCCGCAGGGCCGAGGGGTACCCGGAGCCGGGCCTCTAGGTCTCAGTCCTGGGGTTGTCACGGTGGCTAGACCCGGTCCGTGGCCCTGTCTGTCAGTGGGGGACGTCCGGTGCAATAAGTGGTATAGTAACGGTGTAGCGGTGCAGTTGTGGGGTGCAGGTCGCGGTAAATAACGAGGACACCAGGTTGCAGACTCTTTACCTCTTTACTGAAGCTCTCTGGGTCCTCAGTCCAGAATACGGCTCACCAGGCTGCGCAAGTCCGGCCGGTCCAATGGCACTTCCAGAGCTCTCCTTGCAGGTGGAAATCGGTGCCTTCCTTCTAGCGCTATGTGTTGCAGTCCTTCCCTGCTGTGCTTACGGAAAGTACCCCACAACTGTTGTGTCTGTTTCTCGTGTTCCCTCACAACAACTTAATTCGCAATGATCTTCCTCGTCCCTCCAGATACTATGGTAGGAACGCACCCGTATGACGGGGAGGCTCGGAGATCTTCCGGGACTCTATCTGCGCCCCTCTCCTGTTGGTACCCCCCTTTGCCTTCCTGGGTGATGCGTGAGACAGTCCGCCTAAAGCTAACTGCCCTGCCGTAGGTCTGAGGTATGGCTTGAAACTCTTTACCTCCTCGGCGTTCCGGCCACCGGTAGTGCGCCTCAGTAAGGTGCTGCCTCTTTCAGCACAACCCTCACTGGTATCTCCTTTCGCTTGACTTCGTTTCTCACTCAGCACAATCTATCTCGCTTCTAGTCCTTTCTTGAGTCCCGCCGCTTCCAGGAGCCTGCGCGGACCCGTTACGTTCTTTCAATGCCAAGCCTCTGCCAGGATCCCACCCCTGGCAGAGACCCTACAGTCTCTCCCTTCACCACACCCCCTGCCACAGGGTGTTGCTCCGTTCAATCCCGTCAGCGTTCTCCCTAACTTCCTGCCTGACCCCCAGTTTACCCACTATGGTGGGGAGTGGCCTAATGAATAGCACCCTTAGCTCCCCCCGGAGGCCCAGCTGTGAAATGTATTGGTGACTGTGATACCTGCTCAGAGAACTCCTTCCGTGCCATCGAACGCAGCATGGCCCCCCTTAGTGGCTGAACCATGCTACTGCAACGACCAGGACTCTGGGGCGCTGCACTCGCACACGTGTGTGCTGGGAATCAGCTACACACTTCTTGATTGTGCGATGATCACGATGAAGTGTCTTGGCAATGTTGATTGTAGTCATGCCTTGACATAAATACTCCACAATTTGTTGCTTCTCGGCAGCTGACACATCCTTTTTCTTTCCCATTTTGGCAAAGAATGTAGGCTGCTTAATAATGTGGAACAGCCCTCTTAAGTAGTCTTGCCTTTATTTGGACACACCTTCCAAACTAATGTGCACAGGTATCTGCAATTGCTTTCAGTGATATAAAGAGCCCTGACACACATCACCATCAATGAGTTTAAATGACGAACAAAAAAATTCTAACTTTATCACTCCTAAACTCTATGTGCATAATAATTTGGAACACAGTGTATAGCAGCCACGCAGTATATAACACAGGCACACAGGCGACGTAGTATATAGCACAAGCCACGCAGTATATAACACAGCCCACGCAGTATATAACAAAGCCCATGTAGTATATAGCAGCCACGTGGTATATAACACTGCCCACGTAGTATATAGCAGCCATGTAGTATATAACGCAGCCCTCGCAGTATATAACACTGGTCACATAGTATATAGCAGCCACGCGGTATATAACACAGCCCACGTAGTATATAGCAATGTGGGCACCGTATCCCTGTTAAAAAAAAAATTAAAATAAAAAATAGTTCTATACTCACCGGCCGGGATCCAGCGAAGCTCTGGCGATGCGCGCGCGGCTGCCACCATCTTCAGTTCCCAGGATGCATCTCTGGGAACAGAAGATGGCGGCAGGCGCGAGCGCATCGTCGGACGACGGAAAGTGAGAATAGCAGGGGGTTTTTTAATTATTTTTAACATTAGATCTTTTTACTATTGATGCTGCATAGGCAGCATCAATAGTAAAAAGTTGGGGACACACAGGGTTATTAGCAGCAGTAACGGAGTGTGTTACCTGCGGCATAACGCAGTCCGTTACCACTGGCATTAACCCTGTGTGAGCGGTGACCGGAGGGGAGTATGGAGCGAGCGCCGGGCACTGACTGCAGGGGAGTAGGGAGGGACTAATCGGACTGTGCCTGTCGCTGATTGGTCGCGGCAGCCATGACAGGCAGCTGGCGAGACCAATCAGCGAAGCGGGATTTCCATGACCGAAGTTGCCGACAGAAAGACAGACAGACGGAAGTACCCCTTAGACAATTATATATAAAGATGTAGTGACGATTTTGACTCCATAGGTGTTTTCCAGAAACAAGCAGCAATGGATGTTGCTGAGTGAACTGCCGTTATAGTGCCCATTAAGTCATACTGTCAGTACATTTGTAAGGAGGTTGCTTTCCCTGCTCCTCACCTGGAACCACTTAGTCAGACAGCTGGGTTGTCGGGGGGGAAGACTTTCTGCCCTGGACAGAAGGGACCATGTGACTGGTGGGTGGGGGCAGAGAGGAAGAGAGGGGGATGTGGTCAGAAAAGAGCGGGAGAGCAGAGCGCGCCAGACAGAGAGGACAGCGTGCCAGAGAGCAGGCTGCAGTGCCGCGCTCCCTGAAAGAGAGTGCTCCCCATGAGGGCACTGAGGCTGAGATACCAGCCGTAGTGGAGGCTGGATGTGAGAGTGTGGACTTGGAAGCCTCCATAATCAGAGAAGACGTACCCCCTGACAGTGACCTGAGCGCGTAACCCCGGTGACAAGCCAGGACCCATGAGTGTGACAAGTAAACTGCTCGGTGTGTGTGTAGCATTGCTACTGCAGAAAGCCTGCCAGCCTGATATACAGTGTTGTGAATTCTGCTCTTGGGCTCCCTCCGGTGGTTATAAGTGGTAGCGCTGCTGTCTTTGGATCGCAGCATTCATCAGGTGTGTCCACTTATTGCAATTCTGACTGGGCTATTTAGTCTTGCTTGACCCTTTATTTAGTGCCAGTTGCCCATTGTTTCCTGGAGGATTCACTTCCCTGCCTGGTCTCTCTTGCTTGCTGTTCATTTCAACAAAGATAAGTTTTGGCTTTGTTTTTTGCAGCCCACATGCGGTGGGCCTGATCGTTCAAGCTATTTTCCATGTTTTGTTTTGTCCAGCTTGGTCTGTATAAGGATTTGTTCAGCCAAGCTGGTATCTCTGGAGATGCAGATATACCCTCCATGTCTTTAGTTAGATGTGGAGGTTTTTGTATTTTCTGTGGTGGATATTTTCTAGTGTTTTAATACTGACCGCATAGTACTCTGTCCTATCCTTTCTATTTAGCTAGAAGTGGCCTCCTTTGCTAAATTCTGATTTCAGTCTGCGCATTTTATTTCCCTCTCCTCTCACAGTCAATATTTGTGGGGGGGCTGTCTATCCTTTGGGGATTTTCTCTGAGGCAAGATAGTTTTCCCTTTTCTATCTCTAGGGGTAATTAGTCCTCCGGCTGTGTCGAGATGTCCAGGGAGTGTTAGGTACATTCCACGGCTACTTCTAGTTGTGGTGTTAAGTTCAGGGTCTGCGGTCAGTACAGGTACCACCTTCTCCAGAGTACGTCTCATGCTGCTCCTAGGCCACCAGATCATAACAGTACAACTGGCCAACAATGAGTTAATTGCATCTCAGAAGAAGGAAAGGAAAGTGCTGAGCCATTTTTTTTTCTGTAGTCTGTTGTGCCTTTTTTTTCCTCTTTACCTCTGGGTGGTTCAGGAGTTTGGCGCTGGTATGGATGTTCAGGGATTGGCTTCTCGTGTGGACCAGCTTGCTGCTAGAGTACAGGGTATTTCCGATTATATCGTTCAGACTCCGGTTATAGAGCCTAGAATTCCAACTCCTGATTTGTTTTTTGGGGACAGGTCCAAATTTTTGAGCTTTAAAAATAACTGTAAACTGTTTTTAGCTCTGAAACCCCGTTCCTCTGGTGATCCCATCCAGCAGGTTAATATAGTCATCTCTCTGCTGCGCGGTGACCCTCAGGATTGGGCGTTCTCCCTGGAAGCTGGAAATCCTGCTTTGCTTAATGTAGACACCTTTTTTCAGGCGCTAGGGTTATTGTATGATGAACCTAATTCAGTGGATCATGCTGAGAAGACCTTGTTGGCCCTGTCTCAGGGTCAAGAAGCGGCAGAATTATATTGCCAGAAATTTAGAAAATGGTCTGTCCTGACTAGATGGAATGAGGATGCCTTGGCTGCAATTTTCAGAAAGGGTCTTTCGGAATCTGTTAAAGATGTTATGGTGGGGTTTCCCACGCCTGCTGGTCTGAGTGATTCTATGTCTCTGGCCATACAGATTGATCGGCGCTTGCGCGAGCGCAGAGTTGTGCGCGCTGTGGCGTTGTCTTCCGAGCGGAGTCCTGAGCCTATGCAGTGTGATAGGATTATTTCTAGAGCTGAACGACAAGGATTCAGACGTCAGAATGGGTTGTGTTTTTACTGCGGCGATTCTGCTCATGTTATTTCTGATTGCCCTAGGCGTACTAAGAGAATCGCTAGTTCTGTTACCATCAGTACTGTACAACCTAAATTTCTGTGATCTGTGACCCTGATCTGCTCATTATCGTCATTTTCTGTCATGGCATTTGTGGATTCAGGCGCCGCTTTAAACTTAATGGACTTAGAATTTGCCAGATGTTGTGGGTTCCCTTTGCAGCCTTTGCGGAGTCCTATTCCTTTGAGGGGCATTGATGCTACACCGCTGGCTAAAAATAAACCTCAGTTTTGGACACAGCTGAACATGTGTATGGCGCCAGCTCATCAGGAAGATTGTCGTTTTCTGGTGTTGCATAATTTGCATGATGCTATTGTGCTGGGTTTCCCATGGTTACAGGTGCATAATCCGGCATTAGATTGGAAATCTATGTCTGTGACTAGTTGGGGTTGTCAGGGGGTTCATGGTGACGTTCCTTTGATGTCAATTACCTCCTCCCCCTCTTCTGAAATTCCTGAGTTTTTGTCAGATTTCCAGGATGTATTTGATGAGCCCAAGTCCAGTTCCCTTCCACCGTATAGGGACTGTGATTGTGCTATCAACTTGATTCCAGGTTGTAAGTTTCCTAAGGGCCGACTTTTTAACCTGTCTGTGCCAGAACATGCCGCCATGCGGAGTTATGTTAAGGAATCTTTGGAGAAGGGGCATATTCGGCCATCTTCTTCACCATTGGGAGCAGGTTTTTTTTTTGTTGCCAAGAAGGATGGCTCCTTGAGACCCTGTATTGATTATCGCCTCTTGAATAAGATCACGGTCAAATTCCAATACCCTTTGCCTTTGCTTCCTGATTTGTTTGCTAGGATTAAGGGGGCTAGTTGGTTTGCTAAGGTTGACCTTCGAGGGGCATATAATCTTGTTCGTATTAAGCAGGGTGACGAATGGAAAACTGCGTTTAATACGCCCGAAGGCCATTTTGAATACCTTGTGATGCCATTCGGGCTCTCTAATGCCCCATCTGTGTTTCAGTCCTTCATGCATGATATATTTCGGAATTATCTTGATAAATTCATGAGTGTATATTTGAATGATATTTTGATTTTTTCAGATGATTGGGAGTCTCATGTGAAACAAGTCAGGATGGTATTTCAGATCCTCTGTGATAATGCTTTGTTCGTGAAGGGGTCTAAGTGCCTCTTTGGAGTACAGAAGGTTTCTTGTTTGGGCTTTATTTTTTCTCCCTCATCTATAGAAATGGATCCGGTTAAAGTTCAGGCCATTCATGATTGGATCCAGCCCACTTCTGTGAAGAGCCTTCAGAAATTTTTGGGCTTTGCTAATTTTTATCGCCGTTTCATTGCCAACTTCTCCAGTGTGGTTAAACCCCTGACCGATTTGACGAAGAAGGGCGCTGATGTGGCGAATTGGTCCTCTGCGGCTGTTTCTGCCTTTCAGGAGCTTAAACGCCGATTTACTTCCGCCCCTGTGTTGCGTCAGCCGGATGTCTCCCTTCCATTTCAGGTTGAGGTTGACGCTTCTGAGATTGGGGCAGGGGCCGTTTTGTCTCAGAGGAATTCTGATGGTTCCTTGTTGAAACCGTGTGCCTTCTTTTCTCGAAAGTTTTCGCCTGCAGAACGCAATTATGATGTCGGCAATCGTGAGTTGTTGGCTATGAAGTGGGCATTTGAGGAGTGGCGTCATTGGCTTGAGGGGGCCAAGCACCGTATTGTGGTCTTGACTGATCATAAGAATCTGATTTTCCTCGAGTCTGCCAAACGGCTGAATCCTAGACAGGCCCGATGGTCCCTGTTTTTCTCCCATTTTGATTTTGTGGTCTCGTACCTTCCGGGTTCTAAGAATGTTAAGGCGGATGCCCTCTCTAGGAGCTTTTTGCCTGATTCTCCTGGGGTCCTTGAGCCGGGCGGCATTCTGAAGGAAGGGGTGATTCTTTCTGCCATCTCCCCTGATTTACGACGGGCTCTTCAGGAATTTCAGGCTGATAAACCTGATCGCTGTCCAGTGGGGAAACTGTTTGTTCCTGACAGATGGACTAGTAAAGTGATTTCTGAGGTTCATTGTTCTGTGTTGGCTGGCCATCCTGGGATTTTTGGTACCAGAGATTTGGTTGGTAGGTCCTTTTGGTGGCCTTCTTTGTCACGGGATGTGCGTTCTTTTGTGCACTCCTGTGGGACTTGTGCGCGGGCCAAGCCTTGCTGTTCCCGCGCTAGTGGGTTGCTTTTGCCTTTGCCGGTCCCCGAGAGGCCTTGGACGCATATTTCTATGGATTTTATTTCAGATCTTCAGATTTCCCAGAGGATGTCAGTTATCTGGGTGGTTTGTGACCGGTTTTCTAAGATGGTTCATTTGGTACCTTTGCCTAAATTGCCTTCCTCTTCTGATTTGGTTCCGTTGTTTTTTCAGCATGTGGTTCGTTTGCATGGCATTCCGGAGAATATTGTGTCCGACAGAGGTTCTCAGTTTGTTTCTAGGTTTTGGCGAGCCTTTTGTGCTAGGCTGGGCATTGATTTGTCTTTTTCTTCTTAGTTTCATCCTCAGACAAATGGCCAAACCGAGCGAACTAATCAGACTTTGGAAACTTATTTGAGATGCTTTGTGTCTGCTGATCAGGACGATTGGGTGGCTTTCTTGCCATTGGCCGAGTTTGCCCTTAATAATCGGGCTAGTTCTGCTAACTTGGTTTCACCTTTCTTTTGTAATTCTGGTTTTCATCCTCGTTTTTCTTCAGGGCAGGTTGAGCCTTCTGATTGTCCTGGGGTGGACTCTGTGGTTGACAGGTTGCAGCAGATTTGGGCTCATGTTGTGGACAATTTGGTGTTGTCTCAGGAGGAGGCTCAGCGTTTTGCTAACCGTCGTCGGTGTGTTGGTTCCCGGCTTCGGGTTGGGGATTTGGTCTGGTTGTCTTCCCGTCATGTTCCTATGAAGGTTTCTTCCCCTAAGTTCAAGCCTCGGTTTATTGGTCCTTATAGGATTTCTGAGATTGTCAATCCGGTGTCTTTTCGTTTGGCCCTTCCGGCCTCTTTTTCCATCCATAATGTTTTTCATAGATCTTTGTTGCGGAAATATGTGGTGCCTGTTGTTCCCTCTGTTGATCCTCCTGCCCCGGTGTTGGTTAATGGGGAGTTGGAGTATGTGGTTGAGAAGATTTTGGATTCTCGTTTTTCGAGGCGGAGGCTTCAGTATCTTGTCAAATGGAAGGGTTATGGCCAGGAGGATAATTCTTGGGTTGTTGCATCCGATGTTCATGCTGACGATTTTTGCCTTTCATTTGGCTCGTCCTGATCGGCCTGGGGGCTCTGGTGAGGGTTCGGTGACCCCTCCTCAAGGGGGGGTACTGTTGTGAATTCTGCTTTTGGGCTCCCTCCGGTGGTTATAAGTGGTAGCGCTGCTGTCTTTGGATCGCAGCATTCATCAGGTGTGTCCACTTATTGCAATTCTGACTGGGCTATTTAGTCTTGCTTGACCCTTTAGTTAGTGCCAGTTGCCCATTGTTTCCTGGAGGATTCACTTCCCTGCCTGGTCTCTCTTGCTTGCTGTTCATTTCAACAGAGATAAGTTCTGGCTTTGTTTTTTGCAGTCCACATGCTGTGGGCCTGATCGTTCAAGCTATTTTCCATGTTTTGTTTTGTCCAGCTTGGTCTGTATAAGGATTTGTTCAGCCAAGCTGGTATCTCTGGAGATGCAGATATACCCTCCATGTCTTTAGTTAGATGTGGAGGTTTTTGTATTTTCTGTGGTGGATATTTTCTAGTGTTTTAATACTGACTGCATAGTACTCTGTCCTATCCTTTCTATTTAGCTAGAAGTGGCCTCCTTTGCTAAATTCTGATTTCAGTCTGCGCATGTTATTTCCCTCTCCTCTCACAGTCAATATTTGTGGGGGGGCTGTCTATCCTTTGGGGATTTTCTCTGAGGCAAGATAGTTTTCCCTTTTCTATCTCTAGGGGTAATTAGTCCTCCAGCTGTGTCGAGATGTCCAGGGAGTGTTAGGTACATTCCACGGCTACTTCTAGTTGCGGTGTTAAGTTCAGGGTCTGCGGTCAGTACAGGTACCACCTTCTCCAGAGTACGTCTCATGCTGCTCCTAGGCCACCAGATCATAACAATACAGAGACTCGCAGCAGAGTGGCTGAGTTACTTCCTGCTTCACTGGAAGAAAAGAATTAACCCCGGAGTCTCCAGTTCCCAGGAGACAGAGGAGAGACTTCAGGACCTCAAGTGCTGCTTGTGATTGTACCCACGTTGGAATTAGAACCCTCCAGTCAGGACCTCCCTGGACTGATAAGTTACAAGAATACTCATTAACCCTTTTGATTCCGCTTAACTGTTACTGTTTGATTTATCTTTATTAACCCCCTGTTTACTCCCTGCAAGGAGAATTTTACTCCTGTTAATAAATTCCCCTCAACAGTTGGTCTGTCTGTTCCGTGGTGACATACTCAACCCTGCACCCTATTACACTTGGCGTAGTCGGCAGGATGTCACACAGTAGCGCGGAGAGGTGTGCAGCATGAAGAAGGCTTCAGTGGCGGCTCCAGAGTGTAACTCTGTATCCTGGAGTGAAGAGCAACCGCAGATGAGAGAGATGCCTCCCACCAAGATCGACGATCCGGACGAAAGCGCCCTCCAGACAGACGCAGACATGAGTGCTGGGCGTGCAGAAGGGTGGGACACCTGTCCAGAGATTGCCCTAACCGAGAAAAGCGGTGGCCGAAATCTGTTCACCCCTCTGAATGTCCTGCTAACTGGAGGGAACGTTGCAAATGGTACGGCAAGAAGAGAAGAGTTCCACCTAGAGCAAGACAGTACCACAATGTCGGACGCCAAGGAGAGGTGGAGAAGGTGTCGAGCGTCTCTGGTGGAATGACTGTGCTGTCCCGACGTGTGAAGGCGAGCCTGGTGGAACTCCAGCTTGGGTCTGAAGGTTCTGTCTGTGAGTCTCAGCCCGGAGGGAAGAAAGGGACGTCCACTCGAGAAGACTACCTAAGTGCTTTACTACCTTGCCCAGCACGAGTTCCCGAAGAAGGAGAGAAAGTGCCAAGTGTTTCTGCGGCACTCATTTTCGAAGCCCTCGTCGATGAGAAGGAGGAGCCACTAATATCATCCCCTGAGATGAAGAGTGTGCTGGCTGTCAGCTCACAGGATCCTGATCGAACAGAGGAAATGGAACAGCTGTGTGAGACATGGAGTGTGCCTGAGAAGCCCTGTGGAGTGATGCCCGCAGAGCCCGGCACAGAAGACGAAGAGCCCGACCTGCATGATCTTAATTCATCTGACTCTATTTTTGACAAGAATGCTCTTGTCAAAAAGAGAGGGAGAGCTATGGAGAAGAATTGCTTGTACTTAGCCCCCAGACTGAGGAGCCCGAGCAAGAAGCCCCTACGCAAACACCTGCTGTCGGCAAGGCCAGGAAGAAGAAAAAGAAGAAGAGGACAGCAGTTGTTGACGAAGCGGAGAAAGCATATCTCAACCTGACTGATGAACAGCTCCTACACCATTTAGTTTGGCAGTATGTGCACGAAGAAAGGCAGAAGGAGATGCGAGAATTGCAGGTATCTGACTCCCCTCAAAAGAACAAACAAAAGCACGAAGAGTCCTCGCCCGTGTAATGGGAATGGCGAGCTTCAAGAGAGGGGGAATGTAAGGAGGTTGCTTTCCCTGCTCCTTACCTGGAACCACTTAGTCAGACAGCTGGGTTGTCGGGGGAAGACTTTCTGCCCTGGACAGAAGGGACCATGTGACTGCTGGGGGCAGAGAGGAAGAGAGGGGGGTGTGGTCAGAAGAGAGCGGGAGAGCAGAGCGCACCAGACAGAGAGCAGGCTGCAGTGCCGCGCTCCCCGAAAGAGAGTGCTCCCTATGAGGGTACTGAGGCTGAGATACCAGCCGTAGTGGAGGCTGGATGTGAGAGTGTGGACTTGGAAGCCTCCATAATCAGAAAAGACGTACCCCCTGACAGTATATTGTAGTGTAACGTGGCACAGCTGTAGTGGTGCACAAAGAAGGTTCCCACACCAGAAACTATGTAAAATAAATTTTGGCACTCAACTTTAGTCAACCGTAAGTATTTTATTGGCAGCCACTTGTACAAACGTTTCGGTCAGTGGTGTTGACCTTCTTCAGTGTAATGCAGTGATTCCAAAATATAATAAACAAACAATCAATATACATAACAAAAGAGTTACAAAAAATATCTCATAAACAAAATAGGGAGACTAATACAAAGCCATGTATTGTGCATATACAGTGATGGTGATGGATGGGAAAAGGAACCAGGGTAATCAAGGGGAAAAGAAAAAAGGAAAAAAAACCTAATCATACCTTAATGTTTGGAAATAACATGTGTGTGTGGCTCAAGATTAGATATGGTCCTGTTGCGGATCCTAGGAGAGATAATAGCTTATCATAATCAGAAATGGTTCACATGGGGTATGTATAAACAGAAAGTAAGGGGGTAAAACTGACCCGTATAATAATCCTAATAAGCATGATATGTAGAATGAAGTAGAAATAACCCAGTGGTTATGCTCCTCAAAATGGGCTGTAAGAAAAGTCTATGTTATGTGAGAAAATATATTGGGATAAACGGGAGTGGATATAATAAAGTAATGAGAACTTAGTATACATACCCTATAGGAATTATATATCCTATGCAGATCCGATTAGTAGACCGGAATGATGCTGTCCCTGCCTGGGTATAAGAGAATGTGTGGCGATGTAAGTAGCCATGCGGTAAACATACCCTCCTTAATGAAAAACAGGCTGCTAGCGCGAGTCTTACCTAGGGGTGGCACTGGTATCTGTAAGGAACGCGGTATCCGCCGCTCGTTCTGGGATGAGGTGCCATCCTGTGTGCGCGCTATTTTATGTGTTGGGGGCGGGACGGATTCCCCGGCCGTGTACCGGAAGTGTGTCACCGGAAGTGACGTGACGCACATACCGGTGCTTCTGTGCGTTTCAAAGGGGGCAAGAAGTAGAATGGTGGTGCGTTCCACCGTAACATGTAAAGATAGGATCAATCCAGATCCACCTGCTATATGTGTGGCAATGGAGATTAAATTAATGGTAGCGCGCATAGCCCATATGTATAATGGGTTCATAGCTAGGTCATACCTGAAGATCATATATTGCCATGTGTTGCCAAAAGGAGAGGGGGCGGAAAAAGGAAGGGATAAGAAAAAGGAAAAAAAAAAAAAAAGAGCAATAAAAGAAATAAGGCAATGGGACTGAGGTGGGGATCCAGGAGGAAGGAGGATCAGGAAGTGAGAATTTCCGTGCCGTCATTTCAATATTGGTGACTCTGTAAACCAAAGCAGTGTGTCAATGCATTTATAATCAAAACAAAGTCAAAATTGCAAGCACTTTGTGTCAACTGATATGGAGGAAATAATTATATGAACGAAAGGAGGTCGTATTCCCTGTTCAGACCCCTGGAGGACATGGTCTCCAGTTCATGTATCCAGAACGCTTCCCTTCTTTTGAGGGTCTGGATACGGTTGCCCCCCGTCTGGGTGGTGGGACATGTTCAATTATCTGAAACTTGAGTTGAGGTATAGAATGTCCTGCGTCAATGAAGTGATAGGGTAACGGAAGTAATGTGTTTCTACACCTTATAGTGGATTTATGTTTACTAATACGATCCCTTATGGGTTGTGAGGTTTCTCCAATGTAAAGAAGACCGCATAGGCATTTGATGGAGTAAATCACAAAGGAGGTGTCACAGGTACTATAATCCTTAATCTTATATTGTTTTCCCGAATGTGGGTGATAAAAGTGGTCCCCTTTCAATACATTCCCACACTGATTGCAATGTAGGCACGGGTGTGTACCTGTCTGGGGTTGGGAAAGAAATCTCTGTACGGACGTGCGTGGGCCCGACCCGATATCCGCTTTAACGAGTGTATCTCGAATATTCCGGGGGCGTCTGTAGCAAGGTAAAAAATGATTCCGGAACTCAGGTACCTCTGGGTGTGCCTCCCTAAGTAGTTTCCAGTGTTTCCTGATGCTGTGATGAAGGATTTGAACATAGGGGTGGTAAGTATGGACAAATGGCACTCGTCCCGTGACGGGCTGTCTAGGGGATGTTGATGGTTGTAAGGCATTGTGCAGTACATTGGGAGGATATCCCCGTTCTCTAAACTTATGATACATCTCGTCCACCCTATCCTGTTTCCTAATGGGATCTGTGACTATACGTTCTTCTCTCTGAAATTGGGAGCGAGGGATAGCATTTTTAGTGGAGATGGGATGAAGACTGTTGTAGTGGAGCAAGCTATTGCGATCTGTGGGTTTTCTGTACAGATCTGTGCTCAGGGTGCCACTTTCATCCTTTGATACGAGGGTATCTAGGAAACTAACTTGGTGTATGTCCTTAGTAATCGTAAAATGGAGGCCTGGCCACGACTGATTAAGTGTGTCAAAGAACTCATCCAAAGTGTCTGAGGGACCAGTCCATATACAAAAGATGTCATCTATGAATCTTTTCCACGTGACACAGTGGGTTTTGAAAAGAATGTTCTGATATACAACCTCTTCTTCAAATGTAGCCATATACGTATTGGCGTACGGTGGCGCCACATTTGAACCCATAGCGGTCCCTTGTGCCTGTAAGTAGTAGGTGTCTTCAAATAAAAAGTAATTGCGGGTAAGGATTATTGTCAGTAGTTCAAGACATAAGCTGATGATGTTAGGGTCTAATTCTGATAAAGTCAGTAGGCGTTTTACACAATCTATACCCCGGTCATGTGGGATGGACGTATAAAGGTCCCTGACATCAAAGGAGACAAGATAGGAGTCACTAGGGACAGTGCCTAATGTGTGTAATGTCCTGAGAAAAGCCCCGGTGTCCAATAGATAGGATTGGGATTTCTGCGTCAAAGGTGTGAGAATTTTTTCCAAAAAGATGGATATAGGAGACAATATTGAGTCTATAGCAGCAATAATGGGTCGGCCGGGTGGGTTTACTAGGCTCTTATGTACCTTAGGGAGTAAGTAGAATACAGGTGTGACCGGACTCGTCTTAGTGAGGAATTCCTTCATCTTGGGGTCAATAACCCCTAAGTCGAGATGAGTGTTTAGTACGGCTGTTATGGCAGTGCGTATATCCCCTGTTGGATCTCTGTTCAATTTGATGTAAACCGTGTCATCATCAAGTTGGCGATAGGCCTCCTTGATGTAATCGGCCTTGTCCATGACAACTATAGCTCCGCCTTTGTCGGCGGGTTTAATGATAATGTTTCTATCGTCACGTAAGGTTTGTGATGCCTGGAAGTCAAGATTGGTTAAATTCGGTGAAAAATGCAATTTGCCACTATCAGTGTTACGGCGAAGTTGCGTAAATGCCTTATCAATGAATCCAATAAAGGTTTCCACCACATGTGAGCCTGATGGTGAGCGATAAGTGCTCCTATTACGAAGACCAAGTTGGTCTATAGAGATCAGAGACTGGTGTGTGGGAAAGGTGGAAGCACGTGTACAATCCACTTTAGCAAAATGCGTTAACAATCTAATGTGACTATAGAAGCGTTGTAGTTCCATGTCAAGTCCAAAAGTACTTAATTTCGAGTAGGGGCAGAATGAAAGTCTCTTCTGAAGAAGGTTATGTTCCGCAATGCTGAGTGTTCTTGAGGAAATGTTAATAACTAGAGAGTTAGTACCTGAGAGCGTGTTACTCTGTAGAAGTCCGGATTTCTTCCTCCGCTGGCTCCGGCGGGGCCTTTTCTTCTTCGATATTGCTTGCTTTGGTCTAAAAAATGACGAGTTGTGTTGGTGCGAGTGCTTCTTCTGTCTGTTTCGGAGCCTGATGACGATGCTTCGTTTGATGAGTAGTGGTCAAACCTAGGAGGGTCAGAGCGTGGAAAAAGATTACTGCGCCAATGATATACACGGTTATTATCATAATCCTCAAGATCTCTTTGAAATTTAATTCTTTTCCTGTTCTCTGTGTCCCTCTTATATTGGTCTATGGCAGTCTGAATCTTCGTTTTGAGGGTGCCTAATTCATCCGCTGTACATGATGAAGCTAATTGTGATTCAATGTTTTTAATTGTATCACTAGAGTTGGTGATCGCACCCTGTAGATGCTCAACAGTCAGTGTCATTAGATCGAAAGAGCATTTGTTGAGTATTTGCTCAAATTTCAAACAAAAAGCAGAGGAGTCACTGAAGAGTGTCGGTCGTAATGGTACTCTGAGCCCTCTTGGAATACGGTTGACCCGGAGGTACTCCGATAATATAGCACAATGCAGTTCCAAATTGACCAAGTGTCGTAACTCACGTTCAAGATCTCTTCCCCTGGTCTCCCTTGGTGGAGCCTTGAGGAAATCGCTAGAGAGATTAGACTTAGAAAGAATGGTATTAGTCTCCTCCTGATTATAGGAGAAAACGAGAGAAGACATAGTAAACAGCGTGCACACGGAAAGGTGAGCTCATATATTGTAGTGTAACGTGGCACAGCTGTAGTGGTTCACAAAGAAGGTTCCCACACCAGAAACTATGTAAAATAAATTTTGGCACTCAACTTTAGTCAACCGTAAGTATTTTATTGGCAGCCACTTGTACAAACGTTTCGGTCAGTGGTGTTGACCTTCTTCAGTGTACTGCAGTGATTCCAAAATATAATAAACAATCAATATACATAACAAAAGAGTTACAAAAAATATCTCATAAACAAAATAGGGAGACTAATACAAAGCCATGTATTGTGCATATACAGTGATGGATGGGAAAAGGAACCAGGGTAATCAAGGGGAAAAGAAGAAAGGAAAAAAGGAAAACGCACCACCATTCTACTTCTTGCCCCCTTTCAAACGCACAGAAGCACCAGTATGTGCGTCACGTCACTTCCGGTGATGCACTTCCGGTACGTGGCCAGGGAATCCGTCCCGCCCCAACATATAAAATAGCGCGCACACAGGATGGCACCTCATCCCAGAACGAGCGGCGGATACCGCGTTCCTTACAGATACCAGTGCCACCCCTAGGTAAGACTCTCGCTAGCAGCCTGTTTTTCATTAAGGAGGGTATGTTTACCGCATGGCTACTTACATCGCCACACATTCTCTTATACCCAGGCAGGGACAGCATCATTCCGGTCTACTAATCGGATCTGCATAGGATATATAATTCCTATAGGGTATGTATACTAAGTTCTCATTACTTTATTATATCCACTCCCGTTTATCCCAATATATTTTCTCACATAACATAGACTTTTCTTACAGCCCATTTTGAGGAGCATAACCACTGGGTTATTTCTACTTCATTCTACATATCATGCTTATTAGGATTATTATACGGGTCAGTTTTACCCCCTTACTTTCTGTTTATACATACCCCATGTGAACCATTTCTGATTATGATAAGCTATTATCTCTCCTAGGATCCGCAACAGGACCATATCTAATCTTGAGCCACACACACATGTTATTTCCAAACATTAAGGTATGATTAGGTTTTTTTTCCTTTTTTCTTTTCCCCTTGATTACCCTGGTTCCTTTTCCCATCCATCACCATCACTGTATATGCACAATACATGGCTTTGTATTAGTCTCCCTATTTTGTTTATGAGATATTTTCTCTAACTCTTTTGTTATGTATATTGATTGTTTATTATATTTTGGAATCACTGCATTACACTGAAGAAGGTCAACACCACTGACCGAAATGTTTGTACAAGTGGCTGCCAATAAAATACTTACGGTTGACTAAAGTTGAGTGCCAAAATTTATTTTACATACCCCCTGACAGTGACCTGAGCACGTAGCCCCGGTGACCGCAGTGACAAGCCAGGACCCCTGAGTGTGACAAGTAAACTGCTCGGTGTGTGTGTAGCATTGCTACTGTAGAAAGCCTGCCAGCCTGATATACAGAGACTCATAGCAGAGTGGCTGAGTTACTTCCTGCTTTCATCTTCACTGGAAGAAAAGACTTAACCCCAGAGTCTCCAATTCCCAGGAGACAGAGGAGAGATTTCAGGATCTCAAGTGCTGCTGGTGATTGTACCCACGTTGGAATTAGGACCCTCCAGTCAGGACCTCCCTGGACTGATAAATTACAAGAATACTCATTAACCCTTTTGATTCCGCTTAACTGTTTACTGTTTGATTTATCTCTAATAACCCCCTGTTTACTCCCTGCAAAGAGAATTTTACTCCTGTTAATAAATTCCCCTCAACAGTTGGTCTGTCTGTTCCGTGGTGACATACTCAACCCTGCACCCTATTACACATTATGCCCAGCCCGTGCTTCTGGAGACATGTTAGGCAGGCTCTTATCGCTACAAAAATACCAAATGTGGACCTTATATGTGGTTTAGGCACACTGGGGCTCAGAAGGATGGGGACATTTGGATTTGGGAGCTCAGAATTTGCTGAATGCCTTTTGAGGGGTGAGGAGCCATTTCACTTTTCCAGAACCTTTGTGCTACCAGTAACGTGGAAGCCCCATATATTTCCGTTAACAGATGACAGACCTGAGTGAGGACTTGCTTTTTTGGGGAATATTTTACATAAAGTTTGGGATCACAGTTATCTGGCACTTACTTTGGGGTTTCCATCAGATTCTCCGAGTGATGTGACAGATGAAACCCCTGATGAATCCATTTAGTGAGGCAACAGAGTTACTCTGGACTCCATCTGGCCTCTGTTCAGTGTTGTCCTTCTTTTCAGAGGTGCACAAAACTGTGGCCAATGACACTTTTATGCAATCCTAAAAAGACGGACACCGCCGGATCATTGGCCAGACGGCGTCCACAGTGCCTCCATCTGTCTCATTATAGGGTATCTTCCTTCGAGCATCCGTCTGAATCATGTATTTAAAAGATTTACACCTAAACCCTGATGTAAGTGCTCAGTGTAGAGCGCAGGATAAATGTGCACCGAGTCTTGCTGCGATCATTGAGAGGCACAATGAAAAAATCAACAGCAGGTGAAGAATTGGTTTTATTTATTTTTTACGCCGATGCTCGCGTGGTATAAGTGATTAGGCAACTTTATTCTTCGGATCGGTGCAGCGATACCAGATTTATACCGGGTTTGTATGTTTGGCTGCTGTCACACACAAAAAAACACTTTGTTTTTCAAAATAAAGTTTTTGCATCCTCATATTTTTATAGCTATTATTTTTCTGTACTTCTGCTGACAGAGTGATGTTATGGCTTGTTTTTTGTGGGACGAGCTGACGTTTTTATTGGTACCATTTTCAGGCCAAAAAAGAAAAGAATGTCCAGCTTCACCGAATCCGTAAAAAAAGAGTTTTATTTATTCACATACTATTAAGCATAGAGGATACAGACTTCAGCACAAGCCATATGGGTAAGAATCTCAACGCGTTTCTGGAGACTAAGCTCCCTTAATCATGACAGGCACATGACATTTTTTGATCGCTTTCTATTCCAATTTTTGAGAGGCAGAATGATCAAAAACCAGCAATTTAGGAATTCTATTTTTGTTTTTTTTAATGACATTTAGCTTATGGTAAAGCTGGTAACGCAGCTTTATTATTCAGGTCAGTAAAATACACGGATGACAATATGGGGGTAAAATAGGCTGATGACAATATGGGGGAAAAATAGGCGGATGGCAATATGGGGTAAAATATGCAGATGACAACATGGAGGTAAAATACACGGATGACAATATGGGGGTAAAATACACGGATGACAATATGGAGGTAAAATACACGGATGACAATATGGAGGTAAAATACGCGGATGACAAAATGGAGGTAAAATACACTGATGACAATATGGAGGTAAAATACACGGATGACAATATGGAGGTAAAATACGCGGATGACAAGGGGTAAAATACGCGGATGACAATATGGAGGTAAAATACACGGATGACAATATGGAGGTAAAATACGAGGATGACAATATGGGGGTAAAATACACGGATGACAATATGGAGGTAAAATACGCGGATGACAATATGGAGGTAAAATACGCGGATGACAATATGGAGGTAAAATACGCGGATGACAATATGGGAGTAAAATACACTGGATGACAATATGGGGGTAAAATATGCGGATGACAATATGGGAGTAAAATACGCGGATGACAATATGGAGGTAAAATATGCGGATGACAATATGGAGGTAAAATATGCGGATGACAATATGGGAGTAAAATACACTGGATGACAATATGGAGATAAAATATGCAGATGACAATATGGGGGTAAAATACACGGATGACAATATGGAGGTAAAATACGCGGATGACAATATGGAGGTAAAATACGCAGATGACAATATGGAGATAAAATACGCAGATGACAGTATGGAGGTAAAATACGCGGATGACAATATGGGGTAAAACACACGGATGATAATATGGGGGTAAAATACGCAGATGACAATATGGAGATAAAATACGCAGATGACAATATGGAGATAAAATACGCAGATGACAGTATGGAGGTAAAATACGCAGATGACAATATGGAGTAAAATACGCAGATGACAATATGGGGGTGTTATAGAAAGGTTAATAGTTTGCCTTTAAGTGCCTCTTGCCTTTAAGTGTTAGAATCACTAGAATCTGTTGACGCAGTAGCCTGATGGTCTCCTCTTCAAGGAGACTATACTTATCATGTATGCTTTCAATAGTCAGCCACAACAGGTTCTGAGTTATGGTAAATAAAGTACGACCCTGGGTGATGGTGGGGGCTAAATGAGTTACATAGAAATGCATTTGTTGTAAATGGTATAAAACATTGCTTTGGCTTTTAATATATCAGATAAAAGTGACTTGCTCACAGGATATGTGTGAGGTGTCTTTTTGTCTCCCAGCGCGCTTGTAAAATGACGGGCGTAACTACTTGATTTGAGTCTCACTGGTGATCTGTCAGCTGACATTGGGTCAGAACGAAAACAGCTATGACAGTTTTGGCGCCCAACGTGGGGCCGTGTAACCAGCCTTATTCGGAATCCGTATGTGGGAGCTTCCTGAGAGATTGGACATGCAAAGCACCAGCTGCAGCAAGGTGAGAAATGTTATTCTTACAAAATTGTTTTGCAATTGCAATCTCTCTTCTGGATCTGTCCATACCTCTGGGTAAAAGGCTGCCAACACGGTTCAAAGAATCCACATCACCAGTGAGTTTTGTCTGTTTATGTCCGTATGAGAGTTGAATAATAGAGTTATAAGATGATAATTGTGATAATTGTTATCTGTATTATTTGTCAATATCCTAATTGGTTGTGTATTTGTTTAGTGTGTGTAATACAGAGCTGGGATAGGCTCTGTGCAGTGTTGTTATTTTGGTCATTTTGGATTGGCAGTACATTATATGAAGCTGTATTTTGTATAAGGCCGTGGTTTTTGTTTTTTGGCCTTAAAGTGCTTTCAGAGTCTCAGTGGACACTGCTGCAGTTTTATTTATATAGAGTTGTGTTAATTCCAAAGTGCAAAATAGGCAGGCTGTATGTATGTATGTATGTATGTATGTCTGTCTATGAGAAAGCTCTGAATGAGATGAGAGGTGAGTAAATGAGTATCAGGGATAAATAGATGAATCCCTGATTGATGAGGGGTTCCGTTAGGTGTGGTCCTCTGTATGTGACAGAAGACATTATTCAACTCAGTTTGAGCTGAATTAGGTGGAGTGATTGAGATAAGGGATTTTCTTCTTGTAAAATCAACTAAAAAGTGAAAGGAAAAGAAAAAAAACAATCCCTGAATGAGCACGTATGAATGAATGATCACATAAGTATCATTACTTATCTAACTGCTGTTGAAGGTCCAGGATGAATGAGTTGTGGATATTTTTAATGTACATTTAATTACATATGAGATTCAGTGAAACCTGTGTTATATATGGTTTGATACTGGATAGGTTTCTATATGTGTTTTGGCCGGACGCGGTCAGAATCAGCTTATTCAAGTTGCGCAGTGACTTGCCTGTATAGAGTCCCTTTAATTCCGAGAGGATGAATGTTTTATAGAGATTAAGTCTGAAAACTGCTGCATTCTGTTTCTGTGTGTGTGAGGCACCAAGCTCTTATCTCAGTGCTGTGTACCAGATGGGAGGAGGGAAGCGAACCCCTGCGCGACTTGTTTGTGATTTCTCATCTCTGTGCTGTGGGCCAGAGGAAGGGGGGCATGTATTGCATTCTAAGTTTCTCTGTCCTTGGTTTAGTACACGCTGAGAGATTTGTGTTTAAACAATAGTACAATATTGTAAGTTGGAAATTGAAAGTGAAAAAGAACTGTGCCTATTTTAGAGGAAAACTTGTAAGTGATTGAAAAGATTGGTAAAAGATTCACCTGCTTCAAGTTGAGTGATTGATATAGCAAATTGAGGATCAACAGAGGAGGTAGCCAACTGCACGGCTGATGTAGTATAGGTGGTGTAACCTGCTACAGTCAGTCTACGGCATTAGGTGGTGTAACCTTGCCATCCATGGAGCTGTGCTAGCCAGCTGATTTATCGAGTGGTAGGTGGTGTAACCTGCTTGGTAAAATCCTTTAAGTCCACCAAGTGGTAGGTGGTGTAACCTGCTCGGTGTTGTTGAGCGGATAAGTTGAAGCCATGGGCAACTTATTCTGTGTGCAGTCAGGGCCCCCAATGGGATCCAAAAACCGCTGTACAGATTGGAAAAAGGAAGCAGTGAAAGATGTGAAACCAATATTGAAAAATGCAAAAATGCCAGTGAGTGGATGTTTGGATGTTCAAAAAGGCACAGACAAAAGGAGGAAAATAGCAAGTAAATAAATGGTGTCTGAGAGAGTGCAGCAGGACGGAAGTAAGGTGTATTATGAATGTTTTGATGCTTAAAAGTCCGACTGACTGACACATTACTGCTACGGTTATACCTTTGTATAACCAGAGACCCAGACAAGACAGATGGACTTGTAAACACTGTGGTCAGACAAACCCAGACTGGAGAAATACTTGTATGATCTGTGCTGCAACCCGACCTAAGAGAATTGCACTGAATCCTGTCCAGACAAGATCACATGTAGTGACATAAGAAGCTGACACAGGATTGTGGTTGGTGGATAGTGGGGACATTAACTTTTGGGAGTAGGCTGACAGTAATCCTTTTGGGAAGGAGCTGTAGACCAGCATGTCATGTCACCCCCACCACCAGAGAACCAACCACATCAGGTAGGGTAAGACAGATACAGGAGTATTATCCCTGGAGGCTCTCTGACTAGCTAGCTACGCTAAAACAATTGGCTGACCCTGAGAACCAACCTTTCCCATTTTTCAGATAAAGACAATATGATGGAAGTATAAGTGCACCTGGGCAGGCCTAGGGAGTTAGTGAGCAGAAAAGCAGGTGACGTACTAAGATGCAAATTAAGACTTTTACAGATGTACTTTGGACGGTTACAGCTGAAATGGGAAGACATGGGGTACAGTCTAGTAAACCCACTTGATGTTAAAGTATTGGTAAATACGTTCATTGACGGTATGACCAGACTTACGAGATGCAATACAGAGAGCCAGACCTGAATGGAGAAATGTAGATCCAAAAGATCTCCTGAAAGTTGCTAAAGAGTTGAACAAACTAGGACAATAAGACGTGTCATGTATGCTGGAGTACAAGGAAAACAGTAGAGACGTAGTGAGGGACCTAAGAACTTAGAAACAGTAAAGTGCTGGAATTGTGGAGAAAATGGACACTCAGACCAATTTACCACTTCCTTCACCTTTAGACTAGGAAACTGACAACCCAGTCACAAATGTGTGCCCTGTTCTTGTCCCCTCCGGACCTGGTCCTGCCTTGATGACCACCATACCAATGCTGGGAGGGAAAGAGACAGAATTCTTGATTGACACTGGGGCAGCCGGAACTGTGGTACACAAAGACTTGATAACGCCAGACATGATTACTGACAAGACTGTGCGTGAGGGTAGAGGGACAAGCGACTGAAGCCCCTATGGACTAAAACAAATATGACTAGAACCACGAGACAGCCAAGAGGTGCTTACAAACTTATTGTTAGTGACAATACCCCTATGAATTTGCTGGGAGCAGAGTTGAGTGCTGCCTAGACCACCATACAGTACTCTCCTGAGGGTATTACAGTCACAGGTCCCCTTTCATATAAACACTTGGTGCAGAGGGACGCCAGGGTCTTCCACATGCACATTATACCACAGGTAAATCATGCCCAATTATAGTTACACTTAATTCCATTCATTTGCCAGTTTAGTAGTTTTCTTGCACAAGATGGTATAGTTACTGTGTATTTCTAGGTTGTCTTCATATGATACAGTATATAGTTTTTTAGCCATTCATTATATTGGCTCAAACCATAGTCACTGTTTATTTGTCCTTTCCACTTCCACCTTATCGCAAGCAATTGGTATTGATATTTGGTATTTTTCAAATCCCTTCTTTTGTATTTGGAACTGTTAGTTATGGATTTATATGGGGCTGCTACCTTCTTAAAATAAGCTTGTGCTTTGCTGTGGCCTATGGCATTGTGCTCCCCCATTTTATGACTCAGTATCTTTCGTAATTATATATTTTCATATATATCATTTTCTTTTGGTAACATATTCTGTGAATCAAATTTAGTTCTTAAGGGGTATTATACCCAATCAAATATGGGTATAAATAATATTTGGACATTAATGTGCGATTTATATAAACAATTGTGTAATATTGCAGAACTGGTGTATATGGCAAGAGTAGTGAAAGTCACACCTGACACCAGAATATCTGAGGACAGGGAAAAGAGTCAGGTACCAGACACAGTTTGGGCAAGGGGAAAATCTGATGTGGGTCAGCTGCCCATTCCCCCTGTCATAATTAAATTAAAAGAAGGAACCACTACTCTCCGGTTAAAGCAATACCCCTTAAGTCTAGTCAAATCAATGTCCCTGAGCAGGGATATTAAAAAGTACGTTAAGGCAGGGGTTCTGGTGCAAAGATCTTCCCCCTGCAACACCCCTTTGTATTCCATTAAGAAGAAAAAGGACCCAAGGGTTCCCCTGACACAGAATAGTTCATGACTTACAGGCTATTAATGATGTTACAGTGAGTGTGATCTCAATTGTCCCTAATACACACACCGTACGGTCACAAAATGTTTCACAGTCATTAATTTGGCAAATGCATTCTTCTCTGTACCCCTGCACTCTGACTGTCAGCATCTTTTCTCTTTTACTCACGAAGGTAAACAATACTGTCAGACGGTCCTCCCACAAGGGGGAAAGAACTCCCCAACCATCTATTCAACAGCGATGGCAGGGATTCTTGAGCAGTGGCAACCACCTCATCCACAGACTGTACTATTGCAGTACGTGGATGACCTCTTGCTCTGCTGCCCGGACCAGACGTCCTGCAAGGAAGCTACAGTTTCCTTGCTGTGTTTTTTTTTGGCAGAGAAGGGTTGCAAGGTCTCACGTGACAAATTACAGTATTGCAAACAAAAGGTGACATTTTTAGGACATTGTATTGCTGAAGGTACAAGACACCTGACTGAAGACAGAAAACAGGCAATACAAAATCTCCCTTTACCCAGGTCACACCAGCATTTACGTATTTTCCTAGGTTTGGTGACCTACTGTAGGCCTTGGATAAGGTCTGCTTCACAAATGATGCAACCATTCTATGACAGGTTGTCATCAAACCCCTACAATCTCACTCAAGAAGCAATTGATTCCTTCTATTCTCTGAAGCTGCTCATTGTGTCAGCCCCGGCCTTGGGCATTCCAAACTATGATCAGCCATTTTTCTTATTTTGAACAGAGCAGGGAGGACATGCTACCGCAGTACTGACACAACAGCATGGAGAGAAACAGAGACCAATAGCTTACTACTCAGCACAATTAGACCCAGTGATTAGAGGGTCTCCTACGTGTGTCCGTGTTGTAAGAACTGCTGTATTACTGCTAGGCATGTGAGCTCACACTGACTTTTTCTTTTGACAATTTGTTCCCCACATGACATTAATGCCATACTCGTACAAGTTCAACCAAAACACCTGTCTATGGATAGACAGATCAAACTTGAATGTGCTCTAATACTAATTTAATGAATACGTCACCCTCAAAAGATACAATGTTCTGAATCCAGCCACTCATCTGCCTGTGGATTCAGAAAAGGGGGAATTGGTGACAGCATTAGAAAACAAAAAAAAAAGTACTCTGGTACGTTGACGCACAAACATGACTGCATAGGAACTGATGAGTATGTTTTACATATGTTCATGAAAAACCTGTTCCTAATGCATATTTTGAGGTTTTTACCTTTGTAGATGGCTCCAGATACCACCAGGATGGGCGATTCTACACTGGACATGCAGTAGTAGCCTCATATGAGGTAATCTGAGTTGAACCACTCCCTCCTCACATGTCGGTGCAGGAGGCAGAGTTGAAGGCACTCACTGAGACGTGTAGAGCTGCTGCAGGTAAAGTCGCTAATATTTACACAGATTCGAATTGTGCATGGGGAATATCCCATGATTATCACCCTGTCTGGAGAAGCAGAACGTTTCTTACATCAGCCGGTAAGCCCATTAAAAATGCAGAGCTGGTGAAACAATTAATGGAGGCATTGACGTTACCAGTCCAGGTTGGCATCGTCAAGGTAACAGCACACACGGACGGTGACTCTGTGGAGGTAGAGGGCAACAGAAGGGCGGACGAGGCTGCTAAAGTAGCAGCAAGGCGGCCTAGGGAGCAGTGGACGGTGGCAGAGAGTCAGCGTATTCCAGCCACACTGAGCCTAAATGTCCTGAAATCCCTCCATCTGCCCAAACAGAAGGAACATGGGGGAGAATGGGAGCTGAGCTCAAAAAGAGTTTTGGGAGAATAAGGATAAATTGTATATACCAATGTCCCTGTTCTTAATAATGGCGCAAGCAACACCTGGCCCCACTCACACCTCAAAATGTCACATGTGTCCATGGTAGATGCCTTCCGGATCGCTCCTGGTTTCAGTTACGCAGCAGCAAAGCTCGTACGGTCATGCCTCATCTGTGCACAGCACAACCCTGGTAAAACAGTAAAAAAAAAAATCCCTAAGAAAGCGACACCCAGGCCTCTACCCGTTTCAGAGACTGCAGACTGACTACATACAGCTACCCAAGGTAGGAGTGTGTGAAAAATGTCCTAGAATGTGTAGATGTCTTCTCTGGTTGGCTGGAAGCCTATCTGGTAAAATGTGCAAATGCTAAAGCGACTGCAGACAAACTGATGAAAGAACTGATCTGCAGGTATGGTGTCCCAGAAACCACAGAGAGCGATAGGGGTACACACTTCACGGGAGAAATATTGAGGGAAGTCATGCAGGCCCTGGGAGTACAGCAAGCATATCATGCACCATATAGACCACAAAGTAGTGGGAAAGTGTAAAGACTAAATGGGACACTTAAACTGAAAATTCAAAGGCCATGGCAGACACAGGAAAGAGCGAGGTAGAGTGCTTGTCTCTTGCACTCTTTCTAGTCAGACACACTCCAAATAGAAAGACAGGCTTGTCCCCTTTTGAAGTCCTGTTTAGTAGTTTGCCAGAGACTGGTCTGTACTTCCCACAGGTGCTACAAATGCAACACGGTGCTATAACAGCCCATGTCCAGGCCTTGCAGAAAAGACTTAATGTGGTGCATAAACATGTGTTTTCATCCATTCCAGATCTTAATGCCAGTGCAGACGCACATCTGCTGAATCCAGGTGATTGGGTGGTCATACACAGACACGTGAGAAGGAGCCTATATCCACGGTTTGACGGCCCGTTGTAAAGTCCAGTTGACCACATTCACTTGAGGGAACGCCCAACTGGATCCATGCCAGTCACTGCAAAAAGATCTTTTCACTAGCAGAAAGACTGTTGTTCTAATCACCTTGCTGGCAGTGGTAGGATGTTTGCACCTTACAGAGACACTGAATACACTTTTAAATGTCGACAAGGACAAAAACTGCTGGACTGTTGGATCTGTACACATAGCCCAGTAACTGCAAGGACTATGCTGTACTTTGCCATACCCCAGGAGCCAAGGAGGGTATTAACACCACACTGCATACACAATGAAACTTGGACTCAGATTTTCTTGGTTCCTTAAGGTTCTTTATAAGACTAATACAATACAGAGACTTCTTTTTAAATCCAGCCAATTGGCTTAGCGGCCTAGAGGGAGGGATTATTTTTGACTTGACTTGACAGACTTGTATGCAAATTTTATTGCTTTGCTTATTGTTTTATGTAGCCGTAAAAGCGCTAATATATGTATTAGCTAAGGCTTAACCTTCTGTAGTGGATCATAGGCCCCGTATGGCCACTGCTGACGGTGGAGGTGAGTGTCCACACTGAGGGTGGATGGGCGAAGCAGGTAGAAAGCCCCCTTGTGGGTACTAGACCCATGAGACAGTAGCTCCTTTGTGGACATCAGCTGACCCCGTAGCAAAGGTTATACCATTTACAAAAGGGGGAAATTGTTATAGAAGGGTTAATAGTTTGCCTTTAAGTGCCTCTTGCCTTTAAGTGTTAGAATTACTAGAATCTGTTGACGCAGTAGTCTGATGATCTCCTCTTCAAGGAGACTATACTTCTTATCATGTATGCTTTCAATAGTCAGCCACAACATGTTCTGAGTTATGGTAAATAAAGTATGACCCTGGGTGATGGTGGGGGCTAAATGAGTTACATAGAAATGCATTTGTTGTAAATGGTATAAAACATTGCTTTGGCTTTTAATATATCAGATAAAAGTGACTTGCTCACAGGATATGTGTGAGGTGTCTTTTTGTCTCCAAGCGCGCTTGTAAAATGACGGGCGTAACTACTTGATTTGGATCTCACTGGTGATCTGTCAGCTGACATTGGGTCAGAACGAAAACAGCTACGACAGGGGCAAAATACGCGGATGACAATATGGGGGTAAAATAGGCTGATGACAATATGGGGTAAAATACGCAGATGACAACATGGAGGTAAAATACACGGATGACAATATAGGGTAGCCATTGATCTATTTGCTATATGACTTTTCTGGTTATGCACCAGTTCAGACTAGAATGCTGTTCAGTCAGTTTACCTATATTTACTATGTACTATTTTTTCTGACTTGAACGCCCCGCCCTTCACCATGCTGTGATTTTAATTACACATTTGGTTCTGACCTTCCTATAAATGCAGGCTTTACCATGTTATTAGCCAGAGGTAAGGGTTCACACTAGGCAGACAGGTCAGGGACCCATCCGATCTGAGATTACATGGAGATAAAATACGCAGATGACAATATGGGGCAAAATACACGGATGAATCACCCCCCATTCACCCCATTAAAATAAAACAATAAAAAAATATATACATATGTGGTATCGCTGTGTTCAAAATTGCCCTATCTATCAAGCTATAAAAAGAATTAATCTGATAAATGGCATAGTGGAAAAAAAAGTCAAAACAAATTATGTTTTTTGGTCGCTATGCAATAATGAGCGATCAAAAGATCGTATCTATACTATCTAGTATCTATACCATCTACCTAGACATGTTTGGTACCTACGAACTCATAATGGCCTGGAGAATCATAATGGCAGGTCAGTTTTAGCATCTGGTGAACATGGGAAAAAAAAAAAAAAAAAAAAACAGTTGTGGAATTGCACTTTTTTTGCAATTTCACCGCGCTTGGAATTTGTTTCCCATTTTCCAGTACATGATATGGTAAAACCAATGGTGTCGTTCAAAAGTACAACTGGTCCCACAAAAAAAACCAAGCCCTCACATGGCCATATTGATTTAAAAATAAAAAAGTTATGGCTCTGGGAAGAAAGGGAGCAAATAATAGAAACGCAAAAACAAAAATGGGTTGAGGCGTAAAGGGGTTAAACAGTGAAAAACAAAATATCACTAAGCTGCTATCTGTGTGCGGTCCGACTTTTTCTCTGACAAATAGACATGTTTCCGTTTTTTGGGGGGGAAAATTGGTCTGGAAAAAAGTAAAAAAGATAAAAGGACATGTGAACAACCCAATAGACTATTATAAAAATCCCAAGGGCTCATGCACACAACAGACGAGTGCAATCCGATAAAAAAAGGCACAAGGTCAAATGTTATTCAATAAGACAGTGAAGATAAAGTTATTTTTTTTCAGACCTAATTCGCGTGCAAGAAAAATCTCAGCATGCTCGATTTAAGGCCATGTTCACACACGTTCAGTGTTTGGTCAGTATTTTACCTCAGTATTTGTAAGCTAGGAGAGGAACAATATAACAGAAACACATCGCCACTTCTGTATTTTTCACCCACTCCTGATTTTGGCTTAGAAAATACTGAGGCAAAATACTGACCAAAAACTGAAGGTGTGAACGTGGCCTTACTTTGGAAATCAGATGAAACGCAGCCATTCCAGTCTACGGGTGTGGGAAAAAAGTCAGCTGCCTTACAGAGCCTCAATATAGGTAATGTGATTTTTACAGATATATTGCAATTCTGTTTCACCAGAAACTATAAATGGTCCTGTAAATAATTAATAGCTGCTCAGTAAAAAAAAAAACGGATTGTATATGGACTGCACATGGGTGACAAGTGAAAAAAAATTATCCCACCTTTCTAAATAAAAATTGGACCCATTTTGTATACTGTCGTGTGACCCTATCCTAATACTGTACATTTTTTACAGTTTAAAACACCAAAAAAGGAACAATTCAAGAAAAAACACCAAAAACAGGCAGAGATGCTTACCTGTCTGTATAGGCCTCAATACTAATGCACAAGCAGGGTGCAGCGGACTCAAACAAAATAACAGATGCACAGGTGCAATACCAAATGAGACAGCCAGCCTACAATCAGGGATTGGCCGTGTGGTACACCAATGCACTAAGATAAAAACTGTATGTGGCGTGTTCACACAGGGAATGCAAGCATCTGGCTCCAGCCTATTAATGACGCCCTATGGCGGGCTGCCCAGTGCTACAATGCATCCCGTGTGAACAGAGGCCACAGTGTACAGAACCATTTGGGTCCGCTGCACCCTGCAAAAAAACAAATAAGTGCAAAACAAAACATATAAATATATGTAAGGTATTGGTTGATATTCTGGCCATAATATGGAAGCTGGCAACCCACGTCAAGGGTCCTTACTTTTTGCCAGTCCTACACTAACATGAAAACACCAAAAAGGAACAATTCAAGAAAAAACACCAAAAACAGGCAGAGATGCTTACCTGTCTGTATAGGCCTCAATACTAATGCACAAGCAGGGTGCAGCGGACCCAAACAAAATAACAGATGCACAGGTGCAATACCAAATGAGACAGCCAGCCTACAATCAGGGATTGGCCGTGTGGTACACCAATGCACTAAGATAAAAACTGTATGTGGCGTGTTCACACAGGGAATGCAAGCATCTGGCTCCAGCCTATTAATGACGCCCTATGGCGGGCTGCCCAGTGCTACAATGCATCCCGTGTGAACAGAGGCCACAGTGTACAGAACAAAATTTTTTACAGTTTAAAGAGGACTTGTCAGGTCAAAAATGACCACATTTTGCTCCTAGTTTATTCCTGTTGCTCTACTGAGTAGTCCTTTTTTCTGTGTGAGTTTTTTTTATGGTTGCAGATGTTTGTCCCTTTCTTAGTGCTCATTTTTATGGTCTTTATCAACGGGACGTGACTCATGATTCTCTGGGGGGTGTCTTTAGGCCGCTCTACATAATTATCCTGTGAGCCATGCCCATTTAAAAAAAGGACACATAAAAATTAGCACTAAATAAAAAAAGCTCATATCTACAGCATGAATAAAATAAGAACACAAAATGGGCAGGTTCTCTGTAATGGATACTAAAAGTTTGGAAACATTTTTTGCATATAAGAAAAACAGATTCCTCTCTGATGGTAAACGCAGTCACACTCAGTGGCTTACTATCAATGGAGGTAGATTATGCTGTCACTATGGGACTCGAGTCTGCCCCCCTGCCAAGGATCACACTTTCAACATTATCGGCATCCTGGATGCCGATACAGTTGAAAGTAGTGATGGAAGAGGGAGCGTCAGCTGACACTCTCTCCTCCATCATTATCCCTCTGTGATTGACATTTCAGCGCAGCAGGCGTGATGATGTCACTACAGTGCAGAGCTGCAGAAGACACGTTGTGGAGACCCTCCACATTATATGGAGGGCAATGTGTAGGTTGATTATATTATATGGAAGGCAAAGTGGGACTATGACATTATATGGAAGGCTATGTAGAGCCGATTATATCATATGGAAGGCTATGTAGGGTCGATTATACACTGTTCAAAAAAATAAAGTGAACACTTAGATAACAGAATATAACTCCAAGTAAGTCAAACTTCTGTGAAATCAAACTGTCCACTTAGGAAGCAACACTGTTTGACAATCAATTTCATATGCTGTTGTGCAAAGGGAATAGGCAACAGATGGAAATTATTGGCAATTATCAAGACACATTCAATAAAGGAGTGGTTCAGCAAGTGGGGACCACAGACCACATCTCAGTACCAATGCTTTCTGGCTGATGTTTTGGTCACTTTTGAATGTTGGTTGTGCTTTCACACTCGTGGTAGCATGAGACGGACTCTACAACCCACACAAGTGGCTCAGGTAGTGCAGCTCATCCAGGATGGCACATCAATGCGAGCTGTGGCAAGAAGGTTTGCTGTGTCTCTCAGCGTAGTGTCCAGAGGCTGGAGGCGCTACCAGGAGACAGGCCAGTACACCAAGAGATGTGGAGGGGGCTGTAGGTGGGCAACAACCCAGCAGCAGGACCGCTACCTCAGCCTTTGTGCAAGGAGGAACAGGAAGAGCTCTGCCAGTGCCCTGCAAAATGACCTCTAGCAGGCCACAAATGTGCATGTGTCTGCACAAACGGTTAGAAACCGGCTCCATGAGGATGGTCTGAGTGCACGACGTCCACAGATGGGGGTTGTGCTCACAACTCAACACCGTGCAGGACCCTTGGCATTTGCCACAGAGCAACATTTTGGCAAATTCACCACTGTCGCCCTGTGCTCTTCACAGATGAAAGCAGGTTCACACTGAGCACATGTGACAGACGTGATAGAGTCTGGAGATGCCGTGGAGAGCGATCTGCTGCCTGCAACATCCTTCAGCATGACCGGTTTGGCAGTGGGTCAGTAATGGTGTGGGGTGGCATTTCTTTGGAGGGCAGCACAGCCCTCCATGTGCTCGCCCGAGGTAGCCTGACTGCCATTAGGTACCAAGATGAGATCCTCAGACCCCTTGTGAGACCATATGCTCATATGCTGGTGCGGTTGGCCCTTGGTTCCTCCTAATGCAGGACAATGCCAGACCTCATGTGGGTGGAGTGTGTCAGCGGGTGTCAGCAGTTCCTGCAAGATGAAGGCATTGAAGCTATGGACTGGCCCTCCCGTTCTGGGCAGCGATCCCTCAGGAGACCATCCACCACCTCATCAGGAGCACGTAAAGAGATAGCCGTGAGCACTACTAGAGAAAGGGTGCTAAGGTTAGGTTCCCAAACCATACAGATTAATAGTAAGAAACCTAGCACTCAACTTAGGTGGATGATACTGGAAAATTTATTGTAGTAAATACAGGAAAACGTTTCGGTCAATGGTGACCTTCATCAGTTACGAGTAGCTGTTGGATAGTAGCCGTTTGGGGGTAAATTTATTCCCTGAGTAAACATATAAGGACTTGTATATGTGCAGCTAATTTAAGCAGCCCTGCTGTATAGCGATAAGGAGATTCCTGGAGCAGACGTGCTCACTGACGCGGAGTCCACCGCTCATCAGGAGCATGCCCAGGCATTGTAGGGAGATCATACAGGTACGTGGAGGCCACACACACTACTGAGCATCATTTCCTTGTCTTGAGGCATTGCTACTGAAGTTGGATCAGCCTGTAACTTCATTTCCCACATTGATTTTGAGCATCATTCCAACTCCAGACCTCCGTGGCATATTAGTTGTGATTTACATTGATAATTTTTAGTTTTTTTTGTTCTCAACACATTCCACTATGTAATGAATAAAGATTTACAACTGGAATATTTCATTCAGTGATATCTAGGATGTGGGATTTTAGTGTTCCCTTTATTTTTTTGAGCAGTGTATTATATGGAAGGCAATGTGGGGCCCATTATATATTACTGTATATGGAAGGCAATGTGGGACCATTACATTATATGGAAGGAAATGTGGGGACATTACATTATATGGAAGGCAATGTGGGGACATTACATTATATGGAATGCAATGTGGGGACATTACATTATATGGAAGGCCATGTGGGGCCCGTTATATTACTGTATATGGAATGCAATGTCGAGCCCTTACATCAGTGATTTTCAACCAGTGTTCCGCGGCACACTAGTGTGCCGCGACACATGGTCGGGTGTGCCGCGGGGAAAGTTCCCCAAACTATGGTGCCCTTTTTGTTTTGTTCCCCGGCAATGCGCAGCGATGCGCAGCGATGCGCAGTCACGGAATAACACATGCGCGAGCTTTGAACGCTTGCGCGACTTAATGACGTCACCGAGGCCGGCGCGTCATCCTGAGAGCGGAGAGACTCTCGCATTTGCCCGCCGCCAAGGTAATGCCCGCCAATAATGCTGTGTATAATCATTAAGTCAGCAACAGCTCATTAACCCCTTCCCGACCTTTGACGCCACGTAGGCGTCATGAAAGTCGGTGCCAATCCGACCCGTGACGCCTATGTGGCGTCATGGAATGATCGCGTCCCTGCAGATTGGGTGAAAGGGTTAACTCCAATTTCACCCAATCTGCAGGGACAGGGGGAGTGGTACTTCACCCAAGGGGGGGTGGCTTCACCCCCTCGTGGCTACGATAGCTCTGATTGGCTGTTGAAAGTGAAACTGCCAATCGGAGCGATTTGTAATATTTCACCTAAAAAACTGGTGACATATTACAATCCAGCCATGGCCGATGCTGCAATATCATCGGCCATGGCTGGAAACACTTATGTACCCCCCCCACCACCACCGATCTCCTCTCCGGTCCTCCGTCCGGTGCTCCGCTCCCCTCCGTCGTCCTGTCCACTCCCCCGTCCTCCTGCCCACTCCCCCGTGCTCCGATGCCACCCCCCGTCCTCCGATCCACCCCCCATGCTCAGATCCCCCCCCCTCATACTTACCGGGCCTCCCCGTGTCCGTCCGTCTTCTCCATGGACGCCTCCATCTTCCAAAATGGCAGGCGCATGCGCAGTGCGCCCGTCGAATCTGCCGGCTGGCAGATTCGTTCCAGGTATATTTTGATCACTGAGATATAACCTATCACAGTGATCAAAATAAAAAAAATAGTAAATGACCCCCCCCCCCCTTATCACCCCCATAGGTAGGGACAATAATAAAAAAAAGAAAATATTTTTTTCTCTTTTTCCACTAGGGTTAGGGTTAGAACTAGGGTTAGAACTAGGGTTAGGGGTAGGGTTAGGGGTAGGGTTAGGGCATGTGCACAAAAAAAACTAAAAACAGGGAGAGACGGAGAACTGTTGAGGAAGAGCTTCGTGTGTGTCTTTCCACCATTCCTGCCAGGATATCCCTTTTGTGTTTATCGAAACAGGCCCAGGTTTCACACTGAGTGAGTATAAATACATTTAGAATCTATATTATTAACTATATGTAGAATATGTACTGTTTTAGTGTCATTTTGTGCCATTTTGGTTGGTGGTGTGCCCCGGGATTTTTTAAGTATAAAAAGTGTGCCGCGGCTCAAAAAAGGTTGAAAATCACTGCCTTACATTATATGGAATGCAATGTGGAGACATTACATTATATGGAAGGCAATGTGAGGCCATTACATATTATGGAACACAATGTGGGGCCCATTATATTTTATGGAATGCAATGTGGAGCCATTACATTATATGGAAGGCAATGTGGGGCCCATTATGTTATATGGAAAGTAATGTGGGGTCCTTACATTATATAGAAGGCTATGTGGGGCCATTACATTAAATGGAAGGCAATGTGGGGTCATTACATTATATGGAAGACAATGTGAGGCCATAACATTTTATGGAAGCCAATGTTGAGCCATTACATTATATGGAAGGCAATGTGGGGCCCATTGTATTATATGGAAGGCAATGTGGGGCCCTTACTAGTGTTGAGCGATACCGTCCAATACTTGAAAGTATCGGTATCGGAAAGTATCGGCCGATACCGGCAAAGTATCGGATCTCGCCGATACCGATACCCGATACCAATACAAGTCAATGGGACTCAAGTATCGGAAGGTATCCCTGATGGTTCCCAGGGTCTGAAGGAGAGGAAACTCTCCTTCAGGCCCTGGGATCCATATGAATGTGTAAAATAAAGAATTAAAATAAAAAATATTGATATACTCACCTCTCCGACGCAGCCTGGACCTTACCGCTGTGAACCGGCAGCCTGCTTTGCTTAAAATGAGCGCGTTCAGTACCTTCCATGACGTCACGGCTTCTGATTGGTCGCGTGCCGCTCATGTGACCGCCACGCGACCAATCAGAAGCCGTGACGTCATCCCTCAGGTCCTAAATTCCTAGAAGGGAATTTAGGACCTGAGGGATGACGTCGCGGCTTGTGATTGGTCGCGTGGCGGTCACATGAGCGGCACGCGACCAATCAGAAGCCGTGACGTCATGGAAGGTGCTGAACGCGCTCATTTTAAGCAAAGCAGGCTGCCGGTTACTACCAGGGCGCGTCAGAGGGTGAGTATATCCCTATTTTTTATTTTAATTCTTTATTTTTTACATGGATATGGATCCCAGGGCCTGAAGGAGAGTTTCCTCTCCTTCAGACCCTGGGAACCATACACTGGGAACTTCCGATTCCGATTCCCGATACCACAAAAGTATCGGATCTCGGTATCGGAATTCCGATACCTCAAGTATCGGCCGATACCCGATACTTGAGGTATCGGAATGCTCAACACTAGCCCTTACATTATATAGGAGGCTATGTGGGGCCATTACATTATATGGAAGTCAATGTTGGGGCCTTTACATTATATGGAAAGCAATGTGGGGCTTATTATATTATATAGAGGGCTATGTGGGGGACATTATATTATGTGGAAGGCAATGTGGGGTCCATTATACTATATGGTAGGCAATGTGAGGCACATTATATTATATGGAAGGCAAATGTGGAGCCCAATATATTATATGGAAGGATATGTTTGGCCATTACATTATATTGAAGGCATTGTGGGACTCATTATATTATATGGAGGGCTATGTGAGGCCATTATATTATATGGAAGGCTATGTGAGGCCATTATATTATATGGAAGGCTATGTGAGAACCATTATACTATATGGAAGATTATGTGGAGCCATTTTACTGTTTGGAGATCTATGTGGGGGCCATTATACTATTTGAAGGACTATGTGGGGGCCAATACACTGTTTGGATGGCTATGTGGGGGCCATTATCCTGTTTAGAGGTATATGTGGGGGCCATTATACCGTTTGAAGGGCTATGTGTGGGCATAATACTTTATGGACGTGATGAAAGGGGAATTGTCATGATCTCTGCAGCCAGAGATCATAGCAAGCCTATAGAAGGACAAGCTCTTGGAAGATGGAACTATGCTGACCATGAACTAAGCCTGCCGCGCAACTAGAAATAGCCAGGTAGCATTTCCTATTTATCGCTAGATGCCCAGCTCTGGCCTAAGACCTAAATAGCTAGCAGAGGGAAATATAAGACCTGGCTCACCTCTAGAGAAATATTCAAAAGAAGACAGTAGCCCCCCACATATAATGACGGTGAGTTCAGATGAAACAACAAACGCAGCAGGAAAATAGTCTTAGCAAATTTGAGGTCCGCTTACTAGATAGCAGAAGACAGATAGAATACTTTCATGGTCAGCAGAAAAACACTAACAAAACACCATCCAGAGATTACCTTAAACTCTGGCATTAACTCATAACGCCAGAGTAGCAATCCCTGATCAACAAGAGCTTTCCAGACACAGTAACAAAACTTCAGCTGTGAACTGGAACAAATAGGCAAAACAAAACATGGACAAAAGTCCAACTTATCTAGTAGTTGTCTAGAAGCAGGAACAAGCACTGAGAGGCATCAGATAACATTGTTGACCGGCAAGAAACCACCAGAGAAATGAGCTTAAATAGCGACACCCACTACTGATGGAACCAGGTGAAACAGGAAAGAGGATGACAAGTCCAATTCCACAAGCGGCCACCGGGGGAGCCCAGAATCCAAATTCACAACAGTACCCCCCCCTCAAGGAGGGGGCACCGAACCCTCACCAGAACCACCAGGGCGACCAGGATGAGCCCTATGGAAGGCACGAACAAGATCAGAAGCATGAACATCAGATGCATTGACCCAAGAATTATCCTCCTGGCCGTAACCCTTCCAGTTGACCAGATACTGGAGTCTCCGTCTGGAAACACGAGAGTCCAAAATTTTCTCCACAACGTACTCCAACTCACCCTCAACCAACACCGGAGCAGGAGGCTCAACTGAAGGTACAACAGGTACCTCATACCTGCGCAATAACGACCGATGAAAAACGTTATGAATGGAAAAGGACGCAGGGAGGTCCAAACGGAAAGAAACAGGATTAAGAATCTCCAATATTCTATAAGGGCCGATGAACCGAGGTTTAAACTTAGGAGAAGAGACCCTCATAGGGACAAAACGAGAAGACAACCACACCAAATCTCCAACACAAAGCCGAGAACCAACACGACGATGACGGTTGGCAAAACGCTGAGTCTTCTCCTGGGACAACTTCAAATTGTCCATAACCTGCCCCCAGATGTGATGCAATCTCTCCACCACCGCATCCACTCCAGGACAATCCGAGGATTCCACCTGACCGGAGGAAAATCGAGGGTGAAACCCCGAATTACAGAAAAACGGGGACACCAAGGTGGAAGAGCTGGCCCGATTATTGAGGGCGAACTCTGCCAATGGCAAAAAAGCAACCCAATCATCCTGGTCAGCAGAGACAAAGCACCTCAGATAAGTCTCCAGGGTCTGATTAGTCCGCTCGGTCTGGCCATTAGTCTGAGGGTGGAAAGCAGATGAAAAAGACAAATCTATGCCCATCCTAGCACAGAATGCCCGCCAAAATCTAGACACAAATTGGGTACCTCTGTCAGAAACGATATTCTCAGGAATACCGTGCAATCGGACAACATTCTGAAAAAACAGAGGAACCAACTCAGAAGAAGAAGGCAACTTGGGCAGAGGAACCAAATGGACCATTTTAGAGAAACGGTCACACACCACCCAGATGACAGACATCTTCTGGGAAACAGGCAGATCTGAAATAAAATCCATCGAGATGTGTGTCCAAGGCCTCTTAGGAATAGGCAAGGGCAACAGCAGTCCACTAGCCCGAGAACTACAAGACTTGGCCCGAGCACAAATGTCACATGACTGCACAAAGACTCGCACATCTCGTGACAGGGAAGGCCACCAGAAGGATCTTGCCACCAAATCCCTGGTACCAAAAATTCCGGGATGACCTGCCAATGCAGAAGAATGTACCTCAGAGATGACTCTACTGGTCCAATCATCCGGAACAAACAGTCTATCAGGCGGACAACGATCCGGTCTATCCGCCTGAAACTCTTGCAAGGACCGCCGCAGATCAGGAGAAACGGCCGACAAAATTACTCCATCCCTAAGGATACCTGTGGGTTCAGAATTACCAGGAGAGTCCGGGTCAAAACTCCTAGAAAGGGCATCTGCCTTAACATTCTTAGAACCCGGTAGGTACGACACCACAAAATTAAAGCGAGAAAAAAATAAAGACCAGCGCGCCTGTCTAGGATTCAGGCGCCTGGCAGTCTCAAGATAAATCAAATTTTTGTGGTCAGTCAATACCACCACCTGATGCCTAGCCCCCTCGAGCCAATGGCGCCACTCCTCAAACGCCCACTTCATGGCCAAAAGCTCCCGATTCCCAACATCATAATTCCGCTCTGCGGGCGAAAATTTGCGAGAAAAGAAGGCACAAGGCCTAATGACGGAGCAGTCGGAACCTTTCTGCGACAACACTGCCCCAGCTCCGATCTCCGAAGCGTCAACCTCAACCTGAAAAGGCAGATTCACATCAGGCTGACGCAACACAGGGGCAGAGGCAAAACGGTGCTTAAGCTCCTGAAAGGCCTCCACAGCATGAGGGGACCAATTAGCAACATCAGCGCCTTGTCTGGTCAAATCAGTCAGTGGCTTAACGACATCCGAAAAACCAGCAATAAATCGGCGGTAAAAGTTGGCAAAGCCCAAAAATCTCTGAAGACCCTTAAGAGAGGAGGGCTGAGTCCAGTCACAAATAGCTTGCACCTTGACGGGATCCATCTCAATGGAAGAGGGAGAAAAAATATACCCCAAAAAGGAAATTTTCTGGACCCCAAAAACGCACTTAGACCCCTTCACACATAAAGAATTAGACCGCAGAACCTGAAAAACCTTCCTGACCTGCTGGACATGAGAGTCCCAGTCATCAGAAAAAATCAGAATATCATCCAGATATATTATCATAAATTTATCCAGAAAATCGCGGAAAATATCATGCATAAAAGACTGGAAAACTGAAGGGGCATTAGAAAGACCAAAAGGCATGACCAAATACTCAAAGTGGCCCTCGGGCGTATTAAATGCGGTTTTCCACTCATCCCCCTGCCTGATCCGCACCAAATTATACGCCCCACGAAGATCAATCTTAGAGAACCACTTGGCCCCCTCTATACGAGCAAACAAATCAGTAAGCAATGGCAATGGGTATTGATACTTAACAGTGATTTTATTCAGAAGCCGATAATCAATACATGGTCTCAAAGAGCCGTCTTTTTTTGAGACAAAGAAAAACCCAGCTCCCAAGGGAGATGAAGATGGACGAATATGTCCCTTTTCCAAAGACTCCTTTATATATTCCCGCATAGCAGCATGTTCCGGCACAGACAGATTAAACAAACGACCCTTTGGATATTTACAACCCGGTATCAAATCTATGGCACAATCGCACTCACGGTGCGGAGGTAACGACCCAAGCTTGGGTTCGTCAAAGACGTCTCGATAATCAGAGAGGAACTCAGGGACTTCAGAGGGAATGGACGAAGAAATAGAAACCAAAGGTAAGTCCCCATGAATACCCTTACATCCCCAGCTCAACACAGACATTGCTCTCCAGTCCAAGACTGGATTGTGAGACTGCAACCATGGCAATCCCAGTACCAAATCGTCATGTAAATTATACAGCACCAGGAAACGAATAATCTCCTGGTGATCCGGATTAATACGCATGGTTACTTGTGTCCAGTATTGTGGTTTATTATTAGCCAATGGGGTGGAGTCAATCCCCTTCAGAGGAATAAGAGTCCCCAAAGGCTCTAAATCAAAACCACAACGATTGGCAAAGGACCAATCCATAAGACTCAGAGCGGCGCCAGAGTCAACATAGGCGTCCGTGGCAATGGATGACAAAGAGCAAATCAGGGTTACAGACAAAATAAACTTAGACTGCATGGTGCCAATGGAAACAGACTTATCAAGCTTCTTTGTACGCCTAGAGCATGCTGATATAACATGAGTAGAATCCCCACAATAGAAACACAATCCATTCTTCCGTCTAAAATTCTGTCGCTCGCTCCTGGACAGAATTCTATCACACTGCATACTTTCTGGCGTCTTTTCCATAGACACCGCCAGATGGTGCACTGGTTTGCGCTCCCGCAGACGCCTATCAATCTGAATAGCCATTGTCATGGACTCATTCAGACCTGCAGGCACAGGGAACCCCACCATAACATCCTTAACGGCATCAGAGAGACCTTCTCTGAAAGTCGCCGCCAAGGCGCACTCATTCCACTGAGTAAGCACAGACCATTTACGGAATTTTTGGCAGTAAACTTCAGCTTCGTCTTGCCCCTGAGATAGTGCCATCAAAGTTTTTTCTGCCTGAAGTTCCAAATGAGGTTCCTCATAAAGCAAGCCCAAGGCCAGAAAAAACGCATCCACATCGCGCAACGCAGGATCCCCTGCTGGCAATGAGAAGGCCCAATCTTGAGGGTCACCCCTGAGCAAAGAAATCACAATCCTAACCTGCTGAGCAGGGTCTCCAGCAGAACGAGACTTCAGGGACAAATAAAGCTTACAATTATTTCGGAAATTCTGGAAGCTAGCTCTATTCCCTGTGAAGAACTCCGGCAAAGGAATTCTCGGCTCAGATACCGGAGCATGCACCACAAAATCTTGTAAATTTTGTACTTTCGTGATGAGATTATTCAAACCCGCAGTTACACTCTGAAGATCCATTATTGTCAGGTGCACACAGAGCCATACAGAGATTAGGAGGAGAGAGAGAAAAAAGACTGCAGCAAGGCAGACTGGAAGTGAACCAATCAAGCAAACACACAACTAGAGGGAAAAAAAAAAAAAAAAAAAAAAATTCCAGCAGACTTCTTATAACTCTCCTTTCTCAACCTGGGTCTTTAACACTTTATTGGCCGGTCAAACTGTCATGATCTCTGCAGCCAGAGATCATAGCAAGCCTATAGAAGGACAAGCTCTTGGAAGATGGAACTATGCTGACCATGAACTAAGCCTGCCGCGCAACTAGAAATAGCCAGGTAGCATTTCCTATTTATCGCTAGATGCCCAGCTCTGGCCTAAGACCTAAATAGCTAGCAGAGGGAAATATAAGACCTGGCTCACCTCTAGAGAAATATTCAAAAGAAGACAGTAGCCCCCCACATATAATGACGGTGAGTTCAGATGAAACAACAAACGCAGCAGGAAAATAGTCTTAGCAAATTTGAGGTCCGCTTACTAGATAGCAGAAGACAGATAGAATACTTTCATGGTCAGCAGAAAAACACTAACAAAACACCATCCAGAGATTACCTTAAACTCTGGCATTAACTCATAACGCCAGAGTAGCAATCCCTGATCAACAAGAGCTTTCCAGACACAGTAACAAAACTTCAGCTGTGAACTGGAACAAATAGGCAAAACAAAACATGGACAAAAGTCCAACTTATCTAGTAGTTGTCTAGAAGCAGGAACAAGCACTGAGAGGCATCAGATAACATTGTTGACCGGCAAGAAACCACCAGAGAAATGAGCTTAAATAGCGACACCCACTACTGATGGAACCAGGTGAAACAGGAAAGAGGATGACAAGTCCAATTCCACAAGCGGCCACCGGGGGAGCCCAGAATCCAAATTCACAACAGGGAATCTAGGGCTTCAAAGGAGGAAAATTACTCTGTGAGAGTAGGAAAGTTGTTAGATATGCTCTTTTGTGCTCCATCAAATATTTTTTTTGTGGGGTTGGGAGGCGAGGATTGAAACTCCTAGTATGGGGCCCCATGATTTCTATCTACACCCCTGTTCACACTGCTGAAAATCAGATACAGCACATTGATGGAAATACACATCTGAATGAGGCCTAATCCATACAAAAATAATGTAGATTTGTAAAGCATGGCACCATGGAGGGTGCTTGGTAAATTATATTCAGTATGAATGCTATTATATTAAGTGCAATAATGCCAGAAATTGATATACCCTAGTATACTATTGGCTTGGGAGGTTCAGAGAAGAAGCATTTTGAAGATGAAATACAATCAGATAAGCGTTTAGCAACAATGTACAACTATCCTAATGGGTTATGAAAGGAGATTCTCCTCCTCCTCACTTATTAGTCAGATGACAGAGAGACCACAAAGAAAGTAATAGCAAGCCATGGGTCATCAGTATTGATGACTATCTATAGTCATAGGACTCCAAACTCTACTGTACTAAGCGCTCTGGATTACATATTTGCAGCGCCCCCAGAGTCCTGGTCGTTGCAGTGATGTCGCTCTGCCACTAAGGGGAGTGATGTTACGTCTGATTGCACTAAAGGAGTTCACCTGACCAGGTAACACACACACTGCACCTCACACTCCGGCCACCAGGGGGAGTGGTTCTATCTAGTAGGCCACTCCTCACGCTCTGGTAAAACTGGGGGTTGGACAGGAAGTCATGGAGAACATAGCTGGGAAGAGCTAGAGAGAGGACCTGTCAGGGGTGGGATCCTGGCAGAGTCCTAGAAAGAGACAAGAACGTTACGGAGTTGTGCCTGTGCCTTACAGCGGCAGACTCCTAAGAAAGGACAAGAAGCGAGGTTTATTGTGGAGGAGTGAGAAAAGGAAATACAGCAAAAAGGAGACAATACCAGAAGGAGTCGTGCCCCAAGATCAGCAACATCCTTCTGAGGCACGTAGCCGGTGGCCGGAACGCCGAGAAAGTAAGAGACTCCACGCATTACTTTAGACCATGGCCGGGCAGTTAACCATAGGTTGGCTGGTCTCATCATTACACCTAACGAAGACAACGGAGGCAAACTGTGGGAAAGGGGCGTCCCTAGGGTCCCTATAAAATAGCTCCAGGCCTACCCTGTCATACGGGTGCGTCCCATCCATATCATCTGGGGGACGGAGAGAGAGAGAGACAGACCAGAAATATATACGACAGTTGTGAGGACTATCCCGTGGTGCTCAGCAGGGAGGTACTACAACACACAGGCGCTAGAAGGTAGACACTGATTTCCACCTGCAAAGGGAACTCTGGATGTGCCTTCGGAACGGCCGGTCTCAGCCAGCCCTGTTAGCAGTACTCTGGATTGCGAACCCTGAAGCCTTCAGTAAAGAGGTAAAGAGACTGCAACCCTGTGTCCTTGTTATTCACCGCGACCTGCACCACGCACCACCACCTACACCTTTCATTGGACGCCCCTTAGCTGGGTCACGGGCCGAGCCTAGCCACCGTGACAACCCCAGAACTGAGACAGAGAGGCCCGGTACCGAGTACCCCGTGGCCCTACGTCTGGGGCGCTCGATATTCACAGCAAAATATTGTGTGGTATAATTTAGCAAATTCCGCACACAAGTCATTCAGGAAGGTTTCAGTCCTTTAGAGTTGACACTATTATTGAATATACAGTTTATCATTGCAGTTTGCTTGGGGCAGCGAAAAACTACAAAATAAGAGACAGCAGGCGACCGAGATCCATTGTTTACATAATTAGCAAATAAGGCAAAAAAAAATAGAACAGCCAAGTCATTATATCAGTGTCCTCAGATCCTCAAAATAGACACCCACAAACACATTTCTGCTCTTAAAATTTAGTACACAAAAGTAATTTTCCAAAATGCGCCATGGTACCTCCAACACTTAACGAGAACCTGTCCTGTTATAGGTGCAGGCTGATCCACATGGTATAAAGCAGGAGGAAATTGGTTTAAAGTTTTATGAGGAAAGATTAATTACAACATATTTTATTCTTTGAAATCCCTGCTCATTCTGCATTTAACAGTCTAGCGGAATCAAAGGGAATCTGTCCCCAAGCTTTTGCTATGTAATCTGAGAGCAGCATGAGGGACAGAGACCCTGATTCCAGTGTCACTTACTAAGCTGTGTTTTACTATTTAAGTTCAATCAGTGTTTTATCATTAGGAGATGATCACTACAGGACCAGCTGCCTCATGCCTCCTGGTCAAACCTCACCCACACCACTGATTAGAAACTTTCTGTCATTATACAATGTACACAGAAAACTGACAATCAGTGATGTGGGCGAGGTTACACAGAGCTCAGCATTTGAGCTCTGCTAGATCTGCAGCAGAGAAAAGTGTGATTCTATTGCAACTTTTGCACAAAGAAAACTAAGTGATACATCACAAGAATCAGGGTCTCTGCCCCTATATCATGCTGCTTTTAGATTACATAACAAAAATATGCTCACATATTCCTTTTAAAGGGGTGGGCTACCTTATTTATAATCAGTGAGCCCTGAAAAGAAACAAGAATAAGCACAGTATTTTAACGAGATGAGCTGATAGCTATGAGTTGTGTAATATGCACCTTATTCTGTAGCCATTTGCAAATGCCTCTCTGGGAAGAACACTTGCTATCTGTCGATGAGATGTTATGTTTTCTTTCTTTCTTTCTTTCTTTCTTTCTTTCTTTCTTTCTTTCTTTCTTTCTTTCTTTCTTTCTTTCTTTCTTTCCTCTTCTCCTATGTACCAAAGTTAGTTTTGGTGCTATATACATGGTATGAGTTTTGTTCTTATGCTTTATTATGCTGTGATGTTAGATATGGTGCTGAATTTATAAGCTTAGTTTAAGTACAATCGGAGCGCAGTTGGTCTGAAGAATCTCCCCGTCAGCTGCATTTTGCTGCCCCTCATCTTTCAGATGTGGGGACAATTGAAGCTCTTACCGCCAGGTCAGAGCAATGTCAGGAATGTAATCAGGTCTAGCGATCACACTGCTGACGTCACTCGCTAGCGTTGTAGTGTAGAGCTGCACGTTGGTGGTAAGTGCTTCAGGAGAGCTGAAGACACCGAAGACTGATTAATGAGTGTGGGGGTATTTACTGTGTGTGTGTGGGGGGGGGGAATTAGTGTAACGGAGCTGGGGGAGATTTACTGTGTGGGTTGGCGGAAATTTACTGTGTGTGGTGGGGGAGATTTAGTATAATGGGGGGATGATTTTAGGACACAAGTTTAGGGAGCAGGGAAGGAACAGGTGCAGACTCAAAATGAGGAGCAGGAGAGGAGAAATCTGCAGACACACTATAAGGATCAAGTGGTAAATGGAGGCTTGTATGAGGAAAGAGTATGGGGGGATGGCTGAAGACACAGTATGGGGAGCAAGGGTGATGGGATGGGTGTGAATGTGGCACCCCAGGAGTTCAGGTACCACAGTGGTATTGCCTTCCTCTTGGGGAGAGTAATGCCATGCCTGGAGACAGGAGGAATCCCTTTGGCAGGTAACCTTACATGCAACACATTCTGACTCCAGGCCAGAAGGGGGAGCTCTACACCTGACTTGAGGGGAGCTGCTCTCTGTGGTCGGGAGAAGGAGAAGTCAGTTGCTAGTGACCATTGATAGTTGGTAGCAGACAGTAGAGAAGCACAGAAGGACTTAGGAGCTAGAGAAGGACTGCTACTGGGCCTCTCTAAGCTGAGCGCAGAAACCGGGCACTGGGAGGCCGAGGTTGGGAAGAACTACAGGTCCCACGGCAGAACCGGGAGGCAGGAAACTAAAAGGGACTTGCCCACATAATACCTGAGGTACAGCAGCAATCAGAGTCCAGAGTCACCGTGGACAGAGACCCCAAAGAGACGGCTCAAGTTGCCTACCGTGCAGATACTGTCCCTGGACAAGGAAGAAAGAGGGCCTTGTTAGAGAGCTACAGGCAGCAAGGGACCACAGATTAGCGCATAGTGGAAGGCTCCCAAACTGACCTGTCAAGGGGATTTCCACCTGTCTTCGGGCTGCCTGGACTCCATCTTTACCTGTTGCCGGTACCCTGGACTGAGGCTGTTTAACACCAGTAAACCAGGTAAAGACTGCAACCCTGTGTCCTCCATTTATTTGCCGGCATTCGCCATCCCTGCCAAATGCAGCGGAAGCCTTGGGGACACAGCTTCACCTGTGGGAAGCGACACCATCTTTGCTGCAGCACCATCGCCCCCAGAGGACCCTTTTAAGCAGCGTCAGTCACCTCTGACCGAGAACCACAGGTGGCGTCACAAACTTTCATTATTTTCACAACCCCTTTAAACACCGTCTCTTTATTTGGGTGCCCAGGGCCAGGGACCGGGTCGCTGCCACCGAGACCACCCCTTTAATTGCGACCAGACCCAGTACCGAGTACCCCTACTGCCCTGACGGGCGACTCACGGACACAGTATGAGTATGGATAGTCGGGAGGATGTGTGAGGAGGCAGTATGGAGAGTTAGAGGGTAAATGTGTGAGGAGACTATTGAGCGGAATAGTACGTGAAGAGGGGGGCCCAGTATGGAAAAGAGAGGGCAGTATGGACGGCATGTACCATAAGAAAGACAGTGTGGAGGTCATACAGTGAAAGAAATAATTATTTGATCCCTTGCTGATTTTGTAAGTTTGCCCACTAACAAAGACATGAACAGTCTATAATTTTAAGGGTAGGTTAATTTTAACATTGAGAGATATAATATCAAAAATAAAATCCAGAAAATCACATTGTATAAATTATATAAGTTTATTTGCATTTTACAGTGAGAAACAAGTATTTGATCCTTCTGGCAAACAAGACTTAATACTTGGTGGCAAAACCCTTGTTGGCAAGCACAGCATTCAGACATTTTTGTAATTGATTATGTGGTTGGTGCACGTCAGGAGGAATTTTGGTCCACTTCTCTTTGCAGATCATCTTTATATCATTAAGATTTTGAGGCTGTCGCTTGGCAACTCAGAGCTTCAACTCCCTCCTTAAGTTTGCTATGGGATTAAGGTCTGGAGACTGGCTAGGCCACTCCATGACCTTAATGTGCTTCTTATTGAGTCACTCCTTTGTTGCCTTGGCTGTATGTTTTGGGTTATTGTCTTGCTGGAAGACCCAGCCCTGACCCATTTTTAATGTCCTGGCAGAGGGAAGGAGGTTGTCACTCAGGATTTTACGTTACATGGCTCCATTCATTCTCCTATTGATGTGGTGAAGTAGTCCTGCGCCCCTAGCAGAGAAACACCCCCAAAACATAATGTTTCCACCTCCATGCTTGACAGTAGGGATGGTGTTCTTTGGGTCATAGGCAGTATTTCTCTTCCTCCAAACAGGGTGAGTTGACTTAATGCCAGAGACCTCCATTTTTGTCTCATCTGACCACAGCACCTTCTCCCAATCACTCACAGAATCATCCAAGTGTTCATTGGCAAACTTCAGATGGGCCTGCACATGTGCCTTCTTGAGCAGGGGGACCTTGCGGGTACTGCAGAATTTTAAACCTTTACAGCGTACTGAGTTACAAATGGTTTTCTTGGTGACTGTGGTCCCAGCTGCCTTGAGGTCATTAACAAGTTCCCCCCGTGTAGTTTTAGACTGATCTCTTACCTTCCTCATGATCAAGGCTACCCCACGAGGTGAGATTTTGCATGGTGCCCCAGATCGATGTCGATTGATAGTCATTTTCCATTTCTTCAATTTTCTTAGTATTGCACCAACAGTTGTCACTTTCTCACCCAGCGTCTCACTTATGGTTTTGCAGCCCATTCCAGCTTTGTGCAGGTCTATGATCGTATCCCTGACATCCTTATAAAGCTCTTTGGTCTTGCCCATGTTATAGATGTTAGAGTCTGACTGATTAATTGAGTCTGTGAACAGGAGTCTTTTATAAAGGTGACTATATAAGACAGCTGTCTTTAATGCAGGTAATGAGTTGATTAGGAGCATCTAACTGGTCTGTAGGAGTCAGAACTCTTAATGGTTGGTAGGGGATCAAATATTTATTTCTCACTGCAAAATGCAAATAAATTTATATAATTGATATAATGTGATTTTCTGGATTTTATTTTTGATATTCTATCTCTCAATGTTAAAATTATCCTACCCTTAAAATTATAGACTGCTCATGTCTTTGTCAGTGGGCAAACATACAAAATCAGCAAGGGATCAAATACTTAATTCCTTCACTGTATTTTGGGCAGGGAATATAGTGAGGGGCAATTATTTTTTCAGGGGCTCAGGGTAGGGCAGATATTTTTATTCAGGAGCATTATAATGACGCTGTTATCTTTAAGAGTATCGTGTGGGGATGTGCTACTGAAGACCAGAGAAGATGGAAGTCTGCAGAGACGAGCTTTGGATGTGAAAAGTCATCATTCCGTCTGGTCAAGATGAAGATGAAAAGAAAGAGAATGATTCCAGAGACAACGTAATTTATCAAGTACCTGGATGTCATTTATTTTCTGATAGATACTGACTAATTCTCATATTTTTATTTGTCAGGAGCATTACAGAGGTTGTCCAAGTTTGTGATGAATCTGCAGACATTCTATGTGACTGGAGGTTTTTGAATTTCTGCACACTGTCAGGATTTTTGTGGTGCCAGCGACTGCATACATGTGGTCACGTGTTGAGCGTGGCCTTACTCAATGAAAATGATTTGAGCGAGGCTGGACACGTCTAGCCAGAATGTGTCCAGAAGTATCCAAATCACAGCTTGTGCAAGGGAGAATCCTAAGGGTATGTGCACACGGTGCGGATTTGCTGCGGATCCGCAGCGGATTTTACCACGCAGAAACGCTGCAGATCCGCAGTACAGTACAATGTTAGTTAAAGGGAAAAAAAAAGCTGTGCAGACTAGGGTTGAGCGAAACGGATCGGACATTTTCAAAAATCGCCGACTTTCGGGAAAGTCGGGTTTCGTGAAACCCGACCCGATCCCATTGTGGGATCGGCCATGCTGTCGGCGATCTTCGCGCCAAAGTCGCGTTTCTTATGACGCTTTCACCGCCATTTTTCAGCCAATGAAGGAGGACGCAGAGTGTGGGTAGCGTGATGACATAGGTCTCGGTCCCCACCATCTTAGAGAAGGGCATGACAGTGATTGGCTTGCTTTCTACGGCGTCACAGGGGCTATAAAGGGGCGTGCACGCCATCTTTCTTCTGCCTATCTGAGCATAGGGAGAGGTTGCTGCAGCTTCGTCAGAAGCAGGGATATTGTTAGGGAGGAAATATTAACCCCCAAACCGCTTGTGCTGTAGCGATTTCCACTGTCCAACACCACCTTTTCTTTGCAGGGACAGTGGAGGCTAGATTTCTGTGCATCAGCTCTGTAGCTTATAAGGCTCCCTGATAGCTGCATTGCTGTTTGTACGCCGCAGTGCAAACCAACTGCTTTTTTAAAAGCAAAAGTCCTGTTGCTCCTTTCTGCACCATTCTATTGTTTATTTGTCCACACTTTTGTGAGCAGCAGTCCTTTTTATTGCTGGCTACCATACTTGTCCTGAGATAATTGTAGGGAGATTGTTATTGTAGTACAGTCCCTTTTTTTTATATATTTCCAGCCACTTTCTGCCACTTATGCTGTGTAGTGTAATACAGTGGGCCTGAATTTAGCAGCAGTGTCCCACACATAAAAAGGGAGCTTAATATTGCCACTAAGTGCATCTGCGTCAGTCTTGTTTGGCGTATATCTGCCAGCCACTTTCTGCCACTTATACTGTGTAGTGTAATACAGTGGGCCTGATTTTTCCAGCAGTCTCCCACACATAAAAAGGGAGATTTATATTGCCAGTAAGTCCATCTGCGTCAGTCCTGTTTGTGGTATATCTGTCAGCCACTTTCTGCCACTGAAACTGTGTAGTGTAATACACTGGGCCTGATTTTTTCAGCAGTCTCCCACACATAAAAAGGGAGATTTATATTGCCAGTAAGTCCATCTGCGTCAGTCCTGTTTGTGGTATATATGCCAGCCCCTTTCTGCCACTGAAACTGTGTAGTATAATACAGTGGGCCTGATTTTTCCAGCAGTCTCCCACACATAAAAAGGGAGATTTATATTGCCACTAAGTGCATCTGCGTCAGTCCTGTTTGTGGTATATCTGCCAGCCCCTTTCTGCCACTGAAACTATGTAGTGTAATACAGTGGGCCTGATTTTTCCAGCAGTCTCCCACACATAAAAAGGGAGATTTATATTGCCACTAAGTGCATCTGCGTCAGTCCTGTTTGTGGTATATCTGCCAGCCCCTTTCTGCCACTGAAACTGTGTAGTGTAATACAGTAGGCCTGATTTTTCCAGCAGTCTCCCACACATAAAAAGGGAGATTTACATTGCCACTAAGTGCATCTGCGTCAGTCCTGTTTGTGGTATATCTGCCAGCCCCTTTCTGCCACGTACACTGTGTAGTTACACTACACAGTGTACGTGGCAGGAAGGGGCTGGCAGATATACCACAAACAGGACTGACGCAGATGGGCCCGATAAGTGCATCTGCGTCAGTCCTGTTTGTGGTATATCTGCTAGCCACTTTCTGCCACTGAAACTGTGTAGTGTAATACAGTGGGCCTGATTTTTCCAGCAGTCTCCCACACATAAAAAGGGAGATTTATATTGCCAGTAAGTGCATCTGCGTCAGTCCTGTTTGTGGTATATCTGCCAGCCCCTTTCTGCCACTGAAACTTTGTAGTGTAGTACAGTGGGCCTGATTTTTCCAGCAGTCTCCCACACATAAAAAGGGAGATTTATATTGCCACTAAGTGCATCTGCATCAGTCCTGTTTGTGGTATATCTGCCAGCCACTTTCTGCCACGTACACTGTGTAGTGTAATACAGTGGGCCTGATTTTTCCAGCAGTCTCCCACACATAAAAAGGGAGATTTATATTGCCATTAAGTGCATCTGCGTCAGTCCTGTTTGTGGTATATCTGCCAGCCCCTTTCTGCCACTGAAACTTTGTAGTGTAGTACAGTGGGCCTGATTTTTCCAGCAGTCTCCCACACATAAAAAGGGAGATTTATATTGCCACTAAGTGCATCTGCATCAGTCCTGTTTGTGGTATATCTGCCAGCCACTTTCTGCCACGTACACTGTGTAGTGTAATACAGTGGGCCTGATTTTTCCAGCAGTCTCCCACACATAAAAAGGGAGATTTATATTGCCATTAAGTGCATCTGCGTCAGTCCTGTTTGTGGTATATCTGCCAGCCACTTTCTGCCACTGAAACTGTAGTGTAATACACTGGGCCTGATTTTTCCAGCAGTCTCCCACACATAAAAAGGGAGATTTATATTGCCACTAAGTGCATCTGCGTCAGTCCTGTTTGTGGTATATCTGCCAGCCCCTTTCTGCCACGTACACTGTGTAGTGTAATACAGTGGGCCTGATTTTTCCAGCAGTCTCCCACACATAATAAGGGAGATTTTTATTGCCACTAAGTGCATCTGCATCAGTCCTGTTTGTGGTATATCTGCCAGCCACATTCTGCCACTGAAACTGTGTAGTGTAATGCAGTGGGCCTGATTTTTCCTGCAGTCTCCCACACATAAAAAGGGAGATTTATATTGCCACTACGTGCATCTGCGTCAGTCCTGTTTGTGGTATATCTGCCAGCCCCTTTCTGCCACGTACACTGTGTAGTGTAATACAGTGGGCCTGATTTTTTCAGCAGTGTCCCACACATATAGAAAGTGAGATTTAAATTCACAACAAGTTTACATACACCTTCTACCTTGTTTTACAGTACCATATAACGGTTGTTAGTTTGGTTACATTTTTCCAAGAATGAGGAAGTCTGGTGGAAGAGGTCGTGGCCGTGGGTGGTCATTGCCAGCTGGTAATGATGGTGGTGGTGGAGCATCTGGTGGTAGTGGGAAAACAAAATAGCATGTAAGGCTCGAGTTGTTGAGCCAGCGTCATCATCTGGCTACACAAGGCCTCGAACGCTCCCTTTTCTGGGGGTAGGAAAACCGCTTTTAAACCTGGAGCAGCAGGAAAAAGTTTTGGCTTTCCTTGCTGACTCAGCCTCTAGCTCTTTCGCCTCCTCTTAGAAAAGTTCAAAATTTAAAAGCAGCGAGTCGTCAGTGGATGCTCCCGGTCAGGAACAAGTCGCTTCCTTGTGTCCTTCACCCAGAACAACAGTGAAGGGTGCGTCAGGCGACACAACAGGTTACTCCATGGAGATCTTTACACAAACCGTGCCTGGGTTAGAAAGGGAAATTGTCAACAGGCCATTACAAGATGAATCGGACATGGAGTGCACAGATGCACAGCCACAGCTAGATTATTATGCTGTTTCATTGACTCAGATCACAACATTGCCCTCGCAGTGTACTGAGCCAAAACCTGACCCTGATGAGACTATGGTGCCCCGTCCCGAAAGCTATAGCACCTTACATGGTGACACAGAGGAAGGTGCACAGGACATTGAAGCGGAGGTGATAGATGACCCAGTTGTTGACCCCGATTGGCAGCCATTGGGGGAACAGGGTGCCGCTGGCAGTAGCTCTGAAGCAGAGGAGTATGAGCCGCAGCAGGCATCAACATCGCAACAGCTTTCATCTGGCAGGCCCGTATCTGGCCAAAACCGTGTGTCAAAACCAAAAACAGTTTTAGGACAGTGTGGCCATCCGGTGAAAGTAGCACAGCGTGCAATGCCTGGAAAGGTATTCGATAGTAGTAAGAGTGTAGTGTGGCAATTTTTTAACCAAGATCCGAATGATCAGTGCAAAGTTATCTGTAAGAAATGCTCAAGGACGTTTAGCAGAGGGCAGAATGTCAAAAATTTAAATACAACGTGCATGCGTAGACATTTAACCAGCATGCACTTGCAAGCCTGGACTAACTACCAAACGTCTTGTAACGTAGGTGCACCCACTCTGCATGAAGCTAGTCAGCAACGCTACATTGCTTCCCTCACTGTAAGCCCACCGTTTAGGACACCACCTGCAGCAAATGTGGAGGTATCGTCGCAAGGCCAAAGCAGTCAGGGAATCACCAGGTTGTTGGTAGGAAACACTGTATGTAGGCCAACAGCAAGAATACCCTCACCAACCTGTCATGAATCCCAATGGCTAGGGATAGCAAGGGACAAGCAAAGTAATACAAAATATCGGACGAGCTCTAGGGTGATGGAACCTGGGCTGACCGCTGCCCTACGCCTGACAAACGCAACTAGAGATAGCCAGGGAGCGTGCCTACGTTGGTTCTAGACGCCACGCACCAGCCTAAGAGCTAACTAGTACTGCAGAGAAAATAAGACCTCACTTGCCTCCAGAGGAATGAACCCCAAAAGGTATAGTTGCCCCCCACATGTATTGACGGTGAAATGAGAGGAAGGCACACACATAGAGATGATATATATAGGTTCAGCAAATTGAGGCCCGCTGTAAACTAGAAAGCAGAACTGTCATGATCTCTGCAGGCAGAGATCATAGCAAGCCTATAGAGGGACAAGCTCTCGGAAGATGGAACTATACTGACCATGAACTAAGCCTGCCGCGCAACTAGAAATAGCCAGGTAGCATTTCCTATTAATAGCTAGATGCCCAGCTCTGGCCTAAGACCTAAATAGCTAGCAGAGGGAAATATAAGACCTGGCTCACCTCTAGAGAAATATTCCAAAGAAGACAGTAGCCCCCCACATATAATGACGGTGAGTTCAGATGAAACAACAAACGCAGCAGGAAAATAGTCTTAGCAAATTTGAGGTCCGCTTACTAGATAGCAGAAGACAGATAGTATACTTTCATGGTCAGCAGAAAAACACTAACAAAACACCATCCAGAGATTACCTTAAACTCTGGCATTAACTCATAACGCCAGAGTAGCAATCCCTGATCAACGAGAGCTTTCCAGACACAGTAACAAAACTTCAGCTGTGAACTGGAACAAATAGGCAAAACAAAACATGGACAAAAGTCCAACTTATCTAGTAGTTGTCTAGAAGCAGGAACAAGCACTGAGAGGCATCAGATAACATTGTTGACCGGCAAGAAACCACCAGAGAAATGAGCTTAAATAGCGACACCCACTACTGATGGAACCAGGTGAAACAGGAAAGAGGATGACAAGTCCAATTCCACAAGCGGCCACCGGGGGAGCCCAGAATCCAAATTCACAACAGTACCCCCCCCTCAAGGAGGGGGCACCGAACCCTCACCAGATCCACCAGGGCGACCAGGATGAGCCCTATGGAAGGCACGAACAAGATCAGAAGCATGAACATCAGATGCATTGACCCAAGAATTATCCTCCTGGCCGTAACCCTTCCAGTTGACCAGATACTGGAGTTTCCGTCTGGAAACACGAGAGTCCAAAATTTTCTCCACAACGTACTCCAACTCACCCTCAACCAACACCGGAGCAGGAGGCTCAACTGAAGGTACAACAGGTACCTCATACCTGCGCAATAACGACCGATGAAAAACGTTATGAATGGAAAAGGACGCAGGGAGGTCCAAACGGAAAGAAACAGGATTAAGAATCTCCAATATTCTATAAGGGCCGATGAACCGAGGTTTAAACTTAGGAGAAGAGACCCTCATAGGGACAAAACGAGAAGACAACCACACTAAATCTCCAACACAAAGCCGAGAACCAACACGACGATGACGGTTGGCAAAACGCTGAGTCTTCTCCTGGGACAACTTCAAATTGTCCATAACCTGCCCCCAGATGTGATGCAATCTCTCCACCACCGCATCCACTCCAGGACAATCCGAGGATTCCACCTGACCGGAGGAAAATCGAGGGTGAAACCCCGAATTACAGAAAAACGGGGACACCAAGGTGGAAGAACTGGCCCGATTATTGAGGGCGAACTCTGCCAATGGCAAAAAAGCAACCCAATCATCCTGGTCAGCAGAGACAAAACACCTCAGATATGTCTCAAGGGTCTGATTAGTCCGCTCGGTCTGGCCATTAGTCTGAGGGTGAAAAGCAGATGAAAAAGACAAATCTATGCCCATCCTAGCACAGAATGCCCGCCAAAATCTAGACACAAATTGGGTACCTCTGTCAGAAACAATATTCTCAGGAATACCGTGCAATCGGACAACATTCTGAAAAAACAGAGGAACCAACTCAGAAGAAGAAGGCAACTTGGGCAGAGGAACCAAATGGACCATTTTAGAGAAACGGTCACAGACCACCCAGATGACAGACATCTTCTGGGAAACAGGCAGATCTGAAATAAAATCCATCGAGATGTGTGTCCAAGGCCTCTTAGGAATAGGCAAGGGCAACAGCAGTCCGCTAGCCCGAGAACTACAAGACTTGGCCCGAGCACAAACGTCACATGACTGCACAAAGACTCGCACATCTCGTGACAGGGAAGGCCACCAGAAGGATCTTGCCACCAAATCCCTGGTACCAAAAATTCCGGGATGACCTGCCAATGCAGAAGAATGTACCTCAGAGATGACTCTGCTGGTCCAATCATCCGGAACAAACAGTCTATCAGGCGGACAACGATCCGGTCTATCCGCCTGAAACTCCTGCAAGGACCGCCGCAGATCAGGAGAAACGGCCGACAAAATTACTCCCTCCCTAAGGATACCTGTGGGTTCAGAATTACCAGGAGAGTCCGGGTCAAAACTCCTAGAAAGGGCATCTGCCTTAACATTCTTAGAACCCGGTAGGTATGACACCACAAAATTAAAGCGAGAAAAAAATAAAGACCAGCGCGCCTGTCTAGGATTCAGGCGTCTGGCAGTCTCAAGATAAATCAAATTTTTGTGGTCAGTCAATACCACCACCTGATGCCTAGCCCCCTCGAGCCAATGGCGCCACTCCTCAAACGCCCACTTCATGGCCAAAAGCTCCCGATTCCCAACATCATAATTCCGCTCTGCGGGCGAAAATTTGCGAGAAAAGAAGGCACAAGGCCTAATGACGGAGCAGTCGGAACCTTTCTGCGACAATACTGCCCCAGCTCCGATCTCCGAAGCGTCAACCTCAACCTGAAAAGGCAGATTCACATCAGGCTGACGCAACACAGGGGCAGAGGCAAAACGGCGCTTAAGCTCCTGAAAGGCCTCTACAGCATGAGGGGACCAATTAGCAACATCAGCGCCTTGTCTGGTCAAATCAGTCAGTGGTTTAACGACATCCGAAAAACCAGCAATAAATCGGCGGTAAAAGTTGGCAAAGCCCAAAAATCTCTGAAGACCCTTAAGAGAGGAGGGCTGAGTCCAGTCACAAATAGCTTGTACCTTGACGGGATCCATCTCAATGGAAGAGGGAGAAAAAATATACCCCAAAAAGGAAATTTTCTGGACCCCAAAAACGCACTTAGACCCCTTCACACATAAAGAATTAGACCGCAGAACCTGAAAAACTCTCCTGACCTGCTGGACATGAGAGTCCCAGTCATCAGAAAAAATCAGAATATCATCCAGATATATTATCATAAATTTATCCAGAAAATCGCGGAAAATATCATGCATAAAAGACTGGAAAACTGAAGGGGCATTAGAAAGACCAAAAGGCATGACCAAATACTCAAAGTGGCCCTCGGGCGTATTAAATGCGGTCTTCCACTCATCCCCCTGCCTGATCCGCACCAAATTATACGCCCCACGAAGATCAATTTTAGAGAACCACTTAGCACCCTCTATACGAGCAAACAAATCAGTAAGCAATGGCAATGGGTATTGATACTTAACAGTGATCTTATTCAGAAGCCGATAATCAATACATGGTCTCAAAGAGCCGTCTTTTTTTGAGACAAAGAAAAACCCAGCTCCCAAGGGAGAAGAAGATGGACGAATATGTCCCTTTTCCAAAGACTCCTTTATATATTCCCGCATAGCAGCATGTTCCGGCACAGACAAATTAAACAAACGACCCTTTGGATATTTACAACCCGGTATCAAATCTATGGCACAATCGCACTCACGGTGCGGAGGTAACGACCCAAGCTTGGGTTCGTCAAAGACGTCTTGATAATCAGAGAGGAACTCAGGGACTTCAGAGGGAATGGACGACGAAATAGAAACCAAAGGTACGTCCCCATGAATACCCTTACATCCCCAGCTCAACACAGACATTGCTCTCCAGTCCAAGACTGGGTTGTGAGACTGCAACCATGGCAATCCCAGTACCAAATCGTCATGTAAATTATACAGCACCAGGAAACGAATAATCTCCTGGTGATCCGGATTGATACGCATGGTTACTTGTGTCCAGTATTGTGGTTTATTATTAGCCAATGGGGTGGAGTCAATCCCCTTCAGAGGAATAAGAGTCTCCAAAGGCTCTAAATCAAAACCACAACGATTGGCAAAGGACCAATCCATAAGACTCAGAGCGGCGCCAGAGTCAACATAGGCGTCCGTGGCAATGGATGACAAAGAACAAATCAGGGTTACAGACAAAATAAACTTAGACTGAATGGTGCCAATGGAAACAGACTTATCAAGCTTCTTTGTACGCCTAGAGCATGCTGATATAACATGAGTAGAATCCCCACAATAGAAACACAATCCATTCTTCCGTCTAAAATTCTGTCGCTCGCTCCTGGACAGAATTCTATCACACTGCATACTTTCTGGCGTCTTTTCCATAGACACCGCCAGATGGTGCACCGGTTTGCGCTCCCGCAGACGCCTATCAATCTGAATAGCCATTGTCATGGACTCATTCAGACCTGCAGGCAAAGGGAACCCCACCATAACATCCTTAACGGCATCAGAGAGACCTTCTCTGAAAGTTGCCGCCAAGGCGCACTCATTCCACTGAGTAAGCACCGACCATTTACGGAATTTTTGGCAGAAAACTTCAGCTTCGTCTTGCCCCTGAGATAGTGCCATCAAAGTTTTTTCTGCCTGAAGTTCCAAATGAGGTTCCTCATAAAGCAAGCCCAAGGCCAGAAAAAACGCATCCACATCGCGTAACGCAGGATCCCCTGCTGGCAATGAGAAGGCCCAATCTTGAGGGTCACCCCTGAGCAAGGAAATCACAATCCTAACCTGCTGAGCAGGGTCTCCAGCTGAACGAGACTTCAGGGACAAATAAAGCTTACAATTATTTCGGAAATTCTGGAAGCTAGCTCTATTCCCTGTGAAGAACTCCGGCAAAGGAATTCTCGGCTCAGATACCGGAGCATGTACCACAAAATCTTGTAAATTTTGTACTTTCGTGATGAGATTATTCAAACCCGCAGTTACACTCTGGAGATCCATTATTGTCAGGTGCACACAGAGCATACAGAGATTAGGAGGAGAGAGAGAAAAAAGACTGCAGCAAGGCAGACTGGAGGAAAAAAAAAAAAAAAAAAAATTTCAGCAGACTTCTTATAACTCTCCTTTCTCAACCTGGGTCTTTAACACTTTATTGGCCGGTCAAACTGTCATGATCTCTGCAGGCAGAGATCATAGCAAGCCTATAGAGGGACAAGCTCTCGGAAGATGGAACTATACTGACCATGAACTAAGCCTGCCGCGCAACTAGAAATAGCCAGGTAGCATTTCCTATTAATAGCTAGATGCCCAGCTCTGGCCTAAGACCTAAATAGCTAGCAGAGGGAAATATAAGACCTGGCTCACCTCTAGAGAAATATTCCAAAGAAGACAGTAGCCCCCCACATATAATGACGGTGAGTTCAGATGAAACAACAAACGCAGCAGGAAAATAGTCTTAGCAAATTTGAGGTCCGCTTACTAGATAGCAGAAGACAGATAGTATACTTTCATGGTCAGCAGAAAAACACTAACAAAACACCATCCAGAGATTACCTTAAACTCTGGCATTAACTCATAACGCCAGAGTAGCAATCCCTGATCAACGAGAGCTTTCCAGACACAGTAACAAAACTTCAGCTGTGAACTGGAACAAATAGGCAAAACAAAACATGGACAAAAGTCCAACTTATCTAGTAGTTGTCTAGAAGCAGGAACAAGCACTGAGAGGCATCAGATAACATTGTTGACCGGCAAGAAACCACCAGAGAAATGAGCTTAAATAGCGACACCCACTACTGATGGAACCAGGTGAAACAGGAAAGAGGATGACAAGTCCAATTCCACAAGCGGCCACCGGGGGAGCCCAGAATCCAAATTCACAACACAGAACGATACAAAAGGGGTCTGAGCGGTCAGCAAAAAACCCTAATCAAAAAACCATCCTGAGATTACAAAAACCCATGTGCCAACTCATGGCACATGGGGAGAACCTCAGTCCACTAGAGCTACCAGCTAGCATAGAGACATAATAAGCAAGCTGGACAAAAAACCAAACAACTGAAAATCAGCACTTAGCTTATCCTGAAAGATTTGGGAGCAGGTAGGCAGGAACCAAACAGAGCACATCTGAATACATTGATAGCCGGCAAGGGAATGACAGAAAGGCCAGGTAAAATAGGAAACACCCAGCCTCTGATGGACAGGTGGAAACCAAAGGCCGCAACCCACCAAAGTCACCCAGTACCAGCAGTAACCACCAGAGGGAGCCCACAAACAGAATCCACAACAGTACCCCCCCCCTTGAGGAGGGGTCACCGAACCCTCACGAGAACCCCCAGGGCGATCAGGGTGAGCTCTATGGAAGGCGCGGACCAAATCAGTCGCATGAACATCGGAGGCGACCACCCAGGAATTATCCTCCTGACCATAACCCTTCCACTTAACCAAATACTGGAGTTTGCGTCTGGAAACACGAGAATCCAAGATCTTCTCAACAACATACTCCAATTCTCCCTCCACCAGCACTGGAGCAGGAGGCTCAACCGAAGGAACAACGGGCACCTCATACCTCCGCAACAACGACCGATGGAACACATTATGAATAGCAAACGATGCTGGGAGATCCAAACGAAAAGATACAGGGTTAAGAATCTCCGAGATCCTATAAGGACCGATGAACCGAGGCTTGAACTTAGGAGAAGAGACCTTCATAGGGACAAAACGAGAAGACAACCACACCAAATCCCCAACAAGAAGTCGGGGACCCACGCGGCGACGGCGATTAGCAAACTGCTGAGTCTTCTCCTGAGATAACTTCAAATTGTCCACCACCTGATTCCAAATCTGATGTAGCCTGTCCACCACCACGTCCACTCCAGGACAATCCGAAGACTCCACCTGACCAGAGGAAAAACGAGGATGAAACCCCGAATTACAAAAAAAAGGAGAGACCAACGTGGCAGAACTAGCCCGATTATTAAGAGCAAATTCGGCCAGCGGCAAAAAAGCAACCCAGTCATCTTGATCAGCAGAAACAAAACACCTCAAATAAGTTTCCAAGGTCTGATTAGTTCGCTCCGTCTGGCCATTCGTCTGAGGATGGAATGCAGACGAGAAAGACAAATCAATGCCCATCTTGGCACAAAACGTCCGCCAAAATCTAGACACAAACTGGGATCCCCTGTCAGAAACGATATTCTCCGGAATCCCATGCAAACGAACCACGTTCTGAAAAAATAAAGGGACCAACTCAGAGGAGGAAGGCAACTTAGGCAAGGGCACCAAATGAACCATCTTAGAAAAGCGGTCACACACCACCCAGATAACGGACATTTTCTGTGAAACCGGGAGATCAGAAATAAAATCCATGGAAATGTGCGTCCAAGGCCTCTTCGGGATGGGCAAGGATAACAACAACCCACTGGCCCGAGAACAGCAAGGCTTAGCTCGAGCACACACTTCACAAGACTGCACAAAGGTACGCACATCCCTAGACAAGGAAGGCCACCAAAAAGACCTGGCCACCAAGTCTCTAGTACCAAATATTCCAGGATGACCAGCCAACACAGAAGAATGGACCTCGGAGATGACTCTACTGGTCCAATCATCCGGAACAAACAGTCTTTCTGGTGGACAACGATCCGGTTTATCCACCTGAAACTCCTGCAATGCACGTCGCAAGTCTGGGGATACGGCGGACAATATTACCCCATCCCTAAGGATACCAGTAGGCCCAGAGTCTCCAGGAGAGTCAGGCACAAAACTCCTGGAAAGAGCATCTGCCTTCACATTCTTTGAACCTGGCAGGTATGAAACCACGAAATTGAAACGAGAAAAAAACAACGACCAACGAGCCTGTCTAGGATTCAAATGCCTGGCAGACTCAAGGTAAATGAGATTCTTGTGATCAGTCAAGACCACCACACGATGTTTAGCACCCTCAAGCCAATGACGCCACTCCTCAAATGCCCACTTCATGGCCAAAAGCTCCCGATTACCCACATCATAATTGCGCTCGGCGGGCGAGAATTTTCTAGAGAAGAATGCACATGGCTTCATCACCGAGCCATTAGAACTTCTCTGTGACAAAACCGCCCCCGCTCCAATCTCGGAAGCATCAACCTCAACCTGAAAAGGAAGTGAAACATCTGGTTGACACAACACAGGAGCAGAAGAAAACCGGCGCTTAAGTTCCTGAAAGGCCTCCACGGCCGCAGGAGACCAATCAGCAACATCAGCACCCTTTTTAGTCAAATCAGTCAAAGGTTTAACAATACTGGAAAAATTAGCAATGAACCGACGATAAAAATTAGCAAACCCCAAGAACTTCTGAAGGCTCTTAACAGATGTAGGTTGTGTCCAGTCACAAATCGCCTGAACCTTGACGGGATCCATCTCAATAGTAGAAGGAGAAAAAATGTACCCCAAAAAAGAAATCTTCTGGACTCCGAAGAGACACTTTGAGCCCTTCACAAACAGAGAATTGGCCCGCAGAACCTGAAACACCTTCCTGACCTGTAAAACATGAGACTCCCAGTCATCAGAAAACACCAAAATATCATCCAAATACACAATCATAAACTTATCCAGATATTCACGGAAAATATTGTGCATAAAGGACTGAAAGACTGACGGAGCATTGGAGAGTCCAAAAGGCATTACCAAATACTCAAAATGGCCCTCAGGCGTATTAAATGCGGTTTTCCACTCGTCACCCTGTTTTATCCGCACCAGATTATACGCACCGCGAAGATCTATCTTAGTGAACCACCTAGCCCCCTTAATGCGAGCAAACAAATCAGTCAATAATGGCAGTGGATACTGATATTTGACTGTAATCTTATTCAGAAGGCGATAATCTATACAAGGCCTCAGGGAACCATCTTTTTTTGCCACGAAAAAAAAACCTGCTCCCAGAGGGGACGAAGATGGACGAATATGTCCCTTTTCCAAGGACTCCTTAATATAATTCCGCATAGCAGTATGCTCTGGCAGTGACAGATTAAATAAACGACCCTTAGGGAACTTACTGCCAGGAATCAATTCTATAGCACAGTCACAATCTCTATGAGGAGGGAGCGAATTGAGCTTAGGCTCCTCAAAAACATCCCTATAGTCAGACAAAAACGCAGGGATCTCAGAAGGAGTAGATGAAGCGATTGAAATCGGAGGTGCATAATCATGAACCCCCTGACATCCCCAGCTTAACACAGACATTGTTTTCCAGTCCAGGACAGGATTATGAGTTTGTAACCATGGCAGACCAAGCACTAGTACATCATGTAAATTATACAGTACAAGGAAGCGAATCACCTCCTGATGAACGGGAGTCATGCGCATGGTCACTTGTGTCCAATACTGCGGCTTATTCATAGCCAATGGTGTAGAGTCAATTCCCTTCAGAGGGATAGGAACTTCCAGAGGCTCCAGACTAAAACCGCAGCGTTTAGCAAATGACCAATCCATAAGACTCAGGGCAGCGCCTGAATCCACATAGGCATCGACGGAAATGGAAGACAGTGAAAAAATCAGAGTCACAGACAAAATGAACTTAGGCTGCAGAGTACCAATGGCAAAAGATTTATCAACCCTTTTTGTGCGTTTAGAGCATGCTGATATAACATGAGCTGAATCACCACAATAAAAACACAATCCATTTTTCCGCCTATAATTTTGCCGTTCACTTCTGGACTGAATTCTATCACATTGCATAGTCTCAGGTGCCTGTTCAGAAGACACCGCCAAGTGGTGCACGGGTTTGCGCTCCCGTAAACGCCGATCAATCTGAATGGCCATAGCCATCGACTCATTCAGACCTGTAGGCGTAGGGAACCCCACCATAATATCCTTAATGGCCTCGGAAAGACCATTTCTGAAGTTAGCAGCCAGGGCGCACTCATTCCACTGAGTAAGCACCGACCATTTCCGAAATTTTTGACAATATATTTCCGCTTCATCATGCCCCTGAGAGAGGGCTAATAAAGCCTTTTCAGCCTGAATCTCCAGGTTGGGTTCCTCATAGAGCAATCCCAATGCCAGAAAAAACGCATCCACATTGAGCAATGCAGGATCCCCTGGTGCCAATGCAAATGCCCAATTCTGAGGGTCGCCCCGCAGGAAAGATATTACAATCTTGACCTGTTGAGCAGGGTCTCCAGAGGAGCGAGATTTTAAAGAAAGAAACAATTTACAATTGTTCCTGAAATTCAGGAAGGTAGATCTATCTCCAGAAAAGAACTCTGGAATAGGAATTCTAGGTTCAGACATGGGAGTGTGAACAACAAAATCCTGTATGTTTTGAACTTTTGCCGCGAGATTACTCAGGCTGGAAGCCAAACTCTGGACATCCATGTTAAACAGCTAATATCAGAGCCATTCAAGGGTTAAGAGGAGGTAAGAAGCAGCTAGACAGCAATTAAGGGCTAGGCAGCAAAACTCTGAAGGAAAAAAAAAAAAAAAAAAATTTCCCTTAAACACTTCTTTTTCTCCTGCTTCAGCCCAAACAATTAACACTTTGTGGGCCGGCTATACTGTCATGAATCCCAATGGCTAGGGATAGCAAGGGACAAGCAAAGTAATACAAAATATCGGACGAGCTCTAGGGTGATGGAACCTGGGCTGACCGCTGCCCTATGCCTGACAAACGCAACTAGAGATAGCCAGGGAGCGTGCCTACGTTGGTTCTAGACGCCACGCACCAGCCTAAGAGCTAACTAGTACTGCAGAGAAAATAAGACCTCACTTGCCTCCAGAGGAATGAACCCCAAAAGGTATAGTTGCCCCCCACATGTATTGACGGTGAAATGAGAGGAAGGCACACACATAGAGATGATATATATATAGGTTCAGCAAATTGAGGCCCGCTGTAAACTAGAAAGCAGAACGATACAAAAGGGGTCTGAGCGGTCAGCAAAAAACCCTAATCAAAAAACCATCCTGAGATTACAAGAACCCATGTGCCAACTCATGGCACATGGGGAGAACCTCAGTCCACTAGAGCTACCAGCTAGCATAGAGACATAATAAGCAAGCTGGACAAAAAACCAAACAACTGAAAATCAGCACTTAGCTTATCCTGAAAGATCTGGGAGCAGGTAGGCAGGAACCAAACAGAGCACATCTGAATACATTGATAGCTGGCAAGGGAATGACAGAAAGGCCAGGTAAAATAGGAAACACCCAGCCTCTGATGGACAGGTGGAAACCAAAGGCCGCAACCCACCAAAGTCACCCAGTACCAGCAGTAACCACCAGAGGGAGCCCACAAACAGAATCCACAACACCAACCCTCTCTCAATCTGCCATGTCCACCACCACCCCCCGCTAGTTCCACCATATGCAGCTCTCCAGTCCAGCTCACCCTACAAGAGACTCTCGTTAGGAAAAGGAAGTACTCATCCTCTCATCCGCGTACACAGGGTTTGAACGCCCACATTGCTAGACTAATCTCTTTAGAAAGGATGCCCTACCGGTTGGTTGAAAGCGAAGCTTTCAAAGCCCTGTTGGCCTACGCAGTACCACGCTATGACCTACCCAGTTGACACTTCTTTGCGAGAAAAGCCATCCCAGCCCTCCACCAGCATGTCAAAGACCGCATTGTCCATGCACTCAGGCAATCAGTCAGTAGAAAGGTGCACCTCACAACAGATGCATGGACCAGTAGGCATGGCCAGGGACGTTACGTGTCCATCACGGCACACTGGGTTAATGTGGTGGATGCAGGGTCCACAGGGGGCAGCCATAGCGGGACAGTTCTGCCTAGCCCACGGTCTAGGAAACATTTGGCTGTAGGCGTTCGCCACCCCTCCTCCTCCTCCTCCTCCTGCAGCAGAAGCGAAAGCTCGTCCACAGAGCGCAGTTGCACGACCACTCCATCCGCAGCTGCCAGTGTTGCACACGAGGTGTCCCATTATGGAACAGCTAGTGGTAAGTATCAGCAGGCTGTGTTGGAAATGAAGTGTTTGGGCGACAACAGACACACCGCGGAAGTTCTGGCAGAGTTCTTGCAGCAAGAAACTCATTCATGGCTGGGCAGTGTACATCTTGAGGCAGGCAAGGTAGTCAGTGATAACGGAAGGAATTTTATGGCTGCCATAGCCCTTTCAGAACTGAAACACATACATTGCCTGGCTCACACCTTGAACCTGGTGGTGCAGTGCTTCCTGACAAGTTATCCGGGGTTACCAGCCCTGCTCCTGAAGGTGCGAAGACTTTGCTCGCACATCCGCCGTTCGCCCGTACACTCCAGCCGTATGCAGAACCATCAGCGATCGTTGAAGCTTCCCCAGCACCACCTAATAATCGACGTTGCAACAAGGTGGAACTCCACACTGCACATGCTTCAGAGGCTGTGCGAACAGAGGCGTGCTGTAATGTATTTGTGGGAGGATGCACATACACGGGCAGGCAGTTGGATGGCAGACATGGAGTTGTACGGTGTGCAGTGGTCGAAGCTATAAGACCTCTGTCAAGTCCTTCAGTGTTTTGAGGAATGCACACGGCTGGTAAGTGCAGACGATGCCATCATAAGCATGAGCATCCCACTAATGCGTCTGCTGATGCAAAGTTTGACGCACATTAAGGAGCAGGCGTCTGCAGCCGAGGATGAGGGAAGCCTTGATGACAGTCAGCCATTGTCTGCTCAGGGAACTCTCCTGGACGAGGTGGCAGACGAAGAGAAGGAGGAGGAGGATGATGGGGATGAATATTTATGTGAGGAGGAAGCTTCTCAGGGGGCAATAGAAACTGGTGGCGTTGCAAGGTCAGGTACAGGGTTTTTGCAGGACACAAGTGATGTTGATTTGCAAGAAAGTGCTCCTCAACCCAGCACAAGCAGTGATTTGACACCTGGAACATTGGCCCATATGGCTGATTATGCCTTGCGTATCCTAAAAAGGGCCCCTTCGCATTATCAAAATGATGACCGATGACGATTACTGGTTGGCCTGCCTCCTGGATCCACGCTATAAAGGGAAATTGCAAAATATCATGCCACATGAGAACCTTGAGCAAATATTGGCTACCAAACAAGCAACTCTTGTAGACCGTTTGGTTCAGGCATTCCCAGCACACAGCGGCGGTGATGGTTCTCACACGAGCTGCAGGGGGCAATATGACAGAGGTGTTAGAGGTGCACAAATCAGAAGTGGCGTTGGACAGAGGGGTTTTATGACCAGGTTGTGGAGTGATTTCGCAATGACCGCAGACACGACAGGTACTGCTGCATCAATTCAAAGTGACAGGAGACAACATTTGTCCAGTATGGTTACAAACTATTTTTCCTCCCTTATCGATGTTCTCCCTCACACGTCATTCCCCTTTGATTACTGGGCATCAAAAATAGACACCTGGCCTGTATTGGCAGAATATGCATTACAGGAGCTCGCTTGCGCTGCTGCTAGTGTGCTATCAGAAAGAGTCTTCAGTGCTGCTGGTTCAATACTGACCGAAAAAAGGACTCGTCTGGCTACCCAAAATGTTGATGATCTAACCTTCATTTAAATGAACCAATTATGGATTTCTAATTATTTTGCCCCACCTTCCCCTGCGGACATGTAGCTTTCCTGTAAAAAGGTCTTGCTTTTGGACTCCTCTTACTGACTGCTCCAATTCCTCCATTTGCAGCTGCTGAATGTCCACCATAGGCCATTTTTACGCCTCCCTAAATGGGCTGACTCCCCCCACGGGGCCGTGGTCACCACTTGGCGCAAGCACCCGTGCGAGTGCCGTTTGCCTGGACAGGTAGGTGTGCCCACTTTTCGCCGATGGCACTGGCACAGGGTCCCTCATAGTACAATGAAGTGTCTCTGGCAGTGGTGGTGCACACCCAACGTCAGACACACCGTCGTAATATGAGGGGCCCTGGGCCAGTACTGCCACCCACGAGAGAGTGTCCCCCCCCCCCAGCTCAAACAGTGCTCTACCACTTGCAAAACTTACCTCTCAATGCTCCACCACTGTTTAGTCTGTGCTGTTAAATCCTTCAATGGCACTGCCAATACAAATGTGTTGAAATGATAGATGATAGTAAAAACATACAGGGGCCCTCCCCTCCATTTAGACCAGTTAATACTGTGCGCGAACTACCACTGTCTGCTACTCAGCAGAGGAACCCACCCCTGTACCTATCTTTGCCACCTGTTTATTTAGGAAAAAAAATTTTGCAGACATTTGGCCCACTATACTATTTTGGACAACTTACTGTGTCAGCCACTTCTTCAGCCAGTTTACTCCTGTTACCAGTGTAGAACTGCATTGAGCCTACTTTTTTATGTTTGGCCTAGTAAGTCTGTCTGCGCCACTCCTTGCAGTCGTCCTCCACTGACCAAACCAATGCTGCCTGTGTACCCCTGTAACCTATTTTAAACTACATTGAGCCTGCTTTTTTATTTTAGGCCTAGTAAGTCTGCGCCACTCCTTGCAATCGTCCTCCGCTGACCAAACCAATGCTGCCTGTGTACCCCTGTAACTTATTTTAAACTGCATAGAGCCTACTTTTTTATTTTAGGCCTAGTAAGTCTGCGCCACTCCTTGCAATCGTCCGCCGCTGACCAAACCAATGCTGCCTGTGTACCCCTGTAACTTATTTTAAACTGCATAGAGCCTACTTTTTTATGTTAGGCCTAGTAAGTCTGTCTGCGCCACTCCTTGCAATCGTCCTCCGCTGACCAAACCAATGCTGCCTGTGTACCCCTGTAACCTATTTTAAACTGCATTGAGCCTACTTTTTTATTTTAGGCCTAGTAAGTCTGCGCCACTCCTTGCAATCGTCCTCCGCTGACCAAACCAATGCTGCCTGTGTACCCCTGTAACCTATTTTAAACTGCATAGAGCCTACTTTTTTATTTTAGGCCTACTACATGTGTCTGTCTGCGCCACTCAATACAGCTGTCCTCCACTGAACAAAGCTGAGCTTCAATCTTCAGGCTTTCGGCCTACATCAGATATTAAACTGCATTTGGCCTACTAGTTTGGTTGGGCCCTAGTAACGGTGTCTACCGCTCCTTGCTTTTCTCCTCCACTGAACAAAGCTGAGCTTCAATCTTCAGGCTTTCGGCCTACATCAGATATTAAACTGCATTTGGCCTACTTGTTTGGTTGGGCCCTAGTAACGGTGTCTGCCGCTCCTTGCTTTTCTCCTCCACTGAACAAAGCTGAGCTTCAATCTTCAGGCTTTCGGCCTACATCAGATATTAAACTGCATTTGGCCTACTTGTTTGGTTGGGCCCTAGTAACGGTGTCTGCCTCTCCTTGCTTGTCTCCTCCACTGAATATAGCTGAGCTTCAATCTTCAGGCTTTCGGTCTACATTTTGAATATTAAACTGCATTTGGCCTACTTGTTTGGTTGGGCCCTAGTAACGGTGTCTGACGCTCCTTGCTTGTCTCCTCCACTGAAAAAGCTGAGCTTCAATCTTCAGGCTTTCGGCCTGTATTTAGAATATGAAACTGCATTTGGCCTATAGTTTGGTTGGGCCTACTTACGGTGTCTGCTGTTGTGGATTCTGTTTGTGGGCTCCCTCTGGTGGTTACTGCTGGTACTGGGTGACTTTGGTGGGTTGCGGCCTTTGGTTTCCACCTGTCCATCAGAGGCTGGGTGGTTCCTATTTTACCTGGCCTTTCTGTCATTCCCTTGCCGGCTATCAATGTATTCAGAAGTGTTCTGTTTGGTTCCTGCCTACCTGCTCCCAGATCTTTCAGGATAAGCTAAGTGCTGATTTTCAGTTGTTGGTTTTTTGTCCAGCTTGCTTATTATGTCTCTATGCTAGCTGGTAGCTCTAGTGGACTGAGGTTCTCCCCATGTGCCATGAGTTGGCACATGGGTTCTTGTAATCTCAGGATGGTTTTTTTGATTAGGGTTTTTTGCTGACCGCTCAGACCCCTTTTGTATCGTTCTGCTTTCTAGTTTACAGCGGGCCTCAATTTGCTGAACCTATATATATCATCTCTATGTGTGTGCCTTCCTCTCATTTCACCGTCAATACATGTGGGGGGCAACTATACCTTTTGGGGTTCATTCCTCTGGAGGCAAGTGAGGTCTTTATTTTCTCTGCAGTACTAGTTAGCTCTTAGGCTGGTGCGTGGCGTCTAGAACCAACGTAGGCACGCTCCCTGGCTATCTCTAGTTGCGTTTGTCAGGCGTAGGGCAGCGGTCAGCCCAGGTTCCATCACCCTAGAGCTCGTCCGATATTTTGTATTACTTTGCTTGTCCCTTGCTATCCCTAGCCATTGGGATTCATGACAGTATAGCCGGCCACAAAGTGTTAATTGTTTGGGCTGAAGCAGGAGAAAAAGAAGTGTTTAAGGGAAATTTTTTATTTTTTTTTCCCTTCAGAGTTTTGCTGCCTAGCCCTTAATTGCTGTCTAGCTGCTTCTTACCTCCTCTTAACCCTTGAATGGCTCTGATATTAGCTGTTTAACATGGATGTCCAGAGTTTGGCTTCCAGCCTGAGTAATCTCGCGGCAAAAGTTCAAAACATACAGGATTTTGTTGTTCACACTTCCATGTCTGAACCTAGAATTCCTATTCCAGAGTTCTTTTCTGGAGATAGATCTACCTTCCTGAATTTCAGGAACAATTGTAAATTGTTTCTTTCTTTAAAATCTCGCTCCTCTGGAGACCCAGCTCAACAGGTTAAGATTGTAATATCTTTCCTGCGGGGCGACCCTCAGAATTGGGCATTTGCATTGGCACCAGGGGATCCTGCATTGCTCAATGTGGATGCGTTTTTTCTGGCATTGGGATTGCTCTATGAGGAACCCAACCTGGAGATTCAGGCTGAAAAGGCTTTATTAGCCCTCTCTCAGGGGCATGATGAAGCGGAAATATATTGTCAAAAATTTCGGAAATGGTCGGTGCTTACTCAGTGGAATGAGTGCGCCCTGGCTGCTAACTTCAGAAATGGTCTTTCCGAGGCCATTAAGGATATTATGGTGGGGTTTCCTACGCCTACAGGTCTGAATGAGTCGATGGCTATGGCCATTCAGATTGATCGGCGTTTACGGGAGCGCAAACCCGTGCACCACTTGGCGGTGTCTTCTGAACAGGCACCTGAGACTATGCAATGTGATAGAATTCAGTCCAGAAGTGAACGGCAAAATTATAGGCGGAAAAATGGATTGTGTTTTTATTGTGGTGATTCAGCTCATGTTATATCAGCATGCTCTAAACGCACAAAAAGGGTTGATAAATCTTTTGCCATTGGTACTCTGCAGCCTAAGTTCATTTTGTCTGTGACTCTGATTTTTTCACTGTCTTCCATTTCCGTCGATGCCTATGTGGATTCAGGCGCTGCCCTGAGTCTTATGGATTGGTCATTTGCTAAACGCTGCGGTTTTAGTCTGGAGCCTCTGGAAGTTCCTATCCCTCTGAAGGGAATTGACTCTACACCATTGGCTATGAATAAGCCGCAGTATTGGACACAAGTGACCATGCGCATGACTCCCGTTCATCAGGAGGTGATTCGCTTCCTTGTACTGTATAATTTACATGATGTACTAGTGCTTGGTCTGCCATGGTTACAAACTCATAATCCTGTCCTGGACTGGAAAACAATGTCTGTGTTAAGCTGGGGATGTCAGGGGGTTCATGATGATGCACCTCCGATTTCAATCGCTTCATCTACTCCTTCTGAGATCCCTGCGTTTTTGTCTGACTATAGGGATGTTTTTGAGGAGCCTAAGCTCAATTCGCTCCCTCCTCATAGAGAGTGTGACTGTGCTATAGAATTGATTCCTGGCAGTAAGTTCCCTAAGGGTCGTTTATTTAATCTGTCACTGCCAGAGCATACTGCTATGCGGAATTATATTAAGGAGTCCTTGGAAAAGGGACATATTCGTCCATCTTCGTCCCCTCTGGGAGCAGGTTTTTTTTTCGTGGCCAAAAAAGATGGTTCCCTGAGGCCTTGTATAGATTATCGCCTTCTGAATAAGATTACAGTCAAATATCAGTATCCACTGCCATTATTGACTGATTTGTTTGCTCGCATTAAGGGGGCTAGGTGGTTCACTAAGATAGATCTTCGCGGTGCGTATAATCTGGTGCGGATAAAACAGGGTGACGAGTGGAAAACCGCATTTAATACGCCTGAGGGCCATTTTGAGTATTTGGTAATGCCTTTTGGACTCTCCAATGCTCCGTCAGTCTTTCAGTCCTTTATGCACAATATTTTCCGTGAATATCTGGATAAGTTTATGATTGTGTATTTGGATGATATTTTGGTGTTTTCTGATGACTGGGAGTCTCATGTTTTACAGGTCAGGAAGGTGTTTCAGGTTCTGCGGGCCAATTCTCTGTTTGTGAAGGGCTCAAAGTGTCTCTTCGGAGTCCAGAAGATTTCTTTTTTGGGGTACATTTTTTCTCCTTCTACTATTGAGATGGATCCCGTCAAGGTTCAGGCGATTTGTGACTGGACACAACCTACATCTGTTAAGAGCCTTCAGAAGTTCTTGGGGTTTGCTAATTTTTATCGTCGGTTCATTGCTAATTTTTCCAGTATTGTTAAACCTTTGACTGATTTGACTAAAAAGGGTGCTGATGTTGCTGATTGGTCTCCTGCGGCCGTGGAGGCCTTTCGGGAACTTAAGCACCGGTTTTCTTCTGCTCCTGTGTTGTGTCAACCAGATGTTTCACTTCCTTTTCAGGTTGAGGTTGATGCTTCTGAGATTGGAGCGGGGGCGGTTTTGTCACAGAGAAGTTCTAATGGCTCGGTGATGAAGCCATGTGCATTCTTCTCTAGAAAATTCTCGCCCGCCGAGCGCAATTATGATGTGGGTAATCGGGAGCTTTTGGCCATGAAGTGGGCATTTGAGGAGTGGCGTCATTGACTTGAGGGTGCTAAACATCGTGTGGTGGTCTTGACTGATCACAAGAATCTCATTTACCTTGAGTCTGCCAGGCGTTTGAATCCTAGACAGGCTCGTTGGTCGTTGTTTTTTTCTCGTTTCAATTTCGTGGTTTCATACCTGCCAGGTTCTAAGAATGTGAAGGCAGATGCTCTTTCCAGGAGTTTTGTGCCTGACTCTCCTGGAGACTCTGGGCCTACTGGTATCCTTAGGGATGGGGTAATATTGTCTGCCGTATCCCCAGACTTGCGACGTGCATTGCAGGAGTTTCAGGTGGATAAACCGGATCGTTGTCCGCCAGAAAGACTGTTTGTTCCGGATGATTGGACCAGTAGAGTCATCTCCGAGGTCCATTCTTCTGTGTTGGCTGGTCATCCTGGAATATTTGGTACTAGAGACTTGGTGGCCAGGTCTTTTTGGTGGCCTTCCTTGTCTAGGGATGTGCGTACCTTTGTGCAGTCTTGTGAAGTGTGTGCTCGAGCTAAGCCTTGCTGTTCTCGGGCCAGTGGGTTGTTGTTATCCTTGCCCATCCCGAAGAGGCCTTGGACGCACATTTCCATGGATTTTATTTCTGATCTCCCGGTTTCACAGAAAATGTCCGTTATCTGGGTGGTGTGTGACCGCTTTTCTAAGATGGTTCATTTGGTGCCCTTGCCTAAGTTGCCTTCCTCCTCTGAGTTGGTCCCTTTATTTTTTCAGAACGTGGTTCGTTTGCATGGGATTCCGGAGAATATCGTTTCTGACAGGGGATCCCAGTTTGTGTCTAGATTTTGGCGGACGTTTTGTGCCAAGATGGGCATTGATTTGTCTTTCTCGTCTGCATTCCATCCTCAGACGAATGGCCAGACGGAGCGAACTAATCAGACCTTGGAAACTTATTTGAGGTGTTTTGTTTCTGCTGATCAAGATGACTGGGTTGCTTTTTTGCCACTGGCCGAATTTGCTCTTAATAATCGGGCTAGTTCTGCCACGTTGGTCTCTCCTTTTTTTTTGTAATTCGGGGTTTCATCCTCGTTTTTCCTCTGGTCAGGTGGAGTCTTCGGATTGTCCTGGAGTGGACGTGGTGGTGGACAGGCTACATCAGATTTGGAATCAGGTGGTGGACAATTTGAAGTTATCTCAGGAGAAGACTCAGCAGTTTGCTAATCGCCGTCGCCGCGTGGGTCCCCGACTTCTTGTTGGGGATTTGGTGTGGTTGTCTTCTCGTTTTGTCCCTATGAAGGTCTCTTCTCCTAAGTTCAAGCCTCGGTTCATCGGTCCTTATAGGATCTCGGAGATTCTTAACCCTGTATCTTTTCGTTTGGATCTCCCAGCATCGTTTGCTATTCATAATGTGTTCCATCGGTCGTTGTTGCGGAGGTATGAGGTGCCCGTTGTTCCTTCGGTTGAGCCTCCTGCTCCGGTGCTGGTGGAGGGAGAATTGGAGTATGTTGTTGAGAAGATCTTGGATTCTCGTGTTTCCAGATGCAAACTCCAGTATTTGGTTAAGTGGAAGGGTTATGGTCAGGAGGATAATTCCTGGGTGGTCGCCTCCGATGTTCATGCGACTGATTTGGTCCGCGCCTTCCATAGAGCTCACCCTGATCGCCCTGGGGGTTCTCGTGAGGGTTCGGTGACCCCTCCTCAAGGGGGGGGTACTGTTGTGGATTCTGTTTGTGGGCTCCCTCTGGTGGTTACTGCTGGTACTGGGTGACTTTGGTGGGTTGCGGCCTTTGGTTTCCACCTGTCCATCAGAGGCTGGGTGGTTCCTATTTTACCTGGCCTTTCTGTCATTCCCTTGCCGGCTATCAATGTATTCAGATGTGCTCTGTTTGGTTCCTGCCTACCTGCTCCCAGATCTTTCAGGATAAGCTAAGTGCTGATTTTCAGTTGTTGGTTTTTTTGTCCAGCTTGCTTATTATGTCTCTATGCTAGCTGGTAGCTCTAGTGGACTGAGGTTCTCCCCATGTGCCATGAGTTGGCACATGGGTTCTTGTAATCTCAGGATGGTTTTTTTGATTAGGGTTTTTTGCTGACCGCTCAGACCCCTTTTGTATCGTTCTGCTTTCTAGTTTACAGCGGGCCTCAATTTGCTGAACCTATATATATCATCTCTATGTGTGTGCCTTCCTCTCATTTCACCGTCAATACATGTGGGGGGCAACTATACCTTTTGGGGTTCATTCCTCTGGAGGCAAGTGAGGTCTTTATTTTCTCTGCAGTACTAGTTAGCTCTTAGGCTGGTGTGTGGCGTCTAGAACCAACGTAGGCACGCTCCCTGGCTATCTCTAGTTGCGTTTGTCAGGCGTAGGGCAGCGGTCAGCCCAGGTTCCATCACCCTAGAGCTCGTCCGATATTTTGTATTACTTTGCTTGTCCCTTGCTATCCCTAGCCATTGGGATTCATGACAGTCTGCCGCTCCTTGGTGTTCTCCTCCACTGAACAAACCAGTGCCGCCTGTTTACTCCTGTTACCAATTTTGAACTTTAATTGGCCCACTTTATTATTTGGGCCTACTAACTGTGTCTCCCACTCATTACAGTTGTCCTCCACTGAACAAAGCAATGCTGCCTGTTTAGTCCTGTTACCAATTTTGAACTGCATTTAGCCTACTTTATTCTTTGGGCCTATATCTGGGTTTCCTCCTCATCCTGCCCATTGCCCAGCCACTGCTAGATGAGTCTGCTGGTACATTTACCCAGACCACTACATTCCCCTTGCACTCTACACAGCCAGAATCTGACCCTCCTGAAAGTCTGGTTCCCCTTCCAGCATACTATACCACCTTACACAGGGACAAAGAGGAAGGCGCAGATGAAAGTGCAGGTTCCTTCATCAGGTGGGGAGGGCATACTCGTTGGCGATGTCACTGGCACAGGGCCCCTCATAGTACGCAAAAGTGTCTCTGCCGGTGGGAGGCACCCCCGCCGTCAAACACAACGCCGTATTTTGAGGGGCCCTGTGCCACTGCCAATGCGAACGAGTGTGCCCCCCCTGCTTGCTCAGGATCACAGCACTTGCAAAGTTGAAATACTGACCTCTCCCTGCTCCACCACTGTGACGTAGTCCACGTTTCTTGGGTCCACGAAAAACTTGAGCCAGCCCTACCCCCCCCCCACAACTTTAGCCAAATGACCCCCAATTTTCAATGCCTAACTATTATTATAAGGTAAATTAAGATTGACAAGCTTAAGTAACAAGAATTGATGTTTTTGGCATTAAAATGGGCACTGTAGGTGTTTTCCTGTCCTCCACTCACTGCCGACTTTGATTCCCCATTGACTTACATTGGGTTTCGTGTTTCGGTCGATCCCCGACTTTTCGTGATAATCGGCCGATTTCACTCTACTCGACTTTTGAGAAAGTCGGGTTTCACGGAACCCGACTCGATCCTAAAAAAGTAAAAGTCGCTGAACCCTAGTGCAGACGGTGCGGAAAAATCAGTGCGGAATTGCTGCGGATTTCAAAGAAGTGCATGTCACTTCTTTTGTGCGGATCTGCAGCATTTCTGCACCCCTCCATATTAAAAATCTGCAGTGGCAAAATCCGCAGAAAATCCGCACAAAATCTGCAGCAATTCCGCATAAAAACCGCACAAAATCCGCAGAAAAACCGTGGCTGCGGATTCTGCCAGGAGCTGCGGATTTTGTGCAGAAAATTCTTCACCTCTTTTCTTACGTGTGCACCATAGCCTAAAAGTGTGCAGTACATGCACTGTTAGAATTCAGAAGCTGCAGTCGCCTATAGTGACTGCAGACTTTCATCTCAAACCTGGACTCACGCTTTAATGATAAAAACAAGCCCTGTAGCCAATCCAACAGCGTGTAATATCCTCCCTGTCAGGATTCAGCTTTGCACGCAGGTTCCAGCAGTCATCACATGGTCACTTTACTTATATGCGATTTTCAATCGTACAGTCACGTGCCAATCACCTTCTCTTCCTGCTTCTCTCTGTTTTGTCACTGAACACTGAGAGAATTAGGAAGAGCTGCTCGTCGGCATGTGACGTGTGCAAATCGCATAAGTGCTTGGGGGAAGGTTGCCCCGGGTTCCAGAAAACCTACACTGTGTGCAGAATTATTAGGCAAGTTGTATTTTGATCACATGATACTTTTTATACATGTTGTCCTACTCCAAGCTGTTCAGGCTTGAGAGCCAACTACCAATTACCATATATACTCGAGTATAAGCCGAGATTTTCAGCCCATTTTTTTAGGCTGAAAGTGCCCCTCTCAGCTTATACTCGAGTCGTTGTCCCAGGGGGTCGGCGGGGGAGTGGCAGCTGTCACATACTCACCTGCTCCTGGCGCGGTCCCTGCATCTCCGATGGTCTCCGGGAGCCGACAGCTTCTTCCTGTGTTCAGCGGTCACGTGGTACCGCTCATTAAAGTAAGGAATATGGGCGCATATTCATTACTTTAATGAGCGGTACGTGACCGCTGAACACAGGAAGAAGCAGCTGGCTCCCGAAGACCATCTGACAGTGAGAAGCTGCCAGGGACCGCGCCGGGAGCAGGTGAGTATAACGGGGGAGGGTGAGCATTGCGTGATATTCACCTGACCCCAATCCTCAGCTGGGCGCCGCTGGTTACAGTATAGGAACAATACAGTACAGGGTTAATGCACACAGATATGTCACCCAAAAAAATCATGATGCCACCATACATATAATGATGTTACAGCACAGAAACAAACAATGAAAAAAGTAATTTAACCAAAATAAAGAGATAACTGCATACACTTAGCCTTCTACCATAGTAGAACTGTCCACGGATAGCTTGCTTTTTTATACCAAGAACTATACTGTTTAGAAAACAGTGTTTTAACCCCTTCAAGACCCAGCCTGTTTTCACCTTTCTGACCCAGCCAATTTTTACACTTCTGACCACTGTCACTTTATGAGGTAATAACTCTGAAACGCTTCAACGGATTGTGATGATTCTGACACTGTTTTCTCGTGACATATTGTACTTCATGATAGTGGTAAAATTTCTTTGATATGACTTGCGTTCATTTCTGAAAAAAATGGAAATTTGGCAAAAATTTAGAAAATTTTGAAATTTTCAAACTTTTAATTTTAATGCCCTTAAATCAGAGAGTCATATCACACAAAATAGTTAATAAATAATATTTCCCACATGTCTACTTTACATCAGCACAATTTTTTCACAATTGTAAAAGAAGAAAATGGACAACAAACGTTGTGCAATTTCTCCTGAGTACGCCGATACCCCATATATGGGGGAAAATAACTGTTTGGGCGCACGGCAAGGCTCGGAAGGGAAGGAGCACCTTTTGACTTTTTGAATGCAAATTTGCTTGGAATTGATAGCGGACGCCTTGTCGCATTTGAAGAGCCCCTGATGTGCCTAAACATTGGAAAAACCCCACAAGTGACTATTTTGAAAACTACACCCTTCAAGGAACTTATCTAGCTCTGTGGTAAGCACTTTGAACCCCCAGGTGCTTCACAGAAGTTTAGAACGTAGAGCTGTGAAAATAAAAAATCAAATTTTTTCCACAAAAATGATTTTTCAGCAACGATTTTTTTATTTTCACAAGTGTAAAAGGAGAAAATTGACCACAAAAGTTGTTCAGCAATTTTTTCTGAGTACACCGATACCCCATATGTGGGGGAAAACCACTGTTTGGGCGCACGGCAGGGCTCAGAAGGGAAGGAGCACTTTTTGAACGCAAATTTGGTTGGAATTGATAGCGGATGCCATGTCGCGTTTGAAGAGCCCCCAATGTGCCTAAACACTAGAAAAACCCCAGAAGTGACCCCATTTTGAAAACTAGACCCTTCAAGGAACTTATCTAGCCATGTGGTGAGCACTTTGAACTTCCAGGTGCTTCACAGTAGTTTAGAACGTAGAGCCGTGAAAAAAAAATCAAATTTTTTCCACAAAAAATGATTTTTCAGCAACGATTTTTTTATTTTCGCAAGTGTAAAAGGAGAAAATTGACCACAAAAGTTGTTGTGCAATTTCTCCTGAGTACGCCGATACCCCATATGTGGGGGAAAACCACTGTTTGGGCGCACAGCAGGGCTCGGAATGAAAGGAGTGACTTTTTGGATTGCAGATTTTGATGGAATGGTCTGCAGGCGTCATGTTGCGTTTGCAGATCGGAACAGCACAAAAGCATTGTACATTGCCATCTGTACAATGTGCATGGCCAATTTTTTGTACCATGCTTTGGTTTTTCGCATGGCACTGTATGGTTGGAGGACCTGATCTGAAAGATCCACACCCCCCATGTACCGATTGTAATCCAGGATACAATCTGGCTTTGGGACTTGTGTTTTGGTCCGACGAACAGTGACAAAGTTGCTGCTGTCACAGTGTATGGTGGTCAGGATAAGGACATCCCTTTTGTCCTTACACTTGACCACCAGCATGTTGTCGCTGCATTGGGCTCTTCTTTCCCCTTTTCTCAGCATTTGCCCAATTAGCGGCCTAGAGAGGCCTTGCTGATTTTTTCGCACGGTGCCACATGCAGCTGTACCTCTGGCAGACAGGGCCTTGAAGAGTGGGACGCTGGTGTAAAAGTTATCAATGTAGAGGTGATAACCCTTATCCAGCAGTGGGTGCAGCAATTCCCACACAATTTTCCCACTCACCCCCAGGACGGAGGGGCATTCAGGGGGGTTAATTTGGGTGTCCTTCCCCTCGTAGACCCTAAATCTGTGGGTGTACCCTGAGGTACTCTCGCACAGTTTGTACAGCTTTATTCTGTACCTGGACCTCTTACTGGGCAGGTATTGTCGGAATTTTAGCCTCCCTTTGAAGTGAACGAGAGATTCATCAATAGCGATGTCCCTCTGGGGTATGTACGCCTCAGCATATTTTCTGCTGAAGTGTTCAATCACTGGCCGAATTTTATATAGACGATCAAAGTTAGGATCGTCTTGAGGAGGACACTGAGCATTATCATTATAATGCAAAAATGTATAGATCCCTTCAAATCGTGTCCTTTTCATGGCCATGCGGAATACCGGTGTACTGTAGAGAATATCAGTACTCCAGGATTGACGAATCTCTGTTTTTTTTTTATTATGCCCATATGCAACAAAATTCCCCAAAATGTCATCATCTCTGCTGCATTTACAGGGGTCCATCTGGCGTATGATGACATGGGATTTTGGGTAAAAAATCGTTGGGCATACAGGTTCGTCTGGGTCACCATAAGATTTATTATTTCATCACTGAAAAAGAATTTGAAGAAGTCAATTTCAGTGAGGCCAGTGGTGTCAAACTGGATTCCTGAGCTGCTGCTGAAATCCGGAACGACGGGCTGAAAATTTTCAGGGGGTGCAATCCATACGGGATCGCTTGCTGCAGGAGTTGCCTGAGTCCTAGGGTGTCTTGCTGGGGGTCCTTCCTCACCAGATGAGGAGGATGATGAGGAATGTGGGATCTTCCTCACTGGCTGTATCCGTGTCGGACGCAAGGATGGCATAAGCCTCCTCTGGTGAATATCGCCTTGTTGACGAATGGGCCATTTTTATTTTTTTCCCAAACCCTGGGGATGTGTGTGTAAGTGGTGCTTTTACACGTGTAATGTGTGGGGCTTGTGTAATAGGGTACTCTTTATTATAACAAAACGGAGAGAAAAAAAGTAGAGAGATAAAATGTAGAAAAGAAAAAAATGAAAAGAAAAATCAGATGTTAAAAAAAAGTTTGTAAAAAAAAATTAGATGTTCACTACACTAATGCCCTCCCTATAAATTTACCCGCCGCAAATAATTATTTTTTTCAAAAGAAAAACGGACGTCAGCAACAATGTGACGTACGCTCCCTTAAGGCACTAGAAATTACCCGGCGATAGCAACAAACACTGACGCCGACTGACTGAAACCTAAACACTGATGCCGGCAAAACCTAACACACTACCTATAAAACTACTCTGTACGATTTTTTTCTCTACAACAAGATCGGACGTCACCAAACACTGACGCCGACTATACCTAATACACTACCTATAAAACTACTCTATACGATTTTTTTCTATAAAAGATCGGTCGTTACTAACGCTGTGACGCCGGCTACGCTACTTTGCTACGTCTAAATCTACACTGTATTAACTACTATAATTATTTTTTTCTAAAAAAAAAAAAAAAAATCGGACGTCACTTAGACTGCGATGTCCGCTACGCTAACTAGCTAAAAAGAGAAAAATCCCTGTGGCACAGCCATTGATCAGTAGCGATACTGATCAGAGCGCTGCGGACGCAGGATGCAGCGCACACAAAAAAAAGCGCAAACAAAGTGCGCTAAAAATTAAATTGGAGGTGGGGGAGGGGGTACTGGAACAGGGAGAGGGGATGGGAAAGGGGGCGTCACCAAACACTGACGCCGGCTACGCTACGTCTAACACTACACTGTACTAACTACTATTATTTTCTAAAAAAAAATAAAATTGGACGTCGCTTAGACTGCGAAGTCCGCTATGCTAACTATCTAAATAAAGAAAAATTCCCGTGGCGCAGTCTCTGATCAGCAGCGATACTGGTCAGAGCGCTGCGGACACGGGAATAGCACGAATGCTCTGCGCAGGACACCGCGCACAGGAAAAAAAGCGCAAAAATGTGCGCTAAAAAAATCAATTGGAGGGTGGGGGAGGGGAGAAGGAGGGGGGTACTGGAACAGGGATGGGGGATGGGAAAGGGGTGGGGGAGGTGCTGCTGCTCTGCTGTGATCACAGGCCTCACACAGCAGGCAGATGGCAGCAGAGAGCACACAGCACAGAGCACAAAGCTGGAGCAGGACGCTGCAGAAGGAGGCAAGAGATTGCCGGGTTGATCACACTGGCCACCAATGGATTCTTTGACTCAGGTTCTCAGAGGGGCTTGGACAACCGCTCTGCATGCCAAATCTGAGAGAAAGATGGCATGCAGGGCGGTGATCGGTATTTTAGATTAACCCCTTTGGCGCTGATTGGCTAGAAGCTATTGTTCAGCCAATCAGCGCCCTAGGGGTTAATCAGGTGAGGTGACGTGATGATCACCCCACCCACTGTGATGGCTGTGATTGGTGCAACATCACTCAGTACAGATCACGGCCGGTCACATGCTTTTTTTTTTTTTTCTTTAATAACTTTATTGTTTTATTGCTGTGATTGGCTGGTCAGAATTGACCAGCCAATCACAGCGATCGCCGATGTGGGGGGGGGCGGTGCAGCCCCCCGGGGCTACGTGCGGAGATGGTCTGCTGTCATGGACAGCAGCCATCGGAAACTGGTAACCGCGCGATGCCACGTGGCGACCGGAAAATGGCGGCGACGTACTAGTACTGCGCTGGTCAGAAATGCACCTCCCGCAGAGCAGTACTAGTACGGCGGAGGTCGGGAAGAGGTTAAAGTAAGCCTCATCTCAAGTGTCAGACTTGTGAGAAGCTTACTATGACTGTGGCTCAGACTCTTAGGCTATGTGCACACATTCAAGAAATAGCAGCATTTTGGATGCAGCGCCGCACTGCGGGTGTGTTTACGCAGCATCAAATAGAAGCACAGTGGGCATGGAATTTCTATTAATCCCATCCACTGTGCTTCTAATGTAGAGAGCAGTGTTTTGGACTCAGCGCAGGTGAGCTGCATCCAAAACGTTGTACTTCCTGCTCGTGAGCACGTACCCTTAGGGCTCACACTCATCTGTGTAAATAAAATCGCTCCAATGTTGTTCTTGAAAAGTAGGATGAGTGATATGCAAGTGTCATGCAAGTACAATGCGATTTTTCTCACGTACCATCTGTGTGACATCTGTATGCAATGCGTTTTTAGCATTAGCTTCTACATACTGTATTTCTCTATGTCATTTCAATCTAGTGTTCTAACTAATAAAACAATCTTATATACATATATAGATAGAAATAAATATGTCACTGAGATATGTAAACAGTGCTTTGCGTGTATAGTTTTCTGTACTTGTATTTAGCTAATAAATAAATGACAAAAACAATGTGGGATCCCCCTATTTTTATTAAGCAGCTGAGGGAAAGCAGACAGCTGAGAACTGCTCTTAATAGTCTGGGAAGGGGGCAATAAACATGGAGCTCCCCAGGCTATTAATATCAGCTCACAGCTGTCTACTTAGCCTTTACTGCTTATTAAAAAGTGTGGACCCCCAAAAAATGGCATGAGGTCCCCCCCCATTTTTAAAAACCAGCAAAGGCTAAGCAGACAGCTGCAAGCTGATCTTAATAGCCTGGGAAGGGGCCATGGATATTGGAGCTCTCCCAGACTAATAACACCAGCCCTCAGTCGCCCCAGAAATGACACATCCATTAGATGTAGCGCTTAGCTTCTGCTCATCCCACGTTGGCCAGCAGGGCAATGGTTTTGGGGTTGATGTCAACTGACATCAAGCCAAGGGGTTAGTAATGGAGAGGCGTCTATAAGACAAAGCCCATTACTAACCCCGTAGGTTTAAAGCAAAAACCACATACAGAGAAAGTCCTTTATTTGTACAAAGCACTCCCCGACCATCTTTTACCTTTAAAAAAACAACTATTCCGAAGAGGTCTACCTTAAGTCCATCCCACATCCCATGACGATCTTCAACTCTGCTACATCCGCATGATGTGTTGAGCGGTGACATGAGTTAAAGGGACTCTGTCACCCCAAAAATCGTATCTGAGCTAAGCCCACCGACATCAGGGGCCTATCTACAGCATTCTGTAATGCTGTAGATAAGCCCCCGATGTAACCTGAAAGATGAGAAATAAAGGTTAGAATATACTCACCCAGGGGCGGTCTCGCTGCCGTCCGGTCCGATGGGCGTCGCGATCTGGGTCCAGCGCCTCCTATCTTCATTCGATGACGTCTTCTTCTTGTCTTCTTGCTGCGGCTCCTGCACAGGTGTACTTTGTCTGACCTGTTGAGGGCAGAGCAAAGTACTGCAGTGCGCAGGCGCCGGGCCTCTCTGACCTTTCCCGGCACCTGTGCACTGCAGTACTTTGCTCAGCTCAGCTCAGATACGATTTTTGGGGTAACAGAGTCGCTTTAATGGTTAATGTGACCGCTCAGCACGCCAGCTGGGACTCACTGACAGTAGCGTGAGAAAACGTCTGCAGTGACCAGCAGTGATGTCAGTAAGTTTATCACAGTTCACGCTATGCTCGCAACGTGAGAAATTTCTTGAAACCAGCTCTCAGCTGTCTGCTATACCTCAGCTAGTTAATAAAAATAAGGTGGACCACAAGTCGTTTTTTTCTTTTCCTTAATTAATTAGGTAAATACATGTACAGTAAGCTACACGTGCACTGCACTAATTATATATCTCAATGTCACTATATGAGTGCTCATAACCATGGATACATAAGCTACTGCAATTACCAAAAGACTGACTGTCACTTCCAAAGAGAATACTGGTCTGAACAGGTGCATACTAAGAGTAGCCATCGCTGTACATAACTAAAAAAAAGTTGCACTCTGTAGTGCTAAAGCATGTAAACATGAAATACATTTTAATTGCATTACTGCTCAAAAGAATATCGCCTTGTCGTTAGATGCTGGGCCCTCATGAATTGGCCAAATTATATGCTAAATATCTAAGTTTTTCCAATTTTCTATAGCAATAATACAATTCGAATTTCATATATTTCATGTTTACATGCTATAGCGTTGCAGAGTATTTATTTATTACTTAAACTACTGCAATTCCCTGCGCTTGGGGTAAGCGACATAGTGAATCAGAAGAACAATACTACATTTCTAATTGGAGCTATTTGCTAATATTATTTTTATTACACCTACTACATATAGGAATAGGGTCTTGGAGATGGGACTACCCCTTTAAATGCTGAAAAACGAAAATGTGGATAAAACTCGGATGACGCACGGATAGCATTTTTGTGCTGTCCATTTTTTTCACTAAACAATTGATTTTTCCTCTGTCTTTTAACCGTGCCCCCAGCTTCCAGGTCAGGGACCCTGTCCGGGCCTTTTTGCCTCCCCCCGTACAACATGGGACGCAGCCTCGGCAGTTTCGGACCCGGTCTGGCACAGGGACCCGCGGTCAGGTCTTCCTCCATACACTATCGCTCATTCATAACGAGCTGTGGCGTTCCCTACACCAGAAATCTTACTCCAGTAAGATTTGTGGTGGGGCGCACAGAAGCACACTCAGACACTCCTGATTCATGAAAAGTCATTTGCCTCTTCATGAATCAGGAGTGTCTGACTCCTACACAAGCCCTCCTTCAAGGCAATTTTAGTGAATCCAGGCCAATGAGTCTAAAAAAGCCCCAATGACTGGTATGAAAATTGCAAGATTATGATTTTAATTTTTTTTAATAAAGATTGTGAAATGAAAAAAAAGGACAATATTTTCTAAAAATACATGGAATACAAAAACCTGATTTAAACAGGTCATTTTCTGATGACAGCTTCCCCTTGATAGAGTCTTAGTGAGCTGATGAATTGTCCTGTGCATATCGTGCATTTTTTTTACTTGGGATAATGTCATTTATTTGATAAACTACATCCATAATAACTTGTAAAATATTAATTCAAGTAGCATCAATGCAATTTTCTTCATGAACATTTCTCACATCTGTAACTCCTTTTATTATTATTATTATTATTATTATTATTCATTTTTATAGCGCCATTTATTCCATGGCGCTTTACATGTGAAATACGGGGCAAATATAGACAAATACATTAGACATGAGCAAAAAAAACAAGGCACACGGGTACATAAGGAGGGAGGACTTTTTAAACTATATCAAACACCACATGTCAGATGTCATTTTTTGCTGGGGTTCTCACACCATCTTCTCCATTTCTGAACCCAGACAGTTACTAATATGGGAGTCATGAGCTCTAGCAGTCTACTAGTCATTGCTGCACGTAGCTTTTGTATGCTGTGATGGTAACTGAGTGGCCTCCTGTCACGGAGGTTACATTCCTTATCCTGCATAATGGTGCTCTTTGTCCTACATGAGAGAGATGATTGGGGTCTAGACCCAGATTAACCCTGCTACAATGGCCATTACACAACAGCATATGCCCATGACATTAGATTTAGTAGCACTATATCCGAATATGCTAAATATTGAAAGTTTATAATTTACTAAAAGTAGCAAGTTAACTTTAAATCTAAACAGCAAAAAAGTAATAATAGAGAGTTATAGAGTAACTAGATGGTGGCCCGATTCTAACGCATCAGGTATTCTAGAATATGTATGTAGTTTATTTATGAAGTTTTCAGAATAATGCAATGAAAGCACAGGATTCGGCCGGCCGCAACCAATTAGCGAAGCGTGGTTCAAATTCTGCGCCAATTCACGGGCGGACTGCGACTGTCGCTGATTGTTCGCGGCTGGGCGTGGCCAATCAGTGAAGCCAGGGCCGGCTCCAGGTTTTTGAGGGCCCCGGGCGAAAGAGTCTCAGTGGGCCCCCCTCTTTAACACATACCACGATTCATGATGCACAGATACAGCTGAGAAATATACCACAGCCAAGTAGCGTATAAAACAGCCCACGTAGTATATAACACAGCCCACATAGTATATAGCACAGCCACGTAGTATATAGCACAGCCCACGTACTATATAACACAGCCACATAGTATATAGCACAGCCACGTAGTATTTGCCCAGCCACGTAGTATATAGCACAGCCCACATAGTAAATAGCACAGCCACGTAATATATTGCCCAGCCACGTAATATATTGCCCAGCCACATAGTATATTGCCCAGACACATAGTCACATAGTATATAGCACAGACACGTAGTATATAGCACAGACACGTAGTATATTGCCCAGCCACGTAGTATATTGCCAAGCCACGTAGTATATAGCACAGACATGTAGTATACTGCCCAGCCATGTAATATATTGCCCAGCCACGTAATATATTGCACAGCCACGTAGTATATTGCACAGCCACGTAATATATTGCACAGCCTCGTAGTATATAGCACAGAGACGTAGTATATAACACTGCCCATGCAGTATATAACCCGGGCCACGTAGTATAGAGCATAGCAATGTAGTGTATTGCCCAGCCATGTAATATATATCACAGCCACGTAGTATATAACACAGCCACGTAGTATATAGCACAGCCCACATAGTGTATAGCACAGAGATGTAGTATATAACACAGCCCATGCAGTATATAACACAGCCCACGTAGTATATAGCAATGTGGGCACCATATTCCTGTTAAAAAAGAATTAAAATAAAAAATATATACTCACCTTCCATCGGCCCCCGGATCCAGCCCAGGCATTTACCGATGCTCCTCGCGACGCTCCGGTCCCAAGAATGCATTGTGGTCTCGCGAGATGATGACGTGGTGGTCTCGTGAGACCGCTACGTCATCATCTCGCGAGACCGCAATGCATGGACTGGACCGTCGAGAGGAGCGGGAAAGGCCTGGGCTGGATCCGGGGGCCGACAGAAGGTGAGTATATAATAATTTTTTTTTTAATATTATTTTTAACATTAGATCTTTTTACTATTGATGCTGCATAGGCAGCATCAATAGTAAAAAGTTGGTCACAGAGGGTTAATAGCAGCGTTAACGGAGTGCATTACACCGCGGCATTACGCGGTCCGTTAACGCTGCCATTAACCCAGTCTGAGTGCTGACTAGAGGGGAGTATGGAGCGGGCGCTGACGGCAGAGGAGTAGGGAGCGGCCATTTCGCGGCCGCACTGTGACCGTCGCTGATTGGTCGTGGCCGTTTGACCGCGACCAATCAGCGACTTGGGATTTCCATGACAGACAGACAGAAAGACAGACAGACGGAAGTGACCCTTAGACAATTATATAGTAGACTAGACTGTGGCCTGATTCTAATGCATCGGGTATTCTAGAATATGCATGTCCCCGTAGTATATGGACAATGATGATTCCAGAATTTGCGGCAGACTGTGCTCGTCGCTGATTGGTCGAGGCAACCTTTATGACATCATCGTCGCCATGGCAACCATTATGACATCTACGTCGATACTGTGCCCGTCGCTGATTGGTCGAGGCGAATTCGCGGCAGACTGTGCCCGTCGCTGATTGGTCGAGGCAACCTTTATGACATCATCGTCGCCATGCTATGCCCGTCGCTGATTGGTCGAGGCCTGGCGGCCTCGACCAATCAGAGACGCGGGATTTCCATGACAGACAGACAGACAGAAAAACCCTTAGACAATTATATATATAGATTATATTAAAAACAGACCTTTAATAGATTTTTTTCCAACTTGAAAAATTATTCTAAATGGGCGCAGGTTAGGTTAATAAAAAACAAAATTGTGTACTCACTTTCCAGACTCATGGCAATAATTGGGAAGTTGGGTATAGAAAGTCAGCTCACCAATTAACGGCACACTTAAGGCCGGTTTCACACGTCAGTGGCTCCGGTACGTGAGGTGACAGTTTCCTCACGTACCGGAGACACTGACACACGTAGACCCATAAAAATCAATGCATCTGTGCAGATGTCATTGATTTTTTGCGGACCGTGTCTCCGTGTGCCAAACACGGAGACATGTCAGTGTTCGTGGGAGCGCACGTTTTACACGGACCCAATAGAGTCAATGGGTCCGCGTAAAACACGGACCTCACACGGACATTCTCCGTCTGGGGTCCGTGTGCGTGCAGGAGACAGCGCTACAGTAAGCGCTGTCCCCCCCACATGGTGCTGAAGCCGGTATTCATATCTTCCCTGTAGCAGCGTTTGCTATAGAGAAAATATGAAGAATAGTGTTAAAAATAAAGATCCATGTGTCCGCCGCCCCCCCACCCCCTGTGCGCCCCCCCGCTGGTCAGAAAATACTTACCCGCTCCCTCGCTCCTTCCTGGTCTGGCCGCGCCTCCTACTGTATGCGGTCACGTGGGGCCGATCATTTACAATCATGAATAGTCGGCTCCGCCCCTATGGGAGGTGGAGCCACATATTAATGACTGTAAATGATCGGGCCCACGTGACCGCATGCAGGAGAAGCCGCGGCCAGACCAGGAAGGAGCGACAGCCGACGGGGGACCCGGGTAAGTATTTTCTGACCAGCGGGGGGGCGCACAGGGGGTGGGGGGGCGGCGGACACATAGATCTTTATTTTAAACACTATTCTTCATATTTTCTCTACAGCAAACGTTGCTGCAGGGATGATATGAATCGCAGCTTCAGCACCATGCAGAGTGGGTACCACACGCTCCGTGTGGTACCCACTCGCCATACGGGCGGCACACGTGTGCCGCACGTATGGCCTCCGTGAGTTCCCAGGCACACGGACACGGATAACTCCGGTACCGATTTATTCCGGTACCGGAATTATCTGGACGTGTGGGACAGCCCTAATCCTGTTGTAGTAAGTGCACTCAGATACACCTGGGTCCAGGCTCCAACAAGTTGATCAGAAAAAATCCAAGTCCAGCGTAATAAAAATATACATAATATATAAAACTTCACATTTATTAAGTGCGTTTAGAAAACAATGAATCCATTCACAGTAAGAAAATAATCCACAGCTAAACTACAGACCTACGCGTTTAGTTGTACAGCCTTATCCAGTCTTAAAATTTAAGACTGTGCAAGTTCCCAGCCGCGCCACTATCAGAAGACAGAGAAACTCCGCAATTACGGTAAGCGTTTCCGGCTGGCGGCCGACGCCTATAACAGCTAAATGACGGGGGTGCCAGGTCTCGGACCCCAACCAATCAAACACTGATGACCTAGGTCATCAATGATAAAGTGGTGGACAACCTCTTTAACTCCTTAATGACGTTGGATTCTGTGACAGACTTCACTTTTCTTAAATTAAGATACATCTAGCTTTAATGCTCCACTAGGTATACTGGTTATTGTAGCTGTTTCCATTAGAAAATGGATTGATATGTATATGCAATAAGGAATTTTTTTTTTAACCTTTTTTTTCTTATGTATACGGTATATCGGTCACTATCTGTATATTGAATTTATACATTGTATTGAAAACATTTTTGGGTTGTTTATTATTTGTAGTTCCGATGAAGACCTAGTGTTGGCCGAAATATCAACGTTTATACACAGTGGATGTACCTATGTTAATAATTCACTATCTAAGTTTTCTGCGTTTAACTTTGGAGTGCCGAATTTATTTTTTGGACTTTCCAATGTGAAAGTAAAAAACCTTGGGTCTAACATAAATTTTTTGTTAAAAAAGTTGAATGTTCATTTTTTCCTTCCACATTCCTCCAATTCACAAAATAAAATACATAGCACATATATATAAAGACAATTGCACCATAGTATGAATGTATGATGATAGTATAATTAACCCCTTTCTGACCTCGGACGGGATAGTACGTCCGAGGTCAGAAGCCCCTGTTTTGAACAGCTGACATGTGCCCGTAATAGGCGCGGGCAGAATCGCGATCTGCCTGCGCCTATTAACTAGTTAAATGCCGCTGTCAAACACAGACAGCGGCATTTAACCTGCTCTTCCGGCCGGCCGGCAGGAAATGAGGGCATCGCCGACCCCCGTCACATGATCGGAGGTCGGCGATGCTTGTACATTGTAACCATAGAGGTCTCAAGGACCTCTATGGTTACTGATCCCCGGCAGCTGTGAGTGCCACCCTGTGGTCGGCGCTCACAGCACACCTGATTTTCTGCTGCATAGCAGCGAACAGCAGATCGCTGCTATGTAGCAGAGGTGATTGTGCTGTGCCTGCTTCTAGCCTCCCATGGAGGCTATAGAAGCATGGCAAAAGTTAAAAAAAAGTTTAAAAAAATGTGAAAAAAATAAAAAAAATATAAAAGTTTAAATCACCCCCCTTTCGCCCCAATCAAAATAAATCAATAAAAAAAAATCAAACCTACACATATTTGGTACCGCCGCGTTCAGAATCGCCCGATCTATCAATAAAAAAAAGCATTAACCTGATCGCTAAACAGCATAGCGAGAAAAAAATTAGAAACGCCAGAATTACTTTTTTTGGTCGCCGCGACATTGCATTAAAATGCAATAACGGACGATCAAAAGAATGTATCTGCACCGAAATGGTATCATTAAAAATGCCAGCTCGGCATGCAAAAAATAAGCCCTCAACCGACCCCAGATCATGAAAAATGGAGACGCTACGAGTATCGGAATATGGCGCAACATTTTTTTTTTTTTAGCAAAGTTTGGAATTTTTTTTCACCACTTAGATAAAAAATAACCTAGTCATGTTAGGTGTCTATGAACTCGTAGTGACCTGGAGAATCATAATGGCAGGTCAGTTTTAGCATTTAGTGAACCTAGCAAAAAAGCCAAACAAAAAACAAGTGTGAGATTGCACTTTTTTTGCAATTTCGCCTCACTTGGAATTTTTTTCCCGTTTTCTAGTACATGACATGGTAAAACCAATGATGTCTTTCAAAAGTGCATCTCGTCCCGCCAAAAATAAGCCCTTACATGGCCAAATTGACGGAAAAATAAAAAAGTTATGGCTCTGGGAAGGAGGGGAGCGAAAAAAGGACACAGAAAAACGGAAAATCCCAAGGTCATGAAGGGGTTAAAGATGCAGCAATATCTAGACAAAGTGTCATTGTGCAATAAAGTGCAAAAGATTAAACATAATGGTATACTAACCAGTGAAGGAGCCCCGTAGCAGCCTGCACCTGCCCGACGCGCGTTTCGCCTGAGCTTTAACATTCCCTTAGTTGATGGTGCAATTGTCTTTATATATGTGCTATGTATTTTATTTTATTATTTTGAGGATTACTTAATGTGTGTATCTAATGCAGGGATTATTATATTACTAATAAGTTGTAAAGCGCTGCGGAATATGTTGGCGCTATATAAATAAAATTATTATTATTATTATTATTATTATTATTAATACATTTCCATGTCCACATACTCTTAAACTATGATACCTATGCGGTTTAATTTATTAATATAGGAGTTTGTGGACTCACTAGTCTTGGAATCATGGTTACTGTATATTATATGTACCCAGTACTATCCCGTATTTTTTCACTTAAAATGTTGTCTTCCCCTGCATTTATGGTTGCTATGTATTATGAAGTTTTTATGATTCAATAAACTATGATCTACTCTACATTTTGCAGTTGTGTATCACATCTATAGGTATACTATATTTGAGTGGGTACACATATTTATTTTGGTTCTGTGTGTATATATTTGAGGTCATAAGTATGGTTTAATTGAGATTAATAAAGGAGTCTGTGTCATTTTCTCAATTAAAGTACTTTATTCTGGCTGTGTCTTTACTTAACATATAACTATAGGATTAGTAATGGAGAGGTGTCTTATAGGCTTGATTTTACCTGACAATACAAAAGTGACATCAACCCCACAAATGTTAACCCCACTTGCCACCGCTACAGGGCAAGTGGGAAGAGCCAGGCAAAGCACCAGTATTGGTGCCTCTAATAGAGGTGCCTTATCTGGGCAGCTGCGGGCTGCAGTTTTTAGGTTGGGGGGCCTCTATCAATGGCCCCTTACTAGCCTGAGAACACCAGCCCCCAGCTGTGAGCTTTAGCAAGGCTGGTTGTCAAAAATATGGGGGACCCCACAACGTTTTTTTTTAATTATTTATGTAAATAATTTTAAAAAAGCGTGGGGACCCCTCTATTCTTGATAACCAACCTTGCTAAAGCTGACAGTTGAGCGTTGAGGCCCCCAGCTGTGAGTTTTGCCTGGTTGGTTCAAGAAAATAAGGGGAACCCACGCTGGGTTTTTCATTCATTTATTTCATTATATCACAGGCGGTGGCTGAGGAATACCCTGATCACCCGCTCCTGCTGTCACTGTTATTAGCGGCAGCAAGAGTCGGATAATGGGAGTAATTGTCCCAAAAGCCTCCACATGCTGCCATCGTTCTGACTTTAATATAACACACAGACACGCAGACATCTCAGGTCCGGTTTTTTTGGGACAGGAAATAAACAGAGGTGTGAAACTGGCCTGACACGGATTGTCAGCTTACATTTTTTTTTACATGATGGTTGTATATTAGCTGTTTGGGTGGTAGGAATTTTAGGAATACGGCATTGCATTATTTGTACCTTATATAAACTTAGACTGAGTTCCGACGTCTGTGTTGCATGTATGTGTGTGTTTTTCTCGAATACAGCCATGTAACCAACATGTACCCATTATTATCTATGGGGCAGTTCCCATGTCCATGGTTTTTATGGACCATGTGTTTCAGCAAAACTTACAGAGACATGTTCGGTTTTATGCAGCAAAACTGACTAGTGCCAATACAAGTCTATGGATCTGTGAAACACACATACAACACATGGATGGCATCTATTCTGCCACCGATATACGTGGGTGAGATGTGTCTGAGGGATGTGATCACAAATCGCTATATAAACAATGGCGGACAGCGTTACTCACTAACTGTGCTTCTAGTCCTTATCAGCTGTGCGTGGTGATCCAGAAGGATGATGCAGTGATACATTCAACAGGTTTTATTTACAGTACCTTGGTGAGAGTGAGGACTGTAGGTTAGAGCTGTTACAGAATCACCAGATAGAGATAATAGAAGCTTCAGGTTAGAGGTAACAAGAGAATCCTTTCTCCAGCTCTGCAGCACATGTGGGATCTAAGATGGCACAGAGTACAAAACAGGAAAAGAAGGAAGAAGATAGGAGGAACTAAAGACAGAAAGGCATTGTGGGAAAGTTCCTTAAGGAATATTACAGTGTGATACAGCAATGGCCAGTAGATGGCAGCAAAGTATAACAAATACAATAAACGATAGAACTAGGTATATTACTATTACATAAATGTCCATGTATGGCTGAAAGTCTATCAGAATAAACTGAACAGCACACTCCCCGTCTGAAATCCTTGGATTTCACTATACCATAAGTCTCGAATTGGGAGTGTTAACCAGAAGTGCATGGAGGGATACCTCAACCTGTAAGAAAACAATGCATGCAATGCAACAATAACATATTGTATAACAAGATAGACAAATGTCTATAACGAGTTCCTGAAGTAATCCAACGGATAACCCATCTTCGGATTGGAGAAGCCGCGCTAGGCCAAACTGTCCCCAACCCATTTGTAATCCAAAGGTTGAAGTTCCTTAAAAGAGTTCTTACTGACTGGATGGATAATCAATCCTCAACTGGTATGAGTAAGATAATCTCTGATATAGGCCTAATGAAAGATTTGGGGTCACCTTGCTTAGTAACTGTCACTTCTACCTTACGTACCTTGCCATCATCACTTGGAAAGGTTTTAGATATAAGTCCCATAGGCCATGCGTTTCTTTCCTCCTTCTGGTCTTTCATGAGGATAATATCTCCTACTTGTAAATTTGGCTTTACTTGTTGCCATTTTCTTCGTTTTTGGAGAAGTGTCAGGTACTCCCTCTTCCATCTATTCCAGAAACAATCAGCCAGATGTTGCACATATTTCCACCGTCCGTTACCGGACACAGAGTCTTCAGGCGGGTTAGGAACAGTTCCAAGTTTCTGGGTGAGGAGAGTTGCCGGAGTGAGAATTGTAGGAGATTCTGGATCCGTTGATATGGGTACAAGAGGTCTTGAGTTTACTATAGCAGAGACTTCTGCTAAGAAAGTGGTCAAGGTCTCGTGAGTGAGTCTTGAAAGATTTGAGTCATTCAGCATAGATTCCAGTATCCGACGAGTAATGCCTATCATTCTTTCCCATGATCCGCCCATATGGGAAGCATGAGGAGGATTGAAGACCCAGGAACAGCCATTGGTTGTCACGAAGTTCTGGACTGGTGTTGAATTCAGCTGTAGTTCTCGACAGGCACCTACAAAGTTTGTTCCACAATCAGATCTTAGTTGTTTCACTGGTCCTCTGATGGAGAAGAATCGTCTTAGGGCATTAATGAAACTGGAGGAATCCATGGACTCTATCATTTCTATGTGTATTGCTCGTACACTCTGTATGAAGTCTGCAATCTCTATGGCTAGTACAGCCCCGCAGAGCTCAAGTCTGGGTATGGTGTGCTCGGGTTTAGGAGCCAGTTTAGCCTTTCCAAACAGAAATCCAACATGGGCTTCATTATTAGAGTCTACAACCTTCAAGTAAGCGACAGCGGCAATAGCTTCAGTGGAGGCATCAGCGAATACATGAATCTCTTTCCTTTGACTCGTAGTTAGGGATGCCGGAGTGTAACAACGTGGTATGTGGATCTTATCCAAGGCGCAAAGAGATTCTCTCCACGACTTCCACCTTAGTTGTTTGTCCGCAGGGAGTGGTATATCCCAGTCCTTAATGCACTCTGAGAGTTGTCTCAGCAGGAGCTTGCCTTGTACAGTCAGGGGTGCGACAAACCCAAGTGGATCATATAGACTGTTCACCACTGACAGAACCCCACGCTTAGTAAATGGTTTTTCTGCACCATTAACCTGAAAGCTGAAGGAGTCCTTTAGCAAATTCCACCTCAGGCCTAGGCTTCTCTGTACTGGTGGATTGTCTGAGCCTAGGTTCAAGTCCCTAAATTCTGCGGCATGATCATTAGGGTGAAAGGCCTTCATGACAACAGCACTATTGGAGGCAATTTTATGCAATCTTAAATGAGCTTTAGAAAGCATACCTTGTGTCCGTTTGAGCAGATCTATGGCTTCCTCCGCTGTAGGCAGGGATTTAAGGCCGTCGTCCACGTAGAAGTCCTTTTCAACGAACTGTTGGGCATCCTTCCCGAACTCTGCGGCGCCATCGGAGGCGGTCCTACGTAGGCCATATGTAGCGACTGCAGGAGAGGGACTGTTTCCGAAAACGTGCACCTTCATGCGGTATTCGATCATTTCCTTGTTGGTGTCGTTGTCTCGGTGCCATAGAAAACGGAGATAATTTCTGTGATCTTGTTGCACGATGAAACAATGGAACATTTGTTCGATGTCAGCGGTAATGGCGACAGGTTCCTTTCTGAATCTCATGAGCACTCCCACCAGGTTATTAGTCAGGTTCGGACCAGTGAGGAGAACGTCATTCAGAGATACGCCGTCATGTTTGGCGCTAGAATCGAACACCACTCTGATTTGTTTCGGCTTTCTTGGATGATACACTCCAAAGGAAGGTAGATACCAGCATTCTTCATCAGCTTGCAATGGTGGAGCTGGCACTGCGTGATCATTGCGAAATATCTTGTCCATAAAAGCTATGAAATGTTCCTTCATTTCAGGCTTGTTCCTTAATGTTCTCTGCAGTGAGATGAATCTAGATAAGGCCTGTTCTCTGTTGTTAGGAAGCCTGGTCCTTGAAGCCTTGAAGGGTAAGGGAGCAACCCAGCGGTCAGATTCATTTTTGAAGAATCCACTGTCCATGATTTTAAGAAACTCCTTGTCTTCTATGGATAAGGCGACTTTGTTATCATCTTTTGTTGTGTGAAACACTGTTCTTCCTAAGTCATCACCGTAGGGAGTGGGGATGATGTCAGGCTCCTGGATGCAATCAGAGAACCTTTCTTTCACTTCGTAGTGATGAAGGCATGGCTTAAAGTGAGTTGCGCGACCATTTTGGAGCACATACGTTTTACAGGCGTTGACTTCAGATGCCTTATGACTCCTATCCAGACATACATCGCCCACAATTACCCAGCCTAGGTCGAGTCTTTGGGCGTATGGAGCATCATCTGGGCCGTTGCATTGTTGGCGTACCTTGTGGACCTTCAGAATGTCCCTTCCGAGTAGGATTAGAATATCAGCATTCATGTCCAGAGGAGGAATTTCATTAGTCAGGTGCCTCAAGTGGCGATGATGAAGTGCAGCTTCCGGAGTGGGAATCTCCTCCCTGTTATCAGGTATCTGGTCACATTCAATTATGGTTGGCAAGGGTATATGCACGTTTCCCTTGATTGAAGAGACTATGTACCCAGAGGCTCTCCTGCCAGAAGTCTCAATACGACCAGAGCAGGTATTGAGGGTGTATGGAGTCGTTTGTCCCTTTATGTTGAAGATCTCAAAGAATTTGGGCCTTGCTAGAGATCGGTTACTTTGCTCATCTATTATGGCATACATTTTAGAGGCCTTGTCGGGTTGTCCTTCTGGATAGACCTTAACCAGACATACCTTGGCACAGCATTTAGGAACAATCCCTTCTCCACATACCTCAGTACATGAGGAGGAAACAGCAGTTGCAGTTGGGTCAGGGACCTGTGGCTCCCCGCCATGCTTTGGAGCAGGATTGGATGCTGCAGAAGGTTGTGAGTTGTGTGGAGCTGGCGTGGGATGCATGGCTGTGATGTGTTTATCACTGCTGCATTCAGTGCACTTAATGACGGCCTTACAGTCCTTAGCGAGGTGGTCTGAGGAGGCGCAACACCTATAACATATCCCTAGCTCCTTGAGGGTGTCTTTACGCTCCTGCATAGTTCTTGCTCTGAATCCACGGCATTCTTTAAGTGGGTGAGGCCTTTTGTGGATAGGGCACATACGGTTACTGTCCATGACTTTAGGAGCAACATTATTTGTTTTAGTGAAGGCAGGTGTAGTAAGTGGAACATCAGTCTTTCTCACAGATACTGTGTTCCTTGAATCTCTATGTTTGGCAATGTTATCATACCTTGTAGATGATGATGATGCTGGTGGAGTAGGCTCAGTGAAGTCGAAGCTGGGATCATTCTTCTTCCGAGCTTGGTCACTGATGAACCTGGAAAAATATGAAAAGGGGGGAAAGGACACATCATGCTGCCTTTTATACCGTGAGCCGTGGTCTGCCCATTTATCCTGCATGCCGTGTGGCAACTTGGACACTATTGGATTAACGCCATGAGCAGTATCTAGGTAACTCAGTCCTGAGAGACGTGGGTCTAATTTTGCCAATTCTATTTCCTTTAGCAGGTCGCTCAGACCTTGAAGTTTTCTATTGTCCTTGTTAGTTATCTTTGGGAAGGTTTGCAGTCTTTTAAATAAGGCACTTTCTATTGCTTCTGAGCTGCCGTAGGTTTGTTCCAGTCTCTCCCAGGCTGCAATAAGACCTGCATCTGAATAGTCCACATGAACTGCCCTTATTGTCTTTATGCGCTCTGCTGATTCAGGGCCTAACCAGTTAACAAGCAAATCCAGTTGTTCCTTGCCGGTGAGATTAAGGTCTTGGATCACTGCTTGAAAGGTGGATTTCCAGGCTCTATAATTCTCAGCACGATCATCAAACTTTGAGAGACTAAAGGCCCCGTCTCACATAGCGAGATCGCTAGCGAGATCGCTGCTGAGTCACAAGTTTTGTGACGCAACAGCGACCTCAGTAGCGATCTCGCTATGTGTGACACGTACCAGCGATCAGGCCCCTGCTGCGAGATCGCTGGTCATGTCAGAATGGCCTGGACCTTTTTTTGGTCGTTGAGGTCCCGCTGACATCGCTGAATCGGTGTGTGTGACACCGATCCAGCGATGTCTTCACTGGTAACCAGGGTAAACATCGGGTTACTAAGCGCAGGGCCGCGCTTAGTAACCCGATGTTTACCCTGGTTACCAGCGTAAATGTAAAAAAAAACAAACACTACATACTCACCATCTGTTGCCCGTCAGGTCCCTTGGCGTCTGCTTCCTGCTCTGACTGAGCCGCCGTAAAGTGAGAGCACAGCAGTGACGTCACCGCTGTGATCTGCTCTCACTGTACGGCACTCAGAGCAGGAAGCAGACGGCAAGGGACCTGACGGACATCAGAAGGTGAGCATGTACTGTTTGTTTTTTTTTACATTTACGCTGGTAACCAGGGTAAACATCGGGTTACTAAGCGCGGCCCTGCGCTTAGTAACCCGATGTTTACCCTGGTTACCCGGGTGCTGCAGGGGGACTTCGGCATCGCTGAAGACAGTATCAACGATGCCGAAGTCGTTCCCCTGATCGTTGGTCGCTGGAGAGAGCTGTCTGTGTGACAGCTCCCCAGCGACCACACAGCGACGCTGCAGCGATCAGCATCGTTGTCTGTATCGCTGCAGCGTCGCTGTGTGAGACGGGGCCTTAATGTTTATTATCTCCCGGCGAATCATGTATCTGGCGAAGTCAGACATGTCCGATCTCCCGGTCATTGTTTCAGGATGAACTTGTGGTATCCGTAGGGGATGTAAGTTCTCTGGCTTATATGACTGCGACAAATCAGGACGAAATGATGCGGCATAAGGGTTAAACTGATGTTTAGTCTCTAAAGGTTCTGTTGGCTGTTGCCTAAATTGTGGGTTAGTGCTGGAAGTTACCTTGTCGGCAGTAGGTGGCGACATTTCTTGACTTGCGGGCACATCCGTGTTAGAAACTGGAGGTGGCGCTGGTGCAGATGTTGAATGTCTTAGCACGTAGTCAGTGGTGCGATCAGCTGCGTCCTCCATTTCTTCTGGAATAAGACAGTCCGAATTATCATCTTGTCCCAGTGCTTGTTCAAGGACCTTCAGTTTAGCAAGGGCTGTTGCTTCTTCCCTTTCTGCTTGGAGTATTTTTAATTTCCTTTGAGCTTCTACTTCCACTTCAGCCTCCCTCTTAGCAAAGGAGCTTTTTACTCTAGCTTCTTCTGCAGCCGCATGGATCTCCAGTAGCTTGTTGGACAATGTTGACTTCCTGGAGTGAGATGATCTGGAAGACCGAGCTGTGATTTTGGTCGATGTTGTGCGATGTGACCTAACCTCTTGGAGGTGAGCGATGCGGAGTTCTGCTTTATCCTGAGCATCTCGGACTAATGAGGTCTTTTCTTGGAGAAGAGTTTCCCTTTCAGTTAGTTCTGCTGGGGCATCTTCCATGTCACAGTTACTCAGGAATGTGATGTACTTTACAGACAGTCTCTGATAGCGATCATAGGCGGCAGATAAACTCTTCAATGTGGCGGTTAAACCCTCGGCGTCACTGTGATAGCGTGGAAGAGCTGCTAAATAGTGATTAACTCTGCCCCATAAATGTTCTAGGTTATCATGGAACTCGTCTCTAGTAGTCTCAAAGTTCTCTCTGGCCTTTTGTGTCGGCTTGGTTACACGTCTGGGTCGTACGTCCTGCTCTGTAGTAAGTGTGGACTCTGCTCCTGCAGCATCTATGGTGTCGGGAACCTGATGTGCTTCGCTTGCAGATGGGTCCACGGTGCCCTTTGTGGACATGTTTTAGCTAAGATGGTGGATGGTTAAGACTTGCTAGCAGACAATGCATATGCACACAGACACTGTAGACTTAGGTCTCTTGTTACTATTCTGCCACCGATATACGTGGGTGAGATGTGTCTGAGGGATGTGATCACAAATCGCTATATAAACAATGGCGGACAGCGTTACTCACTAACTGTGCTTCTAGTCCTTATCAGCTGTGCCTGGTGATCCAGAAGGATGATGCAGTGATACATTCAACAGGTTTTATTTACAGTACCTTGGTGAGAGTGAGGACTGTAGGTTAGAGCTGTTACAGAATCACCAGATAGAGATAATAGAAGCTTCAGGTTAGAGGTAACAAGAGAATCCTTTCTCCAGCTCTGCAGCACATGTGGGATCTAAGATGGCACAGAGTACAAAACAGGAAAAGAAGGAAGAAGATAGGAGGAACTAAAGACAGAAAGGCATTGTGGGAAAGTTCCTTAAGGAATATTACAGTGTGATACAGCAATGGCCAGTAGATGGCAGCAAAGTATAACAAATACAATAAACGATAGAACTAGGTATATTACTATTACATAAATGTCCATGTATGGCTGAAAGTCTATCAGAATAAACTGAACAGCACAGCATCAGTGTGCTATTATTGTGCTGTCAGTGTGCCATCAGTGTGCCGTCAGTGTGCTGTCAGTGTGCCATCAGTGTGCTATTATTGTGCTGTCAGTGTGCCATCAGTGTGCTGTCAGTGTGCCATCTGTGTGCCATCAGTGTACTGTCAGTGTGCCATCTGTGTGCTGTCAGTGTGCTGTTAGTGTGCCATCAGTGTGCTGTCAGTGTGCCATCTGTGTGCCATCAGGCCGGTTTCACACGTCAGTGGCTCCGGTACGTGAGGTGACAGTTTCCTCACGTACCGGAGACACTGACTCACGTAGACCCATAAAAATCAATGCATCTGTGCAGATGTCATTGATTTTTTGCGGACCGTGTCTCCGTGTGCCAAACACGGAGACATGTCAGTGTTCGTGGGAGCGCACGGATTACACGGACCCAATAGAGTCAATGGGTCCGTGTAAAACACGGACCTCACACGGACATTCTCCGTCTGGGGTCCGTGTGCGTGCAGGAGACAGCGCTACAGTAAGCGCTGTCCCCCCCACATGGTGCTGAAGCCGCCATTCATATGTTCCCTGTAGCAGTGTTTGCTGCAGAGAAAATATGAATAATAGTGTTTAAAATAAAGATCTATGTGTCCGCCGCCCTCCCACCCCCTGTACGCCCCCCCCCCCCCCGCTGTTCAGAAAATACTCACCCGCTCCCACGTTGGCTGTCACTCCTTCCTCTCTGCCCCGCGCCTCCTACTGTATGCGGTCACGTGGGGCCGATCATTTACAATCATGAATAGTCGGCTCCGCCCCTATGGGAGGTGGAGCCACATATTCATGACTGTAAATGATCGGCCCCACGTGACCGCATACACTAGAAGCCGCGGCCAGACCAGGAAGCAGCGAGGGAGGCGGGTAAGTATTTTCAGAACAGTGGGGGGGCGCACAGGGGGTGGGGGGGTGGCGGACACATAGATCTTTATTTTAAACACTATTCTTCATATTTTCTCTGCAGCAAACGCTGCTGCAGGGAACATATGAATCGCGGCTTCAGCACCAGATGCAGGGGACCACACGCGTGGGTACCACACGCTCCGTGTGGTACCCACTCGCCATACGGGCGGCACACGTGTGCCGCACGTATGGCCTACGTGAGTTCCCAGGCACACGGACACGGATAATTGATTGCGGTCTTAGAGACATTGGAAATGTGCTGGTTGGAACTATTTCCTGCTGCTGCCTGTTTTCATTTTTTGTGATTTTTTGTTGTTGTTTGTTCTCTGACTTCAATTGGCCTTAATTTTTTATCATGGATATATCCAAATGAGGCCTTCTTTTTTACGAGCCAAGTTGTAGTTTTGAGTTACACAATTTCCTTTCCCATATTATATGCTGTAAACCTATGTGTGGGTAATGTGGTGAAAGAAATGCAATTCCACCTTTGTTGCTCAGATTTTCTCTTTGCATTACTTACGTGGCATTAACGCCTTCCCGACCCATGACGCCTATGTGGCGTCATGGAATGATCGCATCCCTGCAGATCGGGTGAAAGGGTTAATTCCTATTTTACCCGATCTGCAGGGAGAGGGGGAGTTGTACTTCAGCCTAGGGGGGGTGGCTTTGCCCCCACGTGGCTACGATCGCTCTGATTGGCTGTTGAAAGTGCAACAGCCAATCAGAGCAATTTGCAATATTTCACCTATGAAAATGGTGAAATATTGCAATCCAGCCATGGCCGATGCTGCAATAGCATCTGCCATGGCTGGAAATCATGTTCTGGCCCCCCCCACCGCCCCCGATCTCCTCCCCAGTCCTCCGTTCTGTCCGGTACCCCCCTCCGTCCCCCTGTTCGCTCCCCCGTACTCCTGTCCGCTCCCCCGTGCTCCTGTCCGCTCCCCCCGTCCTCCGATCCCCCCCCCTGTGCTCCGATCCACCCCCCCACCATCCCCTCATACTTACCGATCCTCCCGAAGTCGGTCCGTCTTCTCCCTGGGCGCCGCCATCTTCCAAGATGCGCCCAAAGAATCTGCCGGCTGGCAGATTCGTTACAAGTACATTTTGAACCTACCACAGCGATCAAAATAAAAAAATAATAAATAAACCCCCCCCTTTATCACCCCCATAGGTAGGGACAATAATAAAATAAAGAAAATATTTTTTTTTCTTTTTCCACTAGGGTTAGAACTAGGGTTAGAACTAGGGGTAGGGTTAGGGGTAGGGTTAGGGTTACGGGTAGGGTTAGGGTTAGGGGTAGGGTTATGGCATGTGCACACAGAGCGGATCGGCCGCGGATCCGCAGCGGATCGGCCGCGGATCCGCAGCGGATCGGCCGCGGATCCGCAGCGGATCGGCCGCGGATCCGCAGCGGATCGGCAGCGGATCCGCAGCGGATCGGCAGCGGATCGGCAGCGTATCGGCCGCGGATCGGCAGCGGATCGGCCGCAGATCGGCCGCGGATCCGCAGCGGATCGGCAGCGGATCGGCCGCGGATCTGCAGCGGATCGGCCGCGGATCGGCAGCGGATCGGCCGCGGATCGGCAGCGGATCGGCTGCGGATCGGCCGCGGATCCGCAGCGGATCGGCCGCGGATCCGTAGCGTATCGGCAGCGTATCTGCAGCGGATCGGCCGCGGATCTGCAGCGGATTGGCAGCGGATTGGCCGCGGATCCGCAGCGGATTGGCAGCGGATTGGCCGCGGATCCGCAGCGGATTGGCCGCTGCGAATTCGAAGCAGTTTTCCATCAGGTTTTACAGTACCATGTACACCTAAGGAAAACCAAATCCGCTGTGCCCATGGTGCGGAAAATTCCGTGCAGAAACGCTGCATTGTATTTTCCGCAGCATGTCAATTCTTTGTGCGGATTCCGCAGCGTTTTACACCTGTTCCTCAATAGGAATCCGCAGGTGAAATCCGCACAAAAAAACACTGGAAATCTGCTGTAAATCCGCAGGCAAAACGCAGTGCCTTTTACCTGCAGATTTTTCAAAAATCGTGCGGAAAAATCTCACACGAATCCGCAACGTGGGCACATAGCCTTAGGGTTAGGGTTGGAATTAGAGTTAGGGTTGGAATTAGGGCTAGGGTTTGAAATAGGGTTAAGATTAGGCTTGTGGTTAGGGTTACGGATAGGGTTAGGGGTGTGTTGGGGTTACAGTTGTGGTTAGGGTTGGGATTAGGGTTACGGTTGGGATTAGGGTTAGGATTAGGGTTGGAATTAGGGTTACGGTTGTGTTGCGGTTAGGGTTGTGGTTAGGGGTGTGTTGGGGTTAGGGTTGTGATTAGGGTTATGGCTACAGTTGGGATTAGGATTAGGGGTGTGTTGGGGTTAGTGTTGAAGTTAGAATTGAGGGGTTTCCACTGTTTAGGCACATCAGGGGTCTCCAAACGCAACATGGCGCCACCATTGATTCCAGCCAATCTTGCGTTCAAAAAGTCAAATGGTGCTCCCGCCCTTCCAAGCCCCGACGTGCGCCCAAACAGTGGTTTACCCCCACATTTGGGGTACCAGCGTACTCAGGACAAACTGGGCAACAACTGTTGGGGTCCAATTTCTCCTGTTACCCTTGCAAAAATAAAAAATTACTTGCTAAAACATAATTTTTGAGGAAAGAACAATTATTTTTTATTTTCACGGCTCTTCGTTATAAACTTCTGTGAAGCACTTGGGGGTTGAAAGTGCTCACCACACATCTAGATAAGTTCCTTCGGGGGTCTAGTTTCCAAAATGGGGTCACTTGTGGGGTGTTTCTACTGTTTAGGCACATCAGGGGCTCTGCAAATGCAATGTGACGCCCGCAGACCATTCCATCAAAGTCTGCATTTCAAATGTCACTACTTCCCTTCCGAGCCCTGACGTGTGCCCAAACAGTGGTTTACCCCCACATGTGGGGTATCAGCGTACTCACAACAAACTGGGCAACAAATATTGGGGTCCAAATTCTCCTGTTACCCTTGTGAAAATAAAAAATTGCTTGCTAAAACATCTTTTTTGAGGAAAGAAAAATGATTTTTTATTTTCACGGCTCTGCGTTGTAAACTTCTGTGAAGCACTTGGGGGTTGAACGTGCTCACCACACATCTAGATAAGTTCCTTGGGGGGTCTAGTTTCCAAAATGGGGTCACTTGTGGGGGGTTTCTACTGTTTAGGCATATCAGGGGCTCTGCAAACGTAACATGATGCCCGCAGACCATTCCATCAAAGTCTGCATTCCAAAACGTCACTACTTCCCTTCCGAGCCCCGGCATGTGCCCAAACAGTGGTTTACCCCCACATATGGGGTATCAGCGTACTCAGGAGAAACTGGACAACAACTTTTGGGGTCCAATTTCTCCTGTTACACTTGCAAAAATAAAAAAATTCTGGGCTAAAAAAATATTTTTGAGGAAAGGAAACACATTTATTATTTTCACGGCTCTGCGTTATAAACTTCTGTGAAGCACTTGGGGGTTCAAAGTGCTCACCACACATCTAGATAAGTTCCCTTGGGGGTCTAGTTTCCAAAATGGAGTCACTTGTGGGGAGTTCCTACTGTTTAGGCACATCAGGGACTCTGCAAACGCAACCTGATGCCCGCAGAGCATTCCATCAAAGTGTGCATTTCAAAACGTCACTACTTCCCTTCCGAACCCCGACGTGTGCCAAAACAGTGGTTTACCCCCACATATGGGGTATCAGCGTACTCAGGAGAAACTGGACAACAACTTTTGGGGTCCAATTTCTCCTGTTACCCTTGCAAAAATAAAAAAATTCTGGGCTAAAAAAATATTTTTGAGGAAAGGAAACACATTTTTTATTTTCACGGCTCTGCGTTATAAACTTCTGTGAAGCACTTGGGGGTTCAAAGTGCTCACTACACATCTAGATAAGTTCCCTTGGGGGTCTAGTTTCCAAAATGGAGTCAATTGTGGGGAGTTCCTACTGTTTAGGCACATCAGGGGCTCTGCAAACGCAACCTGACGCCCGCAGAGCATTCCATCAAAGTCTGCATTTCAAAACGTCACTACTTCCCTTCCGAACCCCGACGTGTGCCAAAACAGTGGTTTACCCCCACATATGGGGTATCAGCGTACTCAGGAGAAACTGGACAACAACTTTTGGGGTCCAATTTCTCCTGTTACCCTTGGGAAAATAAAAAATTGTGGGCTAAAAAATCATATTTGAGAAAAGAAAAATTATTTTTTATTTTCATGGCTCTGCGTTATAAACTTCTGTGAAGCACTTGGGGGTTCAAAGTGCTCACCACACATCTAGATTAGTTCCTTGGGAGGTCTAGTTTCCAAAATGGGGTCACTTGTGCGGGAGCTCCAATGTTTAGGCACACAGGGGCTCTCCAAACGCGACATGGTGTCCGCTAATGATTGGAGCTAATTTTCCATTCAAAAAGCCAAATGGCGTGCCTTCCCTTCCGAGCCCTGCCGTGCGCCCAAACAGTGGTTTACCCCCACATATGGGGTATCATCGTACTCAGGACAAACTGGACAACAACATTTGGGGTCCAATTTCTCCTATTACCCTTGGGAAAATAAAAAATTCTGGGCTAAAAATCATTTTGAGGAAAGAAAAATTATTTTTTTATTTTCACGGCTCTGCGTTATAAACTTCTGGGAAGCACCTGGGGGTTATAAGTGCTCACTATGCATCTAGATAAGTTCCTTGGGGGGTCTAGTTTCCAAAATGGGGTCACTTGTAGGGGAGCTCCAATGTTTAGGCACACAGGGGCTCTCCAAACGCGACATGGTGTCTGCTAACGATTGGAGCTAATTTTCCATTCAAAAAGTCAAATGGCACGCCTCCCATTCCGAGCCTTGCCGTGCACCCAAACAGTGGTTTACCCCCACATATGAGGTATCGGCATACTCAGGAGAAATTGCCCAACAAATTTTAGGATCCATTTTATCCTGTTGCCCATGTGAAAATGAAAGAATTGAGGCTAAAAGAAATTTTGTGTGAAAAAAAAGTACTTTTTCATTTTTGCGGATCAATTTGTGAAGCACCTGGGGGTTTAAAGTGCTCACTATGCCTCTAGATGAGTTCCTTGGGGGGTCTAGTTTCCAAAATGGGGTCACTTGTGGAGGAGGTCCAATGTTTAGGCACACAGGGGCTTTCCAAACGCGACATGGTGTCCGCTAACGATGGAGATAATTTTTCATTCAAAAAGTCAAATGGCGCTCCTTCCCTTCTGAGCCTTACCATGTGCCCAAACAGTGGTTTACCCCCACATGTGAGGTATTGGTGTACTCAGGAGAAATTGCCCAACAAAATTTAGGATCCATTTTATCCTGTTGCCCATGTGAAAATGAAAAAATTGAGGCTAAAATAATTTTTTTGTGAAAAAAAAGTACTTTTTCATTTTTACGGATCAATTTGTGAAGCACCTGGGGGTTTAAAGTGCTCACTATGCTTCTAGATAAGTTCCTTGGGGGGTCTAGTTTCCAAAATGTGGTCACTTGTGGGGGAGCTCCAATGTTTAGGCACACGGGGGCTCTCCAAATGCGACATGGTGTCCGCTAAAGATTGGAGCCAATTTTTCATTCAAAAAGTCAAATGGCGCTCCTTCCCTTCCGAGCCCTGCCGTACGCCCAAACAGTGGTTTACCCCCACATATGAGGTATCAGCGTACTCAGGACAAATTGGACAACAACGTTCGTGGTCCAGTTTCTCCTTTTACCCTTGGGAAAATAAAAAATTGTTGCTAAAAGATCATTTTTGTGACTAAAAAGTTAAATGTTCATTTTTTACTTCCATGTTGCTTCTGCTGCTGTGAAACACCTGAAGGGTTAATAAACTTCTTGAATGTGGTTTTGAGCACCTTGAGGGGTGCAGTTTTTAGAATGGTGTCACTTTTGGGTATTTTCAGCCATATAGAACCCTCAAACTGACTTCAAATGTGAGGTGGTCCCTAAAAAAAATGGTTTTGTAAATTTTGTTGTAAAAATGAGAAATCACTGGTCAAATTTTAACCCTTATAACTTCCTAGCAAAAAAAAAATTTGTTTCCAAAATTGTGCTGATGTAAAGTAGACATGTGGGAAATGTTATTTATTAACTATTTTGTGTCACATAACTCTCTGGTTTAACAGAATAAAAATTCAAAATGTGAAAATTGCGAAATTTTCAAAATTTTTGCCAAATTTCCGTTTTTTTCACAAATAAACTCAGAAATTATCGACCTAAATTTACCACTAACATGAAGCCCAATATGTCACGAAAAAACAATCTCAGAATCGCTAGGATCCGTTGAAGCGTTCCTGAGTTATTACCTCATAAAGGGACACTGGTCAGAATTGCAAAAAACGGCAAGGTCATGAAGGGGTTAAAAAAACAATCTGTTATTTTATTCCATTGCCATTTTTGCAGGATATTTGTTTAATGATACGGTAATTCACGCCAAGAGCACGTGTTCTTTCTGACCACCTGGCAAACTATCAAGAGGTGGAACAGCTCCCCTGTGAGTGCCACATAACTGCTTCTTAACACCTGGAGTTTGTACGGAGCCGTAATACAATCATCTGCAAAAGTCCTCACTCTCCTAGTTCACACAGTTCGCCTGTATTATGTTTCTTAGCTGCACATTTGTGCATTTTTATGGCATTTCTGTGCAGTTGTGGTGCAGATAAAAACGGTTGTAAAAGAAGCTATTTCTTGCACTCATTTCTTCAAGTTAACCTTCGCTTTGATAACTCCATTTTGAGAAAACTTGTGTGCAACTGAATCAGAGACAAGTAAAGTTTTGTGGTCAGAAATGTAGCAATGAGACTTGTGCTGGTTCACGGGTATAAGCAGGCGGGAGGGGTTCGCTGACTGACAATTGTGCTCACAAAGCAGTTGGCGATGAGAGGAAGCAGACTGTTCCTGTTTGCCCTCTGTCTTTAGTATTGTCTGCGTTAGTAGATAATTGACATTTTTACAAGAAAGTTAAAAAGGAACCATGGAAAAGTCATAAAGGAGCTATTGTGTATGTGAGTTATAGTTCATGTGTTATGTATAGTATCACTATACACTGTACTACTTTTCTTTTGATAGAGCAATGGCAGTACAGTTTTCTCCTATCAGTCAGTATCAATCAGTAGTTCTATCCCACCAGGTTTACGTTGGCTTTTAAAGATCAGAATAGAGTAGTGTGCTGCTCAGGTCTATCCAGAAAGAAGGCATAACTTATGGACCCAATATACTGAAAATTAGGGACAAAAATCTAGTGGAACATAGCAGATTCTCTATACCTGTAATGGTTACTGAAAAGAGAACAGAAGAAGAAGAAGTCCAAAGTATTATGGTGAAAAAATACAATTTATTAAATAAAGCAGGTACAATTACAGAAGAAATATCAATGATTAAAATATAGTAAAATGACATAAGAACAAGGACGCTCACGATAATACTTTGGACTTTATGGTCGGCTTTCTTCTGTTCTCTTTTGTCTTTTCTGTACTTTCCGACTGTCCACACACCACTACTCTGGTCCGGGTTCTTGGTCCCTGGGATATTACTTTTACTTGTTATAGTGCTTTGGAACAAAGCACTATACTGTTATTCCACCGTGGTAAACTTCTTATTATAGTGCTTTGGAACAAAGCACTATACTGTTATTCCACCGTGGTAAACTTCTTATTATAGTGCTTTGGAACAAAGCACTATACTGTTATTCCATCGTGGATAACTTCTTCTTATTATTATAGTGCTTTGGAACAAAGCACTATACTGTTATTCCACCGTGGTAAACTTCTTCTTATTCTTATTATTCAGTCCGCACGTAATGCGGCCCGAACCGCTAAACTCACAGACTCCAGTGAGGTGTCATTTCGAAGCCAGCGTTCCTGAGAGGTGTGCTAAGTATTTTTCGTGTCGATCGGATTTGTAGTTTTTGCGCAATTTGTGTTTGAAAAAAGTCTTTCAATGCGTTTCAATGGAGAAATTTTCCTATACGTTTATAATGGGCTGGTTTCTGAGGCAATTTCTAAAAATAACTGCCACCTGGCTGATTAGCTCATTGATATGCGCAGTCAGACACAGTTAAGGCCCCGTCTCACATAGCGAGATCGCTAGCGAGATCGCTGCTGAGTCACAAGTTTTGTGACGCAACAGCGACCTCCATAGCGATCTCGCTATGTGTGACACGTACCAGCGATCAGGCCCCTGCTGCGAGATCGCTGGTCGTGTCGGAATGGCCTGGACCTTTTTTTGGTCGTTGAGGCCCCGCTGACATCGCTGAATCGGTGTGTGTGACACCGATCCAGCGATGTCTTCACTGGTAACCAGGGTAAACATCGGGTTACTAAGCGCAGGGCCGCGCTTAGTAACCCGATGTTTACCCTGGTTACCAGCGTAAATGTAAAAAAAAACAAACAATACATACTCACCATCTGATGTCCGTCAGGTCCCTTGCCGTCTGCTTCCTGCTCTCACTGACTGCCGGCCGTACAGTGAGAAGTGAGAGCACAGCAGTGACGTCACCGCTGCGCTCTGCTCTCGCTGTACGGCCGGATCTCAGTCAGAGCAGGAAGCAGACGGCAAGGGACCTGGACACCGAAAGGCGAGTATGTACTGTTTGTTTTTTTTGGTAACCAGGGTAAACATCGGGTTACTAAGCGCGGCCCTGCGCTTAGTAACCCGATGTTTACCCTGGTTACCCGGGTGCTGCAGGGGGACTTCGGCATCGTTGAAGACAGTTTCAACGATGCCGAAGTCGTTCCCCTGATCGTTGGTCGCTGGAGAGAGCTGTCTGTGTGACAGCTCCCCAGCGACCACACAACGACTTACCAACGATCACGGCCAGGTCATATCGCTGGTCGTGATCGTTGGTAAATCGCTTAGTGAGACAGGGCCTTTACTATGCCAACTCCTATGAAATCTACATCAGCTCACCAGGTCACAAGTTTTGTCAGATAATATCAGCTCTTAAAGTGACAGTACAGCACAATTCCAAACCACTATCCGTAGTCTTATGATTATTAGACTGTGGCCCGATTCTAACTCATCGGGTATTCTAGAATATGCATGTCCACGTAGTATATTGCACAGCCACGCAGTATACAGTGCAGAGCCGTGCAGTACACAGCGCAGAGCCGCGCAGTACACAGCGCAGAGCCGCGCAGTACACAGCGCAGAGCCGCGCAGTATAAAGCGCAGAGCCGCGCAGTACACAGCGCAGAGCCGCGCAGTACACAGCGCAGAGCCGTGCAGTACACAGCGCAGAGCCGCGCAGTATAAAGCGCAGAGCCGTGCAGTACACAGCGCAGAGCCGCGCAGTACACAGCGCAGAGCCGTGCAGTACACAGCGCAGAGCCGCGCAGTATAAAGCGCAGAGCCGTGCAGTACACAGCGCAGAGCCGCGCAGTACACAGCGCAGAGCCGCGCAGTATAAAGCGCAGAGCCGCGCAGTACACAGCGCAGAGCCGCGCAGTACACAGCGCAGAGCCGTGCAGTACACAGCGCAGAGCCGCGCAGTTTAAAGCGCAGAGCCGTGCAGTACACAGCGCAGAACCGCGCAGTACACAGCGCAGAGCCGTGCAGTACACAGCGCAGAGCCGCGCAGTATAAAGCGCAGAGCCGTGCAGTACACAGCGCAGAGCCGCGCAGTACACAGCGCAGAGCCGCGCAGTACACAGCGCAGAGCCGCGCAGTATAAAGCGCAGAGCCGCGCAGTATAAAGCGCAGAGCCGCGCAGTACACAGCGCAGAGCCGCGCAGTACACAGCGCAGAGCCGTGCAGTACACAGCGCAGAGCCGCGCAGTATAAAGCGCAGAGCCGTGCAGTACACAGCGCAGAGCCGCGCAGTACACAGCGCAGAGCCGTGCAGTACACAGCGCAGAGCCGCGCAGTATAAAGCGCAGAGCCGTGCAGTACACAGCGCAGAGCCGTGCAGTACACAGCGCAGAGCCGCGCAGTACACAGCGCAGAGCCATGCAGTACACAGCGCAAAGCCGCGCAGTATAAAGCGCAGAGCCGCGCAGTATAAAGCGGAGAGCCGCGCAGTACACAGCGCAGAGCCGAGCAGTACACAGCGCAGAGCCGCGCAGTAGACAGCGCAGAGCCGTGCAGTACAGAGCGCAGAGCCGCACAGTATAAAGCGCAGAGCCGCGCAGTATACCGCGCAGAGCCGCGCAGTACACAGCGCAGAGCCGCGCAGTACACAGCGCAGAGCCGCGCAGTACACAGCGCAGAGCCGCGCAGTACACAGCGCAGAGCCGAGCAGTACACAGCGCAGAGCCGCGCAGTACACAGCGCAGAGCCGCGCAGTACACAGCGCAGAGCCGCGCAGTATACAGCGCAGAGCTGCGCAGTACACAGCGCAGAGCCGCGCAGTACAGAGCGCAGAGCCGCACAGTATAAAGCGCAGAGCCGCGCAGTACACAGCGCAGAGCCGCGCAGTACACAGCTCAGAGCCGCGCAGTACACAGTGCAGAGCCGCACAGTACACAGCACAGAGCCGCGCAGTACACAGCGCAGAGCCACCCAGTATACAGCGCAGAGCCGCGCAGTACGCAGCGTAGAGCCACGCAGTATGCAGCGCAGAGCCGTGCAGTATACAGCGCTGAGCCGCGTAGTATACAGCGCAGAGCCCCGCAGTATACAGTGCAGAGCCCCGCAGTATACAGCGCAGACACGCGCAGTACACAGCACGGACACGCGCAGTACACAGCGCAGAGCCGCGCAGTACACAGCGCAGAGCCGCGTAGTATACAGCGAAGAGCCACGCAGTATATAGCGCAGAGCCGCGCAGTACAAAGCGCAGAGCTGCGCAGAGCTGCGCAGTATACAGCGCAGAGCCGCGCCGTATACAGCGCAGAACGCGCAGTACACAGTGCAGAGCCGCGCAGTACACAGCGCAGAGCCGTGCAGTACACAGCGCAGAGCCGCGCAGTACACAGCGCAGAGCCACGCAGTATACAGCGCAGAGCCGCGTAGTATACAGCGCAGAGCCGCGTAGTATACAGCGCAGAGCCACGCAGTATACAGCACAGAGCCACGCAGTATACAGCGCAGAGCCACGTAGTTATACTGCCCAGTCACGTAGTATATTGTCCAGTCACATAGTATACTGCATATCCCTGTTAAAAAAAAAAAGAATTAAAATAAAAAAGTTACATACTCACCTCCTGGAGCGGCCGGTATCTGATGGTTGTTGCACCTCCTAGAGCGGCCGGTACACGATGCTTGTTGCACCTGGAGTGGCCGGTACCCGATGCTTGTTGCGCGCTCCGGTCCCAAGAGTGCATTGCGGTCTCACGAGATGATGACGTAGCGGTGTTGTGAGACAGAAAGACGGAAGTGCCCTTAGATAATTAGATAGTAGATTACCCCGCTCACCAATTCGGAACCCGAGAGGCCCGGACCACCAAATCGGACCCCGAGGGGCCTGGCCCACCAAATCGGACCCAGAGTGACCCCGCCCCTTAAATCAGACCCAGAGTGACCCCGCCCACCAAATCGGACCCAGAGTGGCTCCGCCCACCAAATCGGACCCAGAGTGACCCCTTCCACCAAATCAGACCCAGAGTGACCCCTTCCACCAAATCGGACCCAGAGTGACCCCTTCCACCAAATCGGGCCCAGAGTGACCCCGCCCACCAAATCGGACCCAGAGTGACCCCACCCACCAAATCGGACCCTGAGGTGCCCAGCCCACCAAATCAGACCCTGAGGTGCCCAGCCCACCAAATCGGACCGAGTGACCCCACCCACCAAATTGGTCCCTAAGGTGCCCCGCCCACCAAATCGGACCCAGAGTGGCTCCGCCCACCGAATCGGACCCAGAGTGGCCGCGCCCACAGAATCGGACCAAAAGTGACCCCGCCCACCGAATCGGACCTAGATTTACCCCGCCCACAAAATCAGACCCAGATTGACCCAACCCACCAAATCGGACCGCCTGAGGGGCACCCAAGTGTGAAAGTCTTGCAGGGGCAGCCCGGGCACCATTCCAAAGCACTATCTGTAGTTCCTTCAGGAAATACCCATCTAGTTATAGTGCTTTGGAACAAAGCACTATACTGTTATTCCACCGTGGTAAACTTCTTCTTATTCTTATTATTCAGTCCGCACGTAATGCGGCCCGAACCGCTAAACTCACAGACTCCAGTGAGGTGTCATTTCGAAGCCAGCGTTCCTGAGAGGTGTGCTAAGTATTTTTCGTGTCGATCGGATTTGTAGTTTTTGCGCAATTTGTGTTTGAAAAAAGTCTTTCAATGCGTTTCAATGGAGAAATTTTCCTATACGTTTATAATGGGCTGGTTTCTGAGGCAATTTCTAAAAATAACTGCCACCTGGCTGATTAGCTCATTGATATGCGCAGTGAGACCCAGTTACTATGCCAACGCCTATAAAGTCTACATCAGCTCACCAGGTCACAAGTTTTGTCAGATAATATCAGCTCTTAAAGTGACAGTACAGCACAATTCCAAACCACTATCCGTAGTCTTATGATTATTAGACTGTGGCCCGATTCTAACTCATCGGGTATTCTAGAATATGCATGTCCACGTAGTATATTGCACAGCCACGCAGTATACAGTGCAGAGCCGTGCAGTACACAGCGCAGAGCCGCGCAGTACACAGCGCAGAGCCGCGCAGTACACAGCGCAGAGCCGCGCAGTATAAAGCGCAGAGCCGCGCAGTACACAGCGCAGAGCCGCGCAGTACACAGCGCAGAGCCGTGCAGTACAGAGCGCAGAGCCGCGCAGTATAAAGCGCAGAGCCGTGCAGTACACAGCGCAGAGCCGTGCAGTACACAGCGCAGAGCCGCGCAGTATAAAGCGCAGAGCCGTGCAGTACACAGCGCAGAGCCGCGCAGTACACAGCGCAGAGCCGCGCAGTACACAGCGCAGAGCCGCGCAGTATAAAGCGCAGAGCCGCGCAGTACACAGCGCAGAGCCGCGCAGTACACAGCGCAGAGCCGTGCAGTACACAGCGCAGAGCCGCGCAGTTTAAAGCGCAGAGCCGTGCAGTACACAGCGCAGAGCCGCGCAGTACACAGCGCAGAGCCGTGCAGTACACAGCGCAGAGCCGCGCAGTATAAAGCGCAGAGCCGTGCAGTACACAGCGCAGAGCCGCGCAGTACACAGCGCAGAGCCGCGCAGTACACAGCGCAGAGCCGCGCAGTATAAAGCGCAGAGCCGCGCAGTATAAAGCGCAGAGCCGCGCAGTACACAGCGCAGAGCCGCGCAGTACACAGCGCAGAGCCGTGCAGTACACAGCGCAGAGCCGCGCAGTATAAAGCGCAGAGCCGTGCAGTACACAGCGCAGAGCCGCGCAGTACACAGCGCAGAGCCGTGCAGTACACAGCGCAGAGCCGCGCAGTATAAAGCGCAGAGCCGTGCAGTACACAGCGCAGAGCCGTGCAGTACACAGCGCAGAGCCGCGCAGTACACAGCGCAGAGCCATGCAGTACACAGCGCAAAGCCGCGCAGTATAAAGCGCAGAGCCGCGCAGTATAAAGCGGAGAGCCGCGCAGTACACAGCGCAGAGCCGAGCAGTACACAGCGCAGAGCCGCGCAGTAGACAGCGCAGAGCCGTGCAGTACAGAGCGCAGAGCCGCACAGTATAAAGCGCAGAGCCGCGCAGTATACCGCGCAGAGCCGTGCAGTACACAGCGCAGAGCCGCGCAGTACACAGCGCAGAGCCACGCAGTACACAGCGCAGAGCCGCGCAGTACACAGCGCAGAGCCGCGCAGTACACAGCGCAGAGCCGCGCAGTACACAGCGCAGAGCCGAGCAGTACACAGCGCAGAGCCGCGCAGTACACAGCGCAGAGCCGCGCAGTACACAGCGCAGAGCCGCGCAGTATACAGCGCAGAGCTGCGCAGTACACAGCGCAGAGCCGCGCAGTACAGAGCGCAGAGCCGCACAGTATAAAGCGCAGAGCCGCGCAGTACACAGCGCAGAGCCGCGCAGTACACAGCGCAGAGCCGCGCAGTACACAGTGCAGAGCCGCACAGTACACAGCACAGAGCCGCGCAGTACACAGCGCAGAGCCACCCAGTATACAGCGCAGAGCCGCGCAGTACGCAGCGTAGAGCCACGCAGTATGCAGCGCAGAGCCGCGCAGTATACAGCGCTGAGCCACGTAGTATACAGCGCAGAGCCCCGCAGTATACAGTGCAGAGCCCCGCAGTATACAGCGCAGACACGCGCAGTACACAGCACGGACACGCGCAGTACACAGCGCAGAGCCGCGCAGTACACAGCGCAGAGCCGCGTAGTATACAGCGAAGAGCCACGCAGTATATAGCGCAGAGCCGCGCAGTACAAAGCGCAGAGCTGCGCAGAGCTGCGCAGTATACAGCGCAGAGCCGCGCAGTATACAGCGCAGAACGCGCAGTACACAGTGCAGAGCCGCGCAGTACACAGCGCAGAGCCGTGCAGTACACAGCGCAGAGCCGCGCAGTACACAGCGCAGAGCCACGCAGTATACAGCGCAGAGCCGCGTAGTATACAGCGCAGAGCCGCGTAGTATACAGCGCAGAGCCACGCAGTATACAGCACAGAGCCACGCAGTATACAGCGCAGAGCCACGTAGTTATACTGCCCAGTCACGTAGTATATTGTCCAGTCACATAGTATACTGCATATCCCTGTTAAAAAAAAAAAGAATTAAAATAAAAAAGTTACATACTCACCTCCTGGAGCGGCCGGTATCTGATGGTTGTTGCACCTCCTAGAGCGGCCGGTACACGATGCTTGTTGCACCTGGAGTGGCCGGTACCCGATGCTTGTTGCGCGCTCCGGTCCCAAGAGTGCATTGCGGTCTCACGAGATGATGACGTAGCGGTGTTGTGAGACAGAAAGACGGAAGTGCCCTTAGATAATTAGATAGTAGATTACCCCGCTCACCAATTCGGAACCCGAGAGGCCCGGCCCACCAAATCGGACCCCGAGGGGCCCGGCCCACCAAATCGGACCCAGAGTGACCCCGCCCCCTAAATCAGACCCAGAGTGACCCCGCCCACCAAATCGGACCCAGAGTGGCTCCGCCCACCAAATCGGACCCAGAGTGACCCCTTCCACCAAATCAGACCCAGAGTGACCCCTTCCACCAAATCGGACCCAGAGTGACCCCTTCCACCAAATCGGGCCCAGAGTGACCCCGCCCACCAAATCGGACCCAGAGTGACCCCACCCACCAAATCGGACCCTGAGGTGCCCAGCCCACCAAATCAGACCCTGAGGTGCCCAGCCCACCAAATCGGACCGAGTGACCCCACCCACCAAATTGGTCCCTAAGGTGCCCCGCCCACCAAATCGGACCCAGAGTGGCTCCGCCCACCGAATCGGACCCAGAGTGGCCGCGCCCACAGAATCGGACCAAAAGTGACCCCGCCCACCGAATCGGACCTAGATTTACCCCGCCCACAAAATCAGACCCAGATTGACCCAACCCACCAAATCGGACCGCCTGAGGGGCACCCAAGTGTGAAAGTCTTGCAGGGGCAGCCCGGGCACCATTCCAAAGCACTATCTGTAGTTCCTTCAGGAAATACCCATCTAGTTATTATTATTATTCAGTCCGCACGTAATGCGGCCCGAACCGCTTCACTCACAGACTCCAGTGAGGTGACATTTCGAAGCCAGCGTGCCCAAGAGGTGTGCTAAGTATTTTTTGTGTCGATCGGATTTGTAGTTTTGGCGCAATTTGCGTTTGAAAATGTTTTTTCCCCTCATTGTAATGCATTTCAATAGGGAAATTTTCCCATAGGTTATAATGGCCGGGTTTCTGAGGCAATTTGAAATGTACCTGCCACCTGGCTGATTAGCTCATTGATATGTGCAGTCAGGCCCAGTTACTATGCCAACGCCTGCGAACTGTACATGACCCCAGCACAGTTTTGCCAGATAATATCAGCTCTTAAAGTGACAGTACAGCACAATTTCAAAGCACTATCTGTAGTCTTATTATTATTACAGTACACAGCGCAGAGCCGCGCATTATACAGCGCAGAGCCAGGCAGCATACAGCGCGGAGCCGCGCAGCATACAGCGCAGAGCCCCACAGTATACAGCGCAGAGCCGCGCAGCATACAGCGCAGAGCCGCGCAGTATACAGCGCAGAGCCGCGCATTATACAGCGCAGAGCCCCGCAGCATACAGCGCAGAGCCCCGCAGCATACAGCGCAGAGCCCCGCAGTATACAGCGCAGAGCCGCGCAGCATACAGCGCAGAGCCCCGCAGCATACAGCGCAGAGCCGCGCAGTATACAGCGCAGAGCCCCGCAGTATACAGCGCCCACCAAATCGGCCCCTGAGGGGCCCCACCCACAAAATCGGACCCAGAGTGGCTACAACTACCAAACCAGCGCCTGAGGGGCACCCAAGTGTGAAAGTCTTGCTGGGGCAACCCGGGAACCATTCCAAAGCACTATCTGTATTTCCTTCAGGAAATACCCATCTATTTCTCTCTGTTATCAGCCATTCCCCGTACTGCTGTCAGTCTATTTCTCTCTGTTATCAGCCATTCCCCGTACTGCTGTCAGTCTATTCTCTCTGTTATCAGCCATTCCCCGTCCTGCTGTCAGTCTATTTCTCTCTGTTATCAGCAATTCCCCTGTCCTGCTGTCAGTCTATTCTCTCTGTTATCAGCCATTCCCTTGTCCTGCTGTCAGTCTATTCTCTGTTATCAGCCATTCCCTTATCCTGCTGTCAGTCAGAGTGACCCGGCCCACCAAATCGGACCCAGAGTGACCCGGCCCACCAAATCGGACCCAGAGTGACCCGGCCCACCAAATCAGACCCAGAGTGACCCGGCCCACCAAATCGGACCCAGAGTGACCCGGCCCACCAAATCGGACCCAGAGTGACCCGGCCCACCAAATCGGACCCAGAGTGACCCGGCCCACCAAATCGGACCCAGAGTGACCCGGCCCACCAAATCGGACCCAGAGTGACCCGGCCCACCAAATCGGACCCAGAGTGACCCGGCCCACCAAATCGGACCCAGAGTGACCCGGCCCACCAAATCGGACCCAGAGTGACCCGGCCCACCAAATCGGACCCAGAGTGACCCGGCCCACCAAATCGGACCCAGAGTGACCCGGGCCACCAAATCGGACCCAGAGTGACCCGGGCCACCAAATCGGACCCAGAGTGACCCGGGCCACCAAATCGGACCCAGAGTGACCCGGGCCACCAAATCGGACCCAGAGTGACCCGGCCCACCAAATCGGACCCAGAGTGACCCGGCCCACCAAATCGGACCCAGAGTGACCCGGGCCACCAAATCAAACCCGGAGTGACCCGGGCCACCAAATCAAACCCGGAGTGACCCGGGCCACCAAATCGGACCCGGAGTGACCCGGGCCACCAAATCGGACCCGGAGTGGCCTGGCCCACCAAATCGGACCCGGAGTGACCCGGCCCACCAAATGGGACCCAGAGTGACCCGGCCCACCAAATGGGACCCAGAGTGACCCGGGCCACCAAATCGGACCCAGAGTGACCCGGGCCACCAAATCGGACCCAGAGTGACCCGGGCCACCAAATCGGACCCAGAGTGACCCGGGCCACCAAATCGGACCCAGAGTGACCCGGGCCACCAAATCGGACCCAGAGTGACCCGGGCCACCAAATCGGACCCATAGTGGCCTGGCCCACCAAATCGGACCCATAGTGGCCCGGCCCACCAAATCGGACCCAGAGTGACCCAGCCCACCAAATCGGACCCAGAGTGGCTCCGCCCCCCAAATCGGACCCAGAGTGGCCCCGCCCACCAAATCCTCAACCCTGAGGGGCTACAACTACCAAACCAGCATCTGAGGGGCACCCAAGTGTGAAAGTCTTGCAGGGGCAGCCCGGGCACCATTCCAAAGCACTATCTGTAGTTCCTTCAGGAAATACCCATCTAGTTATTATTATTATTCAGTCCGCACGTAATGCGGCCCGAACCGCTTCACTCACAGACTCCAGTGAGGTGTCATTTCGAAGCCAGCGTCCCCAAGAGGTGTGCTAAGTATTTTTCGTGTCGATCGGATTTGTAGTTTTGGCGCAATTTGCGTTTGAAAATGTTTTTTCCCCTCATTGTAATGCTTTTCAATAGGGAAATTTTCACATAGGTTATAATGGCCGGGTTTCTGAGGCAATTTGAAATGTACCTGCCACCTGGCTGATTAGCTCATTGATATGCTCAGTCAGGCCCAGTTACTATGCCAACGCCTGCGAACTGTACATGACCCTAGCAGGACAGTTTTGGCAGATAATATCAGCTCTTAAAGTGATAGCACAGCACAATTTCAAAGCACTATCTATAGTCTTATTATAATTATTGCCCCGCTCACCAAATCGGACCCAGCCCGCCAAATCGGACCCAGAGTGGCGCCGCCCGCCAAATCGGACCCAGAGTGGCGCCGCCCGCCAAATCGGACCCAGAGTGGCGCCGCCCGCCAAATCGGACCCAGAGTGGCGCCGCCCGCCAAATCGGACCCAGAGTGGCGCCGCCCGCCAAATCGGACCCAGAGTGGCGCCGCCCGCCAAATCGGACCCAGAGTGGCGCCGCCCGCCAAATCGGACCCAGAGTGGCGCCGCCCGCCAAATTGGACCCAGAGTGACCCGGCCCGCCAAATCGGACCCAGAGTGACCCGGCCCGCCAAATCGGACCCAGAGTGACCCGGCCCGCCAAATCGGACCCAGAGTGACCCGGGCCGCCAAATCGGACCCAGAGTGACCCGGGCCGCCAAATCGGACCCAGAGTGACCCGGGCCGCCAAATCGGACCCAGAGTGACCCGGGCCGCCAAATCGGACCCAGAGTGATCCGGGCCGCCAAATCGGACCCAGAGTGACCCGGGCCGCCAAATCGGACCCAGAGTGACCCGGGCCGCCAAATCGGACCCAGAGTGACCCGGGCCGCCAAATCGGACCCAGAGTGACCCGGGCCGCCAAATCGGACCCAGAGTGACCCGGGCCGCCAAATCGGACCCAGAGTGACCCGGGCCGCCAAATCGGACCCAGAGTGACCCGGGCCGCCAAATCGGACCCAGAGTGACCCGGGCCGCCAAATCGGACCCAGAGTGACCCGGGCCGCCAAATCGGACCCAGAGTGACCCGGGCCGCCAAATGGGACCCAGAGTGGCGCCGCCCGCCAAATGGGACCCAGAGTGGCGCCGCCCGCCAAATGGGACCCAGAGTGGCGCCGCCCGCCAAATGGGACCCAGAGTGGCGCCGCCCGCCAAATGGGACCCAGAGTGGCGCCGCCCGCCAAATGGGACCCAGAGTGGCGCCGCCCGCCAAATGGGACCCAGAGTGGCGCCGCCCGCCAAATGGGACCCAGAGTGGCGCCGCCCGCCAAATGGGACCCAGAGTGGCGCCGCCCGCCAAATGGGACCCAGAGTGGCGCCGCCCGCCAAATGGGACCCAGAGTGGCGCCGCCCGCCAAATGGGACCCAGAGTGGCGCCGCCCGCCAAATGGGACCCAGAGTGGCCCCGCCCGCCAAATGGGACCCAGAGTGGCGCCGCCCGCCAAATGGGACCCAGAGTGTCGCCGCCCGCCAAATGGGACCCAGAGTGGCGCCGCCCGCCAAATGGGACCCAGAGTGGCGCCGCCCGCCAAATGGGACCCAGAGTGGCGCCGCCCGCCAAATGGGACCCAGAGTGGCGCCGCCCGCCAAATGGGACCCAGAGTGGCGCCGCCCGCCAAATCGGACCCAGAGTGGCCTCACCCCTTTAGGGGCTACAACTACCAAGCCAGCGCCTGAGGGGCACCCAAGTGTGAAAGTCTTGCAGGGGCAGCCCGGGCACCATTCCAAAGCACTATCTGTAGTTCCTTCAGGAAATACCCATCTAGTTCTTATTATTATTATTCAGTCCGCACGTAATGCGGCCCGAACCGCTAAACTCACAGACTCCAGTGAGGTGTCATTTCGAAGCCAGCGTTCCTGAGAGGTGTGCTAAGTATTTTTCGTGTCGATCGGATTTGTAGTTTTGGCGCAATTTGCGTTTGAAAAAAGTGTCTCAATGCATTTCAATAGGGAAATTTTCCAATACGTTTATAATGGGCCTGATTTCTGAGGCAATTTCTAAAAATAACTGCCACCTGGCTGATTACCTCATTGATATGCGCAGTGAGACCCAGTTACTATGCCAACGCCTATAAACTCTACCAGCCCACCAGGTCACAAGTTTTGTCAGATAATATCAGCTCTTAAAGTGACAGTACAGCACAATTACAAAGCACTATCTGTAGTCTTATCATTATTGCCCCGCTCACCAAATCGGACCCAGCCCACCAAATCGGACCAGAGTGCCCCCGCTTGCCAAATCGGACCCAGAGTGCCCCCGCCCGCCAAATCGGACCCAGAGTGGCGCCGCCCGTCAAGTCGGACCCAGAGTGGCGCCGCCCGCCAAATCGGACCCAGAGTGGCGCCGCCCGCCAAATCGGACCCAGAGTGGCGCCGCCCGCCAAATCGGACCCAGAGTGGCGCCGCCCGCCAAATTGGACCCAGAGTGGCGCCGCCCGCCAAATCGAACCCAGAGTGGCGCCGCCCGCCAAATCGGACCCAGAGTGGCGCCGCCCGCCAAATCGGACCCAGAGTGGCGCCGCCCGCCAAATCGGACCCAGAGTGGCGCCGCCCGCCAAATCGGATCCAGAGAGGCGCCGCCCGCCAAATCGGACCCAGAGTGGCGCCGCCCGCCAAATCGGACCCAGAGTGGCGCCGCCCGCCAAATCGGACCCAGAGTGACCCGGGCCACCAAATCGGACCCAGAGTGACCCGGGCCGCCAAATCGGACCCAGAGTGACCCGGGCCGCCAAATCGGACCCAGAGTGGCGCCGCCCAATCGGACCCAGAGTGGCGCCGCCCGCCAAATCGGACCCAGAGTGGCGCCGCCCGCCAAATCGGACCCAGAGTGGCGCCGCCCGCCAAATCGGACCCAGAGTGGCGCCGCCCGCCAAATCGGACCCAGAGTGGCGCCGCCCACCAAATCGGACCCAGAGTGACCCGGGCCGCCAAATCGGACCCAGAGTGGCACCGCCCGCCAAATCGGACCCAGAGTGGCGCCGCCCGCCAAATCGGACCCAGAGTGGCGCCGCCCGCCAAATCGGACCCAGAGTGGCGCCGCCCGCCAAATCGGACCCAGAGTGACCCGGCCCGCCAAATCGGACCCAGAGTGACCCGGCCCGCCAAATCGGACCCAGAGTGACCCGGCCCGCCAAATCGGACCCAGAGTGACCCGGCCCGCCAAATCGGACCCAGAGTGACCCGGCCCGCCAAATCGGACCCAGAGTGACCCGGCCCGCCAAATCGGACCCAGAGTGGCGCCGCCCGCCAAATCGGACCCAGAGTGGCGCCGCCCGCCAAGTCGGACCCAGAGTGGCGCCGCCCGCCAAGTCGGACCCAGAGTGGCGCCGCCCGCCAAGTCGGACCCAGGGTGGCGCCGCCCGCCAAGTCGGACCCAGAGTGGCGCCGCCCGCCAAGTCGGACCCAGAGTGGCGCCGCCCGCCAAGTCGGACCCAGAGTGGCGCCGCCCGCCAAGTCGGACCCAGAGTGGCGCCGCCCGTCAAATCGGACCCAGAGTGGCGCCGCCCGTCAAATCGGACCCAGAGTGACCCGGGCCACCAAATCGGACCCAGAGTGACCCGGGCCACCAAATCGGACCCAGAGTGACCCGGGCCACCAAATCGGACCCAGAGTGACCCGGGCCACCAAATCGGACCCAGAGTGACCCGGGCCACCAAATCGGACCCAGAGTGACCCGGGCCACCAAATCGGACCCAGAGTGACCCGGGCCACCAAATCGGACCCAGAGTGACCCGGGCCACCAAATCGGACCCAGAGTGACCCGGGCCACCAAATCGGACCCAGAGTGTCCCGGGCCACCAAATCGGACCCAGAGTGACCCGGGCCACCAAATCGGACCCAGAGTGACCCGGGCCACCAAATCGGACCCAGAGTGACCCGGGCCACCAAATCGGACCCAGAGTGACCCGGGCCACCAAATCGGACCCAGAGTGACCCGGCCCACCAAATCGGACCCAGAGTGACCCGGCCCACCAAATCGGACCCAGAGTGACCCGGGCCACCAAATCGGACCCAGAGTGAACCGGGCCACCAAATCGGACCCAGAGTGACCCGGGTTGACCAAATCGGGCCCAGAGTGACCCGGGCCACCAAATCGGTCCCAGAGTGACCCGGGCCACCAAATGGGACCCAGAGTGACCCGGCCCACCAAATGGGACCCAGAGTGACCCGGCCCACCAAATGGGACCCAGAGTGACCCGGCCCACCAAATGGGACCCAGAGTGACCCGGCCCACCAAATGGGACCCAGAGTGACCCGGCCCACCAAATGGGACCCAGAGTGACCCGGCCCACCAAATCGGACCCAGAGTGACCCGGCCCACCAAATCGGACCCAGAGTGACCCGGCCCACCAAGCCTCAACCCTGAGGGGCTACAACTACCAAACCAGCGCCTGAGGGGCACCCAAGTGTGAAAGTCTTGCAGGGGCAGCCCGGGCACCATTCCAAAGCACTATCTGTAGTTCCTTCAGGAAATACCCATCTAGTTTTTTATTGCAATTATATTAGACACCCTGTCACTTTTTAAGCATTCCTTTATCTTTTGTTTCTGTAATGAATACTGCAACAACAGAAGTCATCATACCAGTGTGAACAGAATCTTATGTAGAAAGTGGTGGGAACTGACAACCAGCACAGTAAGGCTGGAGACACACTGGTGCGAGATACGGCCGAGTCTCGCTGGTTAAAAGCAAGCTGTGGCACCGGCACTCCGGAGCAGAGCGTGCGGCTCCATGTATTGCTATGCAGCTGCACGCTCCGCTCCGGAGTGCCGGTGCCACAGCTTGCTTTTAACCAGCGAGACTCGGCCGTATCTCGCACCAGTGTGTCTCCGGCCTCAAGCTGAGAGTTGCTTAGCCCCTGAAATGGACATCACGGATGATGCCTTATTTCAGGATGGTGACTGCAGCGCCAGCCTCCTGATAACTCATTTGAGAATATCCAGTGCATGCTGGAATAAACAAATGAAATACAGAAGTAAAAAAAAAAAATAGAGTAGAGAGGGAATTTGTAATTGAAGTATATTGGAAAAGTGGTTAGATTATTGAAATAAACAGTGTGAAATTCACTGTTAGTTTCAGACAAACCATTTTAAAGTCCACCGAGGCTTGCTTACAGAAGAAGTTCTGAAAGATTCTAGAGTCTCAACGTTGCTTTACTTGAATCCCATGGAACAGTTTTGATGGGATTTGAAGAAGGAGCTTGCAGTACAGAATCCCAAGAATATTGGCGAACGGAAGTCAATTGCTAATAAAAGATGAGCTATGATTCTTCAGAAACTGTGCCAAAAGCTGGTGTCTGATCATCACATTAGGAGAGAAGGTAATAACAGTCAAAGATGCCCAACTAAGGCTACTTTCACACTAGCGTTAACTGCAATACATCGCAAATGCGTCGTTTTGCCGAAAATACGCATCCAGCAAAAGTTCTTGCTGGATACGTTTTTTCGTCATAGACTAACATTAGCGACGCATTTGCGACGCATTGCCAAACGTTGCGTCCGTTTTGCGACGCTTGGGCGTGTGGTAGCGGACCGTCGGGAGAAAAAAACGTTACATGTAACGTTTTTTGCTCCCGACGGTCCGCTTTTTCCGACCGCGCATGCGCGGCCGGAACTCCGCCCCCACCTCCCCGCACCTCACAATGGGGCAGCGGATGCGTGGGAAAAATGCATCCGCTGCCCCCGTTGTGCGGCGGAGACCACGCTAGCGTCGGGAACGTCGGCCCGACGCACAGCGACGGGTTGTTCCCGACGCTAGTGTGAAAGTAGCCTAAGCAGTAAAGACACTTGTCATGTCAGTGTTGCATTATTTTAAGATTGCAGTAGTCATTAAAAGTGACTTTTTGTCATTAGCTTGGAAAAAAAACACTTGTTATATTTGTTACGTTGAGGAAATGTAGGAAATTTACATTGTTCTTGTTTGACTCCTTTAGTGCAAACAGAATTAACATTTGTAAGTTTTGCTAATAAACCTAATTTGCAACAAGGGAGGGGGTAAATCATTTTGATTGCAACTGTAAATATTTGTGTGATAGTTTACAATTGTATATTTAGATGTAGTATATGCACAAAGCAGCTTCAATCTATGATTTACGATAATAAATGTCTGCATTCTTACACATTGCTATCCTCCCTACTAGTAATGACTGTGCTGTGAAATACTTTTCTACTCTTTCTGCTAGTACACTATTTCTTTGATTCCTGAAAGCTTTTGAAATCTGCTAGGTACTGAACTATTCCTTTACATTGCTAGTAAGACGCTTGGAGGTCAGAGCCCAATTAATCTGTACTGAGCAGCAAAAACGCAATGTGCTTAGGAGGATTACCTTTTGAAGCTTGCAGCTGATTAAAGGATAAAATTACATTTTTGTAAGAAGTAGGTCCCCAGGAGTGGTAATATTTGTATTCATTTATTTTCACAGGCTTCCAAATAGTTTTACATCTAATTCAGTTATCATTGTCAATTCAGCGCTGACCTAAAATAGAAAAGACATAACCTTTAGAACTATGAATTTAAGCATATGTTTCTTTTTCTGCTGTACATTTGATAGACTCTACATAACAATGTAGAAACAGCAAATATTTAGGTTAATCTAAATTCAGTGCACCTTGTGGTTAGTTGTCTATACAGTGTCGGACTGGGGTGCCAATAACCCACCAGTAACATTGACTTTGGGGGCTCACTTTTCACCTGCATACATATATTATACAACCCTGGTTCACAAATTTACCTATATCTCTATATAATAATAAACTGGTTAGTTTGGTTAATGAATAAGATGCTGTTTTTTTTTCTGTACATAGTGAATCAAGTGAATTATGACAAGTAATGCCCATACAGTAAGGCTGGGGGCCCAGATCTGCACAGGCACCCACCGGGGGATTCCCCTGTTCCCCTATGTGCCAGTCCGAGCCTGTGTCTATACCTATTACATAAATGGCCAAACCCACTGATACTGGCGGGAACTCAACAGTAATCTAACCATCTAATGGCTGTGCCAACTCTCCCCTCTCAGCAGATGTTGGTTCGAAAGAAGGGTTGGATGGATTTCTATTTTGCCAAGTCTTGTTCTCTTAAAGGGAATCTGTCAGTGGGATCAACCCTCCAAAGCCATCTATATGGGTATGTGGATCATAAAAAGTTGAAAAGAATGATACGTGTTATGACCCCAATGGCAGAGGGTCTCTGCAATAAATACAAAGTCTGCAAACACAAAAAACCAGCTCATAGGGCAGTGGTAACTGGGCTGACCGTATATCTAATCCTAGCACCACAAATAGCAGCAGCTGGGGAACGTGCCTACGTTGGTTCTAGACGTCTCGCGCCAGCCGGAGAACTAACTAACCCTAGAAGGGAAAAGATAGACCTTTCTTGCCTCCAGAGAAAAGACCCCAAAAGTTGGATACAAGCCCCCAACAAATAATAACGGTGAGGTAAGAAGAAAAGACAAACATAAGAATGAACTAGGTATTTAGCAAAGAGAGGCCCACTGACTAATAGCAGAATATAGTAAGATGACTTATACGGTCAGCAAAAACCCTATCAAAAATATCCACGCTGGATATTCAAGAACCCCCGAACCGTCTAACGGCCCGGGGGGAGAATACCAGCCCCCTAGAGCTTCCAGCAAAATCAGGAATCACATTTAGTACAAGCTGGACAAAAAATAAGAGCAATGCAAATAACCAAAAAACAAGGAAGCCGGACTTAGCTTAATTTTGCATGAACCAGGACCAGCAGACAGGAGCAAACAGAAAGGACTGATTACAACGATGCCAGGCACCAGACTAAGAATTCAGGAAGTTCATATAGCAACACCCCTGGACTAACGACCCAGGTGGGTGCCAAACTAGAGAAAGACAATCTCAGAGTCATACCACTAGTGACCACAAGAGGGAGCCAAAAAAGTCTAATTCACAACAGTACCCCCCCTTTAAGGAGGGGTCACCGAACCCTCACCAAGACCACCAGGGCGATCAGGATGAGCAGCGTGAAAGGCACGAACTAAATCGGCCGCATGCACATCAGAGGCAACCACCCAGGAATTATCCTCCTGACCATAGCCCTTCCACTTGACCAGATACTGAAGCCTCCGTCTGGAGAGATGAGAATCCAAGATTTTCTCCACCACGTACTCCAACTCGCCCTCAACCAACACCAGAGCAGGAGGCTCAACAGAGGGAATCACAGGTACAACGTACCGCCGCAACAAAGACCTATGGAACACGTTGTGAATGGCAAACGACACCGGAAGATCCAAGCGAAAGGACACAGGATTAAGGATTTCCAATATCTTGTAAGGACCGATGAAGCGTGGCTTGAATTTAGGAGAGGAGACCTTCATAGGAACAAATCGAGAAGACAGCCATACCAAATCCCCAACACGAAGTCGGGGACCCACACCGCGGCGGCGGTTGGCAAAACGCTGAGCCTTCTCCTGTGACAACTTCAAGTTGTCCACCACATGATTCCAAATCTGCTGCAACCTATCCACCACAGAATCTACCCCAGGACAGTCAGAAGGCTCCACATGTCCCGAGGAAAAACGAGGATGGAAACCAGAGTTGCAGAAAAATGGCGAGACCAAAGTAGCGGAACTAGCCCGATTATTAAGGGCAAACTCAGCCAACGGCAAGAAGGTCACCCAATCATCCTGATCCGCAGAAACAAAACACCTCAAATAAGCCTCCAAAGTTTGATTAGTTCGCTCCGTTTGTCCATTAGTCTGAGGATGAAAGGCAGACGAAAACGACAAATCAATGCCCATCTTAGCACAAAAGGATCGCCAGAACCTGGAAACAAACTGGGACCATCTGTCAGAAACGATATTCTCAGGAATGCCGTGTAAACGAACCACATTCTGAAAGAACAAAGGAACCAGATCGGAAGAAGAAGGCAGCTTAGGCAAAGATACCAAATGGACCATCTTGGAAAAGCGATCACATACCACCCAGATGACAGACATGCCCTGAGACACCGGAAGATCTGAAATGAAATCCATGGAAATGTGTGTCCAAGGCCTCTTCGGGACAGGCAAGGGCAAGAGCAACCCGCTGGCACGAGAACAGCAAGGCTTAGCTCGAGCACAAGTCCCACAGGACTGCACAAATGACCGCACATCCCGCGACAAGGAAGGCCACCAAAAGGACCTAGCCACCAAATCTCTGGTGCCAAAAATTCCCGGATGCCCTGCCAACACCGAGGAATGAACCTCGGAAATGACTCTGCTGGTCCATTTAACAGGAACAAACAGTCTGTCAGGTGGACAAGAGTCAGGTCTACCAGCCTGAAATCTCTGCAACACACGTCGCAAATCTGGAGAAATGGCTGACAAGATTACTCCCTCTTTAAGAATACCAACTGGTTCTGCGACTCCAGGAGAGTCAGGCACAAAGCTCCTTGAAAGAGCATCAGCCTTCACATTCTTTGAACCTGGTAAATACGAGACCACAAAGTCAAAACAGGAGAAAAACAATGACCAACGGGCCTGTCTAGGATTCAGGCGTTTAGCAGACTCGAGATACATCAGATTTTTGTGATCAGTCAAGACCACCACACGATGCTTAGCACCCTCGAGCCAATGACGCCACTCCTCAAATGCCCACTTCATGGCCAGCAACTCCCGATTGCCAACATCATAATTCCGCTCAGCAGGCGAAAACTTCCTAGAGAAAAAAGCACATGGTCTCATTACAGAGCAACCAGGGCCTCTCTGTGACAAAACGGCCCCTGCCCCAATCTCAGAAGCATCCACTTCAACCTGAAAGGGAAGTGAGACATCAGGCTGGCACAAAACAGGCGCTGAAGTAAACCGGCGCTTCAACTCTTGGAAAGCTTCCACGGCTGCAGGAACCCAGTTAGCAACATCAGAACCTTTCTTGGTCATATCCGTCAAAGGTTTAACAACGCTAGAAAAATTAGTGATAAAACGACGGTAGAAGTTAGCAAAGCCCAAGAACTTCTGAAGACTCTTAACTGACGTGGGTTGAGTCCAATCATGAATAGCTCGGACCTTGACTGGGTCCATCTCCACCGCAGAAGGGGAGAAAATAAAACCCAAAAAGGGAACCTTCTGTACTCCAAAGAGACACTTTGAGCCCTTAACAAACAAAGCATTCTCACGCAAAACCTGAAACACCATCCTGACCTGCTCTACATGCGAGTCCCAATCATCAGAAAAAACCAGAATATCATCCAGATAAACAATCATAAATTTATCCAGATACTTCCGGAAAATATCATGCATAAAGGACTGAAACACTGAAGGAGCATTAGAGAGCCCAAAAGGCATCACCAAGTACTCAAAATGACCTTCGGGCGTATTAAATGCAGTTTTCCATTCATCTCCTTGCTTAATGCGCACAAGGTTGTACGCACCACGAAGATCTATCTTGGTGAACCACTTGGCACCTTTAATCCAGGCAAACAAGTCCGACAACAGAGGCAAAGGATACTGAAATTTAACAGTGATTTTATTCAGAAGCCGATAGTCAATACAAGGTCTCAAAGATCCGTCCTTCTTGGCCACAAAAAAGAATCCCGCACCAAGAGGAGAAGAGGATGGACGGATATGCCCCTTCTCCAGAGATTCCTTGATATACGAACGCATTGTGGTATGCTCAGGTACAGACAGATTAAATAATCTTCCCTTAGGAAATTTACTACCCGGAATCAAATCTATAGCGCAGTCACAGTCCCTATGAGGAGGAAGAACACTGGACCTGGACTCGCTGAATACATCCTGATAATCAGACAAATACTCAGGAACTTCCGAAGGAATAGAGGAAGCAATAGACACCGGTGGGGAATCACCATGAATTCCCTGACAGCCCCAACTTGACACAGACATTGCCTTCCAATCCAAGACTGGATTATGGGTCTGTAACCATGGCAGACAGAAAACGACCAAATCATGCATTTTATGCAGAACAAGAAAACGAATCACCTCCCGATGTTCAGGAGTCATGCACATGGTTACCTGTGTCCAAAACTGCGGTTTATTTTCCGCCAATGGCGTACCATCAATACCTCTAAGAGGGATAGGATTTACCAATGGCTCAAGAACAAAACCACAGCGCTTGGCAAACGACAGATCCATAAGACTCAGGGCAGCACCTGAATCCACAAACGCCATAACAGGGTAGGAAGACAATGAGCAAATTAAAGTCACAGACAAAATAAATTTAGGTTGCAAATTACCAATGGCGACAGGGCTAACAACCCTTGTAAGGCGTTTAGAGCATGCTGATATAACATGTGTAGAATCACCACAGTAAAAACACAACCCATTCTGCCGTCTATGATTTTTCCGTTCATTTCTAGTCTGAATTCTATTACATTGCATTAAATCAGGTGTTTGTTCAGACAACACCACCAGAGGATTAGCAGTTTTGCGCTCCCGCAAACGCCGGTCAATTTGAATAGCCAGCGCCATGGAATCATTCAGACTTGTAGGAATGGAGAAACCCACCATCACATTCTTAATGGCTTCAGAAAGGCCATTTCTGAAATTTGCGGCCAGAGCACATTCATTCCACTGAGTAAGCACGGACCATTTCCGAAATTTTTGGCAATACACTTCAGCCTCATCCTGGCCCTGAGAAATAGCCAGCAAGGCTTTTTCTGCCTGAATTTCAAGATTGGGTTCCTCGTAAAGCAATCCGAGCGCCAGAAAAAAAGCATCAATATTCGCCAATGCCGGATCTCCTGGCGCTAGCGAGAAAGCCCAATCCTGAGGGTCGCCCCGCAAGAAAGAGATAACAATTTTAACTTGCTGAGCTGAGTCTCCAGACGAACGGGGTCTCAGAGAAAGAAACAATTTACAATTATTCCTGAAATTCCTAAACTTAAATCGATCTCCAGAGAACAGTTCAGGAATAGGTATTTTAGGTTCAGACATAGGACTACTGGTAACAAAATCTTGTATGCCCTGCACACGAGCAGCAAGCTGATCCACACTTGTAATCAGAGTCTGGACATTCATGTCTGCAGCAAGCTTAAGCCACTCAAAGGTAAAGGGGAGGAAGAAAGAGAGGAAAAAAAAAAACTCAGAATTTCCTTTCTTATAATCCCACTTCTGCAATGCATTAAACATTCAACTTAGGCCTGGCATACTGTTATGACCCCAATGGCAGAGGGTCTCTGCAATAAATACACAGTCTGCAAACACAAAAAACCAGCTCATAGGGCAGTGGTAACTGGGCTGACCATATATCTAATCCTAGCACCACAAATAGCAGTAGCCGGGGAACGTGCCTACGTTGGTTCTAGACGTCTCGCGCCAGCCGGAGAACTAACTAACCCTAGAAGGGAAAAGATAGACCTTTCTTGCCTCCAGAGAAAAGACCCCAAAAGTTGGATACAAGCCCCCAACAAATAATAACGGTGAGGTAAGAAGAAAAGACAAACATAAGAATGAACTAGGTATTTAGCAAAGAGAGGCCCACTGACTAATAGCAGAATATAGTAAGATGACTTATACGGTCAGCAAAAACCCTATCAAAAATATCCACGCTGGATATTCAAGAACCCCCGAACCGTCTAACGGCCCGGGGGGAGAATACCAGCCCCCTAGAGCTTCCAGCAAAATCAGGAATCACATTTAGTACAAGCTGGACAAAAAATAAGAGCAATGCAAATAACCAAAAAACAAGGAAGCCGGACTTAGCTTAATTTTGCATGAACCAGGACCAGCAGACAGGAGCAAACAGAAAGGACTGATTACAACGATGCCAGGCACCAGACTAAGAATTCAGAAAGTTCATATAGCAACACCCCTGGACTAACGACCCAGGTGGGTGCCAAACTAGAGAAAGACAATCTCAGAGTCATACCACTAGTGACCACAAGAGGGAGCCAAAAAAGTCTAATTCACAACAGATACCTTGATAACTATAATCCAATGAATGGTTTCTGAGAAATCTACTCTTTTCTTATTACGTAAATGAGATCTCCTCAAGAATCTGCATCAAGAGCTAATTTTAAATGCCTTACCAATGTGAGAAATGTAGATCAGGAAAGCAGACTGTCAGTCATTACATGTCTCACGTTGGTAACACGCCCTTTAACGTAAAATAAGGCATTAATATAATGAAGAATGGAAGTAGACAGGGGTGCCCACTATCTCCACTGCTCTTTGTCCTGTGCATTGAACCCTGTGCTAATGCCATTAGGTTAAGCCCAGATATCAAAGGGTTCAGAGTAAAAGATAAAGAATTTAAACTTTCCCTAATTTCAGATGACCTTCGCTTAACTCTCACCAATCCTCACTAGAGATGAGCGAGCGTGCTAGGATAATTTCTTATGCAAACATGCGTGGGTGTTATCCGAGCATCTGGGAGTGCTTGTATGTATATTATGTCCTTTCCTAACCTACCTTCCCTTCTATCAGAATGTGGTATCTTGTCAGGGTACAAAACAAACATAAATAAAACAGAGGCTCTCCCAATAAATATAACAGATCCCCAATTGAGTCTCTTCCACAATAACTTCAAATATTATTTAGAAGACAGTACTCTTAAATATTTAGTAATTAATTTCACATCATTTTCAACCCTCTAAAAAATTAAATTTCCACCACATTATAAAGAAATCTGTTCACTCTTGACAAGATGGATGCCTCTACCTTTATCTATGTTTGGCCATATTACAGTAATAAAAATGACCATTCTTCCAAAACCACTAGATTTATCTGAAACTTTACCCATACATGTTCCAATAAACACCTAAACCAATAATCCATATATATGGGGGCTAGGAATTGAGCTCAGTAATTGACCGACCACTGTATCTTATATTCTTAGACTCTCTTGTAACAGTGGTGATGCCACAGGATTGGAGGATGGCTCACGTGGTACTGATATATAAGAAAGGCAAGAAGGTGGATCCAGGCAACTACCGTCCGGTAAGCCTGACATCAGTAGTGTGCAAAATTTTTGAGGGCATTATAAGAGATGACCTGCCGTAATATATTGCAGAGAATAATATAATAACTGACATCCAGCACAGATTCATGAAGAATAAGTTGTGTCTAACTAACATGTTGGGTTTCTATTGAGGAGGTAAGTGCAAATCTGGATGTTGGAAATGCGGCTGATGTGATTTATCTGGACTTTGCAAAGGCATTTGATACCGTACCACATAAGAGCCTTATAGTGAAGCTACAGAAGCAGGGACTGGGGGAAACTATATGCAGATCGGTAAGGAATTGGCTAAATGACAGGAAACAAAGAGTTGTCATAAATGATACGCTGTCTTAATGGGATATAGTCAGCAGTGGGGACCACAGGGATCTGTGCTAGGACGGATTCTTTTTATCCTCTTATTAACGACCTTTTGGATGCGATAGAGAGTAAAATGCCAGTATTTCCAAACAACACCAAGGATACTAAAATCTGACCTTGACATTACAATTTTCCAAAACGATTTGGATAAGATGTCTGAAAGGGCAAACACTTGGCAAATGAGATTTAATATAGATAAATGTAGAGTAATGCACCTATGACGGGGTAATCCCGTCTGCTGCATATACAGGTCCTTCTAAAAAAATTAGCATATAGTGTTAACCCCTTCATGACCTTGCCGTTTTTTGCAATTCTGACCAGTGTCCCTTTATGAGGTAATAACTCAGGAACGCTTCAACGGATCCTAGCGATTCTGAGATTGTTTTTTCGTGACATATTGGGCTTCATGTTAGTGGTAAATTTAGGTCGATAATTTCTGAGTTTATTTGTGAAAAAAACGGAAATTTGGCAAAAATTTTGAAAATTTCGCAATTTTCACATTTTGAATTTTTATTCTGTTAAACTAGAGAGTTATGTGACACAAAATAGTTAATAAATAACATTTCCCACATGTCTACTTTACATCAGCACAATTTTGGAAACAAATTTTTTTTTTGCTAGGAAGTTATAAGGGTTAAAATTTGACCAGTGATTTCTCATTTTTACAACAAAATTTACAAAACCATTTTTTTTAGGGACCACCTCACATTTGAAGTCAGTTTGAGGGTTCTATATGGCTGAAAATACCCCAAAGTGACACCATTCTAAAAACTGCACCCCTCAAGGTGCTCAAAACCACATTCAAGAAGTTTATTAACCCTTCAGGTGTTTCACAGCAGCAGAAGCAACATGGAAGTAAAAAATGAACATTTAACTTTTTAGTCACAAAAATGATATTTTAGCGAAATTTTTTTTATTTTCCCAAGGGTAAAAGGAGAAACTGGACCACGGACGTTGTTGTCCAATTTGTCCTGAGTACGCTGATACCTCATATGTGGGGGTAAACCACTGTTTGGGCGCACGGCAGGGCTCGGAAGGGAAGGAGCGCCATTTGACTTTTTCAATGAAAAATTGGCTCCAATCTTTAGCGGACACCATGTCGCGTTTGGAGAGCCCCCGTGTGCCTAAACATTGGAGCTCCCCCACAAGTGACCCCATTTTGGAAACTAGACCCCCCAAGGAACTTATCTAGAAGCATAGTGAGCACTTTAAACCCCCAGGTGCTTCACAAATTGATCCGTAAAAATGAAAAAGTACTTTTTTTTCACAAAAAAATTATTTTAGCCTCAATTTTTTCATTTTCACATGGGCAACAGGATAAAATGGATCCTAAATTTTGTTGGGCAATTTCTCCTGAGTACACCAATACCTCACATGTGGGGGTAAACCACTGTTTGGGCACATGGTAAGGCTCGGAAGGGAAGGAGCGCCATTTGACTTTTTGAATGAAAAATTATCTCCATCGTTAGCGGACACCATGTCGCGTTTGGAAAGCCCCTGTGTGCCTAAACATTGGAGCTCCTCCACAAGTGACCCCATTTTGGAAACTAGACCCCCCAAGGAACTCATCTAGAGGCATAGTGAGCACTTTAAACCCCCAGGTGCCTCACAAATTGATCCGCAAAAATGAAAAAGTACTTTTTTTTCACACAAAATTTCTTTTAGCCTCAATTCTTTCATTTTCACATGGGCAACAGGATAAAATGGATCCTAAAATTTGTTGGGCAATTTCTCCTGAGTATGCCGATACCTCATATGTGGGGGTAAACCACTGTTTGGGTGCACGGCAAGGCTCGGAAGGGGAGGCGTGCCATTTGACTTTTTGAATGGAAAATTAGCTCCAATCGTTAGCGGACACCATGTCGCGTTTGGAGAGCCCCTGTGTGCCTAAACATTGGAGCTCCCCTACAAGTGACCCCATTTTGGAAACTAGACCCCCAAGGAACTTATCTAGATGCATAGTGAGCACTTATAACCCCCAGGTGCTTCACAGAAGTTTATAACGCAGAGCCGTGAAAATAAAAAAATAATTTTTCTTTCCTCAAAAATGATTTTTAGCCCAGAATTTTTTATTTTCCCAAGGGTAATAGGAGAAATTGGACCCCAAATGTTGTTGTCCAGTTTGTCCTGAGTACGATGATACCCCATATGTGGGGGTAAACCACTGTTTGGGCGCACGGCAGGGCTCGGAAGGGAAGGCACGCCATTTGTCTTTTTGAATGGAAAATTAGCTCCAATCATTAGCGGACACCATGTCGCGTTTGGAGAGCCCCTGTGTGCCTAAACATTGGAGCTCCCGCACAAGTGACCCCATTTTGGAAACTAGACCTCCCAAGGAACTAATCTAGATGTGTGGTGAGCACTTTGAACCCCCAAGTGCTTCACAGAAGTTTATAACGCAGAGCCATGAAAATAAAAAATAATTTTTCTTTTCTCAAAAATGATTTTTTAGCCCACAATTTTTTATTTTCCCAAGGGTAATAGGAGAAATTGGACCCCAAAAGTTGTTTTCCAGTTTCTCCTGAGTACGATGATACCCCATATGTGGGGGTAAACCACTGTTTTGGCACACGTCGGGGTTCGGAAGGGAAGTAGTGACGTTTTGAAATGCAGACTTTGATGGAATGCTCTGCGGGTGTCAGGTTGCGTTTGCAGAGCCCCTGATGTGCCTAAACAGTAGGAACTCCCCACAATTGACTCCATTTTGGAAACTAGACCCCCAAGGGAACTTATCTAGATGTGTAGTGAGCACTTTGAACCCCCAAGTGCTTCACAGAAGTTTATAACGCAGAGCCGTGAAAATAAAAAATGTGTTTCCTTTCCTCAAAAATATTTTTTTAGCCCAGAATTTTTTTATTTTTGCAAGAGTAACAGGAGAAATTGGACCCCAAAAGTTGTTGTCCAGTTTCTCCTGAGTACGCTGATACCCCATATGTGGGGGTAAACCACTGTTTTGGCACACGTCGGGGTTCGGAAGGGAAGTAGTGACGTTTTGAAATGCAGACTTTGATGGAATGCTCTGTGGGCATCAGGTTGCGTTTGCAGAGCCCCTGATGTGCCTAAACAGTAGGAACTCCCCACAAGTGACTCCATTTTGGAAACTAGACCCCCAAGGGAACTTATCTAGATGTGTGGTGAGCACTTTGAACCCCCAAGTGCTTCACAGAAGTTTATAACGCAGAGCCGTGAAAATAATAAATGTGTTTCCTTTCCTCAAAAATATTTTTTTAGCCCAGAATTTTTTATTTTTGCAAGAGTAACAGGAGAAATTGGACCCCAAAAGTTGTTGTCCAGTTTCTCCTGAGTACGCTGATACCCCATATGTGGGGGTAAACCACTGTTTGGGTACATGCCGGGGCTCGGAAGGGAAGTAGTGACGTTTTGGAATGCAGACTTTGATGGAATGGTCTGCGGGCATCATGTTACGTTTGCAGAGCCCCTGATATGCCTAAACAGTAGAAACCCCCCACAAGTGACCCCATTTTGGAAACTAGACCCCCCAAGGAACTTATCTAGATGTGTGGTGAGCACGTTCAACCCCCAAGTGCTTCACAGAAGTTTACAACGCAGAGCCGTGAAAATAAAAAATCATTTTTCTTTCCTCAAAAAAGATGTTTTAGCAAGCAATTTTTTATTTTCACAAGGGTAACAGGAGAAATTGGACCCCAATATTTGTTGCCCAGTTTGTCCTGAGTATGCTGGTACCCCAAATGTGGGGGTAAACCACTGTTTGGGCACACGTCAGGGCTCGGAAGGGCGGGAGCACCATTTGACTTTTTGAACGCAAGATTGGCTGGAATCAATGGTGGCGCCATGTTGCGTTTGGAGACCCCTGATGTGCCTAAACAGTGGAAACCCCTCAATTCTAACTTCAACACTAACCCCAACACACCCCTAATCCTAATCCCAACTGTAGCCATAACCCTAATCACAACCCTAACCCCAACACACCCCTAACCACAACCCTAACCGCAACACAACCGTAACCCTAATTCCAACCCTAATCCTAACCCTAATCCCAACCGTAACCCTAATCCCAACCCTAACCACAACTGTAACCCCAACACACCCCTAACCCTATCCGTAACCCTAACCACAAGCCTATTCTTAACCCTATTTCCAACCCTAGCCCTAATTCCAACCCTAACCCTAAGGGTATGTGCCCACGTTGCGGATTCGTGTGAGATTTTTCCGCACGATTTTTGAAAAATCTGCAGGTAAAAGGCACTGCGTTTTGCCTGCGGATTTACAGCAGATTTCCAGTGTTTTTTTGTGCGGATTTCACCTGCGGATTCCTATTGAGGAACAGGTGTAAAACGCTGCGGAATCCGCACAAAGAATTGACATGCTGCGGAAAATACAATGCAGCGTTTCTGCACTGAATTTTCCGCACCATGGGCACAGCAGATTTGGTTTTCCTTAGGTGTACATGGTACTGTAAACCTGATGGAAAACTGCTTCGAATTCGCAGCGGCCAATCCGCTGCGGATCCGCGGCCAATCCGCTGCCAATCCGCTGCGGATCCGCGGCCAATCCGCTGCCAATCCGCTGCAGATCCGCGGCCAATCCGCTGCGGATCCGCTGCGGATCCGCGGCCAATCCGCTGCAGATCCGCGGCCAATCTGCTGCGGATCCGCTGCCGATCCGCTGCGGATCCGCGGCAGATCCGCGGCCAATCCGCTGCGGATCCGCGGCCAATCCGCTGCGGATCCGCGGCCAATCCGCTGCAGATCCGCGGCCGATCCGCTGCGGATCCGCGGCCAATCCGCTGCCAATCCGCTGCAGATCCGCGGCCAATCCGCTGCGGATCCGCTGCCGATCCGCTGCGGATCCGCGGCCAATCCGCTGCCGATCCGCTGCAGATCCGCGGCCAATCCGCTGCGGATCCGCGGCCGATCCGCTGCGGATCCGCGGCCGATCCGCTGCGGATCCGCTGCCGATCCGCGGCCGATCCGCTGCCGATCCGCGGCCGATCTGCGGCCGATCCGCTGCCGATCCGCTGCGGATCCGCGGCCGATCCGCTCTGTGTGCACATGCCATAACCCTACCGGCAGGGTAGGCTGGCAGCTGACGTCAGCCGCAGCGTGCATGTCGCCGGCGTCTGACGTCATTGTCAGTCGCCGGCGAGTGCACGCTTCAGCTGTGTGGAGAGAGCAGGAGCGCGGCAGGTAAGCAGAACTTGTTTTTTTTTTCTTTTTTTATTGAGAGCGGCGATCTGGGGGGCCCAGGGCAGAAAGCTGGACACAGGGGGGCAGAAAGCTGGACACGGGCAGAAAGCCGGACACAGGGGCAGAAAGCTGGACATTGGGGCAGAATGCTGCACACAGGGGCAGAACGCTGGACACGGGCAGAAAGCTGGACACAGGGGCAGAAAGCTGGACATTGGGGCAGAATGCTGCACACAGGGGCAGAAAGCTGGACACGGGCAGAACGCTGGACACGGGCAGAATGCTGGACACGGGCAGAAAGCTGGACACAGGGGCAGAAAGCTGGACACAGGGGCAGAAAGCTGGACATTGGGGCAGAATGCTGGACACTGATGCAGAAAGCTGGACACTGGGGCAGAAAGCTGGACACTGCGGCAGAAAGCTGGACACTGGGGCAGAAAGCTGGACACTGGGGCAGATTGCTGGACATAGGGGAAGAATGGAGAAACGGGGCATGATTGGAGACACAGGGGGCAGGATGACAGACATGGCGGCATGACTGGAGACAGATGGGGCAGGATTGGAAACAGATGGGGCAGAATTGAGACACAGGGGGCATGATTGCAGAAATGGGGGCATGATTGGAGACGGGGCAGAATGGTGATACGGGCATGATTGGAGACACTGGAGGCTGGATTGGAGACAGATGGGGCAGGATCATGGGGCAGGATGGATACGATGGAGACAGATGGGGCAGGATGGGGAGATCATATGGGGCAGGATGGATACTCATTAGGGCAGGATGGGAGAACATATGGCTGGAGCCAGGAATGAGACACACGGGGACTAGGATGGCGAATATTATTACCATAGGGGCTAATTAAGGGATATTATTACTGCAGTGATGCATTTATTTTATTTTTTGAGTACACTGTTTTAAATGGAGGGGCGGTCCTATTACTGTGTAGAGTGATACTATGTCGCCTTCTTCATGTGGTGTAATGTAGAAGTTGGGAAAATTAAGTAATGTGTTATGCAAGTGGAACTCGAGATAACTGTTATTTCCTGCAGAGACGAGTCCTGGCTGGATGAAGTGATGGCGGTCTGTGCGAGATGAAAGATGAAGGACTTCACCTAGAGACGTCACTGGTGAGTCAGTGTGTTACCTATACACTGACACTATACACTGTATACTATATACAGAGGTCCTGTGTATAATGTCACCGGTGATCACTGGATTACCTATACACTAGCCAAGGGGGGGCACCAAACTCGGGAACAGCCCCGGGCGGCAAAAGCTCTAGCTACGCCCCTGTGTAGGAGCTGGGAGCCTGATTCCAGGGATGTGTCACTTGTTCAGCAGCTTGCTGTGGTTTTAATACAATCAGTTTCTTATCAGCAGGAAATTATCACTGCAGGTCTAGGTGTCACATGCAGGCCAGTCAGTGTAACCCTGTCCTCACCACTGATTGGCAGCTTACGCAGTGTACACAAGCAGCTGCTAATCAGGAGTGTGGGTGGGGTTATGCATCTACAACAGGGAAATCTGCCCCGAGCAGTCCAATAAGTGATACATCACTAGAATGAGGGTCTCTGCCCCCGCGTCATGCAGCTCTCAGATTAAATAACAAAAACCTGATGACAGATTTCCGTTAATAGAGGGTTCCCCTCTTTTACCATTTAATCCTACCATTTACTGTGTAAAATCACCTACAAATAGAGTAATAGCATAAATTATGGACCAGTAAATAAGTCAGTTGGAAATATAAAGAACCATAATAACACTTGCACAATTCCAGAATAAGACTCATAATGAAATATTAAAATCTTTATTTAAAAAAAAGTAAAACCATATACAACAAAACTGACAAGATGAAATACAGTAAATGAAGTGCAAAAGTTATGACATAAGTATATACTAAATAATGAACCAGAGAAAATAATCAGATAAAAGACCATATAGACCTTGTTAATGATCAAAAAGTGCTTGGTGGTTCTTTATATCCCTATCTAAACCTATAGTAGTCAAAGAAAGCACAAAGTGCAAAAATATGAATGTATAAATGCAATAAGTGCCAGTGTGCAATAAAAACATGCAGCACTTAATTCATGAGAAAATAGAGTTTAAATCATAATGAATGAAATACCTAAAGGTATACAAAGTTCACAGATGAGTGATCACATCAATGTAAGGGCTTGCTCCCACTAGCACTGTAATCGGACTAGTGCAATCAGATAAACAATCGTATTGCACTCAGACGAATGTTAACTTGTGGGGCAGCTCACATCTGCGATTACCGTTTTTTCTCATGCCGATTCGGCATGCGAAAACAATCGCAGCATACGAAAACAATTGCAGCATACTGCGCTTGCATCCGTGAATCTAAACGCACACACCCATATAAATCTATAGGTGCGTGTGAAACATCGTACTGCACTTGGATATCACCCGAGTGCAGTGCGATTTCCGCGGATGCTGGCAATGGAGGAGATGGAGAAATTACTTTCTCCGTCTCCTCCGATTCTCTGTTACAAGAGGATCAAAGCACAGAGCACTTCTCACATTCACAGCAGAGCTGGAGCGGAGTGTCATTAGCATATCACATCTGATGCCCTCACTTCAGATGTGATACGCTAGTGTGTTTCTTGCCTAAGAAAAGTAAAACGATTAACAAACTCATAGAGTCAAAGTGCACTATGTATTTACATCATAAACTTTGCACTGTATTTGTCCACTTTAATTTATTTTATCTAGTTTTTATTGTATATAGTTTTAATAAATGTATCTTCTCCATTTTTTTTTCAATAAAGATTATTTTCAGATTTTATTATTGATCTAGTGCTGGATTTGTGTCGGTGTTTTTACTGTATAAAAAACTGCATCAAAATGTGTGCAAGCACCTTCAGGTTTGCCGTACACGTGATCAGCCGAATGCTTTTCTATCTGCCTTCGCTCTCTCCTGACCTTCCAATAAACCTGAATGTTTATTTCTGTCCAGACGGAGAGACACGTTGTGGCCAGACACTTATGCAGGAGATATCTCTGTCAGCTGCTCACAGTTCCAGTTGGAGTGTTGTCCAGTGACCGTTATCTTAAGCTTTGTTAACATGATGCTGCAATTGGCAATTTTCTGTGTGGGCAATTTTCCTGTGGGCAATTTTTCTGTGGGCATTTTTCTGGTCACCGTGTCTGACTTATGTTAATAAAAAAATGACCATTTTTAATCTTTGTGATGATCCTCTTTTCATAAGTTTGCATTCTATCTGTTTATTCTCACTATTCATTTGTCATGTATTTTTTTTCATACAAATTAGATGGTAGTCCCAAGTGTCTTCTAGCAATTATTTAAAAAAACACAGTGCATAGCACATTGAGGCTTTCTGTGCAGACTGCCTTTTCACAAACTCAAACATTAACTGGAAAAGGCAAGTTCTGACCGAAAAGTTGAATACGGTAGGATATGTCTCTGTTCTTTTACTTGATGAGATTTGCCCCATGGAAAAAAGTATATGGCTACATACACGATGCGACTGTGCCCATCTTTGGGCCCATACACTCAGGAGATATGAAGCCAATAGTGGCCACTGTCAGATGGATGTCGAGGCTTCTGTTCCCCAGAGGCACCCATTATAAAAAAAAAAACAAGCAAAATTTATACTACATGGCAAATGTTTCTTTGCAGTGGCTCTTTGTGCAGGGAAGTGCAGTCTGCTGTGCTGTCCTAGTCAGGATGGGCGCGCGACCATCCAGGAATCTCACTATGCTGTCTGATCATATTCATTGAGGTATATCTATTGTGGCATGGCGATTGGCCATGTGGTTAATGGGCGGTATGTATCGAAGAGGTGGGTGGCTCTGTGATGGAAGCCTGAGCTTGTTTAGCTCAGAAGACCTACTGCTGAGGGTTTTGCTATATATTGGGAAGGCTTCCAGGTGAATTGTAGAGATGGGTGGATCTGGACACCCAAGATGGTGCCTGAAGGAAGAGTTAGAAATGATGTCTATTTTGTTAGCTCAGGGCTGAGTGGCCTAGGCGGGAGACCCTGTAGCAGAAGTGGTAAAAAAGAGTCAGACCAGACAGAAGGTATGAGTGCCAAGGAATCACAACACCGTACTGACCGCCAGGGCCTGATTTGGACAGACGGTTTGACTTTCAGAGGCGACTGAGAAGAGTAATAGAAAGTGCCAAGCCCCGCAGCTTTAGGCGGGGGGGGGGGGGGGGGGGAATATGTGGTACGGCAACTGGCCATGTAGTTAATGGGTGGTATGTATCGCAGAGGTGGGTGGCCCTGTGATGGAAGCCTGAGCTTGTTTTGCTCAGCAGATCTACTGCTGAGGGTTTTGCTATACATTGGGAAGGCTTCCAAATGACTTAGAGAGATGGGTGGGTCCATCCAGGGGGGGTGTCTGGACACCCAAGATGTTGCCTGTGTGTTTGTGCATGCGCGGCAGTGCTGGCTAGTGTGAGCCAGAGTGAGGAGGCCTGTGATATACCTCCGGAGAGGACGCCTCTGAGGATATAAGAGGTATCCAGGAACCTGTGCGGTCGTCAAGAACACTTAGTGGACACTAAACCGTATTCGGCACACCAGGGATCAGCAAGGACCTTGGGTGCCGTAGAGCCAAACGGTTGCCGGACGATGCACGGGGTGCTGCATGTTACCAAGTACCTGAGAGGTTTATCCTGCACCTGTTCTTTTGAATAAAGCTTTTTCATATTATACTATTGTAAGGGGGTTACCGTCTCTGCTCTGTGCCTGGGACCACTTAGCTGTGCAGCAGGTTTCCCTGGGGGCAGACTTAGACACCTGGACAGGAAGGAAGCCGGGCTGAGGGAGGGAAAGGGCGTTCTTTCCAGGGCTAGAGGAGCAAGTACTGGACACAGAGCAGCGCGTGCAGCAGAGAGAACATCGGGCGCAGCGGAGAGAGCAGCGAATACAGCAACCAGAACAGCATGCAGCTGCGCTCCGGGGAAGAGAGAGAGAGGTCCCGGTCAGAGGACTGATACAGGGAGATTGTCCAGAAAGACTGCATCTTGTAAGTACGTGAAAACAGATTCTGCTGTGACTGGAGAGGTGCACCCTGATGCCCATGCAGAGACAGTGACCCATGCAGAGACAGTGGCCCATGCAGAGACAGTGGCCCCTAGTACCCACGGTATTAGTGCAGAGCCCCTGATTCCTGTTGGGAGATCAAAAAATAGACTGAGCATCGTTCTCCTGGGATAGGCTGCACTGCTGAAGCAAAAGACTCAGAGCACAGGGGACCCCGTTTACCTGGCATCCCCTCTGCTTACCACAGTAACCCCTTAAACCCCAGGTTGCGGGTTCCTAGAGACTACAAAGCCCACGGATAACTGACGGACAACAAGTGCCACCGTTTCTCGGCACCTACGTTGTAGAAGACGACCCTACAAGCAAGTCCTCATCAGACTGATAAGTGCTTTCCCCAGAAATTCCGTTTATTACTGTTATACTGTTTGACTGTCTGGGAACTTATACTGCTTCCCATATTTTTGCACAGTTATTTTATCTGTTTATATTCTACTGTTTTCTCCCTGCAAGGAGAATACTGCTCCTGTTATTAAACCCCCCCTCAACAGTTGGTCTGTCTGTTCCGTGGTGACATACTCTACCCTGCACTCTATTACACTTGGCATAGTTGGCAGGATGTCACACGGTAGCGCGGAACGGGCAGAGCAAGCAGTTGGGGAAGCTCCCAGGTCTAGCATTTCCTTGGGAGCCATGTTGAATAATTTGCCAAGGTTCACTGGGAGCAATGTGATGCTGTGGAGCTGGACAGAGCATATCCGGGGAATGATGCGGATGCACCCCATGACACCAGCCCTGGAGGTAGAGATTGCATTTATGGCCCTGGAGGGGGAGGCACGGGATTCTGTCATGCATAGGTCTTCCCGGGAGAGAGATACCCTAGACAAAGTGCTGCGCATACTGGAGGAGATGCATGGGGACCCCACTGACGTAGGGGAATTTCGCATGCGACTGTTTCACCGGGTACAAAGAGAGAGGGAGACCGTGACCCAATTCATGAATGCCCTACAGGAGCTTCACACTGCTATTAGATGGAAAGACGGTGTAGGTGTAGGGCCAGTTGATGTTGATGATGACGCAATGATGAAACAGGCACTGCGAGAGCGCATGCAGGTGAAGCAAGACATGACATACTCCAAAGTTGTCAGTGAGGCACGTGTGCGAGAGCAAGAACAGGGAGCGACAGGGCTAGTGGGGAGGGTACGGAGCGGGGAGGTAACCACCACCGCACACAATATCCCTCAATGGGTGGAGGACCTGAAAATGGAGATTAAGCAGGTCTGTGAAGAAATGGTGGCCTCAAGAAGAACTCTGGCAGTAGGGCCCGGCCCTTTGGTGTGAGGCGGAGAAGCTGCCCCCCGAAAGGAGGGTGAAGCTACCAGGAGGAGAAGCCCTCCAGATTGAGCCCAGCAGAGTCGACCAGCTGCCGTCAGGAATATTGGTCGTGAGGTCCCTGGCTACCATGCGGGACGGTACTGTCCTTGTGCGTTGCATGAATTTGGGGGAGATAGATGCAACTTTACCCCACAGGAGTGAAGTCGCCCAGGTCTTGGGCCTCCCAGATGAGCTGGTCCCATCGGAAATGGTACAGCTGACCACTAGGCCAGAAGATCCATGGCTGGTGACTGTCAAAGCGGAGGCAGCTCCGGACCCCAGACTGCTGCAAGAAGGGTGACAGATATTGGAACCCATGAGGGCGGAGCTCTCAGAACTTACCCCACAGCAGGTACCTAAGGTGGAAGCCTTATTGCGGAAATATCAGGAGGTGTTCGCCAGAGACGAAGAAGACTTTGGACGTACCACGGCCATCACCCACGAGATACCCACCGGTTCCACCAAATACCCCCACAGATATACCAGGAGGTGAAGGGAATGCTGTCACATATGTTGAAGAAGGGAGTCATACGTGAGAGTCAGGGCTGCCCCTATAGTCTTGGTGAGGAAGGACGGGTCCTTGCGGTTCTGTGTGGACTATCGCCGGCTCAACGCTTGCACTGTGTGGGACTCATTCCCACTGCCCAGGATAGATGAGTCCCTGTCGGCACTAGGGAATGCCAGGCATTTTTCCACGTTAGACTTGGCCAGCGGCTACTGGCAGGTGCCCATGTCCGAGCGAGACCGAGCCAAGACGGCTTTCATCCTTCTGATGGGACTGTATGAGTTCGACCGGATGCCCTTCGGCCTAGCCAACTCCCCTGGAACGTTTCAGCGACTCATGAAGAGATGTCTGGGAGACTTGGACTTTGAAGACACTTTGATTTACTTGGATGACATCATCGTCTTTGCCCCACCTTTGAGGAGCATCTGCAGAGACTGGGGCAAGTTCTGAGTCGGCTACAGAAGTACGGCTTGAAAGTGAAACCCCAGAAATGTCACCTCTTTCAGACTGAGATTGAATACTTGGGGCACGTTGTCTCTGCTGAGGGGGTGAGGCCTTCCCAGGAGAAGATCGCTGCAGTACAAGAGTGGCTAACTCCAAAAACTGTGAAGGATGTGCGTGCGTTCCTGGGACTCACAGAATACTTCAGACGCTTCGTAAAAGCATTGCTCGCCTTGCTAATCCACTCCAGGAGTTGTTGAGGGGAGTGCCCTTTTGCGCCAAAAACAGGAACATACAGTGGGGGAAGCATCAGGAAGAGGCATTCTTAGCTCTGAAGAAGGCTCTGACGGAGGCCCCTGTTCTGGCCTATGCCGACTTTACGCAGTCGTTCATCTTGCACACTGATGGGAGCCTGCAGGGCCTCGGGGCAGTACTATCGCAGATGCAGGACGGAAAAGAGCGCGTCATTGCATACGCCAGTCAGTCTCTGCATGACTCGGAAAGGAATCCAGAAAACTACAGTTCGTTTAAGCTGGAGTTGTTGGCGCTGGTGTGGGCAATAACTGAGGAGTTCGCAGAATATCTGGCTGGCTCAGAAGTTCATGTACGCACCGATAACAATCCGCTGGCCCATCTCGAGACTGCCAAATTAGTGGCCCTAGAACTACGTTGGGTTGCCCGAATGGCCAAGATTCGATACAGAATTTCGTATAAAAGAGGAGCCGAGAATGTTCATGCAGATGCCCTCTCTCGAGTGAACTATCGCAAACCAGCACCGAGCCAGGATGAAGAACTGGAGGATGTGGAAGTTCCAGGTTTTGGAGAGACTGCCAGGACGGTGGCAGCGGAGCGGGAAAGTGAACAGAAAGAGGCCTGTGTGAATTTGTTGGAGCAGCCCCGTGATGAGTGGGTCCTAGTGCAGCAAGAAGATCAGGAACTAGCTCAGTTGAGGCGGTGGATCATGTCTGAACAAATACCCAATCGTCACAAGAGGAGGTCCATGTCACCTGTAGTGCTGAAGATGTTACGCCAGTGGGAGAGGCTCCAGTTGCGGGATGGTATCCTGTACCGGAAGGTATTCCTGCAAACAGAACTCGGTCCTGTATGGCAGACGGTTATTCCTTCATCCCTGATAGATCAGGTGGCTAAGGAAGCGCATGAGAAAGAAGCACACTTTGGGCCGTAAAAAAGGTTCCAGTGGTTGCAGTGCCTATTTTATCATCCCCACCTGAGGAACATTGTGGAGAAAGTATGCCAGCAATGCAGGAGTTGTGAGCTGGTAAAACCACGAGAACAATGAGCTTCCACAGAGACGGTGAGGTCTTCTGGCCCCATGGACCTCCTGGCCATAGATTACTTGACAATTGGACCAGTGTTGTGTATCCGCTTTTTGGGCTCCCCTGGTGGTTGCTGGTGGTACTGGTGACTTGTTTGCACTTTGCTTCTTCTGTTCACCTGCTTCCATCAGTGTTTGGGAGTTTCCTATTTAGCCTTGCTCTCCAGTCATTTCCTTGCCGGTCATCATTGTAACCAGAGCCTTCGGTTGCATGTTCCTGCTACTAGTCTGCTGATCAGCTAAGTGGACTTTGTCCTTTTGTTTTGTACCTTTGTCCAGTTTGCAGTTTTTGTGATTCTCTGTAGCTGGAAGCTCTTGTGGGCTGAAATTGCCACTCCTGTGTCATGAGTTGACACAGGAGTCTTAAAGTAATTTCAGGATGGTTTTTTGAAAGGGTTTTCAGTTGACCGTGAAGTCCTCTTTTGTATCCTTCTGCTATCTAGAAAGTGGACCTCTCTTTGCTAAATCTACTTTCATACTGTGTATGTCTTTTCCTCTTAATTCACCGTTATTACATGTGGTGGGCTGCTATCATCTTTTGGGGTATTTCCCTAGAGGTAAGCCAGGTCTGTTTCTTCCTCTACCAGGCGTAGTTAGTCCTCCGGCTGGCGCGTGGCATATAGGAAGCCGTAGGTATGCTCCCTGGCTACTGTTAGTTGTGTGGTAGATTTAGCTCACGGTCAACTCGAGTTTCCATCACCCGAGAGCTCGTTCGTTACTTATGTGTTTTTTACGTTCCCTTGCCATTGGGAACCATGACAGACCAGCGCACCAAGGCTATGAGCATTGTTTAGTGATGATTGACCACTTTACTAAATTTGCCGTAGTGACGCCCACACGGGACCAGATTGCTGAGTCTGCTGCTCACGCAATCCGCAAGCACTTTATACAGGTGTCCTTAGCGCATCCATTCTGATCAGGGGGCCTGCTTCCTCGGAAGAGTGATGGACGAGTTGCACCAGCTGTACAAGATCGATAACCATCCACAGGGGAACGGGGCTTGTGAAAGATTTAACCGCACTCTGATTCAAATGCTGAGGACACTGGAAGAGGACCAGAAGGCGAGGTGGACTGAGTCAGTCCCTGAATTGGTGTGGGCGAATAACAATCGGAAATCCAAACAGGAAGAAAATAGCAGCACCACACAAGTCTTGCAGTAAAAAAAACCTTTTTCCTTTATTTTAACAACTGTAAGAGTCATGTCGGTCTGGTAGTCGGGGGCAGGTATATCTCGCCCAGGTATTTGTCCTATGTGAATTAGGCCGCTCAGTATCTTCAGGATACCGAGGGGTTAATAAGTGCAGGAATAAAGGCTGACCAGCTGGAGGTTTCAGGTGTCAGCCTGGGGCACACAGAATGCCTGTCTGTGTGAGACAAACGTGAGTGAGAGCTATGCTCATGATCTGTGTAATGTTAGCTGGGAGGGAGAAGCCCCCCCAGTTGTTAGATAGCAGCTTATTTGTTTAGTTAGTGCCGGACAGGCAAGGATTTATTTTTATGTTTTGTTTTTTCCTATGTTGCTTTCACGTTAATAAATCTGACCTGAGGTCAGTCATCTTGGAAACCTGCTGTCGCCTCAGAGTTCAATGCACAAACCACGTGACCTTTGACCCCAGCAAAGGCGATCCCGGAGTGTTTTGTCACATTGTGGTGGAGAACGCGGGCATCGCGTGGCACAGGCGACAGTATGGAAGACGTGGTGAAAGCCCTAGTACAGTCCACTGCCGTACAGCTGCAGGCCACTGCCGCACAGCATGAAGCTAATCGCTTGATGGCTGCACAGCTGAAGGAGTTAATGGACATGACGGTTGCAGACCGCCAGCTTCTCCAACAGGTGGCGCAGCGCCTGGTGAGCATGCCTGAGGTAGACCCGGAAGCAGAGTCCAGAAGGATCCATGTGAGTCGGTACTAGCAAAAGTTGACTTCAGAAGATGACGTCGAAGCATACCTGACAACGTTTGAGCGGACGGCGCTGAGGGAGAAGTGGCCGAAGGCACGATGGGCCGATTTGATTGCTCCGTTTCTCTCCGGCGAGGCCCAAAAAGCTTACCATGACTTGGACCCGGAAGTCGCTCAGGACTTTGAGAAGCTGAAAGTTGAGATCCTGGCCCGGCTAGGTGTGACGACGGCTGTCCGTGCGCAGAGGGTACACCAGTGGACATACCAGCCTGATAAACCGCCGCGGTCTCAGATGTTCGACCTGATCTACTTGACAAAGAAATGGCTGCAACCCGAGGTACTGACAACCCCAGAAATAATCCAGCGGGTTGTCCTGGACAAGTACCTGAGAGTGCTACCTCCAGCGCTGAAAAGGTGGGTAAGCCAAGGAAATCCCACGACAGCGGATCAACTTGTGGAGTTGGTCGAGCGTTATTCCGTGGCAGAAGGACTTCCCGACGAAACCGCTAGCACCCGGTCTGTGCCTTCTCCTCGTGGAACCGGTAAGACTGTTCCAGCGACTGCGGGTGAAGGAAAATCGCCAAAAACTGTGGGGGAGGAACCCGGGACTGCTCGCACTCCGAGACCGAGAGTATGGGACGGTGGTCTCAGTAGGGGGCCTGTTAGTTGTTTCCGTTGCCGTGAGAAGGGCCATGTTTCTGCGAACTGTCCTGTTACCACTGAACCCATGCAGTGCGATGTTATAGACTCTAAGAAACGCATGTCTTTGGTTACACGGCTGGTGAATGTGAATGCGGGCCAAAATGATATAGCAAAACACATGTGTGAATTATCTGTTGATGGGAAAAGTGTTGTGGCGTTACTAGACTCTGGAAGTGTGGTGACTCTGGTGAAAGCTAGTCCGGTGGCACTTCCGTCTGGTTCGTCTGACAAATTCTCTGTAACGTGTGTGCATGGTGACACCTGCTCGTACCTAACAGCGGTCATACCGATTTCCACTCCCTATGGGTCTGTGCAACACAAAGTGGGACTCGTTCCCGCATTGTTACATGATATAATCCTGGGCAGGGATTTTCCCCATTTCTGGCAGTTGTGGGAGAATCAGTTGCTCCTTCACCGTAGCTGTGAATCTGTTCCCATGCCATCTAGAGGTCCCGAACTCCTAGAGGAGGTCCCACAGGCAGACGTTACTGGGGAGGTTATTGAATCTAACCTTCAGTTCCCCTTCTCAGTTATGGCGGGGGAAACTGAGGAAACTCAGCGAGAGGCGGAGGCAGACAGCCATCCAGCACCCTGCCTACCAGATTTGGGAGTCCAGTTGGATGACTTCCACAGCGAGCAAATGAGAGATCCTACCCTGACCCCGGCTAGGAAAAATGTAAAAATGATAGATGGGGTACCCGTAGAACCTGACACTAGGCTAGCGTACCCGTACATGGTTCTTGAAAATGATTTACTCTACCAGGTAGAGAAAAAAGGGGAAGATATTGTGCAACAGTTAGTGGTACCCAAACCTTATCGGTGGAAGGTACTGGACCTGGCCCACGGTCATATAATGGGGGGACATCTGGGGGTACAAAAAACCACAGAAAGGATATTGCACTGTTTTGTGTGGCCTGGAATACACAATGATGTGCGTAACTATTGTGAGTCCTGTCCAGAGTGCCAAATCTCGGCACCTAAACCTCGGTTCTGTAGCCCTTTGGTACCCCTCCCTATCATTGGAGTCCCTTTTGAGACAATTGGGATGGATCTGGTTGGGCCCCTTCCCCGGTCCGCACGTGGGCACCAACATATCCTCGTCATCATGGATTATGCCACTCTTTACCCAGAAGCCATCCCTTTGCGTAACACTGCTACCAAAACGATCGCCAAAGAGTTGGTACAAGTGTTTAGTCGGGTGGGAATTCCAAAACAGATACTCACCGACCAGGGGACTCCCTTTATGTCAAGGGTGATGAAGGAGCTCTGCAGACTCTTGCAAATAGACCAGTTGCATACGTCTGTCTATCACCCTCAAACAGATGGCCTGGTTGAGCGGTTCAATAAAACCTTAAAACAGATGCTCCGGAAGGCGATAGACAAAGATGGGAAGAACTGGGATTACTTGTTACCCTATTTGCTGTTTGCCATTAGGGAAGTTCCCCAGTCTTCCACAGGATTCTCGCCTTTCGAGCTATTATACGCCCGTCGTCCCCGTGGACTGTTGGACGTCGCAAAAGAAACCTGGGAAGGTCAAGTCACTCCCTTTAAAACGGTGATAGACCATGTAATGCAAATGCAGGACCGTATTGCTGCTGTCATGCCCATTGTTAGGGAACATATGTTACAGGCCCAGGGAGCCTAGAGGCTAAGTTATGATAGAGGCGCCAAGGTCCGTACATTTGCACCCGGGGATAGGGTGTTGATCCTAATTCCTATGGTGGATAGTAAATTTCTGGCGAAATGGCAGGGCCCCTTTGAGGTCGTGGAACGAGTTGGTGAAGTGAACTATAAAGTGCACCAGCCTGGTAAGAGAAAACCAGAACAGATTTATCATGTGAATCTGATAAAACCCTGGAAAGACCGCGCTGCCCTAACAGCGGATCTGCCCCGTCAGGTTTGCTCACCGACCGTACCGGAGGTGCAGATTGCCGAGACTCTCTCTGAACGACAAAAATCTGAGGTTAAGCAGTTTTTGTTACAGAACCAACAGTTTTTCTTGGAAAAACCTGGCCAGACTAGGCTAGTGAAACATGAGATTGTCACAGAGCCTGGTGTCACAGTTCATGTGAAGCCATACCGGATTCCGGAAGCACGCCGTGAAGCCGTCTCCCGGGAGGTGAAGGCAATGTTGGACTTAGGAGTCATTGAAGAGTCGCACAGCGCCTGGTCCAGTCCAATCGTGTTGATACCTAAGCCGGATGGCTCTATTCGGTTTTGCAATGACTTTAGGAAACTGAATGCGGTTTCTAAATTTGATGCGTACCCTATGCCCCGGGTCGATGAGTTGATCGACCGGCTTGGTAAAGCCCGATACATTACGACCCTGGATCTAACAAAGGGGTACTGGCAGATCCCTCTGGCCGAGGCGGCCAGAGAGAAGACGGCATTTGCTACACCGGAAGGGCTGTTCCAGTATATCTACATGCCGTTTGGACTTCACGGAGCCCCAGCAACGTTCCAGAGATTGATGGATCGAGTCTTGAGGCCCCACAGGCAGTACGCTTCCGCCTACCTAGACGACATCATAATTTACAGCGTGGACTGGGAAGCTCACCTCCGGAAGGTACAGGCGGTGATTGATGACCTGAGAGACGCAGGCTTAACGGCGAATCCCAAGAAATGTCACATCGGCCTTGAAGAAGCCCGATACTTGGGCTACGTGATTGGCAGAGGAGTGGTTAAACCCCAGATCGACAAAATACAGGCAATTCAGGGCTGGCCGCAACCAGTGAACAAGAAACAAGTTCAAGCTTTCCTGGGCATTGCTGGCTATTATCGCCGGTTCATACCCAACTTTGCAGCCATGGCTACCCCCTTGACGGATCTTACCAAAGGGAGGGATTCCGTCATGGTAAAATGGTCCTCAGCGGCTGAAGAGGCCTTCCACAGTCTGAAACGGGCTTTGTGCTCTCAGCCCGTACTAGTGACTCCTGATTTCAGCAGCGAGTTTGTGGTGCAAACTGATGCTTCTGATACTGGTGTCGGAGCTGTACTTTCCCAGGTAAGGGTCGGAGTCGAACACCCGGTCCTCTACCTCAGTCGGAAACTGAATGTACATGAGCAGAGGTATGCCGTGATTGAAAAAGAGTGCCTAGCGATCAAATGGGCTCTCGACTCCCTCAAATATTACCTGGCAGGTAGGAAGTTTAGGCTGGTCACGGACCATGCCCCTCTCAAGTGGATGCATCTCCACAAGGACCGTAATAGTCGGGTAACCCGGTGGTTCCTTGCCCTGCAGGCTTACTCTTTCACGGTGGAGCACCGCCCCGGGGTGCAGATGGGGAACGCTGATGCCCTGTCCCGAGTACACTGTTTTGAGAGTATTCTTGCTCGACCTGAGTGGTCTGAGCAGGGGGGGAGGATATGTAAGAGTCATGTCGGTCTGGTAGTCGGAGGCAGGTATATCTCGCCCAGGTATTTGTCCTATGTGAATTAGGCTGCTCAGTATCTTCAGGATACCGAGGGGTTAATAAGTGCAGGAATAAAGGCTGACCAGCTGGAGGTTTCAGGTGTCAGCCTGGGGCACACAGAATGCCTGTCTGTGTGAGACAAACGTGAGTGAGAGCTATGCTCATGATCTGTGTAATGTTAGCTGGGAGGGAGAAGCCCCCCCAGTTGTTAGATAGCAGCTTATTTGTTTAGTTAGTGCCGGACAGGCAAGGATTTATTTTTATGTTTTGTTTTTTCCTATGTTGCTTTCACGTTAATAAATCTGACCTGAGGTCAGTCATCTTGGAAACCTGCTGTCGCCTCAGAGTTCAATGCACAAACCACGTGACCTTTGACCCCAGCAAAGGCGATCCCGGAGTGTTTTGTCACACAACGTTCTGTGGACATGGTTACAGAGGGCAGGATAATTGCAAGACGAACTGGTTAGGTTAATGGACTACGACCGTTTTGCGTGGTATACGCTTCAACGGGTCCAGATCACAGGGATCTGTGAAAAACATTGGGGACACGAAGGGACTGCGGAAGCTTTCATCTTAAGGCAACTGGATTTACTACCTCCAGAATCTCCTGCGGCCAATGAATTTTGGACCCAATTTTGGCAAAGGTACTTTTAGCCTAATATTCTTGGACTATAACCAAACTTTATCACCAACTTTGAAAGTGGAACCCGCCAAACATTTCCTATCGGCCTTACGTTTTTGCCGAAACTGAGCCACCTCAATATTCCTCTGAACCTTCCCTCCAAACATCCCCAAGGGCATCTAAAACTAATTTTAGGGAATTCACCAAAATGAGGATGAAAACCTTAAAGGAAAAAGAAAATAGATGCTCCAGATGTTCAGATTGACCTGACTGTTAGGCTAGGTTCACATTGCGTTAAGTGCAGTTCGTTCAACGCATACGTTAAACGGACTGCGCCACACAAGTGCCTTTTAAAGATCGTGTTATGCGATCGCGCTAGCGCAGATGCTCCATCTGTGCTAGCGGTGACGGACCCCGAAACGCTGGAGACCACGTTCGAGGGTCAGTCACAGAATGATGGCACATCACTAACGCATGAAGAATATGACATGCGTTAGCGATGCGCTACATCAGGGGTAGCTGTAGCTCGGGAGCCACATGTGGCTCGCAGTCCCATGAATTGTGGCTCGCGGCTGTCTGTCTGGTTGGTGAATTAGCTCCAGTTCTAGCAAACAGGTATAAAGAGCAAATCTGAAAATGGTGAATTTTGTGAGCAGCTCTGCACAGAAGAGCAGATCTGGATGCACATATACTGGTCTTAGGGGTTTTGAGATGATTTAAGTATGGTACGCCGGAGATAAGATGATACCACCTGTCAGAGGAAGTGTTTGAAGCTGGATGTGACATTGTCTTGGGAGTGCTTTATAGGAGAATACTGAATGGGGATATTGTGGGAACCCCTGGATCTTAGTATACTGCTTTAGCGTGATTTTTATGGAAAAACTTTGGCTACCATTATGCCTGTAATGTGGGCTTTGGTTGCCACTATTGTGAGGGGGGCGGGAGCTGGATGTGGCTCCCGACCCTCTCTCAGCGCTGAATGTGGTTCTCTCAAGGTCAGAAACGTTGGGTACCCCTGCGCTACATAATGGCAGTCAATGGGTGCGCTAACGCATCCGTTACATAGCATTAGTGCCGCTATGTAACGGATGCCGTCAGCGGATTGCCATTAACACAACGTGAACCCAGCCTTAGAGGTGAACTCAGCAGAGACAATAATGAGGACCAGTCCTCCTGTAGAGCCGCTACAAAACATCTTAAAATTTGTTCTAGCGATTGATTTGTCCTATCTGACCATTTGTTTCAGGTTGATAAGCAATGGAAAACAACAAATCAATCCCTAATTTCCTACAAAATGCCCTCCAGAATTTAGAGACAAATTGCATCCCCTTGTCAGATACAATGTTTAAAGGAATGCCATGCAATCTCACCACATGATTGATAAATAACCTGGAAAGTGTTTCAGCATTAGGTAACCCTGATAATGGAACAAAGTGAGCTTGTTTTCTGAAACATATCCAATAAAGTCTATAGTCTATATCCAATAAAGTTGGATATGGTTAAGACAAGGCAGATAGGCAAGAGCAGTACTCCTTCTCAGTCCTCAGGTGTCCATTCTAGAATTACACAAATATAAATTTACACTCATAAAACCACAAACTTATAGTAGATATTTACAAACAATAATATCAGTGTTAGGCCGGGATCACACATCGCATGTTAATACCTGGCATTGCCACCGTCACTCAGGAGCGGAGCATGTGGCGCATAGCAAGACATGCAGCCGCACACTCCGCTCCTGAGTGACGGCGGCAATGCTGGATATTAACATGCGAGACTCGGCCGTATTTCTCCCATGGGTGATCCCGGCCTTAGTGTCTTCTAAAAATACATTTAATTCATTTTAATCAGGTCATTAAAGGGGTTGTCCAGTACTTTAATATCAATGGCCTATCCTTAGGATTTAAAGTGTAACATTGAGGTATTAAACTTTTCAATAAACCAAAAAAGGGTCTTTATAGTTACATTAGGCTTATTTTAGCCAGTAGAGGGAGCCCATTGAGCTTTCACAATTCTAGAATAGCACTAGAAATCCTTGACTTTTTCTCATGTCACAGTAAAACTTGTCTTTTTATATTACTTTAATGTTCATTGTTTCTATTCTCTTATGCTTTCTTTTATTTATATGCAAAATCTAAGTGACCCTTTATTACCGGAAAACTGGAAAGCTTACTGTACAGCGTCTATAATTAGACTGAGGAATGTATACAGTTCATATGCAGAGAAAACATTGTGAGTAAGCTTCTGGTTCTCTTGTAATCTTCCATGCTTGTCAGCTCTCGATTCTCAAGGCAGAGAGAGAACCTTCCTATCTTTATTTCTGTTTCTCTGTAATGAACACTTCTCATCATTGAAATTGCAACACCAGGAAGAAAAAGTTGTGGAATTATGAAAATTACAGGATTGATAGACATGTTAATGATATGTAAAAGTTAAATAAAATGGAAACAACATTTTCAAAACATTTTGATCACTCAGGCTTAGGCTTGGACTAGCCCACAAGAAAACAGGAGAATCCTCCAGTGGATCCCTGAGCCGCAGTGGGCCACCACCCTCTTATCTGAGCAGTACTTGGCACAATATTCTTGAATCACTGTGTTTATTGTTGTATAAATTTGTGATTGAGAAAAATGTCACATTTACATGTAGCTGAAAAGTGGGGCCTTGGAATTGGTTACTTGTGGGCCCTTGGCACTTCAGTCCGACACTTCAAGCTGCTCACAATAGAATGACAAACATGCAGCCTGGTGTCGTCATATTGAAAAACAGCCACCGGGACACTTAGAGAAATGGCTGTACCACTGGTTCCACCATCCAATCAATTTCAGGTATGGTCCGTCCTCTTCATCAGGTATACAAAGTATGGTATGCACCAGAGGAAGGGGATGAACTATTCCTGAAAAGTGTAGTCCAGGGGTGGGGAACCTTTTTTCTACCAAGGGCCATTTAGAATTTAGCGCTTGGGGGCCGTATAAAATTATTAACTTAATCATTAGGCACCTGCATTTATTCAAACATTTAAATAACTCCCATCTAATGTGATGGCTGGAATGACTTCTCTTTGGTGAGGGGTGCGATGTTGGGAGGTATTGATGATATTGCTACTCGCAACAGGTTTTCTAAGTTGCATCAGTGAGTCATCAACAAAAACAACTGATCAGCAGCCATTTTCCAGCTTCAGACACGTAGCACGACTCACATCATGTAAAAGTCCAATCCGCCACTGCTGTTGATTCCATAATATTTGATGGGATGAATGACACCACGTGTAGAGCAGGTCCTCTACCAAAACTGCACACACTGTGTGTCAGGCATATTTTGGTCCGTCATGGGAGAGGTCGGACACCTCTTCATTTTGGGGTTTTCTGATGCCATGACAGATTTGAAAATCGGAAATGACACTGCAGATGTTCTCAGGCCATAACAACATAGAATATGCCCCAATCCATTAGGCGATCTGCACAGGGGCAGGAACCAGTCTGCCTAGTCATTGGCCCATGAAGCTGTTCGCACCAGCACATCTCCATGGAACTAACACTCCTCATCACTCAGGAGCTGCAGGCTTACACCATCTCAGTGGCTGACAACAGACAGGTGACATCTACACTCCACAGCGAACTCTCACCTGGATGTACGTCTCCTCACACAACACTTTTTTCTTCAGCTTCATAATGGCTGCTCTCCGGGTCCTCACCAGGCACATTTAGGGCTGTGGACCCATGTTTCCGCGTTACTAGAGTCCCGGTATGCGAGCTGTCCAGTCCTGGGGCCGCCTTCCTCACCACAATGACACAGGACTCATATACTAGGAAAATACTGGACGTTCCCGGAAGCGGAAGCGAAAGACGTGAGCAGCTGTGGCGCCGTCTGTTCACAGGGCATGTCGGGAGATGTAGTTCAATGAATCTGAAGGGACCATTTTTAGAGCTCCTCTCTCACTAACCCCATATGACTGGCAAGAATTTAGGTAGACAATAAAGTATTCCAAGCAGGAATTTTGCTGGAATACCATACTTCATAGATATTTTATAATAGGGATGTCAAACTCAAATACAAAGAGGGACAAAATTAAAAGCTTGGACACAGTTGCGGCCAATCTTGATATTCATTAAAAAAAATGTCTACAATTGAGGAAGGTTTTCCTTATTATCAAATACAACAATGAACTATTTAATATTGATACAAACTTTTTGGGATTATCCCAAAATACAAAATACCTTTTAATTAATAGATCTTAAAATAACATAATATAATATATTAATATATTAATGGCATAATATAATATATTATGTAAGAGCAGTAAAAAGCATATGGCCCTTTGGCCTAATTTATGTGTGTATGTAATAACAAAGGATTAAAAACCTTGAATAAAAAAAATAAAGAAATACTCATCTCTGTCTGTTCCTCCACTGCACCGGTCTCTTATTGGTGTCTTCAGACCCTCTGAACATCTTGGCACGTTGTAATGATGTCAACTCGCAGCACTGAGATGTCAGTTGCAGAGGGAGAATGATGAGAGAGGGAGTGTGGGCTGACGCTCCCTCCTTCATCATTGCTTTCAACAGTATCGGCATTTAGGATGCCTACAGTGGATACGCAAAGTATTCAGACCCCTTTAGATTTTTCACTCTTTGTTTCATTGCTGTCATTTGGTAAATTCTAAAAAGTTCATTTTTTCACATTAATGTACACTATGTACCCCATCTTGACTGAAAAAAAAACAAATGTAGAATTTTTTGCAAATTTATTAAAATAGAAAAACCGAAATATCACATGGTCATAAGTAATCAGACCCTTTGCTCGGACACTCATATTTAAGTTACTTGCTGTCCATTTCCTTGTGATCCTCCTTGAGATGGTTCTACTCCTTCATTGGAGTCCAGCTGTGTTTAATTAAACTGATAGGACTTGATTTGGAAATGCACATACCTATCTATATAAGAGCTCACAGCTCACAGTGCATGTCAGACCAAATGAGAATCATGAGGTCAAAGCAGTAGCGTAGCTACCGGGGGGGGGGGCAGAGGGGGCCATCGCCCCAGGCCCCGCGCTCTGAGGGGGCCCACCGGGAGCTACGCTACTGTAAACTGCATCGGCGCGTGCAGCGCCCCGATGCAGTTACATTCTGCGGCAGAGCAGGGAGAATCGATCTCCCTGCTCTGCCACTATGAGGCCCCTGAGCAGGTGGGGGGGCTGTCATGAATCCCAATGGCTAGGGATAGCAAGGGACAAGCAAAGTAATACAAAATATCGGACGAGCTCTAGGGTGATGGAACCTGGGCTGACCGCTGCCCTACGCCTGACAAACGCAACTAGAGATAGCCAGGGAGCGTGCCTACGTTGGTTCTAGACGCCACGCACCAGCCTAAGAGCTAACTAGTACTGCAGAGAAAATAAAGACCTCACTTGCCTCCAGAGGAATGAACCCCAAAAGGTATAGTTGCCCCCCACATGTATTGACGGTGAAATGAGAGGAAGGCACACACATAGAGATGATATATATAGGTTCAACAAATTGAGGCCCGCTGTAAACTAGAAAGCAGAACGATACAAAAGGGGTCTGAGCGGTCAGCAAAAAACCCTAATCAAAAAACCATCCTGAGATTACAAGAACCCATGTGCCAACTCATGGCACATGGGGAGAACCTCAGTCCACTAGAGCTACCAGCTAGCATAGAGACATAATAAGCAAGCTGGACAAAAAAACCAACAACTGAAAATCAGCACTTAGCTTATCCTGAAAGATCTGGGAGCAGGTAGGCAGGAACCAAACAGAGCACATCTGAATACATTGATAGCCGGCAAGGGAATGACAGAAAGGCCAGGTAAAATAGGAAACACCCAGCCTCTGATGGACAGGTGGAAACCAAAGGCCGCAACCCACCAAAGTCACCCAGTACCAGCAGTAACCACCAGAGGGAGCCCACAAACAGAATCCACAACAGTACCCCCCCCCCCTTGAGGAGGGGTCACCGAACCCTCACGAGAACCCCCAGGGCGATCAGGGTGAGCTCTATGGAAGGCGCGGACCAAATCAGTCGCATGAACATCGGAGGCGACCACCCAGGAATTATCCTCCTGACCATAACCCTTCCACTTAACCAAATACTGGAGTTTGCGTCTGGAAACACGAGAATCCAAGATCTTCTCAACAACATACTCCAATTCTCCCTCCACCAGCACCGGAGCAGGAGGCTCAACCGAAGGAACAACGGGCACCTCATACCTCCGCAACAACGACCGATGGAACACATTATGAATAGCAAACGATGCTGGGAGATCCAAACGAAAAGATACAGGGTTAAGAATCTCCGAGATCATATAAGGACCGATGAACCGAGGCTTGAACTTAGGAGAAGAGACCTTCATAGGGACAAAACGAGAAGACAACCACACCAAATCCCCAACAAGAAGTCGGGGACCCACGCGGCGACGGCGATTAGCAAACTGCTGAGTCTTCTCCTGAGATAACTTCAAATTGTCCACCACCTGGTTCCAAATCTGATGCAGCCTGTCCACCACCACGTCCACTCCAGGACAATCCGAAGACTCCACCTGACCAGAGGAAAAACGAGGATGAAACCCCGAATTACAAAAAAAAGGAGAGACCAACGTGGCAGAACTAGCCCGATTATTAAGAGCAAATTCGGCCAGTGGCAAAAAAGCAACCCAGTCATCTTGATCAGCAGAAACAAAACACCTCAAATAAGTTTCCAAGGTCTGATTAGTTCGCTCCGTCTGGCCATTCGTCTGAGGATGGAATGCAGACGAGAAAGACAAATCAATGCCCATCTTGGCACAAAACGTCCGCCAAAATCTAGACACAAACTGGGATCCCCTGTCAGAAACGATATTCTCCGGAATCCCATGCAAACGAACCACGTTCTGAAAAAATAAAGGGACCAACTCAGAGGAGGAAGGCAACTTAGGCAAGGGCACCAAATGAACCATCTTAGAAAAGCGGTCACACACAACCCAGATAACGGACATTTTCTGTGAAACCGGGAGATCAGAAATAAAATCCATGGAAATGTGCGTCCAAGGCCTCTTCGGGATGGGCAAGGATAACAACAACCCACTGGCCCGAGAACAGCAAGGCTTAGCTCGAGCACACACTTCACAAGACTGCACAAAGGTACGCACATCCCTAGACAAGGAAGGCCACCAAAAAGACCTGGCCACCAAGTCTCTAGTACCAAATATTCCAGGATGACCAGCCAACACAGAAGAATGGACCTCGGAGATGACTCTACTGGTCCAATCATCCGGAACAAACAGTCTTTCTGGTGGACAACGATCCGGTTTATCCACCTGAAACTCCTGCAATGCACGTCGCAAGTCTGGGGATACGGCGGACAATATTACCCCATCCCTAAGGATACCAGTAGGCCCAGAGTCTCCAGGAGAGTCAGGCACAAAACTCCTGGAAAGAGCATCTGCCTTCACATTCTTTGAACCTGGCAGGTATGAAACCACGAAATTGAAACGAGAAAAAAACAACGACCAATGAGCCTGTCTAGGATTCAAACGCCTGGCAGACTCAAGGTAAATGAGATTCTTGTGATCAGTCAAGACCACCACACGATGTTTAGCACCCTCAAGCCAATGACGCCACTCCTCAAATGCCCACTTCATGGCCAAAAGCTCCCGATTACCCACATCATAATTGCGCTCGGCGGGCGAGAATTTTCTAGAGAAGAATGCACATGGCTTCATCACCGAGCCATTAGAACTTCTCTGTGACAAAACCGCCCCCGCTCCAATCTCGGAAGCATCAACCTCAACCTGAAAAGGAAGTGAAACATCTGGTTGACACAACACAGGAGCAGAAGAAAACCGGCGCTTAAGTTCCTGAAAGGCCTCCACGGCCGCAGGAGACCAATCAGCAACATCAGCACCCTTTTTAGTCAAATCAGTCAAAGGTTTAACAATACTGGAAAAATTAGCAATGAACCGACGATAAAAATTAGCAAACCCCAAGAACTTCTGAAGGCTCTTAACAGATGTAGGTTGTGTCCAGTCACAAATCGCCTGAACCTTGACGGGATCCATCTCAATAGTAGAAGGAGAAAAAATGTACCCCAAAAAAGAAATCTTCTGGACTCCGAAGAGACACTTTGAGCCCTTCACAAACAGAGAATTGGCCCGCAGAACCTGAAACACCTTCCTGACCTGTAGAACATGAGACTCCCAGTCATCAGAAAACACCAAAATATCATCCAAATACACAATCATAAACTTATCCAGATATTCACGGAAAATATTGTGCATAAAGGACTGAAAGACTGACGGAGCATTGGAGAGTCCAAAAGGCATTACCAAATACTCAAAATGGCCCTCAGGCGTATTAAATGCGGTTTTCCACTCATCACCCTGTTTTATCCGCACCAGATTATACGCACCGCGAAGATCCATCCTAGTGAACCACCTAGCCCCCTTAATGCGAGCAAACAAATCAGTCAATAATGGCAATGGATACTGATACTTGACTGTAATCTTATTCAGAAGGCGATAATCTATACAAGGCCTCAGGGTACCATCCTTTTTTGCCACGAAAAAAAAACCTGCTCCCAGAGGGGACGAAGATGGACGAATATGTCCCTTTTCCAAGGACTCCTTAATATAATTCCGCATAGCAGTATGCTCTGGCAGTGACAGATTAAATAAACGACCCTTAGGGAACTTACTGCCAGGAATCAATTCTATAGCACAGTCACAATCTCTATGCGGAGGGAGCGAATTGAGCTTAGGCTCCTCAAAAACATCCCTATAGTCAGACAAAAACGCAGGGATCTCAGAAGGAGTAGATGAAGCGATTGAAATCGGAGGTGCATAATCATGAACCCCCTGACATCCCCAGCTTAACACAGACATTGTTTTCCAGTCCAGGACAGGATTATGAGTTTGTAACCATGGCAGACCAAGCACTAGTACATCATGTAAATTATACAGTACAAGGAAGCGAATCACCTCCTGATGAACGGGAGTCATGCGCATGGTCACTTGTGTCCAATACTGCGGTTTATTCATAGCCAATGGTGTAGAGTCAATTCCCTTCAGAGGAATAGGAACTTCCAGAGGTTCCAGACTAAAACCGCAGCGTTTAGCAAATGACCAATCCATAAGACTCAGGGCAGCGCCCGAATCCACATAGGCATCGACGGAAATGGAAGACAGTGAAAAAATCAGAGTTACAGACAAAATGAACTTAGGCTGCAGAGTACCAATGGCAAAAGATTTATCAACCCTTTTTGTGCGTTTAGAGCATGCTGATATAACATGAGCTGAATCACCACAATAAAAACACAATCCATTTTTCCGCCTATAATTTTGCCGTTCACTTCTGGACTGAATTCTATCACATTGCATAGTCTCAGGTGCCTGTTCAAAAGACACCGCCAACTGGTGCACGGGTTTGCGCTCCCGTAAACGCCGATCAATCTGAATGGCCATAGCCATCGACTCATTCAGACCCGTAGGCGTAGGGAACCCCACCATAACATCCTTAATGGCCTCGGAAAGACCATTTCTGAAGTTTGCAGCCAGGGCGCACTCATTCCACTGAGTAAGCACCGACCATTTCCGAAATTTTTGACAATATATTTCCGCTTCATCATACCCCTGAGAGAGGGCTAATAAAGCCTTTTCAGCCTGAATCTCCAGGTTGGGTTCCTCATAGAGCAATCCCAATGCCAGAAAAAACGCATCCACATTGAGCAATGCAGGATCCCCTGGTGCCAATGCAAATGCCCAATTCTGAGGGTCGCCTCGCAGGAAAGATATTACAATCTTGACCTGTTGAGCAGGGTCTCCAGAGGAGCGAGATTTTAAAGAAAGAAACAATTTACAATTGTTCCTGAAATTCAGGAAGGTAGATCTATCTCCAGAAAAGAACTCTGGAATAGGAATTCTAGGTTCAGACATGGGAGTGTGAACAACAAAATCCTGTATGTTTTGAACTTTTGCCGCGAGATTACTCAGGCTGGAAGCCAAACTCTGGACATCCATGTTAAACAGCTAATATCAGAGCCATTCAAGGGTTAAGAGGAGGTAAGAAGCAGCTAGACAGCAATTAAGGGCTAGGCAGCAAAACTCTGAAGGAAAAAAAATAAAATAAAATAAATTTCCCTTAAACACTTCTTTTTCTCCTGCTTCAGCCCAAACAATTAACACTTTGTGGGCCGGCTATACTGTCATGAATCCCAATGGCTAGGGATAGCAAGGGACAAGCAAAGTAATACAAAATATCGGACGAGCTCTAGGGTGATGGAACCTGGGCTGACCGCTGCCCTACGCCTGACAAACGCAACTAGAGATAGCCAGGGAGCGTGCCTACGTTGGTTCTAGACGCCACGCACCAGCCTAAGAGCTAACTAGTACTGCAGAGAAAATAAAGACCTCACTTGCCTCCAGAGGAATGAACCCCAAAAGGTATAGTTGCCCCCCACATGTATTGACGGTGAAATGAGAGGAAGGCACACACATAGAGATGATATATATAGGTTCAGCAAATTGAGGCCCGCTGTAAACTAGAAAGCAGAACGATACAAAAGGGGTCTGAGCGGTCAGCAAAAAACCCTAATCAAAAAACCATCCTGAGATTACAAGAACCCATGTGCCAACTCATGGCACATGGGGAGAACCTCAGTCCACTAGAGCTACCAGCTAGCATAGAGACATAATAAGCAAGCTGGACAAAAAAAACAACAACTGAAAATCAGCACTTAGCTTATCCTGAAAGATCTGGGAGCAGGTAGGCAGGAACTAAACAGAGCAAATCTGAATACATTGATAGCCGGCAAGGGAATGACAGAAAGGCCAGGTAAAATAGGAAACACCCAGCCTCTGATGGACAGGTGGAAACCAAAGGCCGCAACCCACCAAAGTCACCCAGTACCAGCAGTAACCACCAGAGGGAGCCCACAAACAGAATCCACAACAGGGGGCCCGGTGCCAGCAGTGGGCCCCCCGCCCGTCATCGCATGGTGAGCTGTATTGGCATCTAGCCGATACAGCTCACCGCAGTGATGAGGGAAGGAGCGCTGCGCTCCTCCCATCAACCCCCACTTGTCTGACAGCGGGCGCGATGACGTTACCGCCCAGCGCCCGTTGTCAGATGAGCAGGAGCAGGAAGCACCGCTGGAACAAGGAGGAAGATAGGTGAGTATTTATTTACTGTGTTTTTATGGGGCTGCCTTATTCTGCAGTATCTGCCTATGGGGGGAGTGCTGCCTTATTCTACAGTATCTGCCTATAAGGGGGGGAGTGCTGCCTTATATACAGGATCTGCCTATAGGGGGAGTGCTGCCTTATATACAGGATCTGCCTATGGGGGGGAGTGCTGCCTTATATACAGGATCTGCCTATAGGGGGGGGGTGCTGCCTTATTCTACAGTATTTGCCTATAGGGGGAGTGCTGCCTTATATACAGGATCTGCCTATAAGGGGGGAGTGCTGCCTTATATACAGAATCTGCCTATAGGGGGTAGTGCTGCCTTATATACAGGATCTGCCTATAGGGGGTAGTGCTGCCTTATATACAGGATCTGCCTATAGGGGGGAGTGCTGCCTTATATACAGGATCTGCCTATAGGGGGAAGTGCTGCCTTACATACAGGATCTGCCTATAGGGGGGAGTGCTGCCTTATATACAGGATCTGCCTATAGGGGGGGAGTGCTGCCTTATATACAGGATCTGCCTATAGGGGGGGAGTGCTGCTTTATCTACATGATCTTCCTATAGGGGGGAGTGCTGCCTTATTCTACAGTATCTGCCTATAAGGGGGGAGTGCTGCCTTATATACAGAATCTGCCTATAGGGGGTAGTGCTGCCTTATATACAGGATCTGCCTATAGGGGGTAGTGCTGCCTTATATACAGGATCTGCCTATAGGGGGGAGTGCTGCCTTATATACAGGATCTGCCTATAGGGGGAAGTGCTGCCTTACATACAGGATCTGCCTATAGGGGGGAGTGCTGCCTTATATACAGGATCTGCCTATAGGGGGGGAGTGCTGCCTTATATACAGGATCTGCCTATAGGGGGGGAGTGCTGCTTTATCTACATGATCTTCCTATAGGGGGGAGTGCTGCCTTATTCTACAGTATCTGCCTATGGGGGGTGCTGCCTTATACTACAAGGTCTGCCTATAGGGGTGCTGCCTTGTGCTATATTGAGGACTATCTGGCACATTATACTATATGGAGGGTATCTATGGGGCCATCATAGTGTGGGGATTACAGTGTTGCAGCCATCAGTTTGAAGGCTACTAAGGGGTCAGTATACTGTGTGGGTGGTACTATACAGTTAGGCTAGGTTCACATTGCGTTAATGGGTGTCCGCTAGCGGACTCCGTTACATGGCAAAATTGTTGCAATTAACGCCATGTAACGGGTCCGTTAGCACACCCATTGACAGCAATGTGCTAACGGGTCGCCAACGCATCGCTAGCGCATGCCATTTTCGGCACGCGCTAGCGATGTCCCGTTATTTTCGGACGGACCTCGAACGCTGCTTGCAGCGTCCGAGGTCCGTTCCTCGCTAGCACAGATCGGGCATCTGCGCTAGCGGGATCGGCAAACGCGAGCCCTAAAGTGACATTGCGTTAGTGCAATCCGCTAGCGTATGCGCTAAACGGATTGCCCTAACGCAATGTGAACCTAGCCTAAGGGGGCATTATACTGTGTATAGGGGAGCTGTACAGGGGGGAGACTCAGGACATTATTAAATGTAAAGTGGGCACTTATTGTAATAGGGGAACTCAGGTTACTGTGATTATCAAAGGGGCACACAGAGAGCATTATTACTTTCTAGGGGGCAAAATGTGGGCTCTGTTTTCTAGGGCACTTGCACCCGGCATTACTATATTATAGAGGGGTGCTTTAGAATTTAGAGGGTAGAGAACCACAGAGTAGGTGCAGTAATAGGGACACATACGGCAGCAGCGGCTCAGTGTCGGGGTATCAGGTGCATTAATAGGGACACATATGGCAGCAGCGGCACAGTGTCGGGGTATCAGGTGCAGTAATAAGGACACATACGGCAGAAGCGGCTCAGTATCAGGGTATAAGGTGCAGTAATAGGGACACATATGGCAGCAGCGGCTCAGTATTGGGGTATCAGGTGCAGTAATAGGGACACATATGGCAGCAGCGGCTCAGTATTGGGGTATCAGGTGCAGTAATAGGGACACATACGGCAGCAGCGGCTCAGTATCGGGGTATCAGGTGCAGTAATCCATATGGCAGCAGCGGCTCAGTATTGGGGTATCAGGGGCAGTAATAGGGACACATATGGCAGCAGCGGCTCAGTGTCGGGGTATCAGGTGCAGTAATAGGGTCACATATGGCAGCAGGGGCTCAGTATTGGGGTATCAGGTGCAGTAATAGGGTCACATATGGCAGCAGGGGCTCAGTATTGGGGTATCAGCAGGATGAGGGGTTTGTGCAGGTTGGGAATAGATGGTGATGGCTGGAATGTGAGAAGTGAAATGTGTCTTTGTTGTTTTCTCTGCAGACGAGTTGTAGCTGGAAGAAGTTGTCATGTCGGTCTGGGCCAGATGGAAAAGACGGGAAAAGTGACGATTCCATCATAAAGAACGTCAACGGTAAGTCATTATCTATAACTGTGCTGTGATCTCTTATATGTTGTGTAGGGCTGGTATCTACCACTGACCATATGGCAGTAATATCCATGTTGGTCGTTATATAGAGATTATCTTCAGTAACAGCGCTGTCATCTGCTGAGGTTCTCCTCCACTATTAGGGTGCGTCATCGAGTTGTAATCAAGGTTACCTGGTTAGGGGCCCACTCAGAAGCTTCGCTCCCCCTGGACCAAAACCCTAGCTACGCCTTTGGGTCAAAGGAACTGGCCAAGGAGCTGAAAGACAGAATTGTGGCAAGGCACAGATCTGGCCAAGGTTACAAAAGAATTTCTACAGTACTCAAGGTTCCTAAGAGCACAGTGACCTCCATAATCCTTAAATGGAAGAAGTTTGGGACCACCAGAAGTCTTTCTAGACCTGGCCATCCAGCCAAACTGAGCACTCGTGGGAGAAGTGCCTTGGTGAGAGAGCTAAAGAAGAACCCCAAGATCACTGTGCCTGAGCTCCAGAGATACAGTAGGGAGATGGGAGAACGTTCCACAAAGTCAACTATCACTGCAGCCCTTCACCAGTCAGGCCTTTATGGCAGAGTGGCCTGACGGAAGCCTCTCCTCAGTACAATGTCCAGAGGGAAATATGATGTGCACACTGTAAAATTCAGGAAGGGAGGTGCTGGCTGGACATCCAAAGTCAATTATACAAGAAAAACAGCCGCACTCAAGTCTTTGCGTTTATGTAGAAAATTTAGTTGCTTTTATTCATGTGCACAGGCACCACCAAATTTTTAAAGAAAAAGGAGGGTGATTGCGGACAACAAGGTTAACGTTTCGACCAGGCACGGTCTTTCTCAAAACCTCACTAAGGTAAGAGGAATGAATGTTCCCAGAGAACAGCTCCAGGTAGAGTTCAGGGGTAGGGTGTCTGTCTCTTACATAAGTGAGGTTTTGTCCGCAATCACCCTCCTTTTTCTTTAAAAATTTGGTGGTGACTGTGCACATGAATAAAAGCAACTACATTTTCTACATAAACGCAAAGACTTGAGTGCGGCTGTTTTTCTTGTATATTTCTCCTCAGTACAAGACATATGAAAGCCCGCATAGAGTTTGCTTAAAAAAAAACACATGAAGGACTCCCAGATTATGAGAAATAAGATTCTCTGGTCTGATGAGACGAAGATAGACATTTTTGGGTGATAATTCTAAGCAGTATGTGTGGAGAAAACCAGGCACTGCTCATCACCTGCCCAATACAATCCCAACAGTGAAACATGGTGATGGCAGCATCATGCTATCGGGGTGTTTTTCAGCTGCAGGGACAGGACGACTGGTTGCCATTGAAGGAAACATGAATACAGTCAAGTACCAAGATATCCTGGATGAAAACTTCTTCCAGAGTGCTCTGGACCTCAGACTTGGCCAAAGGTTCACCTTCCAACAAGACAATGACCTTAAGCACACAGCTAAAATAACAAGGGAGTGGCTTCAGAATAACTCTCTGACCATTCTTGACTGGCCCAGCCAGAGCCCTAACCTAAACCCAATTGAGCATCTCTAGAGAGACCTGAATATATCTGTCCACCACCGTTCACCATCCAACCTGATGTAACTGGAGAGGATCTGCAAGGAAGAATGGCAGAGGATCCCCAAATCCAGGTGTGAAAAACTTGTTGCATCATTCCCAAGAAGACTCATTGGTGTACTAGCTCAAAAGGTGCTTCTACTCAATACTGAGCAAAGGGTCTGAATACTTATGACCATGTGATATTGCGAGTTTTCTTTTTTAATACATTTGCAAAAATTTCTACATTTCTGTTTTTTTTTTCTATCAAGACGAGGTGCAGACTGTAAATTAATAAGAAAAAAATGAACTTTTTGAATGCACCAAATGGCTGCAATGAAACAAAGAGTGAAAAATTTAAAGGAGCCTGAAAACTTTCCGTATCCACTGTACATGGTTGAAAGGGCAATGCAGGGTGAAAGTGCGATGCCGGTGAATGTGCGATCTTCTCCATTATCTGAGTCCGTGGATATCGAACTATCAGACTATTTCACACGCCCCTATAGACTTAAATGGGTATGCATGATCCAAATTCCAGAGCCACTCACAGCATGCTTCCATTGTTTTACAGACCGATTTGGTCTATAGAAAAAAATTGTAGATCTTCACAGCCCCATAGTATAACATTAGTCACTTGGAAATGCGCTCATGTGAGCAAGCCCTTATATGTACTGGTTTATGGATAATTCAGTGTTTTTGGGACAATGGAATAGATTATTTTGTTGATAATATTAGTGTGCTTGCATGGCTGTGAGTGTGTAGCAGTTTGTTAACGGCCCATGCAGATTATCTTAATCAAGACTGACCCCTATATACTGTAATTATGTTTATCGCTTTTCAATGGTTGCAAAAATGTATTTTTGGGGTATTGGGAAAACTCTTTTGTGACTATGCTCATGAAAAACATAGGAAAAAATATAATTTCTGCTCACCCTTCCATGAGGCAAAATCTACAGTCTAATGAGTCAGGTGGTTCACAGAATGAAGCAGAGAAAAATGCAGAGATGTTCACCTGATGAAGCCTCCAAACAAATGCACCAGCAGGGCGCATCGGACCCGATTAATGATGGCAAAAACACAGGTGAAAAAAATACCGATGAAACAACCACTTTCAATCCAGTGTTGGCTGTTTAGCATTAGTGCACAAAAAGAATGAAGCAGCCAGCCGGTCCCAAAGAACGTAGAAAAGACGGAGCCAGCACTCATCCCAAGGTTCAATAAAAAAAATTCTATTTCTTAGATTCATTGAAAATCAGCCGTAGAAAAATGAAAAACAAAAAACGTGTCAACAGTCTACATTTGTATTTTTCTACATTTTTGTATTGTTGATTTTTAATGACTCTAATAAATAGGAATTTTTTATTGACTCTTGTGATGAGCGCTGGCTACATCTTTTCTATATGCTCATGATAAGTATGTCTCCTTGCTGGGTATGACATTGTGATCTTTGTTATATTCATCCACTGCTATGCTAGGGAACATGTTTGCAGCAAATCTGCAACATGTGACTGTAAGTGACTACCAAAACATAATCACGGCGAAAAAGGTTCCAATCTCACTGTACATAGTCTCCTGTAATCTGAAATACTAAAAAAAACTATAATTATAACCCCCAGTTATATAATTATAACACCCAGGGACCCGCAGTCCACCTCTTAATTTGCTCGCCTGTAGAATTTGATTTTTAATACTTTGCCTTTTGTGGGCCCAAATAAATTGAAGGATAAATAATTGAAAATTACCTAACTCCCTGTAAGGAACACTTGCAGGTAGAGTTTCAAACAAGTAAAGAAGTTTCGGGAGCATGGCCATTTTAACAGCTGAGATTCTTCCAAACAATGATAATAGGAGACTATTCCACGTAGCTAATAACCATTTAAGTTTAACACCTTTCTGACATTAGGAGTACTATCCCGTTGAGGTGGCCTGGGCCAGTATGACCACCGACGGGATAGTACGTCAACACCGATCAGCCGCGCTCACGAGGGGAGTGTGGCTGATCGCGGCCGGGTGTCAGCTGATTATCACAGCTGACATCCGGCACTATGTGCCAGGAGTGGTCACAGACCGCTCCCGGCACATTAACCCCTGGAACACTGCGATCAAACATGATCGCAGCGTTCTGGTGGCATAGGGAAGCATCGCGTAGGGAGGGGGCTCCCTGCGTGCTTTTCTGAGACCCTCAGAACAGCGCGATGTGATCGTGTTGTTATGAGCATCTCATCCGTCCTCCTCCCTGCAGGCCCCGGATCCAAGATGGCCGCAGGGGTCCTTCCGGGTCCTGTAGGGAGGTGGCTTGTCAGTGCCTGCTGAGAGCATTTGCCGGCAAGCCTACAGCACTGCCTGTCAGATTTCTGATCTGACACAGTGCTTTGCAAAGTGTCAGATCAGCGATCTGATAATATATAGTGATGTCCCGCCCTGGGACAAAGTAAAAAAGTAGAAAAAAAAAATATTAACATGTGTACAAAAAAAAAAAAAAATCCTAAATAAAGAAAAAAAAAGTGTTCCAATAAATACATTTCTTTATGTAAATAAAAATAAAATAAAATAAAAGTACACATATTTAGTATCGCCGTGTCGGTAACGACCCGACCTATAAAACTGTCCCACTAGTTAACCCCTTCAGTGACACCGTAAAAGAATAAATAAAAAACGAGGCTTTATCATCATACCGCCGACCAAAAAGTGGAATAACACGCGATCAAAAAGAAGGATATAAATAAACATGGTACCGCTGAAAACTTCATCTTGTCCTGCAAAAAACAAGCTGCCATACAGCGTCATCAGCGGAAAGAAAAAAGTTATAGCCCTCAGAATAAAGCGATGCAAAAATAATTATTTTTTATATAAAATAGTTTTTATTGTATAAAAGCGCCAAAACATAACAAAAAGATATCAATGAGATATCGCTGGTAATCGTACTGACCCGAAGAATAAAACTGCTTTATCAATTATACCAAACGCCCCCCCAAAAGAAATTCATGAATTGCTGGTTTTTGTTCATTCTGCCTCACAAAAATCGGAATAAAAAGCGATAAAAAAATGTCATGTGTACGAAAATGGTACCAATAAAAACATCAACTAGTCCCTCAAAAAACAAGACCACACATGAATCTGTGGGCCAAAATATGGAAACATTATAGCTCTCAAAATGTGGTGAGGCAAAAACTATTTTTTGCAATAAAAACCGTCTTTTAGTGTGTGACAGCTGCCAAACATAAAAACCCGCTATAGATAGTAAATCAAATCCCCTTTCATCACCCCCTTAGTTATGGAAAAATAATAAAATAAAAAAAATGTATTTATTTCCATTTTCCCATTAGGGTTAGGGTTTGGGCTAAAGTTAGGGTTACGGTTGAGGCTAAAGTTAGGATTAGGGTTGGAGCTAAAGTTAGGGTTAGGGTTGGGGCTAGATTTGGGGTTAGGGTTTGGATTACATTTACGGTTGGGTTAGCGGTGTGTCAGGGTTAGGGGTGTGGTTAGGATTGTTATTAGGGTTAAGGGTGTGTTGGGGTTAGGGGTGTGTTGGGGTTGGGATTAGGGGTGTGTTTGGGTTAGGGGTGTGGTTAGGGTTATGATTAGGGTTGGGATTAGGGTTAGGGGTGTATTGGGGTTAGGGGTGTGTTGGGGTTAGGGGTATGGTTAGGATTGGGATTAGGGTTAAGGGTGTGTTAGGGTTAGGGATGGAGTTAGAATTCGGGGGTTCCACTGTTTAGGCACATCAGTGGCTCTGCAAATGCAATGTGATGCCCACAGACCATTCCATAAAGTCTGCCTTACAAAACGCCACTTCTTCCCTTCCGAGCCACTATGTGCGCCCAAACAGTGGTTTACCCCCACATATGGGGTATCAGTGTGTTCAGGACAAATTGGACAACAACTTTTGTGCTCCAACTTCTCCTGTTGCCCTTGGGAAAATTAAAAATTGGGGGCTAAAAAATCATTTTTGTGGGAAAAAAATATTTTTTTATTTTCACGGTTCTACATTATAAACTTTAGTGAAACACTTGGGGGTTTAAAGTTCTCATAACACATCTAGATAAGTTCCTTTGGGGGTCTAGTTTCCAATATGGGGGCACTTGTGGGGGGTTTCTACTGTTTAGGTACATCAGGTGCTCTGCAAACGCAACATGATGCCCGCAGACCATTCTTTCAAAGTCTGCATTCCAAAACACCACTTCTTCCCTTCCGAGCCCCGATGTGTGCCCAAACAGTAGTTTTCTCCCACATATGGGGTATCAGCTTACTCAGGACAACTTTTGGGGTCCAATTTTCCTGTTACCCTTGGGAAAATAAAAAATTGGAGGCGGAAAGATAATTTTTGTGAAAAAAATATGATTTTTTACTTTTACGGCTCTACATTATAAACTTCTGTGAAGCACTTGGGGGTTTAAAGTGCTCACCACACATATTGTTAAGTTCCTTAGGAGGTCTAGTTTCCAAAATGGGGTCACTTGTGGGGGGTTTCCATTGTTTAGGCACATCAGGGGCTCTCCAAACGCGACATGGCGTTTAATCTCAATTCCAGCCAATTCTGCGTTGAAAAAGTCAAACGGTGCTCCTTCCCTTCCGAGCTCTGCCATGCGCCCAAACAGTGGTTTACCCCCACATGTGGGGTATCAGCGTACTCAGGACAAATTGTACAACAACTTTTGGGGTCCACTTTCTCCTGTTACTCTTGGGAAAATAAAAAATTGGGGGCGAAAATATAATTTTTGTGAAAAAAAATGATTTTTATTTTTACAGCTCTAGATTATAAACTTCTGTGAAGTACTTGGGGGTTCAAAGTGCTCAGCACACATCTAGATAAGATTCTAAGGAGGTCTACTTTCCAAAATGGGGTCACTTGTGGGGAGTTTCCACTGTTTAGGCACATCAGGGGCTCCCCAATCGCGGCATGGCGTCCGATCTCAATTCCAGCCTATTTTGCATTGAAAAGTCAAATGGCGCTCCTTCCCTTCCGAGCTCTGCCATGCGCCCAAACAGTGGTTTACACCCACATATAGGGTATCGGCGTACTCAGGACAAATTGTACAACAACGTTTGAGGTCTAATTTCTCCTATTCCCCTTATTAAAATAAAACAAATTGGATCTGAAGTAATTTTTTTGTGAAAAAAAGTTGTGTTCATTTTTTTAAACATTCCAAAAATTCCTGTGAAGCACCAGAAGGGTTAATAAACTTCTTGAATGTGGTTTTGTGTACCTTGAGGGGTGCAGTTTTTAGAATGGTGTCACTTTTGGGTATTTTCTATCATATAGACACCTCAAAGTGACTTCAAATATGATGTGGTCCCTAAAAAAAAAATGGTGTTGTAAAAATGAGAAATCTCTGGTCAATTTTTAACCCTTATAACTCCCTAACAAAAAAAATTTTGGTTCCAAAATTGTGCTGATGTAAAGTAGACATGTGGGAAATGTTACTTATTAAGTATTTTGTGTAACATATCTCTGTGATTTAAGGGCATGATAATTCAAAGTTGGAAAATTACAAAACTTTAAAAATTTTCGCCGAATTTCCGTTTTTTTTTTCAAACATAAACGCAAGTAATATCAAAGAAATTTTACCACTATCATGCAGTACAATATGTCATGAGAAAACAATGTCAGAATCACTGGGATACGTTGAAGCGTTCCAGAGTTATAACCTCGTAAAGGGACAGTGGTCAGAATTGTAAAAATTGGCTCGGTAATTAACGTGCAAACCACCCTTGGGGGTAAAGGGGTTAATGTGGATAAAGTTCATAATGTGGATAATTATGTTGATTTATCATTTTATAGCTGGAGGTCAACTGTATTCCAAAGTATGTTAGAGAGGTGTCTTTCCATCTGTAGTTATAGTTTTCTTTTATCGGACCTAGCAAGTTACTCACGATATTAAGAGGAAGGAATTCTGTTTTGCTATTATTAACTTTCTAACACCGAGAGTTAGACGAAACGTCCGAAGGACCGCATTCTTTGCAGGATAAGATCACATTTTCAGTGATAGCATTTTTTTTCCCCATAAAACTGTTTGATAATTTTTGGTATTTTTTTCAATGCCATTCATTGTATGGCTTATGGTACAATTTTTTAGCTGGTTACCTTCATATATAGCAAAGTCCCCATCCTGATCACCTTCTTGTAATAATGTCCCCATCCTGGTCACCACGATGTAGCAATATCCCCATCCTGGTCATCTTCTTGTAGCAAATGTCCCCATCCTTTTCACTTTCATGTAGCAAATGTCCCCATCCTGGTCACAGTGTTGTAGCAAATGTCTCCATCCAGGTCACCTTGTTGTAGCAAATGTCCGCATCCTGGTCACTTTCATATATCAAATGTCCCCATCCTGGTCACCTTGTTGTATCAAATGTCCACCTTCTTGATCAACTTGTTCTAGCAACTGTCCCCATCCTGGTTACCTTCATGTTGCTAATGTCTCCATCCTGGTCACCTTCATGTACCAAAAAAGGACCCATTCTGGTCATCTTTAGGTATCAAATGTTCCAATCCTGGTCACTTTCATGTAGCATTGTCCCCAAATCCTTCTCACCTGACCTCACTCCCTCGGCGAACAGCATCGTCTTCCTCCTGCACAGCCACAGCAGCACATGGCAGAGACGTCATACGCTGCCCACGCCGGAATGCCGATGTCAGCTGCTGACCTCTGTTTGGCCGGTGGCTGGTATTGGTATTGTGGTGCAGAGTATTAGCATCATTTCCAGCTGTGCGGTTCATCGTGACATGCGTACCTCTAGTCTGTACCATTCTGACATGGCTAATGTGTTCTGTTGTTAAAGGGTAACATAGCTTGTTTCCCCCTCCTCCTTTTTTCTAGTGATTTTATACTGAATATGTCTTTGATGTCAAAAAAGAGATTTTTAAAAAAAAATTTACAGTACAGTATTTTTTTTTTATCATGGACGTATGGTTCCTTATATACACAATGTTCTCCTTTTGCTTTTTGATGGTGTCAGGTATAATCACACACAGCTCTGCACTGAGATCAGGAGAGCAGAGAGCGGTCATTACACATCACACTGGTAACACCTCCTTTCATGTAAAATAAGCTATGGAGGCAGATTCTCATGCAGATCAGTGTCTAGCCCATGGCCAGATTTCCCTGAAATAAGACAAGGTTTCATTTTATTCAGGTTCTTATGACCTACATGACAATATAGACGGCTTAAGAGGGATGATCCTACTGACACATTACCTTCAATCGTGCCACCATGACCTCCAGAGTCTCTGGAATTGTCTCCCATGAAGCACATCTGGGACATCAATGCAACGGGAGCTGCCGGCAATGGATCTTGATGATTTACGTGCCTAAGTGCAATTAGCATGGCAGAACATTCCTCAGACAAGAAGCAATAACCTCAATGATAGTATGCTTAGGTTTTTAAAGGAATCTGTCACCTAATTTTTGCCCTATAAGCTGTGGCCACCGCCATCAGGGGCTTATCTACAGCATTCTGTAATGCTATAGATAAGCCCCCCCCCCCCCCGATGTAACCTGAAAGATAAGAAAAACAAGTTAGATTATACTCACCCAGGGGCGGTCCGCAAAGTGCTGCAGTGCGCAGGCGCCAGGCCTCTCTGACCTTTCCCGATGCCTGCGCACTGCAGTACTTTGCTCTGCCCTCAACAGGGCAGATAAAGTACGCCTGCACATGAACCACGACAGGAAGCAAAGAAGATGACGACATCGTATGAAGATGGGGGGAGGCGCCGGACCCGGACCACGATGCCCATTGGACCGCACCGGACCGCCCCCTCAGGTGAGTATAATCTAACCTGTTTTTCTTATCTTTCAGGATACATCGGGGGCTTATCTACAGCATTCCAGAATCTGAAGACAAGCCCCTGATGGTGGTGGCCGCAGCTTATAGGGCCAAAATTAGGTGACAGATTCCTTTTAAGAATGTGTATTTCTGTAAGCTGAGCATATACTTGATACTGAATAAATCTAAATGTTTTAAATTTTTGTTGTAACCTTTTCATCATATGCATATCATTAACATATCTATCAATCTGATTTCCATAATTTCAAGACTTTTCACTCTCGGTATTGCAATCACAATGTTGAGAAATGTATGTTCCATTTTATTTTCTGATAAATAATTGTATAATTAGTGTAAACTATGAATTATTGTGGAATCTTGAACCATTTTCTAGTCTTCTTTCTGAAAAAATGAGGTTCTGAAGTTCATTGGCTTGGTAGAAAGTTACAGGCCCCCACTATTATAAGCCAGATATATACACTTCGCCACAGCTATGTGGAGTAGCAAGCAGAGGAATGTAGAATATGTGACTATTATAGAGCACAGAGTCACAGTGTCAGGCTGTGCTAATGATGACTTGGACATTGCTCAGTCTTTAAGTGAAAGGATAATTAACATTACATCCATCACTTTGCTCCTATTATTCCAGAAGAAAGGGGTTGTAGTACCTCTGCTTTTCAGTTTTTACTTTATAAGACGGAAGTTATTGTACCTAAGTTTGTGGTATTAAAGTTATTACATTTTCATAAAAAAACTATAGACAATGAACATAATCAATCATGAACATAATGTTTGATATGATGATGTTTGGCCATACATATTGTATGGTTTCACTCACTCCCAGGCAGCTGTTTTGCTTTGATTTTTAAGGGTGCGTGTCCACGGTCTGGATTGTCGGCGCTTTGGACAGAGCGTAAAACCCGCTCCACCCAAAGCGCCGCCCCCTTCTGTACGCGTGGCGATTCCGGATGTGTTCATTGTCGCCGCAAGGTAAACAGACATGCTGCATTCTAAAAAGACACGCCGCATGTCCATAAATGCAGGGCAGCCAGATGCGTGTTCGCACGCGTAGTGGAGACGGGATTTCATAAAATCCCCTCCACTATACTGTAACATCTGGACTCTGCAGATTAAATGCTGCAGTTGTATGCAGCGTTCAATCCGCAGCTAATCCGGATGTAATCCGGCCCGTGGACGCATATCCTAATTTTTCACTTTGTTTTACTATGTTGCTAATAAAATGTTTTAATATACTTACCTCATTTCCTGCGGATGCTGGATTTTTCCATTTTGCTTCTACAAGAAGGCAATGTGCTTGAGTTGAAGCAGGTGAAGTTTACTATCTCCATAAGCATCAAAGGACACAAGGCAAAACAAAAACAGCCTTTCCGGCATAACACAAGAAAACAATGTCCTCAGCAAGTACAGGTCACCCTTCTACAATTAAGTCCATTCAAGTCTCTTCACCTTAAGAGAGCCAAAGCCCAGAGGTGTTTCCACCTCTCACTCCCAGACAACTCTGTAGCAGATCAGCTGCTCTTTTACAGGAGCTGCACCTCCTGAATTGGAGGATTGGAACCACCAGTCCTGCCCAGTTCTTCCAATCATTCCTAAAACCCGGACCCAAAAACTGGGCCCAATAAAAACACCTCTCAGGATTATACATGCTGGAGCCTGCTTCTACAGGCTTTCTTACAATGTACGTTCATATAGTAAAGTAGAACTTCACTTAAACCGAATAAATATTATCAGCAGGTGCATAGCCATAGTGGCAGACAATGCAGCAGCTTTGGGACCTGTTAAAAAAGGGTGTCCAGTGCCGTCTCTGCCCTTTCTCATAATTTCAACAGTATCTGCATCTCCAGGATGTCTGTGCATCGGAGACTCAGCACAGCAGATGCGATAACGTCAGTGGCCTCTCTACACAGAATAAAGCAGTTCATAGTGGGAAACGCAGCTAGGTGAGTACTATTATTATTGGGTTTTTTTAAGTCGGTACTTGTGGAGGATGACATAATGCTGTGGATCCATCTAACTGCATATGGAAGGCTGTGGGGGCCATCATACTGTGTAAACAATAACACTGTGTGGGAGGCACTTTAGGTATATTATACTGTGGAGAAAGTATTATACTGAGCATTCAGCACTGTGGTGCATCATAATGTGTGGGGGCACTGTTGAATCATTATACTGTACATGTAGGGGGGACTGTGCAGTGAAATAGTGGGAGGAGAATTTAGTATGGGGATATTATACTGTATGTGGAGGGGAAGGTTTGGTGATATCAAACTCTGTAAGAGCCATTCAAGGGGTATCATAGTGGGTGATAACATTAATGGGCTTCAGTAGAGGCATAATAACAAATATGCCGCAATACATGTTACTCTAGCTGGTTTTAAAAGTTGTGAGGCATTACCTTGTCTACTTTGCTAAATTATTTTTGGGGAAAGGTCCAATTAGGACTTTTGCTATGGGCCTCTGTGATATCAGTTCTCCAGCCTGACCATCTGTCAAGTCAAATTAATCTAGTCAAGTACTGCTTCTCTTTGCACTCCTGAAATTTTAAAACGGGGCTAGTGATATGTTAGGGTAATCTACAGTGAGGGTAAATTCATATACAGTCAAGTCTGGTTCAGAACAAAGCGTGGCCCTCAGGAATATAAAAAGCAGAGAACAATGCAGAAATATTGTTGTAACAACAGAGTCACAAACTAAACTATATGGATAAAAACATTGAGCTACACCTCTTAATTATCGAATTCAGGTTTTTCATTCAGTCCCACACATGTATAAAATCCATCACCTCACCAAGCAGCTGCCTTTACAAACATTTGTGAAACAATGGTCGTTTTAAAGAGCTCACTGAATTCGCACATGGCACTAATAAGATGCCACCATTGTAACAAGTCAGTCCATTAAATTTCTTCCTTCCTAAATAATCAACAATTCACGGGAAGTGGTATTTTTGAAAAGTGGAAATGTTTAGGAATCACAGCAACTGAGGTCTGAGGCACATGAAGCACCACAAAAGTTGCCAAGCTCTAGTGACTCACTAATTGCAAAGCTCCAATCATTAACATTAGCACAAAAACTGCCAGGAGCTTAATGGTATGGGATTCCATGGCCAAGCAACTGCATGCAAGCCTTACATCGCCAAGCACAATATCAAGCATCAGATGGAGTGGTGTAAAGCCTCTTCCACTGGACTCTGGAGCAATGAAAATGTGTTCTGTTGACACCAGATCACGCTTGTTTATGGCATCTGATAAACAAGTCTGGGTATTGTAAATGCTAGGAGAAAATGATCTACCTGACTGAATTTTGCCACTATATGGAAGTAGTATCGGGTTATTTTTCAGGTGTCAGTTTGTTTAGGACCTTAGTTCCTTAAAAGAGATATCTTAATGCTTCAGCACACCAAAACATTTTGACCATAGGAACATAAACACATGATTTGGTGAGATAGTGTGGAAGAACTTGACTTGCTCGCACAGAACCCTGACTTCAACCCCATCAAACGCCTTTGGGATGAAGTAGATCAGAGATTGTGAGCCAGTACCCAACCTCAATGTTTGACCTCACAGATGCTCTTCTTGATGAACGGGCAAAAGTCTTGTAAAAAGCCTTCCCAGAGAAGTGGAGGCTGTTATAGTTACATACGGCCCGACAACTTCATATTAATGCTTATCCATTTAGAATGGGAAGTCCTAAAAGCTCCTGTAGGTGTCGTAATTAGTATGCTCGTTACTCGGGTTTCTCCGAGCGTGCTCAGGTGGTCTCCAAGTATTTCGGCATGCTTGGAGATTTAGTTTATGTTGACACAGCTGCATGATTTGCGGCTGCTAGAGAGCTTGAATACATGTGGGGGTTGACTGTTTGTTAACCCCTTAACGGCCGCCAATACGCCTTTTCATGGTGGCAATTAAGGGTACTTAACCCCTTTACCTCCAAGGGTGGTTTGCATGTTAATGACCAGGCCAATTTTTACAATTCTGACCACTGTCCTTTTATGAGGTTATAACTCTGGAAAGCTTCAATGGATCCCAGTGATTCTGACATTGTTTTCTCAAGATATATTGTACTTCATAATAGTGGTGACATTTATTTGATATAACTTGCGTTTATTTGTGAAAAAAATGGAAATTTGGCAAAAATTTTGAAAATTTCCAATTTTCCACTTTGAATTTTTTATGCCCTTAAATCACACAGATATGTCACCCAAAATACTTAATAAGTAACATTTCCCACATGTCTACTATACATCAGCACAGTTTCGGAACCAATTTTTTTTTTCGTTAGGAAGTTATAAGGGTTAAAAGTTGACCAGGAATTTCTCATTTTTACAACACCATTTTTAGGGACCACATCACATTTGAAATCCCTTTGATCTATATAATAGAAAATACCTAAAAGTGACACCATTCTAAAAACTGCCCCCCTCAAGGTGCTCAAAACCACATTCAAGAAGTTTATTAACCTTTCAGGTGCATCACAGGAGTTTTTGGAATGTTTACAAAAAAAATGAACATTTAACTCTTTTTCACAAAAAATTTACTTCAGATCCAATTTGTTCTATTTTTCCAAGGGTAACAGGAGAAACTGGACCACAAAATTTGTGCAATTTGTCCTGAGTACGCTGATACCCCATAAGTGGGGGTAAACCACTGTTTGGGTGCATGGCAGAGCTCGGAAGGAAAGGAGCGCCGTTTGACTTTTCAATGCAAAATTGGCTTGAATTGAGATCGGATGCTATGTCACATTTGTAGAGCCCGTGGTGTGCCTAAACAGTGGAATACCCCCACAAATGACACCATTTTGGAAAGTAGACCCCCTAAGGAACTTATCTAGATGTGTGGTGAGCACTTTGAACCCCCAAGTGCTTCACAGAAGTTTATAATGTAGAGCCGTAAAAATAAAAAAATCATATTTTTTCACAAAAATGATATTTTCGTCCCCAATTTTTTTATTTTCCCAAGGGTAACAGGAGAAATTGGACCCCAAAAGTTGTTGTGCAAATTGTCCTGAGTATGCTGATACCTCATATCTGGTGGTAAACCACTGTTTGGGTGCGTGGCAAAGCTCGGAAGGGAAGGAGCACCATTTGACTTTTTTATCGCAGAATTGGCTGGAATTGAGATCAGATGCCATGTCGCGTTTGGAGAAACCCTGATGTGCCTAAACAGTGGAAACCCCCACAAGTGACACCATTTTGGAAAATAGACCCACTAAGGAACTTATCTAGATGTGTGGTGAGCACTTTGAACCCCCAATTGTTTCACTAAAGTTTATAATGACGAGCTGGGAAAATAAAAAAAATCATTTTTTTCCCACAAAAATTATCTTTTAGCCCACAATTTTTTATTTTTCCAAGGGTATCCGGAGAAATTGGACCCAAAAGTTGTTGTGCAATTTGTCCTGAGTATACTGATACCCCATATGTGGGGGGAACCACTGTTTGGGTACATGGCAGAGCTTAAGGGAAGGAAAGCAGACTTTGATGGAATGGTCTGCGGGCGTCACGTTGCGTTTGCAGAGCCCCTGACGTACATAAACAGTAGAAACCCCCACAAATGACCTCATATTGGAAACTAGACCCCAAGGAACTTATCTAGATGTATTGTGAGAACTTTGAACCCCCAAGTGTTTCACTAAAGTTTATATCGCAGAGCCGTAAAAATAAAAAATTATTTTTTTCCCCACAAAAATGATTATTTAGCCTCCAAATTTTTATTTTGCCAAAGGTAACAGGAGAATTTGGATGCAAAAGTTGTTGTCCAATTTGTCCCAATACGTTGATATGCCATATGTGGGGTAAACCACTGTTTGGGAATTGAGCACGGATGCCATGTCGCCCCCAGTGTGCCTAAACTGTGGAAACCCCCCAATTGTAACTCCAACACACCCTTAGCCATAATCCCAACCCCAACCATAACCCTAACGACACCACTAACCCGAACCCCAACCACACCCCTAACCATAATCCCAACCCTAACCACACCCCTAACCCTGACACACCCCTAACCCTAATCCCAACCCTAACCCTAATCCCAACCGTAAAAGTAATCCAAACCCTAACCCCAACTTTAGCCCCAACCCTAACTCTAACTTCAGCCCCAAACATAACCCTAACTTTAGCCCTAACCCTAACCCTGATGGGAAAATGGAAATAAACAAATTTTTTTTATTTTATTATTTTTCCCTAAGGGGGTGATAAAGGGGAATTTGATTTACTATTTATAGTGGGTTTTTTATAGCGGGTTTTCATGTTTGGCAGCTGTCACACACTGAAAGACTCTTTTTATTGCAAAAAATAGTTTTTGCATTACCATATTTTGAGAGCTATAATTTTTCTATATTTTGGCCCACAGAGTCACGTGAGGTCTTGTTTATTGCAGGACGAGTTGACATTTTTATTGGTACCATTTTTTGGCACATGACTTTTTTTGATCGTTTTTTATTCCGATTTTTGTGAGGCAGAATGGACAAAAACCAGCAATTCATGAATTCCTTTGGGGGGGGGCGTTTAAACCATTCCGCATGTAATAAAATTGATAAAGCAATTTTATTCTTTAGGTCAGTACAATTACAGCGATACCTCATTTATTACATTTTTTATGTTTTGGCGCTTTTATACAATAAAAACCATTTTGTATAAAAAACTATTATTTTTGCATCACTTTATTCTGAGAGCTATAACTTTTTTATTTTTCCGGTGATGGAGCTGTATTGGGGCTTGTTTTTTGCGGGACAAGGTGACAATTTCAGTGGTGCCACGTTTATTTATATTCGTTTTTTTTGATCTTGTGTTATTTCACTTTTTGCTTGGCCTTATGATGATATTGTTTTTTTGCCTTGTTTATTTTTTTTTTAAATGGTGTTCACTAAAAGGGTTAACTAGTGGGACAGTTTTATAAGTCGGGTCGTTACGAACGCGGCGATACTAAATATGTGTAGTTTTATGGTTTAGATTTTTTTTATTCAAATATGTATTTATTGATGGAGTAAATATTGATTTTTTATTATTATTTTGGATTATTTTTAAAATATTTTTACAATTATTTACATTTTTTTTAATTCACTCTTATTTTTACACTGTGTCCCACTATGGGACACTCATTTTGTGCAGGTTGATCTGCAGGTTGTTGCAGATCTGCAAGCTATAGAAGCGGTCAGCGCCGCAGCTTCTATTACACTGACATGAGGGACTTCCTGGTCATCACTACGTTTGACAGGAAGTTTCTCAGGTCTGGACACCCGGATGTCGTCATGATGACATTGGGTCTCCATGGCAGCGATCGGGACCCCGCGGGGATCGGGACCCAGCGAGGTAGCCGAGACACCAGAAAACATGATTTGGGTCAGCTTTTACCGATTCAGGTTGTTGTGATCGCCGTTATTAACCGTATAACGGCGACGGCAAAAAAAATCTGATTTGCCATTTAATTTCTCTCTCCTCTGTGATTGCACATCACTGCCAGTACCTGCCAGTGTCACTGGGTCCTCCTGCTTCCCCCCACGGCCGCCACCATCTTTTTCTTCACAGTGATCAAAATAAAAAAAATAGTAAATAAACCCCCCTTTATCACCCCTTTAGTTAGGGAACAATAATTAAATAAAAAATGTATATTTATTTCCATTTTTCCATTAGGGTTAGAGTTGGGCAAAAGTGAGTGTTAGGGTTATTGTTAGGGTTGGGATTAGGGGTGTGTTAGGGTTGGGGCTAAAGTTAGGGTTGGGGCTAGAGTTGGGGTTAGGGTTTGGATTACATTTATGGTTGGGATTAGGTTTGGGATTAGGATTAGGGTTGTGTCAGGGTTAGGTTTGTGGTTAGAGTTATGGTTAGGCGTGTGTTGGGGTTATGGTTGTGGTTAGGGTTGGGATTAGGGTTAGGGGTGTGTTGGGTTAGGGGTGTGGTTAGGGTTATGGTTGGGATTAGGGTTAGGGGTATGTTGGGGTTAGGGCTGGAGTTAGAATTGGGGGGTTTCCACTGTTTAGGCACATCAGGGGTTCTCCAAACATGAAATGGTGTCGGATTTCAATTGTAGCCAATTCTGCGTTGAAAAAGTAAAACAGTACTCCTTCACTTCCTAGCTCTGCCGTGCGCCCAGTCAGTGGTTTACCCCCATATATGGGGTATCGGGGTACTCAGGACAAATTGGACAACATCTTTTGGGGTCCAATTTCTCCTGTTACCCTTGTGAAAATAAAAAATTGGGGGCTAAAAAATAATTTTTGTGGGGAAAAAATTATTTTTTTATTTTCACGGCTCTGCGTTATAAACTTTAGTAAAGCACTTGAAAGTTAAAAGTTCTCACAACACATCTAGATAAGTTCCTTGGCGGGGTCTAGTTTCCAAAATGGGGTCATGTGTGGGGGGTTTCTACTGTTTAGGTACATCAGGGGCTCTGCAAACGGAACGTGACACCCGCAGACCATTCCATCAAAGTCTGCATTCCAAAATGGCGCTCCTTCCCTTCCAAGCTCTGCCTTGAGCCCAAACAGTGGTTCCCCCCCACATATTGGGAATCAGCATACTCAGGACAAACTGTACAACAACTTTTGAGGTCCAATTTCTCCAGATACTCTTGGGAAAATAAAAATTGGGGGGCGAAAATATCATTTTTGTGGAAAAAAATATGATTTTTTAATTTCACAGCTCTACGTTATAAACTTCTGTGAAGCACTTGGGGGTTCAAAGTGCTCACCACACATATACACATATAGATAAGTTCCTTGGGGGGTCTAGTTTCCAAAATGATGTCACTTGTGGGGGTTTCCAGTGTTTAGGCACATCAGGGGCTCTCCAAACGCGACATGGCGTCCAATCTCATTTCCAGCCAATTCTGCATTGAAAAAGTCAAACTTGCCTTCAAAGTTCTGTCGTGCACCCAACAGTGGTTTACCCCCACATATTGGGTATCAACTGATTCAGGACAAATTGCACAACAACTTTGGCAGTCTATTTTCTCCTGTTACCAGTGGGAAAATAAAAATTTAGGGGCAAAACTATCATTTTTGTGGAAAAAATGATTTTTTATTTTCACGGCTATCTGTTATAAACGTCTGTAAAGCACTTGGGGGTTTAAAGTGTTCACCACACATGTTTAATTTTTTTGGGGGGTCTAATTTCCAAAATGGTGTCACTTGTGGGGGGTTTCTACTGTTTAGGCACATCAGGGGCTCTCCAAACGCAACATGGCGCTCAATCTATTCCAGCCAATTCTACATTGAAAAAGTCAAACGATGCTCCTTCCCTTCCGAGCTCTGCCGTGTACCCAAACAGTGGTTTACCCCCACATATGGGGTATTGCGATATTCAGGAGAAATTGCACAACACATTTTGTGGTTCATTTTCTAGTTTTACATTTGTGAAAATAAAAAAAACTGGTTCTGAAATAAAATGTTAGTGACAAAAATTTAAATGTTCATTTTTTCCTTCCACATTGCTTCAGTTCCTGTGAAGCACGTAAAGGGTTAATTAACTTTTTGAATGTGGTTTTGAGCACCTTGAGGGTTGCAGTTTTTAGAATGGTGTCACTTTTGGTATTTTTTGCCATGTACACCCCTCAAAGTTACTTCAAATATGATGTAGTCCCTAAAAAAAATGGTGTTGTAAAAATAAGAAATTGCTGGTCAACTTTTAACCGTTATAACTTCCTAACCAAAAAAAAATTGTTTCCAAAATTGTGCTGATGTAAAGTAGACATGTGGGAAATGTTATTTATTTAGAATTTTTTGTGACATATCTCTCTGATTTAAGGGCATAAAAATTCAAAGGTTGAAAATTGCAACATTTTTAAAATTTTCACCATATTTCCGTTTTTTCATAAATAAACGCAAGTAATATTGAAGAAAAGTTACCACTAACATGAAGTACAATATGTCACAACAGAACAGTCTCAGAATCAGCGAGATCCGTTAAAACGTGCCAAAGTTAGGGTATGTTTCCACGGGGTGTATTCGGTCAGGATTTGCAGAGTCCAGATGTTACAGCATAGTGGAGAGGATTTTATGAAATCCCATCTCCACTATGTGTGCAAGGCCACATCCGGCGGCCCTGTGTATCCGGACATGCGGCACATCTTTACCGACCGCAGCATGTCTATTTATCTATCACCCCACTATATGGGATCCATGGATCTATGACGCATGTTACTGCTATCATTTTGATATTTTGATCTCTGTATGTATATCTTGTACCTATATTCACATTTACTTGGATATGATGGACACTGTTCTTATAGGGGATTGATTAAGGAGCACTGGCATGGGTGGATCCATACTATATGTGGGATGTTAATCATGTGGCCAGTATAATCATGGTGGCATCATTAGGGGCTAGAGGTGAATATTACCAATGTGTATCCTGCATATATTGCACAGTCCTTATTGGATTGAGCAATGCATTACACCTGTGAAATAACATATTAGTTCAACTTAGGATCTAGACATTGGAATGTACAGCGCTTGCCCTTTTACTTGTTTTTTGCCCCTTTTCAGTATGACCACTACAGCACGAGCGCATGCTCACTGTGGCCGGGTCAGGGATGCATCTCTTCTGCTTCCAGGCAGTAAGGCGGCTGGTCTCCTGACGTCACGAGGGATTTCCCTCTGACCCGCCCTGTGACATGAGAGGCTGGGGGAGTGGGGTCGATACACGGCCCAGGACTCAGTGCACATGTGCCAATTATGGCGCTAATTATGTAAACATATGTGCTGCACACATTTAAGGATCAGGGTTGACAGACAGAGCCACAGCCCCCCGAGGAAGCCCACGCGAAACGCGTGTTGGGGCTGCTCCAGGACATATATATACCAACAGGCAATATGTGTAAGCAGTACTTGGCAGAGCGTGATTGTTTGTTCTTAGAGTAGTTTTGTTGGTGAAGGGATTTAGTTTGAGCGATCGTTGCTCTCCCATACGAAGCCTCCTTTCCCTGGGGACACTATACACACTGTATGTATGATATATGCATTTTGCACTTTTTCAGTTTATGGCACTTTATTGTCTGCGTACCCAGCCTGTGATTTTGCTATTGGGAGGGTTACGTCCTTTACACAGAAGTTCTCATTATTCTTTGTCTTCATAAGCTGTTTTAAGTGTGACTTGTGTGTTTCTCAATAAAATTGTGGATTTTAGAAATTAAGTATATTTGGACTATTACTCCGCATGCATCTGTAGGATCTACCTATTTGAGGAGTGTCCTTTATGTTATGGAAATGGAGTCCCTTTAAGGCCACGTTCACACTTTGCAGTTTTTCCCGCGGATCCGCGGCGATTTTGATGCTGCGGGTCCGCAGCAGTTTCCATAGCGTTTACATTAACATGTAAACCCTATGGAAACCGCAAACCGCTGTGCACATGCTGCGGGAAAAACCGCGCAGAAACGCAGCGGTTTAAAACCCGCAGCATGTCACTTCTTTGTGCAGAATCGCTGTGATTCTGCACACATAGGAATGCATTGAACCGCTTACTTCCCGCATGGGGCTGTGCCCACGTTGCGGGAAGTAAGCGGCTAATGTGCGGTTGCTACCCGGGGTGGAGGAGAGAAGACTCTCCTCCAGGCCCTGGGAAGCCTAAATAGTGTAAAAAAAAGAATTAAAATAAAAAATGATGCTATACTCACCTCTCAGCGCTGCACGTGGCCGCCCGGTCTCAGTTGCTGTGCGAGTAGGACCTGTGGTGACGTCGCGGTCACATGACCGTGATGACGCCACAGTCACATGACCGTGACGTCATGAAGGTCCTTCTCGGCACAGCATCTTTGGAACCGGAGCGCCGCGTGCAGCGCCGAGGAGATCCGGACATCGGAGGGTGAGTATAACCTTGTTTTATTATTTTTACCATTACTATTGATGCTGCATATTGCTGCATATGCAGCATCAATAGTATAGGAGTAATCCCGCAGCGGAAACCGCGGAACAAACCGCGATAAATCTGCAGGGATAACCGCAGCGGTTTTGCCCTGCAGATTTATCAATTCCGCTGCGGGAGAACCCGCAGAGGGACGCCGCAAAGTGTGAACGTGGCCTAAGAGGTATTGCACCTGAAAGACTTAGTGACATGTATTGGTGGTATTTGTTCTTAAGATAAATAACCCGGTTTATGAATACGATGCGGTGATTCTGCATGTGTTCAATGAACACATCCGGAATCACAGTGTGTGCAACAGGGAGCGGCGCTTTGGGCGGAACGGGATATCCGCTGCGTCCAAAGCGCAGAGCTTCTGGACCGTGGAAACATACCCTTATAACCTCATAAAGAGACAGTGGTCAGAATTGTAAAACTTGGCATGGTCATTAAGTACAAATTTGGCTCTGTCACTAAGGGGTTAAACAACCCCCACATGTATTCAAGCTGTCTAGCAGCCGCAAGTCATGCACACCGAAATACTCAGAGACCACCCGAGCATGCTAGGAGAAACCCGAGTAATGAACATACTAGCTCATCACTAGTCCTAATTAGGGTTGAGCGAAACAGATCGGACAAATTCAAAAATCGCCGACTTTCGGAAAAGTCCAGTTTCATGAAACCCGACCCGATCCTAGTGTGGGATCGGCCATCAGGTCGGCGATCTGCGTGCAAAAGTCACGTTTCGTATGACGCTTTCAGCGCCATTTTTCAGCCAATGAAGGAGGACGCATAGTATGGGCAGCTTGATGACATAGGTCTCGGTCCCCACCATCTTAGAGAAGGGCATGACAGTGATTGGCTTGCTTTCTGCAGCGTCACAGGGGCTATAAAGGGGCGTGCACGCCGACCGCCATCTTACTGCTGCCGAGCTGAGCATAGGGAGAGGTTGCTGCAGCTTCATCAGAAGAAGGGATATAGTTAGGGAGGGAAGATTAACCCCCAAACTGCTTGTGCTGTAGCGATTTCCACTGTCCAACACCACCTTTTTTTGCAGGGACAGTGAAGGCTATATTTTTGTGCATCAGCTCTGTAGCTTATTAGGCTGCCTTATAAGGCTCCCTGATAGCTGCAATGCTGTTTGCACGCTGCTGTGCAAGCCAACTGCTTTTTTAAAAGCAAAAATCCTGTTGCTCCTTTCTGCACAGTTATCTTGTTTATTTGTCCACACTTTTGTGTGCAGCAGTCCTTTTTATTGCTGCCATACATGTCCTGAGATCATTGTAGGGAGATTGAAATTGTACTACAGTCCTTGTATTTTTTCATATATCTTCCAGCCACTTTCTGCCACTTACATTGTGTTGTTTTATACACTGGGCCTGAGTTTTGGTTCAGTCTCCAAAAAAAGTGAGATTCAAATTCTCACAAAGTGGATATACTTCAGTCCTGTTAGTTTGTCGTATGTCAGCCAGCCACTTTCTGCAACTTAGATTGCGTTGTTATATACACTGGGCCTGAGTTTTGGTTCAGTCTGCCAAAAAAAAAGTGAGATTCAAATTCTCACAAAGTGGATATACTTCAGTCCTGTTAGTTTGTCGTATATCAGCCAGCCCCTTTCTGCCACTTACATTGTGTTGTTTTATACACTGGGCCTGAGTTTTGGTTCAGTCTCCCCCCAAAAAAGGGAGATTTAAATTCTCAACAAGTTTATATACACTTTCTACCTTGTTTTACAGTACCATATAACGGTTGTTATTTTGGTTAGATTTTCCAAAAAATGAGGAAGTTTGGTGGAAGAGCCCGTGGGCGGTGGTTGCCAGCTGGTACTGATGGTGGTGATGGTGCATCTGGTGGTAGTGGCAAAAGCACAATAGCACCTAAGGCTGGAGGTGTTGAGCCAGCGTCCTAGTCTGGCTGCACAAGGCCTCGAAGGCTCCCTTATCTGGGAGTAGGAAAACAGCTTTTAAAGCCGGAGCAGCAGGAAAAAGTTTTGGCTTTCCTTGCTGACCCTGCTGAAAGTCAGGTTCCCCTTCCCGCATACTATACCACCTTACATGGTATAAAAAGGAGGAAGGTGCAGATGAAAGTGCAGGTTCCTTCATCAGGTGGGGGGGCTTACTCATTGGCGATGTCATTGGCAAAGGGCCCCTCATAGTACGCAAAAGTGTCTCTGACAGTGGGAGGCGCCACCCGCCGTCAAACACACCGCCGTACTATGAGGGGCTCTGTGCCAGTGACGTCGCCAACGAGTATGCCCCCCCACCTGATGAAGGAACCTGCACTTTCATCTGCACCTTCCTACGAACAAATGGCCCCCCCCTGCTTGCTCAGGATCACAGCACTTGCAAAGTTGAAATACTTACCTCTCCCTGCTCCACCGCCGTGACGTATTCCGCGTTTCCTGGGCCCACGAAAATCTTGAGGCAGCCCTACCCCCCCACAACTTTAGCCAAATGATCCCCAGTTTTCAATGCCTAACTATTATTATAAAGTAAATTAAGATTGACAAGCTTAAGTAATAAGAATTGATGTTTTTGGCATTAAAATGGGCACTGTAGGTGTTTTCCTGTCCTCCACTCACTGCCGACTTTGATTCCCCATTGACTTGCATTGGGTATCGTGTTTCAGTCGGCCCCCGACTTTTCGCAATAATCGGCCGATTTCACCCGACCCGACTTTTGACAAAGTCGGGTTTCGCGAAACCCGACTCGATCCGAAAAAAGTAAAAGTCGCTCAACTCTAGTCCTAATACATTTTGCTTTTACTTCAAATGCTTCTCTAAATGAATGGGGGGAAATTTGCCAAAATAGAAAAATCTTCTATAAAGCTTTTCCAGAAGGGTGGAAGTTGTTATAACAGCAAAGGGGCAACTGTATTAATGTCTATTGATTTAGAATAGGATGTCTTCAAAGCTCCTCTAGATGTAATATGTTGGTGTCCCAATATCTTTGACCTTATTCTGTTTATGCTGAAGTCAGAGTCACTACACAAAGACCAATATTACCAATATCCTACAATATACAGTGGGGCAAAAAAGTATTTAGTCAGTCAGCAATAGTGCAAGTTCCACCACTTAAAAAGATGAGAGGCATCTGTAATTTACATCATAGGTAGACCTCAACTATGGGAGACAAACTGAGAAAAAAAAATCCAGAAAATCACATTGTCTGTTTTTTTATCATTTTATTTGCATATTCTGGTGGAAAATAAGTATTTGGTCAGAAACAAAATTCCATCTCAATACTTTGTAATATATCCTTTGTTGGCAATGACAGAGGTCAAATGTTTTCTGTAAGTCTTCACAAGGTTGCCACACACTGTTGTTGGTATGTTGGCCCATTCCTCCATGCAGATCTCCTCTAGAGCAGTGATGTTTTTGGCTTTTCGCTTGGCAACACGGACTTTCAACTCCCTCCAAAGGTTTTCTATAGGGTTGAGATCTGGAGACTGGCTAGGCCACTCCAGGACATTGAAATGCTTCTTACGAAGCCACTCCTTCGTTGCCCTGGCGGTGTGCTTGGGATCATTGTCATGTTGAAAGACCCAGCCACGTTTCATTTTCAATGCCCTTGCTGATGGAAGGAGGTTTGCACTCAAAATCTCACGATACATGGCCCCATTCATTCTTTCATGTACCCGGATCAGTCGTCCTGGCCCCTTTGCAGAGAAACAGCCCCAAAGCATGATGTTTCCACCACCATGCTTTACAGTAGGTATGGTGTTGGATGGATGCAACTCAGTATTCTTTTTCCTCCAAACACGACAAGTTGTGTTTCTACCAAACAGTTCCAGTTTGGTTTCATCAGACCATAGGACATTCTCCCAAAACTCCTCTGGATCATCCAAATGCTCTCTAGCAAACTTCAGACGGGCCCGGACATGTACTGGCTTAAGCAGTGGGACACGTCTGGCACTGCAGGATCTGAGTCCATGGTGGCGTAGTGTTTTACTTATGGTAGGCCTTGTTACATTGGTCCCAGCTCTCTGCAGTTCATTCACTAGGTCCCCCCGCGTGGTTCTGGGATTTTTGCTCACCATTCTTGTGATCATTCTGACCCCACGGGGTGGGATTTTGCGTGGAGCCCCAGATCGAGGGAGATTATCAGTGGTCTTGAATGTCTTCCATTTTCTAATTATTGCTCCCACTGTTGATTTCTTCACTCCAAGCTGGTTGGCTATTGCAGATTCAGTCTTCCCAGCCTGGTGCAGGGCTACAATTTTGTTTCTGGTGTCCTTTGACAGCTCTTTGGTCTTCACCATAGTGGAGTTTGGAGTCAGACTGTTTGAGGGTGTGCACAGGTGTCTTTTTATACTGATAACAAGTTTACACATGAGCCATTACTACAGGTAATGAGTGGAGGAAAGAGGAGACTCTTAAAGAAGAAGTTACAGGTCTGTGAGAGCCAGAAAACTGGATTGTTTGTTTCTGACCAAATACTTATTTTCCACCAGAATATGCAAATAAAATGATAAAAAAACAGACAATGTGATTTTCTGGATTTTTTTTTCTCAGTTTGTCTCCCATAGTTGAGGTCTACCTATGATGTAAATTACAGACGCCTCTCATCTTTTTAAGTGGTGGAACTTGCACTATTGCTGACTGACTAAATACTTTTTTGCCCCACTGTACGGCCCAAATAATACCCGGCCATAGCTTGACCAATATACCATAACTACTCAATAGTACCACGATTCTGTGACTGAGACACAATCAGTGTAGAAAGACAGATATTGCGACCACACAGTAACCATATAATTGGGGGTGGATTAAGAATAGCCAGGGCCCCGGGCTGTTAACATTGCATGCCCTCCCCCCTCAGTACCTGATGTGTCATGTGACATGTCACATGATTCCCTTGAGAGAACATGTGATAGGTTACATGATTAAAGGGCCACTGTCACCCCCCTCCAGCCGTTATAAACTAAAAGAGCCACCTTGTGCAGCAGTAATGCTGCATTCTAACAAGGTGGCTCTTTTAGTTTTAGGTTCAAGTATACCCCAAATAAAGCGTTTTTATACTTAGCCACAATTCCTGTCTCTAGCCAGGGAGGCGGGTCCTCACTCCCCAGCTTGGCCAGCTCCTCTGCCGTCACTCCAATCTCCCTGCGCTTTCGGCGCCGCCCCCTCAGCACTGTTATCGTTTCAAAACCGGCGCCTGCGCTGTGTACTGGTGTCCTGTGCAGACGCAGTAAGCTCTGGCCGTCTGATGTCCCAGCCAGGCTTGCACACTGCGCCTGTGCGGGCATTGCGGCCAGCCACCATTGGAATCCCCGCCCCGCACTGTGTTATGCATTATGCACAGTGCGGGGCGGGGATTCCAAAGGTGGCGGGCCGCAATGCCCGTGCAGGCGCAGTGTGCAAGCCTGGCTGGGACATCAGACGGCCAGAGCTTACTGCGTCTGCGCAGGACACCAGTACACAGCGCAGGCGCCGGTTTTGAAACGATAACAGCGCTGAGGGGGCGGCGCCGAAAGTGCAGGAAGATTGGAGTGACGGCAAAGGAGCTGGCCAAGCTGGGGAGTGAGGACTCGCCTCCCTGGCTAGAGACAGGAATTGTGGCTAAGTATAAAAATGCTTTATTTGGGGTATACTTGAACCTAAAACTAAAAGAGCCACCTTGTTAGAATGCAGCATTACTGCTGCACAAGGTGGCTCTTTTAGTATATAACGGCTGGAGGGGGGTAACAGTGGCTCTTTAACAAACAGGAGCTCTGGTGCACATCTGTAGGTGCAAAAAACAGAGAGAGCGTTGTGTGTAGCAATATTTATTTCCCTTGTGCACAGAGCTATACATCATAGAGGATGCTATGTAATAAGAAATGGCACTACATAGAGAAAGAGTATGCTATATTTAAAAAAAGGTGAATGCTTTATAATAAGGGACAGCGCTATACTGTATATAATGGGATGTTATATAATATGAAACGGATCGCTCAGTGAGCATTGTCCATGTAAAGATACCTCTATACAGTACCCCTACAAAGAATAAATATTTATATCCAGTAATTAACCGCTGAGTTTGCTGCACTGATCATCGCACCCTTGAAAACAAAAAGTCACATAAATGTACACATTTGTGTCCTTAATAAGAAATCCCCCACTGTGCCGCTGAATACAGACATGCACCCACCATTAATATATACTTAGCTTTTATGTAACCCACCAGTCAAAATGTACATTGGTAATTCACCACTGTGCCGCCCTCCTGCTTGCTTCATATGGATGACGCGTCCCTGCATCATCCACACAGTCTCCTCGGCACCACACTCCAGCGCAGGTGTGCTTCTCTGCCCTCTTGAGCAAAGTACTGCACACTGCCCTCGACAGGGCAGAAAAGTACGCCTGCGCAGGAGCGCTGTGCCTAGGAGACTGTGTGGATGATGGAGGATGGTATCACAAGCAGATGGGAGGCGTCGGACCAAGAAGAACGACAACCATCGGACCGGACTGCCCTGCAGGTGAGTATGATAAAAGTTATTTTTCTCCTCTTACAGGTCAGGTTGGAATGCGGTATATCAGGCCTGAAAGGTGCTGGCCAAAACTGGTGACAGGTTCCCTTTAAATCAGAGAGTCATATCGCACAAAATAGTTAATAAATTACATTCCCCACATGTCTACATTACATCAGCTAAATTTTGGAAACATTTTTTTTTTGTTAGGACGTTATAAGGGTTAAAAGTTGACCAGCGATTTCTCATTATTCCAAGAAAATTTACAAAACCATTTTTTTAGGGACCAACTCACATTTAAAGTGACTTTGGGGGGTCAATATAACAGAAAATCAGGAGAAAATGGACCACAAAATTTGTTGTGCAATTTCTCCTGAGTACGCCGATATGCACTGTTTGGGCGCATGGCAGGGCTCAGAAGGGAGGGAGCACTGTTTGACTTTTTGAATGCAAAAATGTCTGAAATCAATGGCAGGCGCCATGTCGCGTTTGGAGTCCCCCTGATGCACCTAAACAGTGGAAACCCCCCCAATTATAACTCTAACCCTAACTCCAACACACCTATAACCCTAATCCCAACCCTAACCATAATCCTAACCACACAACCCTAACCCCAACCCTACCCCTAAACCTTAGCTCCAACACTAAACCTAGCCCAACCCTAACCTTAGCTCTAACCCGAACCCTATCGCTATCCTCAAACCTCACCCTAGCCCAACCCTAACACTAGCTCTAACCCTAGCTCCAACACTAAACCCAGCACAACCCTAACCTTAGCCCCAACCCTAACCCTAATGGAAAAAAATACATTTTTTTAATTTAATTATTTTTACCTAACTAAGGTGGTGATAAAGGGGTGTTTGATTTACTATTTTTTTATTTTGATCACTGTGATAGGGTCTATCAAAGTGATCACAGTAAACCAATAGAAAAAATCTATTGTTGACGGGAGCCAGCTGGCAGATCTCAACGGGTGCACTGCGCCTGCCATTTTCTTCCAGGGAAGAAGATGCCAAGGGCCGGAGGACAGGATCGGGGGATGCATGAGGTGTCGGAGGTACCGGGGAGGCTTGGGTGACCCCATTTCTCTCTCCTCTGATGTGATAGATCATGTCAGAGGAAAGAGAAATAAATGGGAAATCAGTATTTTTCTTTTTTTTGCGGTTGCCGTTATTACGTGAATAACGGTGATCACAACACTGGGGACGGTAAAAACCTACCAGAATTGGGGATAGCCGAGACCCTGGATATTTTCTGACGCTGGAGGGCGCTATATCATAATTTCTCAGTGCCATTAAAAAGCGGCGCTGAGGAATAAGTACCCTTAACTGTCGACGTTAAAAGGTGTATCAGCGGTCGGTCATTAAGGGGTTAAAATACCAAGATTAGAAACTGCTAGTAACTAAAAGTAAAGCAAAAAGTGTTTTCCCCAATATATATTTCCTCGTATCTACCATATCATCAGCGGACTAGGAAACTGTGGACTCCCCACTCTTCCTATTCTCCATTTAAAAAAGTTACCCACTACTGGATGGACAACTCTTGTTGTGAATTCTGCTCTTGGGCTCCCTCCGGTGGTTGTAAGTGGTAGCGCTGCTATCTCTGAATCACAGCATTTATCAGGTGTGTTCACTTTTTGCAATTTTGACTGGGCTATTTAGTCTTGCTTCACCCTTTAGTCAGTGCCAGTTGTCCATTGTTCCTGGAGGATTCACATCCCTGCCTGGTCTCTTCTGCTTTGCAGTTCTTTTCAACAAAGATAAGTTCTGGCCTTGATTTTTGCTGTCCACATGTTGTGGCCTTATTGTTCAGTTCTTTTCCATGTTTTTGTCTTGTCCAGCTTGGTCTGTATAAGGATTTGTTTAGCCAAGCTGGTATCTCTGGAGATGCAGATATACCCTCCATATCTTTAGTTAGCTGTGGAGATTTTGTATTTTCTGTGGTGGATATTTTCTAGTGTTTTAATACTGACCGCATAGTACTCTGTCCTATCCTTTCTATTTAGCTAGAAGTGGCCTCCTTTGCTAAATTCTCATTTCAGTCTGTGTATGTTTTTTCCCTCTCCTCTCACAGTCAATATTTGTGGGGCTGTCTATCCTTTGGGGATTTTCTCTGAGGCAAGATAGTTTTCCCTTTTCTATCTCTAGGGGTAATTAGTCCTCCGGCTGTGTCGAGATGTCTAGGGAGCGCTAGGTACATTCCACGGCTACTTCTAGTTGCGGTGTTAAGTTCAGGGTCTGCGGTCAGTACAGGTACCACCTTCTCCAGAGTACGTCTCATGCTGCTCTTAGGCCACCAGATCAGAACAAACTCTAGCTTAAATACTTCAGGACCCCAATAAAATAAAGAGTGTATATACTCACCTCTTGCAGCGGGGCCATTTTAACGATGTCAGTGCCACTGTTCCCAGAGTGTGACATGACTTGGGTCATGTGCCGGCTAGAGCCAATGAGCAGCCACTGTTTGGCTGCAGCCTTTAGTATTTTATCAGAGCCGATATCCTCCGTGATGGGATATTGGATGAGCAAAAGACAAAGAGAGGCCAATTCATTGCTTGCAGCCGGCACATGATGCAGGAAGTTCCGTCACTTTCTGGTTACAGCGGTGATGATATTGCTGGAATGGTGGTGCTGCAGGAGGTGAGTATAGAATATTTTCAAATTAATTCAGGTCCAAAAGTGACTAAGCAGGAACTGGCTAGTAGTGGAAACCCCTCTATTGTTATGATTTGGCAGCACATGGACGACTAAACTGCTAACAATAATAGCTAATAATAGCTCAATGTTCTTTTAAGGACAGGATTTGTTATGCAATTTCCCCAACATGCAGTGCATCTACTAATTCTAAAAAAAATATTGACACCATATCTTGTTGACTTTCTGGCAGATTATTTCAGAACTATATCTTGATGAGTAAGTTTAAAGACATACTGTATATTGGCACTAACAGACAATATATAATTTTTTTTTAATGATGAGCCGGCTGGCTGTCCGTCAGTGCCGGGACGAAGTATTTTGGTGCCTAAGGCAGATGAAGCCAATGCCCCCCCCCTCTTCACCCCAAAGCAAAGGCTCACAAACTAAGGAAACAGGAACCCTAATGCACATCCCCTTGCTCCTTCCAATGGGTTAGGTAGCAAACTCTGATGACCACTTCCACTATAATTGTTATTTTTTCTCTGATCGCCCATGACGGCACCACGGAGAGAGGGGATCCGCCCACCAAGGACAGGAAGCCTACGGATAAAAAGGCGGTACCACTCTCCCGCATCCGTTGGTTTCCTGTCCTTGATGGGAGACCTATGGACTTACCAGATCGACGTGGGAATTCCGGGGCCATCTAGTCCGGTTCAGGCAGCTGGGGTCCCTCTGCCTCGGCTAAGGTGGTGACCCGAAGCGCCACCGCGAAGGGCTAGTGGGCCTCTAGGGTGTGCGGGGGAGGTGACAAGGAGTTCGCGGTCACCTCCCCAGGTAAGATGCAGCAGGCAACATCCAGGGGGGTCCCTCTGTGGTTGCGGGAGGTGCGTCGCGGCCCTCCCCAAAAACATGCATCAGTCTGCACACTGCACCGCCATCGGGCGTGCAGAGCCGCGCAGTAGGGACTGCATAGGACCGGAGGCGCCGGTCAGCAGCGCCATATATGCACTCCCGGCGCCATCTTGGTGCGGGACGCTTCTGCGCATGCGCCGCTTAAGCCCGACTGCGCAGGCGCCGGCGTTCGGCGCTCCTCGCCATCAGCCGGGCGCTACTGCGCAGGCGCCGACGTTCGGCCATCAGCTGGGCGCTACTGCGCAGGCGCCGGCGTTCGGCGCTCCTCGCCATCAGCCGGGCGCTACTGCGCAGGCGCGGATGTAAAAAAAAAAAAAAAAAAAAAAAAAACGGCGCGAAGGCTTTAAATGAGGAAAGTTACTTCCTCCTAGCGGCTCCACAATATATCAGCAGAAGCCTCAAAAAAAGCTACTTGCAAGAGTGTTGTCAAAGCAGTAACCGCAGAGCAGCAATATGAGCGACCCGGCATCTCCCTTGCCAGAATCATCTCCACCTATAGCAGCGCCACAGCAGCAGCAGCAGCAAAAAAGGCGACAGCAGCGCCAGGACACCAGCAACGAACGCCAGAGGTCCCAACGCAGTAAGGGGTCCAGTACGGCGTCGGGGAAAAAGCCTGAGGCGGAGAATCCCCAATCGGTATTTATGGGTCCTGGAGGTGGTAAGTGGATCTTCGTGAAAGTCAGAGACAGTAAGGTTATTATTTGTCTCTTTTAGGGGAGGAAGAGCGTAGGCAAAACAAAGCATAAAATTTGTGCCATCTGTAGAGAAGATCTTCCACCTGCCTGGGAGAAGACGCTGTGTAACACTTGCATACAGCAGACAGTATCTGAAAGTCTGCCAGGGTTTGCAACCGACTTAAAAAACCTGATTAAAGAGCAAGTAGAAGACACCCTTAGATCCCTAAAAAAGGGGAAAAAACGGAGAAAGACCAAGGATAGGTCTCCATCTCCGGTCTCAATATCTGACAGCGACAGTGCGAGCTCAGTATCCTCCTCCTCCTCCTCCTCATCTGCATCATCCACTTCTTCCTCGGGGGGGCACAACTGTTTCCCACTAGAGGACACCGATGGCCTCATAAAGGCGGTGAGAAGTACTATGGGGTTAGTAGACTCCCACCCCAAAAAATCGGTACAGGACATCATGTTCGGGGGCCTAGAACAAAAAAAGAGGAGAGTTTTTCCACTTAATGATGCAATTGCGGCTTTAATCAAAAAAGAATGGAAAAAGCCCATGAAAAAGTCTCTCTTGACTCCCAAAAGGAAATACCCTTTTGGGGATGAATCCTGCTCCTTTTGGGAAAAAGCCCCCAAATTAGATGTGGCTATAGCCAAAGCATCAAAAAAATTCGCACTCCCGTTTGAAGACATGGGGGTACTAAAAGACCCTATGGACAAGAAGGCGGACGCCTTCCTCAAAGGTTCTTGGGAGGCAGCAGGGGGGGGCTTAAAACCTGCAGTAGCAGCGGCGTGTACATCTCGCTCCCTAATGATTTGGCTAAACCAACTAGAGGGTCAATTAAAAGGGAAGACTTCCCGAGACTCAATACTGAATACTTTACCAGTGATGAGGGGAGCCGCGGCTTTCCTGGCTGACACCTCGGCCGACTCAATCAGACTAGCCGCTAGGTCAGCAGCACTGGCTAATGCGGCCAGGCGCGCCCTCTGGCTTAAAAACTGGCCAGGCGACCTCCAAACTAAGACAAGACTGTGTACCATCCCCTGTGAAGGAGAATTCTTGTTCGGTTCCACTTTAGATGACATTTTAGAAAAAGCTGGGGACAAGAAAAAGTCCTTTCCTCCCTTGGGCCTCCCCTCTTACCGGAAGCCCTTTCGGAGCAAGAGGTTTTTCCGAAAGAACCCGGGGAGAGGCCAGGGGAAATGGGAGGATAAGAGGAACAAAAACAAGGGGTTTATCTTTAATAAAAACCCCAATGATAACAAGAAACCTCCGCAATGAAGGTTCGCCCCAGGTGGGAGGGAGGCTGTCTCGCTTTCTCCCAGCCTGGAAAAAGATTTCCTCCAGTCAATGGATACTGAACATTATAGAATCAGGACTGAGGTTAACATTCAAGAGATACCCTCGTCCCTCTTTTACGATGACATCTACAAGGTCTTCGGCAGAAGAGCAGCTGGCACTAGAAAGAGAAGTCATCGGGTTAGTAGAAAAGAGAGTCCTCCTGGAGGTCCCCCCTCAAGAAAGAGGACAAGGATACTATTCCCCTCTATTTCTGAGAAGAAAACCAGACGGGTCTTTCAGAACCATCATAAATCTGAAAAGTCTAAACAACTACTTAGAGGTTCAGGCATTCAAAATGGAAACGATAAAGTCATCTATCAAAATGCTGTTTCCTCAATGCTTCATGGTGGTTCTAGACCTAAAGGACGCATATTATCACGTCCCAATACACAAGGATCACCAAAGATTCCTCAGGATGGCGGTTCACATCAGAGGAGTCCTAAGCCACTTCCAGTTCTCAGCTCTGCCTTTTGGTCTAGCCATAGCCCCGAGGATTTTCACAAAACTGATTGCGGAGGTAATGGCCCACCTCAGAGAAGAAAATACCTTAATCGTACCATATCTGGACGATTTTCTGGTAATAGGCTCCTCCCCGCAGCACTGCGAGCATCAACTGGCAATTGTGATTCATTCCCTAAAAGAACTAGGCTGGCTAATAAACATAGAAAAATCCAGACTAATACCTTCTCAAGTTCAGGAGTACCTAGGTCTCACCCTAGACTCCATAAAAATGGAATGTCGGCTACCGGAGAACAAAATACAAAAACTAAAAAGTTTAGTTTCGAGGGTTCAATCTCTCCCCTCCATAACACTCCGTCAGGGTATGTCCCTCCTAGGCTCCATGACCTCTTGCATCCCCGCAGTCCAGTGGGCCCAATTACATTCGAGAGACCTCCAATGGCAGATATTGTCAGAACAAACCCGTCTAGGAGAGCATTTAGACGGGCGGTTAATTCTATCTCCTCGTACCAGCCACTCTCTGACATGGTGGAAATCGCAGGAAAATCTTTCCCAGGGGGTCCCGTGGGTAATTCAGATCTCAAAAGTCCTAACTACGGACGCAAGCCCCTCAGGGTGGGGAGCTCATCTAGACGATCTGGTAGCCCAGGGCACCTGGTCTCCGTCCCTAGCAGAAAAATCCTCCAATATGAAGGAACTTCTGGCAGTCAAATTTGCCCTTCAGAAATTCTTAAAAGTCCTTCACTCTCATCATGTAAGAGTGATGTCGGACAACCGGGTGGTAGTATCTTACCTCAATCACCAGGGGGGCACCCGTTCCAAAAATCTAATGGAAGTGACCAACTCAATCCTGCAAATAGCCGAGAGCAACCTCCTATCCATAACAAGTCTACACATAAAAGGGGTAGACAACTACAAAGCGGACTTCCTCAGTCGGTCCAGCCTAAAACAAGGAGAATGGGAACTGAATCAGGCAATATTTACCCAGATCACAGAGAAATGGGGGGTTCCCAAAATAGATCTCTTTGCGAGTCACCTAAACAAAAAAGTAACCTCCTTTTGCTCCCTATCTCCCCTGGGGAACCCAGTAGTTGTGGACGCTTTCCTGATGTCTTGGAGCCATCATCTGCTCTATGCCTTTCCTCCTCTCATTCTGATTCCAGCGGTGCTGAGGAAGATTCGGGAGGACGGGGCGCTGGTTATCTTAATTGCCCCGTTCTGGCCGAAGAGACCTTGGTTCTCATGGATGAGGAAGATGTCAATGTCCGACCCCTGGGTATTACCAGACCTTCAGGATCTATTGTCGCAGGGCCCAGTCTGTCATCCAAGAGTCAGGAACTTGCACTTGACAGCTTGGCTCTTGAAAGGAAGCTGCTAAAAGACAGGGGGTTCTCCCCAGGGCTAATCTCAACCTTATTACAAAGTAGGAAGCCAGTTACAACGAAACAATATGGCAAGATATGGAAAAAGTTTCTGTCTTCATCAGGTGAAAAAATAGGGAAAGAAATTCCCCTTAATTCCATATTAGAATTCCTACAAAATGGGTTGGAGATGGGGCTGGCCACTAGTACCTTGAAAGTTCACGTGGCAGCATTGGGGGCCCTATTCAATTTTGATTTAGCTTCAAATAGGTGGGTCGCTAGATTCATAAAAGCAGCAGGAAGATCAAGGCCTCTTCCGATAAAAATCGTTCCTCAATGGGACTTAAACTTAGTCCTTAAAGCCCTGACCAGTCCACCATTCGAACCATTACACGAAGTTTCAATAAAAAACCTATCTCTCAAAACCGCTCTGTTAGTCGCCCTCACTTCTGCCCGTAGGGTCAGCGACTTACAGGCTCTTTCGGCTAACCCTCATTACACACAATTTCTAGAGGATAGGGTCATTTTAAAAACAGACCCAGCATATCTCCCGAAAGTGGCATCAAAATTCCACAGATCTCAAGAGATTTCTCTCCCTTCCTTCTGTCCCAACCCTGTAAACAAGAAGGAACAAACATTACATACACTAGATGTACGAAGATGTCTCTTACGCTACCTAGAAGTCACTAAGGAGAGTAGGGAGGATGCTTCTCTGTTTGTGTGTTTCCAGGGTCCCCGGAAGGGGAAAAAAGCATCGAAAGCCACAATAGCAAGATGGATTACGGATGCCATCAGTCTTTCATACTCAGCAAGTGGGATGTCCGTTCCCGGGGAGGTTAAAGCGCACTCAACAAGGGCAGTGGCATCTTCCTGGGCGGAGAAGGCCGGAGTTCCTATAGACCAGATATGTAGAGCTGCTACCTGGTCCTCACCATCTACATTCTATAGGCACTATAGATTGGACCTAAACTCCTCTTCGGACCTTACCTTCGGTAAAAGGGTTCTGGAAGCGGTGGTCCCTCCCTGAATGTACTATCTATGCATTTCTCTCCGTGGTGCCGTCATGGGCGATCAGAGAAAAATATAGTTCTTACCGATAACGGTATTTCTCTGAGCCCATGACGGCACCCGTACATTCCCTCCCTTCACTTATGGGTGCTCACATTAAATAGTGCCATAATTTATTCATAGTTTATTAATAGTTTTAAAGTCACGCGGTATCTCGTTATGCTAAACAGTTAAAGCTAACAAATGTTTTAGTAGTCTCCCATCATTTTCTATGTAAAACAACTGATGCGGGAGAGTGGTACCGCCTTTTTATCCGTAGGTTTCCTGTCCTTGGTGGGCGGATCCCCTCTCTCCGTGGTGCCGTCATGGGCTCAGAGAAATACCGTTATCGGTAAGAACTATATTTTTCACAATCTTTTTTAATCAAAAGTAAAAAAAAATGTGGTGTACTTTAAGGATGTGACTTAACAATGAGTGCAATTTCAAAGTTAGATACAGAATTAATCACTTTTTACTGACCATTTACACAATACAGAGGAAAAAATAGCGATATTCATCCCTGACATCCTATATTTTAAATGTAGAAGTCAAGGATAGTTATGGAAACTAATGAAGCATAACTATAATTGGGGCTATTTGGTTTCAATTAAAGTGTCCAGCATTTAGTAAATACTCTAATGGAAAATAAACAGACCCCAATTATAAATAAAGAGATAGGTCTGATGGTTTTGGCATCCGTCATGCGAAAAATACAGCTTGCACAAAACTGATGATGGTTCCGGTGATGTATTCGGCTCTGGTGTCATATTCATGTAGTGATGGTTGTTCTGGTAATGTATTCATGTAGTGATCATGATTCTGGTTATATGTGTATCACCAGAACCATCATCAGTACATGAATACAAAGCCAAAATCATCATCAGTACATAACTAGAACACCAGAGCCATTAATTGTTCATGATTTTGGCACCAGAAACATCATCAGTAAATAAATAAGTCACCAGAACCACCATCAGTACATGAATATGTCACAGAACCACCATTAGTGTAGTGCCTGTGTCCCTACATGCTTACCACCTCCCATGGCTTGGATGCTGAGTTAGTCACCGCCACTGTCCCACACTTCCTCCTCCTCCTACTGCTGCTGAACGGGGTTTGCGCATGGCTTGGAAATCCCCAGGCACTGTAATCCTGCCCTTTTAAAGGGATGACGAGTGTTGTTCTACAGTGTCCCCCCTCAAGTAGGCAGGAGGTGGCGTCTTAGGCAGGTGCCTACCCCTTGTCCTGGCCCCGTGGTTACTCCTGCCTTTCACTATGTACTGTGTTGTGAACTCTGTTTTTGGGCTCCCTCTAGTGGTCACAAGCGGTACTGTGTAGTGTTGTCTTTCTGCAGGTTGGCAGCATCAGCTGGTTCGTTATCCTTGGTTGGTTTCTTATTTAGTTCACCTGGATACTCAGTTCCTTGCCTGCTCTCAATGTATTCAGTGCTCTTCAGATTCCTTGTGACTACCTTGCTCCCAGTCTCTCCAAGACAAGCTAAGTTTTTGTTTGATCATTTTTTGATTATCAGCATTTATTATGTTTTTAGTCCAACTCGCTAAAATGTGATTTCCTCGCTTGCTGGTTGCTCTAGGGGACTGAGTTTCTCCCCCCCACTCCGTTAGTTGGTGCGGGGGTTCTTGAAATCTCAGTGTGGATATTTTGTAAGGGTTTTTTACTGACCGCACAGACCCCTTTACTATTTTCTGCTATCTAGTATTAGTGGGCCTCATTTGCTAAATCTGTTTTCACCCCTGTGTATGTGCCTTCCTCTTACCTCACCGTTATTATATGTTGGGGGCTTCTATTTCTTTGGGGATTATTTCTCTGGAGGCAAGAGAGGTCTTTCTTTCTCTCTAGGGGTAGTTAGTTCCTCAGGCTGGCTCGAGACGTCTAGGATTTTTAGGCACGTTCACCGGCTACTTCTAGTGTGTTTGGATAGGTTCAGATTTGCGGTCAGTCCAGTTTGCCACCTCCCTAGAGCTTGTCCTATGTATGTTACTTAGCTGGAGTAATTTGTGATCCTCAACCACTAAGGATCATAACAGTACTGAGTGGCGACTGAAGCTGCGCCAGCTGCATCCCTATGACAGAAAGACTCAGGCTGCCAGAAGGTATAAAGTTAATTTCTTCCTGGTGGTGAGGCACTCTGTGTGGCAGCCACACAGCTTAAGAATGCTAATAACCTGTTGATTAACCCCATATCTGGGTAATAGTGTTTTTTTCACATGACAGGTTCCCTGAAACCACCAAACCCCTGTCCCCCGGCTGCAGTTTTTTTTTTTTTTTTTAAAGTTATTTTCTGTGCCTACTCCAGTCCATTGCTAAGTATCTGCCGCTTCTCCCAGAGTATGATATTATCTGCAACGTTAATGTCACATTGACTGCATCCAATCAATAATCTCAGCTTATACATTTCAACAAGGTTTTCTGGTTTTGGAAAACCTCTCTCCTCTGGCTGCTCTTCTTTACTCACCCTCTCCGGGTCCAGTGCTGAGTTGACACCACTTCAGGTGCGCTATTGTCTGCAACAGTGCTGACCTTACGCTAAGGCCGGGGTCACACTTGCGAGTGCATACATACATACATACATACATACATACGCGAGTCTCTCGCATCAATGCCCGCCACTGCCGCCGGCACTCGGGATCGGAGCGTGCGGCTGCATAGAAATACATGCAGCTGCACGCACTGGTCCCGAGTGCCAGCGGCAGTGCCTGGTATTGATGTGAGTTTCTCGCATTGCACACACAAGTGTGACCCCGGTCTAACAGAGCTGCAGCCAGTAACTGAGCTCAGCGGCTTTGCCCAAGTTGACAGCCCAAGCAGCTGAGAGCCTCTGAGCTCAGTTATTAGCTTCAGCGCTGTTGTTGTGAGGTCAGCACTGCAGGCAATAACACACTGGGAGCAGAGGCGAAGACTCAGCGCTGGACCCAGGGGTGGTGAGTAAAGCTCAGTTTGGTTTTACTTTTTTTTAAACAAGGTGCAGCCAGAGGAAAGGGGTTTTGCAAAATTGTAAAACCTCTTCACAATGTATCAATAAAAATGTATCATTTCTGACCTGCAATATATATATATATACTGTATATATATTGCAACATTGTACTTTAGCTCATGGAAGGAAAATATTTCTCTAGTCAGTAACAGATCTATAGTAGCTATACTACATGGTCCACCTACATTTTTAGGTGAGAAATAAAGGTGTGATACGTCACATCTATGAGAAGGTAAGTGGAAGGAAATAAGCATGTGAGGAACAGTAAAACATCTACAGCAAAGTACAGTAATGCCACAAGTGGTTTCTTGAAGTATTTGCACAACTTATGTATATTGTGCATACCATAAGAGCAAGGAAAGTGTTACACGAAGAAGGTATTTTCTCAGTGCTTTTTAATGATACTCCCTTATGGCTTGCAGCCCAATGCAAATGGGTTTTCATGTCCTTCCAGATATAGGGCAAAAATGCAACGCAAATTTGATCATCGAATAATACTTGTGCTCCCACCCCAAACTTATGAGATCAGATTGCTGCCAGGTTTGACTGACAATACTCTAGGGCTTAATGTGTACCTAATGGATGGCTGCACATCAGAGTGTATATCAGGCATGCTTTTTTCAGAAAGATTAGTCATTGCTGAAAGGGTTTTCTAGGACTCCCAAATTGCAGGCATATGTTCCAGCACTGTGAATGCTGAAATTGTTTTACACATCCTGCTGCAATTTGGTCCCTGAGCTAAGATCTTAGAGACCGTGCCATATGGTGATGCCAAGTTTTTAACACGTGATGGACATAACCGGATGGAATTGTGCCAAGCTCCAACTAACCGATTGCAAGAAAAAACAATTGACAGTATGAAGGGAGATTTTAAAGAATTATGAAAAATTATGCAAAACATAGAAATGCGGTTTGCCCTGTAATGTTCAATTTCTTCATGAACAGTAATTAAAGCAATCTCTCCAGTAAACAGCAAGAACAAACTGGAAAAAAAACTGCAAAAAAAAATCAGGAACGTAAAAATAGGAATTCAACTTAAATTAAAGGATGCTTTAGGGCAAGGCCGTGTAGCAGTTGCAGTTTGGCCAAAAATTGAGGTTTCGGATGGTTTGTTTATTATCTATGCTGTTTCATAATAAAAAAAAATCAGACTGACATAAGCGAGCATTGGAAAACCTCAAATTTGTGGTTAAATCTGCATAAAGGTGAGACTTTCAGCTGCTATGTGTGGCCTGGGCTCAGAAGCTGAGGTTGCACATTACCTGGAACATGGTGATTGGTTTGATTTTCACATGAAATGCATCTAGAAGCAATGTGACATAACGGCGGTGCTGCTGTGCACTGCCATTAAGCTGCAAAACCATGTGGCCATTAACTTTTAGGTGCAATCAATTTGAAAAACAAGCGTTTTCACATGGAGTGGCTGTGACATGCGAACCCGCTTCATGCCTCCTTCACATGTTCATGTTTCCAGTACATGTTGCATCCAGGTTTTCATAGATACCACACGCACCCATTGTAAACTATGCTGCTGTGCACATCTGTGATTGTACGTGGAACATGTGTCCATGCATAACACACGGAGACATGTTTGTTTTTTTACGGCAGCATGGGTGACAAAGACCAATACTAGTCTATAGTTCTGTGAAAAACACGTAAAGCCCACGGATAGCATCCACGTGTCACCATGTGCTTTCTGTGTACTGTACGTGTTTAACATTGCAAAGTATAGCGGAAACTTTCTTTATGCATATCGGAAAAACCCTGATGACTGATGATAAAACGGACAAACCGATGACACACTGATAGAAAATACTGATGACACTGGTACCGATTTTTCACGTACATTTTTATACGGACGTTTGAAGGGGGTCTTAAGGCAATCTACATCTCAATTACAATTGAATACAATAACTTGCTACCAGGGGACAGAGGGGGCGGTTTCCCTGGCCCTGGGCCCAAAGGGGCCACCAAGACCTATGCTACCCTCAACTATATCGCCATGCTCATCTCGCCAATATAGTTAAGCTGCACGGTACAGCAGGAGGACATAATCTCCATTACCGCGCTCCATTCTGTAGACCACAGGTTGCTTTATGTCTACAGTCTGTAGAATAGCAGAGGGATGCTGGGACAGAAGCATTGGCGCGAGCGCAGGGAGTTAGAGTCCTAGCGGGGTGACGTCATCGCTCCTTTCCCAGACTTTGATGTCAAGTGCTAGTGCTTTGCAGAAGGACTCTACAGGATCCGGGATTAGGTAAGTATATGATGTTTTTTATTTTAATTAAAACGTGGGGTGGATCTGTATAGGCATCAAAGGGGGCCCCTCATATTGTAGGGACATATGTTGGGGGGGGGGCTCATACCAGTTTGGGGTCTCCATAAAGTGTGGGGACCAGTGCATAGCATGGTAGCTAATGTGGAGGCTATCATAAAGTTTGGGGTCTACCATAGGAGCCATTTTACTGTGTATAGGGGGAGCAGTGGGCCCATCATATTGTTACATACACAAAGAAAAAAGGTCTTAACCCCTTCACCCCAAAGCCTGTTTTCACCTAAGTGACACGGCCAATTTTTACAATTCTGACCACTGTCACTTTATGAGGTCATAACTCTGAAACGCTTCAACGGATCCTGGTGATTCTGACATTGTTTTCTCGTGACATATTGTACTTTATGATAGTGGTAAAATTTCTTCGATATGACTTGCATTTATTTGTGAAAAAAACAGAAATTTGTCGAAAATTATGAAAATTTAGCAATTTTCAAATTTTTCGTTTTTATGCCCTTAAATTAGAGAGTTATATCACATAATATAGTTAATAAACAACATTTCCCACATGTCTGCTTTACATCAGCACAATTTTGGAAACATAATTTTTTTTTGTTAGGGAGTTATAAGGGTTAAAAGTTGACCAGCGATTTCTCATTTTTGCAACAAAATTTGCAAAACCATTTTTTTTACGGACCACCTCACACTTGAAGTGACTTTGAGGGGTCTATATGACAGAAAATGTCCAAAAGTGACACCATTCTAAAAACTGCACCCCTCAAGGTACTCTAAACCACATTCAAAAAGTTTATTAACCCTTCAGGTGCTTCACAGGAATTTTTGGAATGTTTAAAAAAAATTGAACATTTAACTTTTTTTTCACAAAATTTTTACTTCAGATCCAATTTGTTTTATTTTACCAAGGGTAACAGGAGAAATTGGACCAAAAAAGTTGTTGTACAATTTGTCCTGAGTACGCCGATACCCCACATGTTGGGGTAAACCATTGATTGGGCACATGGCAGAGCTCGGAAGGGAAGGAGCGCCATTTGACTTTTCAATGCAAAATTGGCTGGAATTGAGATCGGAACCCATGTCGTGTTTGGAGAGCCCCTGACGTGCCTAAACAGTGGAAACCCCCACAAGTGACACCATTTTGGAAAGTAGACCCTCTAAGGAACTAATCTAGATGTGTGGTGAGCACTTTGAACCTCCAAGTGCTTCACAGAAGTTTATAATGTGGAGCCGTGAAAAAAATTAATATTAATTTTCACAAAAAATGATCTTTTTGCCCCAAATTTTTTATTTTCCCAAGGGTAGCAGGATAAATTGGACCCCAAAAGTTGTTGTGCAATTTGTCCTGAGTACGCTGATACTTCATATATGGGGATAAACCACTGTTTGGGCGCATGGCAGAGCTCGGAAGGGAAGGAGCGCCATTTGACTTTTCAATGCAAAAGTGGCTGGAATTGAGATCGGAACCCATGTCGTGTTTGGAGAGCCCCTGACGTGCCTAAACAGTGGAAACCCCCACAAGTGACACCATTTTGGAAAGTAGACCCTCTAAGGAACTAATCTAGATGTGTGGTGAGCACTTTGAACCTCCAAGTGCTTCACAGAAGTTTATAATGTGGAGCCGTAAAAAAAATTAATATTAATTTTCACAAAAAATGATCTTTTTGCCCCAAATTTTTTATTTTCCCAAGGGTAGCAGGATAAATTGGACCCCAAAAGTTGTTGTGCAATTTGTCCTGAGTACGCTGATACTTCATATATGGGGATAAACCACTGTTTGGGCGCATGGCAGAGCTCGGAAGGGAAGGAGCGCCATTTGACTTTTCAATGCAAAAGTGGCTGGAATTGAGATCGGAACCCATGTCGTGTTTGGAGAGCCCCTGACGTGCCTAAACAGTGGAAACCCCCACAAGTGACACCATTTTGGAAAGTAGACCCTCTAAGGAACTAATCTAGATGTGTGGTGAGCACTTTGAACCTCCAAGTGCTTCACAGAAGTTTATAATGTGGAGCCGTAAAAAAAATTAATATTAATTTTCACAAAAAATGATATTTTTGCCCCAAATTTTTTATTTTCCCAAGGGTAGCAGGATAAATTGGACCCCAAAAGTTGTTTTGCAATTTGTCCTGAGTACGCTGATACTTCATATATGGGGATAAACCACTGTTTGGGCGCATGGCAGAGCTCGGAAGGGAAGGAGCGCCATTTGACTTTTCAATGCAAAATTGGCTGGAATTGAGATCGGAACCCATGTCGTGTTTGGAGAGCCCCTGACGTGCCTAAACAGTGGAAACCCCCACAAGTGACACCATTTTGGAAAGAAGACCCCCTAAGGAACTTATTTAGATGTGTGGTGAGCACTTTTAACCCCCAGTTGTTTCACTAAAGTTTAGAATGTAGCGCTGTGAAAATCAAAAAATCATTTTTTCTTTCCACAAAATGATGTTTTAGCCCGCAATTTTTTTTCCCCCAAGGGTAACAGGAGAAATTGGACCACAAAAGTTATTGTCCAATTTGTCCTGAGTACGCTGATACCCCATACATTGGGGGGAACCACTGTTTGGGCGCACGGCAGAGCTCGGAAGGGAAGGAGCGCCGTTTGAAATGCAGACTTAGATGGATTGGTCTGCAGGTGTCATGTTGCATTTGCAGAGCCCCTGATGTACCTAAACAGTAGAAACCCCCCACAAGTGACCCCATATTGGAAACTAGACCCCCCACGGAACTTATCTAGATGTGTTGTGAGAACTTTGAACCAACAAGTGTTTCACTACAGTTTATCACGCAGAGCCATGAAAATAAAAAATATTTTTTTTTCCACGAAAATTATATTTTAGCCCCCACATTTTTATTTTCCCAAGGGTAACAGGAGAAATTGGACAACAAAAGTTGTTGTCCAATTTGTCCTGAGTACGCTGATACTTCATATATGGGGATAAACCACTGTTTGGGCGCACGGCAGAGCTCGGAAGGGAAGGAGCGCCGTTTGAAATGCAGACTTAGATGGATTGGTCTGCAGGTGTCATGTTGCATTTGCAGAGCCCCTGATGTACCTAAACAGTAGAAACCCCCCACAAGTGACCCCATATTGGAAACTAGACCCCCCACGGAACTTATCTAGATGTGTTGTGAGAACTTTGAACCCCCAAGTGCTTCACTACAGTTTATAACGCAGAGCCGCGAAAATAAAAAATATATTTTTTTCCACGAAAATTATATTTTAGCCCCCATGTTTTTATTTTCCCAAGGGTAAGGCTGGTTTCACACTTGCGTTTTTTTTTAAAAACGCATGTGTGAAAAAACGCATGTAATCGCGGTAAAACGCATGCGTTTTTTTAGACGCATGCGTTTTTATAGAAAAACACAAGAAAACAAGAAAAAACCAAAAAACCCTAACCCTACCCCTAACCCTACCCCTACCCCTAACCTGAAATACGTGGCACTGAAATACGTGGCACTGAAATACGTTTATATACGTATATACGTATATAAGTGCCACGATATTTCAGTGGCCACGTATATAAGTGCCACGTATTTAAGTGCCACGTATTTAAGTGCCACGTATTTCACGTAAATGCCACGATATTTCAGTGCCACGTATTTCACTGAAATACCGTGGCACTTAAATACGTGGCACTGAAATATCGTGGCACTGAAATACGTGGCACTGAAATACGTGGCACTGAAATACGTGGCACTGAAATACGTGGCACTATGACTGTCAGAAAATGTTCATTAAACGGTTAGGGATGAGTTTAGGGGTAGGGTTAGGGTTAGGGTTTGGATCCCTTTATCACCTTGATGGTGGTGGGTGACTTTTCAGTGTGTGTTCTGTTTTTTTTCTATAAAAACGCATGCGTTTTTAACGCAAACAAACGCGTTGAGATCGGACGCCATGTCGCGTTTGGAGAGCCCCTGATGTGCCTAAACAGTGAAAACTCCCCAATTCTAACTGAAACCCTAACCCCAACCCTAACCCCAGCCCTAACCCTAGTCCTAACCCTAGCGCTACTTTCACACTAGCGTTTTTTTGCATACGTCGCAATGCGTCGTTTTGGCGAAAAAACGCATCCTGCAAAGTCATCTGCAGGATGCGTTTTTTCCCCGTAGACTAACATTAGCGACGTATTGACACACGTCGCAAGCGTCGTGCGACGGTTGCGTCGTGTTGTGGCGGACCGCCGGCAGCAAAAAACGTTACATGTAACTTTTTTTGTGCTGACGGTCCACCATTTCCGACCGCGCATGCGCGGCTGGAACTCCACCCCCACCTCCCCGCACCTCACAATGGGGCAGCGGATGCGTGGAAAAACAGCATCCGCTGCCCCCGTTGTGCGGCGCTTGCACAGTATGCGTCGGTATGTCGGGCCGACGCAGCGCGACGGCCCCGTACCGACGCTAGTGTGAAAGTAGCCTAACGGGAAAATGGAAATAAATATATTTTTTTAAATTTTATTATTTTTCCTAACTAAGGGGGTGATGAAGGGGGGTTTGATTTACTTATATAGCGTTTTTTGGGCGGATTTTTATGGTTGGCAGCCGTCACACACTAAAAGACGCTTTTTATTGCAAACAATAGTTTTTGCATCACCACATTTTGAGAGCTATAATTTTTCCATATTTTGGTCCACAGAGTCATGTGAGATCTTGTTTTTTGCGGGACGAGTTGACGTTTTTGCTGGTACCATTTTTGGGTACATGACATTTTTTGATCGCTTTTTATTCCGATTTTTGGGAGGCGGAATGAACAAAAACCAGCAATTCCTGAAATTCTTTTAGGGGGTGCGTTTATACCGTTCCGCGTTTGGTAAAAAGGATAAAGCAGTTTTATTCTTCGGGTCAGTACGATTACAGCGATAACTCATTTATATAATTTTTTTATGTTTTGGCGCTTTTACACAATAAAAACTATTTTATATAAAAAATAATTGTTTTTGCATCGCTTTATTCTGAGAGCTATAACTTTTTTATTTTTCTGCTGATGATGCTGTATGGCGGCTTTTTTTTTGCGGGACAAGATGACGTTTTCAGCGGTACCATGGTTATTTATATCCGTCTTTTTGATCGCGTGTTATTCCACTTTTTGTTTGGCGGTATGAGAATAAAGCGTTGTTTTTTGCCTCGTTTTTTTTTTTTTTTTTTTACGGTGTTCACTGAAGGGGTTAACTAGTGATATAGTTTTATAGGTGGGGTTGTTACGGACGCGGCGATACTAAATATGTGTACTTTTATTGTGTGGTGTTTTTTTTATTTAGATAAAGAAATGTATTTATGGGAATATATTTATTTTTTTTTTCTTTATTTAGGAATTTTTTTTTTTTTTTTTTACACATGTGGAAAAATTTTTTTTTTACTTTTTTACTTTGTCCCAGGGGGGGACATCACAGATCGGTGATCAGACCGTGTGCATAGCACTCGGTCTGATCACCGATGTGCCAGGCACATTGCAGGGGCTTGCCGGCGCCTGCTATGAGGATTCTCAGCAGACGCCGGCAAGCAGGGTCATCTTATGACCCGGAAGGAGTCCTGCGGCCATCTTGGATCCGGGGACTCCTTCCAGGTCACCGGAGCAGCGCGATCTCATCGCGTTGCTCCGGTGGGAGAGCGCAGGGAGCCCCCGTCCCTGCGCGATCCCCCTCTATGCCGCTGTCACTATTGACAGCGGCATCAGAGGGGTTAAATGCCCGCGATCGGCGACAGCGCCGATCGTGGGCATTGCTGCGGGGTGTCAGCTGTCATATACAGCTGACACCCGCACCCGATCACCGCGGCGCTCAGCGTGAGACCGCGGTGATCGGGGCGCCGTACTAGTACTGCGGCTGTCAGTAATGCAGTGCCGGCAGCGCAGTACTAGTACGGCGCATGTCGGGAAGGGGTTAAAGGAAACCTATCATCAAAATAAACACTGCTAATCTGGCCACACACACTCTGATCACTTGACATTATATAAATTACTGTATATACTCGAGTATAAGCCGAATTTTTCAGCGCATTTTTTATGCTGAAAAAGCCCCCCCCCCCCGGAATACTCACTGCTCCCCACACACATAGTCCCGATGAGGAGAGCAGTGAGTATTCTGGCAGCCGTCCTCTGCTTGTAATCAGCACATGACATCACTGCCATATGCTTACAAGCATACATCAGCTGCTGGCATCGGAAAAAGATGCTGCAATGGAGCACAGGGAAGGTAAGTAGGATGGTCTATTTTTTTGTTTTTCGGATGGGACCATGCTTACCAGGATGGTGACGACAGGGCCATGCATACCAGGATAGGGATGAGGAGCCATCCATACCAGTATAGGGATGAGGGGGCCATGTATACTAGGATAGGGATGAGAGGCCCATGCATACCAGGATAGGGATGAGGAGCCATGCATACCAGTATAGAGATGAGGGGGCCATACATATCAGGATAGGGATGAGGAGGCCATGCATACCTGGATAGGGAGGCCATGCATACCAGTATAGGGATGAAGATACCATGCATACCAGGATGGGGATGAGGAGGCCATGCATAGCAGTATAGGGATGAAGAGGCCATGCATACAAGAATGGGGATGAGGGGGACATGAATACCAGGATAGGGATGAAGGGGCTATGCATGCCAGGATAGTGATGAGGTGGCCATGCATACCAGGATAGGAATGAGGTGGCCATGCATACCAGGATAGTGATGAGGCGGCCATGCATACCAGGATGGAGATGAGGAGGCCATGCATACCAGGCTTACACTCGAGTCAATACGTTTTCCCAATTTTTGTGGGAAAATTAGGTGCCTTGGCTTATATTCGGGTTGCCTTATGCTCGATATATACGGTACTTACACTACCTTTAGGGTCACCGTTTTATAGGCCATAGCACAGTGAATTAATATATTCTAGGGGGCAATTTTATCATTTAAAGAGAACAAAGGAGACATTTTACTATATTATGGGCACAGTTGTGGGCATTACTGTGTGGGGTGGTAAGAGGAGCGCTTTTTGGTACCACACAGCAGGTGCAGTAATACGGACATGCACGGCAGCAGCTCAGCATTGGGGTATCAGTTGGATGAGGAATTTGTGCAGGTTGGCGATAGATGGGGACAGTGATGGAGATGTGAGAAGTCAGATGTGTCTTTGTTGTAATCTCTGCAGACGAGTCGTGGCTGGAGAAGTCGTCATGTCGGTCTTGGCCAGATGGAAAATATGAGAAAAGTGACCAACTCCATCGGAAAGAACAGCTGGACGTCACCTATAACTGTGCTGTAATCTCTTTTATGTTCTGCAGCACTGTATCTACCACTATATGCCACCATATGGCGGTAATATCAGTGATGGTCTTTGTACACGGATTATTTTCAGCAACAGCCCAGTCATCTGCTGATGTTCTTTTAAATCCACTATTGGGGTGCTTCACTATAGATGTAATCAGGGTTACCTGGTTAGGGACCCACTCAGCTGTTTCACCCCAGCCAAACCCCTAGCTACACCTCTACTTGCTGCCCATGATCGGATGATCAAGACTAAGGGCAGCTACAAATATAGAATGATTTTTCTATTGCTGACAGACGAAATGATACCGTTTACAACATGTATTAGTGAACTGCTGCTTACTTAGTATACAGATCCATTCTGAGGGTTGATTTAGCGGATCAAATATCTACAAGTCAATCAGTGCTCATTACCATTACAAGTTTAGAAAGCTGATCTATGCATCCCTGTAACCTTCCAAAAGGCATACAGTACCTGAATGTAGCCTACCCCTATGACATACCATACTTGATTTCATGGCTGTGTATGTAGAAACACTACCTGCTGTGTGCAGATTGCTTTTCATTGTGTCTCTGGAGTGGAAACTACAGAAGGTCTCTCCTGGAGACAATGCACAGCAGGAGACTCACAGCACTGAGAAAAGAAGGGTGTGTTTGGAAGGTGTGGGCTGGAGGATGCAGCTCAATGAAAATGTAAAGCTAAAAAGCTGAAATGTTAAAAAGGCACAAGGTGAGATGCAAATAAATTCTCTATAGTGAGTCCAAACAAGCAGATTATATACTGTAGGTAAGCTAGATTTTCTGGCAGAAAAAGCTTTTAAAAGGCAAAATTTGCAGACAAATATATGCGATACATAATAATGTATCTAGCTACAGAATAGCTACTGGTCCAGTTTCCTTACATTCTATGCTCAGATGTAGGAGGAATGTGCACATGTTCAGTGCATCCGTCCTGTCTGTCTAAAACCATATCACTAAAGGCTGGTATAAGAAAAGCTTAGTCTGGAGCGAGTAGGGGTCTCACATCACAAGTCTGTCTCATGCCCCTACAAACATTAGCTTGCAGACTTATCCTGGAGACACAGATTCCTTCAGTAACTTTAGTTTCTAGTCTCAAGACTTTCTGATTCCCGCAATCATAAACTCAACTTGGCACATTTTTTAAAAACAAAACTGTACATTCATTCCATAACACTTACAATTACAGGAATATACCTTATTCTCTATCCCTCTAAATGTTACATCTCCGTCTACATACCAGCAGGAATCTTGGATATGCTTTTGGCCTTAATGTTTCTAGATAAATTAGAACATTTTAATTGCAGACGAAGGATCAAGCTTTGCAAATGAAAAGGGGGAAATGAAGTTAAAAGCTCATGCAAACATATACCGTAGTTATGTCTGGCGCTAACCTGCACAGACTTAGGTCATGCATTCTATACAAGTACCTACAAGTTTATTTCCCTTCTGAGCGAGGACAGTGATGGGATTGAATTAAAATGAATGAAACATTGTCTTTTTTCCCTTCTTTGAAAGACGTGTGGATCTTTCTGTATACCAGTAATAGAAATGACTTGCATAAAGCCAACTCCCTGTTTGTGTCTATGGACATGAGTGAGCAGGAAATGTGCTGGGTTTCAGTTTACACAATTGTAAGTCAATGAGGAGAGTAACACAAGCCTGGGGGGAGGAGTAAGGAACAAAGAAACAGGAAAAGCAGCTGTGAGCTCCACGTTGGAGACATTCCCAGAGTTTGCAAACATCTTCACTAAAGTCGGAGCAAGATTTTATTAAATAAAGTCTTAGGCTATGTGCACACGTAGGAAATGTGGTGCAGAATTTTCTGCACAAAATCTGCATCTCCTGGCAGAATCCGCAGCTGCGGATTTGCTGCGGATTTTGTGCAGTTTATGCCACTGCGGAGTTCTACCATGGAAGGGTGCAGAAACGCTGCACAAAAGAAGTGACATGCACTTCTTTTAAATCTGCAGCAATTCCGCACTGATTTTTCTGCACCATGTGCACAACTTTTTTTTTACCCATTGATTTACATTGTACTGTAAATCACAGTGCGGGATCTGCAGCGTTTCTGCAGCAGAAAAATCCGCTGCGGATCCACAGCAAATCCGCATCGTGTGCACACAGCCTTATACTGGTACACTATTAAATTATTGCTGGAATGACACATGGAACAAGAGCTCATGTAGGTAAATATACAGTAGATCGGCTCCGTTTCATGGCCCACTGGGTTCCCTTCTTTGGGTATGTGTCACGTTCAGGATTGCTTCAGGATTTGGTCAGGATTTTATGCAGGTAAAATCCTGACCAAATCTGCACCTGAGGTCACTGGCAGGTCACCTGCGTTGTCCTTGAGTTTTTTCTGCAATGTAAGGACATGCTGCGTTCTTAAAAGACGCGCCGCATGTGAGTTTTCTCGGGTGTGCCGCATGCGTCTTTTACTGCATAGTGGAGGGGATTTCATGAAATCCCCTCCACTATGCTGTAACATATGGACGCTGCGTTTTTTATGCATGCTGCTCAACGCTGCGTCAAAAACTCAGCGTTTCCTGAACGTGGACACATACCCTTATACTAATACCCCTACAGGGAGCGTTCCCAATAATAATATTACAATTATATCACATAGAATATTAGACAGGATTGCAGCGTTTTGTGCCACGTCTGCTCACGGCAGGCTCCGTTGCCATCCATTAATGACCATACGGCACGCACTGGCCACATGGTAGCCCACACTGCTGCACAGGACTGCTCATGCCAATCACTGCAGGAATGGATCACCTGTTGCATTTCAAGCCATGGTTCGTTCGGCCATTTGATTCCATCTAATAGCATTTATTGAGTTATAATTGAAACTAATCGGAATTGTCAAAACGTTAGTGACCTCATACCAGTGCCGGCTCCAGGTTTTCAGGGGGCTCCGGGTGAAAAATTCTCAGTGGGCCCCTTTAACACATACCATGATTCATGATGCACAGATATGACAGAGAAATATAGGCATAATACAATGTTAAAGATTTCACTTCTTACATTACATGAGTAATATCTATTGTAATTGGTACAAAAGCTCAGAAACCGGTGAATCCTCGCAGCGCACAGTATGTGCCCTGGGGGAATGCAAAACTTTTCATTTTAGAACGGACAGTATAGTCCTTACACAGTATTATGGGAACCACATAGTCCTCCATACATTATAATGGGCCCCATATATTGCTCCATACAGAGTAAAGGGCCCCATATAATGCTCCATACAGAATAATGGACCCCATATAATGCTCCATACAGAATAATGGACCCCATATAATTCTCCATACAGAATAATGGGCCCCATATAAATCTCCATACAGAATAATAGGCCTTATATAATGCTCCATACAGAATAATGTGACTCATATAATGCTCCATACAGAATAATGTGACTCATATAATGCTCCATACAAAATAATGAGCCCCATATAATGCTCCAAACAGAATAATGGGCCCCATATAATGCTCCTTACAGAATAATGGGCCCCATATAATGCTCCTTACAGAATAATGGACCCATATAATGCTCCATACAGAATAATGGGCCTTATATAATGCTCCATACAGAATAATGGGCCCCATATAATGCTCCATACAGAATAATGGGCCCCATATAATACTCCATACTAAATAATGGACCCCATATAATGCTCCATACAGAATTATGGACCCCATATAATGCTCCATACAGAATAATAGGCCCCATATAATACTCCATACTAAATAATGGACCCGATATACTGCTCCAAACACAATTTTGAACCCCATATAATGCTCCATACGGAATAATGGGCCCCATATAATGCTCCATACAGAATAATGGACCCCATATAATGCTCCATACAGAATAATGGACCCATATAATGCTTGATACAGAATAATGGGCCCCACATAATGCTCCATACAGAATAATTGACCCCTTATAATGGTCCATACAGAAAAATGGACCCCATATAATGCTGCATACAAAATAATGGACCCAATATAATGCTCCATACAGAATAATGTACCCCATATAATTCTCCATACAGAATAACAGGCCCCATATAATTCTCCATACAGAATAATGGGCTCCATATAGTGCTCCATACAAAATAATGGACCCCATATATTGCATCATACAGAATAATGGGCCTCATAATACTCCATACTAAATAATGAGCCCCATATAATGCTCCATACTAAATAATGGATGTCATATAATGCTCCATACAGAATTATGGACCCCATATAATGCTCCATACAGAATAATAGGCCCCATATCATACTCCATACAAAATAATGAACCCGATATAATGCTCCATACGGAATTCTTGGCCTCATAATACTCCTTACAGAATGGGCCCCATATACTTCATACAGAATAATGGGCCCCATATAATGCTCCATACAGAATAATGGACCCCATATAATGCTCCATACGGAATAATGGACCCATATAATGCTTGATACAGAATGGGCCCCATACAAAATAATGGACCCCATATAATGGTCCATACAGAAAAATGGACCCCATATAATGCTGCATAGAAAATAATTGGCCCAATATAATGCTGTATACAAAATAATGACGTATTTGCGCCCTCTGCCCTGATACATCACAGAGTCAGGAGACGTGGAAGAAGCCAAACCTGCGGCCAGCAGGAACGAGGGAGGAAAGTATTTCAAACAGCTTAAGCATGGGTGGGGCCCGGTGTCAGCACCCGTGCTGGCTCCGGGCCCCCTAGACTCTTGGGCTCCATAGCGTGCCAGTGTTCCTGACTGCGAGTGGGCCCCACGCTTGACCCGTGCCCTAGCATTTGCCCGGATGGTGATGCCGGTCCTGCCTCAGATAATACAAGCTGGAGATTTCTGCAGGCGTCCTTTTCTCTCATGAGCAAAGTAATAAATGAACTGAAAACCCCAAACTCCTGTTTGTAAAGGAAACAATCAAAACCTCTCCAAATATAATCACATTTGAAGAAAAATGCCATGAAAAGCAGCATATAAATCCAGCTCTACAAGGGCAACAATATTAGATGTCTACTGGGAATCACAATATAAAGATTCTTATGGAGCATAAAAGTGTAATTAGGCTGGAGTCACAAGAGCGTATAGCATCGGATGCGATATGCTAATGACACTTGGCTCTGCTGCAAGTGTCAGTGAACGGTGATCTGCTCCTCTCATGTGAGAGAATCGAAGCACAGATGGGGAGGAGACAGAGAAAGTAATTTCTCCATCTCCTTGATTGTTGGCATCCGCAGGAATCGCACTGCACTCGGGTGACATCTGAGTGGAATGCAATGTTTCACATGTACCCATAGACTTGCATGGGTGAGTGTGATCGGATTCTTGCAGCATGCTGTGATTGTTTTCGCATGCCAAATTGGCAGGAGAAAATCGCAGATGTGGACTGCCCCATAGTATAACATTGGGCCTAGTGCAATCTGATTTGTTATAGGATGGCATTCGTCCGATTTATTCGCTCATGTGAGTGAGCCTTTAGGGTCTTATCTGGTTTTAAATTTAAATGGTTAGAAAGGTTTTTTTCTAACCTTGCAGCATTGTGTTCACACAACAAAATAGAGGCACAGAAATACAAAGGCTGCAGGTCCACGGGTCATCTGACCGATAAAGTGATAAAGTAAGGGAATAAATGTGGATATTCTGCGCTGGTGATAGGTAGAAATGTAGATCCAGGATAAACAAGAGTATTATTGTGGTTTTTATAAGTCGAAGCGTTTTGAAGTTTTCATTCTTCTTCCTTGGGTCATAACCCTATTTTTAATGTTTGTACATGTGCTTATGTCCTGAGGAAGAAATATGAAAACTTTGAAATGCATCGACTAATAAAAACTGCAATCATACTCTTGTGTATCCTGCATCTGCAAATCAATCTACCAAGAGTGAGGATTATCTACTTTTATTCCCTTATTCAAGATTCTTATGGTAGCAATGGGAATGGGAAACATCCCTAAAAATGCCCATGGAGGAGTTCAAATGAAATACAAATCTCCATACCACATAAACAAAAATACAGCTATCACCCCATATCACTGCTCCCATTCGCTTCCAAACTCGTGGAGCAGCAAGTCCACGCAGAACTTTCCTCCCAACTCTTATCTAACTTGCTCTTCGACAACCTCTAATCTGGCTTCCATCCCCGCCATTCCACTGAAACTGCCCTGACCAAAATTCAGAAAGACTTATTTACAGCCAAAGCCAATTCTCTATACTCCTCCTCCTAGACCTGTCCTCTGCCTTCGACACAGTTGACCACTGCCTCCTACTACTTTCGTCAAAAACCTTGCCGTTTCCTGGATCTCCTCATACCTTTCCAACCGCACATTCAGCGTCTCCCACACTACCTCCTCATCCCACCCTCTCTCTGTTGGAGTCCCTCAAGGCTCTGTCCTAGGACCCCTACTCTTCTCCATCTATACCCTTGGCCTGGGACAAATATAGTCCCATGGCTTCCAGTACCACCTATACTGATAACAGTCAGATCTACCTCTCTGGCCAAGACGTCACCTCTCCGCTATCCAGAAACTCGGAGTGTCTATCAGCCATATCCTCCTTCTCCTCCTCTCGCTTCCTCAAACTAAATGTGGACAAATCTGAACACATTAGCTTCCCTACCTGATCTATCAATCACAATAAATTATATCATACTTTCCCCTGTACTGGAAATTCGCTGCCTCTGAGTAACCCTTGACTCTGCCCTGTCCTTCAAACCACACATCCAAGCTCTCACCACCTCCTGCCGGATCAAAAATATTTCCAGAATCCATCCCTTCCTCAGTCATCAATCTACCGAAATTCTTGTGCATGCCCTCATCATCTCCCACCTCGACTACCCAACATCTTCCTCTGTGGCCTACCTGCTAACACTCTTGCACCTCTCCAGTCAGTCCTTAACTCTGCTGCCTATCTCATCTGTATCCTCGTTACTCCTCCACTTCTCCCCTTTGCAAATCCCTTCATTGGCTCCAAATTCCCCATTGTCTCCAGTTCAAACTTTCAAACTACTAACACTGCCCTTCAAAGCCATCTATAACCTGTCTCCTTCGTACATCTCAGAACTATTCTCCTCAGCTATACCCTCCTGTAGACCACTCAGTAGTGTAAAAAAGGAAACCAGTAATAATAATGACCAAATAGCATAATAATATGGTAGAACATACAGTAGATACACTTATTGGATGAGCGCTGACATCATGAAGTCAGCGTCTTATTCAGTGCCAGACCAGTGGAGCAGCGGAGGAGACCCACCAACGGGGAAGGGGAGTACAGTGCGGTTTATATCTTTATAATCACCTGCAGCCAGGGACATTCATTTACTTAAAAGAAACAAGTCCTTTAATATATGCTGGATCTTCAAGAACCTTCTCTTCTACAAAGGATGGAGCACACACACCAGACCTCCTGCTACCAGTTGAGCAAATCTGTAAATTCACATTGCTGACTACTGGCAAATTCCCTTTTATAGACATGCATCTGCTGTAAGGATGCCAGATCCAAATTTGATCCTCCATTGCTTTTGGGTGCATTCACTCAAGCAGGGCTGTGGAGTCGGAGTCCATTTTGGTGGAGACGGTATAAAATGGACCGACTCTAAAAATATAATAAATTGGGTTCAGTAGTTCACTGCAGGATTTGATGTAAAGGTTTTCATAAGAATTTTGGAAGGTTTATAAAATATCCTATAAATGTCTGCTCTGTTCCTGATCTAAGGATCTCGGCTTTTAGTTGAGATGAATCTGTGCTGCACTTTATGTACATGCTCAATAGTGAGGCTGTGGAGTAGGAGCTGAGATGAATCTGTGCTGCACTTTATGTACATGCTCAGTAGTGAGGCTGTGCTGTGGCGTTGGAGCTGAGATTAATCTGTGCTGCACTTTATGCACATGCTCAGTAAAGAGGCAATATTGTGGAGTCGGAACTGAGATGAATCTGTGCTGCACTTTATGTACATGCTCAGTAGTGAGGCAGTGCTGTGGTGTCGGAGCTGAGATGAATTTGTGCTGCACTTTATATACATGATCAGTAGTGAGGCAGTGCTGTGGAGTCTGAGTCTAGAAATTGAGGAGTCAAAGGGTTCGCTTACCGACTCCACAGTCTTGTGCCCGACTGCTTTGTTTTCAGTTTTCATGTGCAAAGGGCCACACATGGACCAATGGTGACATATGTGCTTACACTGACACACAAGGGCGATTTTTCCTCACGAGTGAGGAAAAAAACCCACAGCATGCGTTAGACTGGTTTTATATACAGACCAGACTAGTGTACAGAGCACACAGGGCCAGTCATGTCCGCAATTTGTGAAAGATCAGTGCTCATCTGAACCTCATCTAAAAGGGCTTGTTCCCCATTATACAATGTTCAGCCCCCGCTGCAGTACGATAGAAATAGCAAATAGTACTGTACTCCCTTTGCTCTGGTCCACTGACACGTCTCTGCCACTACTCCCAGTGTCTGGCATTGGCTGTAATACTGACTAGTGATGAGCGAGTGTACTTGTTGCTCGGGTTTTCCCGAGCACACTCTGGTGGTCTCCGAGCATTTGTTAGTTTTCGGAGATTTAGTTTTCATCACTGCAGCTGAATGATTTACAGCTACTAGCCAGGCTGAGTACATGTGGTGGATGCCTGGCTGCTAGGGAATCCCCACATGTAAGCAAGCTGGCTAGTAGCTGTAAATCATTCAGCTGCGGTGATGAAAACTAAATCACCGAGCAGTCATAAATACTCGGAGATCACCCGAGCGTGCTTGGGAAAACCCGAGCAACGAGTACACTTGCTCATCACTAATACTAACGTCACATTGACTAAAGCGTTAGCTAGTCAGTGAGCGCCGCAGCTCTGCCTGTGTAGACAGCACGCCGTCAGAGTTGCTGACCTCTCTGATTGACTGGTGTGCTGTTGGCATGATGTCAGCGCTGCAGCCGATGCCAGATAAAGGGAGTACAGCGTGAGGTTTATTTTTTCACAATCTCAGCCAGGGCCAAACATCATCTAAGGGCTGTCCCACACGTCCACATAATTCCGGTACCGGAAAAAATCGGTACCGGAGTTATCCGTGTGCCCGTGAGCTCACGTAGGCCTTACGTGCGGCACACGTGTGCCGAGTGGGTACCACACGGAGCCTGCAGGAGACAGCGCTAAAGTTTAGCGCTGTCCCCTGCATCGTGCTGAAGCCGCGATTCACATCTTCTGTGCAGCAGCGTTTGCTGCATAGAAGATATGAATAATAGTGTTTAAAAGAAAGATCTATCTGTCCGCCGCCCCCCCCACCCCCCGTGCGCCCCCCCCCCGCTGTTCTGAAAATACTCACCCGCTTCCCTCGTTGGCTGTCGCTGCTTCCTGTCCTGCCTTCTACTGTATGCGGTCACGTGGGGCCGCTCATTTACAGTCATGAATAGGTGGCTCCACCCCTATGGGAGGTGGAGCCACATATTCATGACTCTAATTGGCGGCCCCACGTGACCGCATACAATAGAAGGCAGGACAGGAAGCCGCAACAGCCAACGAGGGAAGCGGGTGAGTATTTTCAGAACAGCGGGGGGGCGGCGGACAGATAGATCTTTCTTTTAAACACTATTGTTCATATCTTCTATGCAGCAAACGCTGCTGCACAGAAGATATGAATCGCGGCTTCAGCACCATGTGGGGGGGACAGCACTTACTGTAGCGCTGTCTCCTGCACGCCACACGGAGACTGTCCGTGTGAGGTACGTGTTTTACACGGACCCATTGACTTTAATGGGTCCGTGTAATACGTGCGCTCCCACGAACACTGACATGTCTCCGTGTTTGGCACACGGAGACACGGTCCGCAAAAAATCAATGACATCTGCACAGATGCATTGATTTTAATGGGTCTACGTGTGTCAGTGGCTCCGGTACGTGAGGAAACTGTCACCTCACGTACCGGAGCCACTGACGTGTGAAACCGGCCTAAAAGTGAACATCTCCTTTAAGATCTCATTCATGCTACACAGCCACCAAACGAGCCATTGTTTGACTGACATATCTCTCCACATGCTCCCATAGACAGCACTTGCTGTACTGTGCTCTCTAGTAGAGTTGAGCAAATTTGTTTGGGTTCAGTTTTAGGCTATGTGCCCACGTTGTGTTTTTTGCCGTGATTTTCCGCTGCGCAAACGGTTAAAAAAACCTTTACAAACTGCATACCATTATTTTATAATGCATTCCGCAATTGATGTGCCCATGATGCATTTTTTTCTGTGGTAGAAACGCATTGCGGTAAAAAACGCAGCATATTCATTATTTTTGTGGAATCACAGCAATTCCGCACCCATAGACATGCATTAGAAAATCGCTTGAAATTCGCATGAAAAGCGCATGCAAAACACGTCAAAAACGCGAATAAATCCGCAGCTGAGTCAGAGAACATGCATGGAGATCCCAACACACAGGCTCTCTGACTCACAAGTTCACTGACACACAGGCTCTCCATGCATGTACTGTGACTATCACACAGCTGCGACATTGGACACCTGGTTATTGGGAGTGCTCCAGGTATCCGGGTTCCCTCTGCAGCTTATTCGGCAAGCGCTATAGTGAAATTCTGTGAAAACCAGCAGCAGTGTCTACAGTGTTCTGGATCAGTGTGGCCGTTTTTACCTTTGGTATGGATAAAGAATGAAACGACAAAGCGATGTGATACGCAGACAGCACAGACATAGGCCGGAGTCACACTAATCTGTAATCCGGGCACTCGGACCAATGTTAATCTATGGGGCAACTCCTATCATCCGTTTCTTTGTCGTCCATGTTACGCTTGCGAGTGAAATGGCAGTATGCTGCAATTGTCCCTGTATCTCAGCTGAGAAACGCCAATGCAAGTCTATGGGTGTGAGGAAAAAAAAAATAAATCGCACAGCACACGGACCATCAGTGTGACTTGCGAGAAATTCTCAGGCATTGGGCCGGTGACAGGAAAGGCTCAGCCATTATTTGCTCATTTTGCAAGTGTGTGAGAAAATCTCACCATATGGATGAGAAAAAAAAAGCATCCTGGCACAGCACACGGAGGAGACACGGATCACCACACGGAGAACATTTGTGCGATTCTCAGCAGACAAAATGGGACACATTTTTTATAGTGTGTGACCCCGGCCATACACTGATGCCATCCGTGGGCTGGACCGGCTTCTCACCCACACACTTGTACTGGCATTCATGCTGCCAGAAAAAAACTGCACATGTGGACAGCACCATAGGTTATAATGGGAGCGTGTGTACTGGAAACACGGCGTGTGAACGAGGCCTTGGACTGTCGGCCGTCAGCCTGTGGGACACATCGCACGGAGACACGTGCACAGGACATTCCCACAGACGGCCGCCGTGTAGTGACAGGCCGGGAGCAGAGGCACACATGGCGGGGGCCGGACACATGGCGGGGGCCGGACACAGGGCAGCGCGGGATCCCCTCACGTGGACACATTGCGGTCTGCTCCACTCCTTAGGCCGCGCTCAGGGGCCGCCGTGGCCCTCGCCGTGCACGCAGCAGCGCCGTCCGCGGATATCACGGGCTCCCAGCACAGGCAGGAGGCGCCCGCTGCAGCTCACGCTCTTTGTTTCTCTACAGCTTTTATCGTTTGTAGTTTTTCGAAAAGCGCGGCTGGGCCCGGCTACAGCCAATCATTGATCGGTCACTCGATGACGTCCAATCAGCGCCGCACCCGCGAATATTTAAACCACAGCGCTAAGCCAATCAGATGGAGGGAGCCCGCCCAAGCTCCCTTTAACCGGTTCTAACTAGAGAAGAGTGCGACCGTTTCTGCTCCTCCTACGGCTAAGGGATGTGGGCGGGATTAGCAGTGAAACCTGCTAGGCCTAGAGGCCAGCCTTGCCGGTGACGCATTAAACATTATCAGCCAATAGAGTTAGAGGGGCGTATCTAATTTGCTTCCGAAACGAGCCGTCCGTCCAATCCGCTTGCAGAGGCGGCTGTAATCGCCGTGCTCATCACGTTGGTGTGAGAGGTACAAGTGTGGAAAACAAGAGGCTGTATTGCGTCCTAGTTATAGCATTTCAGTGCAGGAGCGCACCAGGAGCAGTCACCCTCTACTGCCTCACAGCTCAGGTAAGCGGGCGCGCTTTTCCCTCGTGTTCTGCCCCGGGACTCCCGCTCTTCTCTTCGGTTATGTGGAACTTTATTTTAGCTTTGTCGTTTCCCGAGTTTTGCCGTAACCGCCTCATTTACTGTAACTTCGTGCTCTCTGGGGTTTTCGGTGCTTTCCCTGTCCGCCCTGCGGTGTGGTGAGCTGTGCTCCGTGTGACTTTCTATCCGGGCACCGTGTACTACGCGGGGATACTGGTGGGCCTCTGCCTCGGCGCAGTGAGGCTGCCGGGCGGTTATGGGGCCCGGCCTCTGCGTGCTGTGCGGGAGGTAATGGCGGCGGCCGGTTGTGTCATGGGCTTCTCGCAGCCGGGACATATTTTGTCACGAGACGGTAGGGAGGAGGGGCGGTCACGTGTGTGCCGTCGAGCTGCGGCCTTATGTAACTTCCGGGGCACGGTGCCCTCTCCTCAGCGAGCAGCTGAATGGCGACGAGGGGTTGTAATTTGGGCGGGAAGCCAGCGTGCAGTGTGCGCGCGCTGTGGCGGGACGGCCACGCCCCTCGCCGCGACTTCCTCGTTCAGGCCCCGCCCTCGCCACTCCCCGCCATTTTCCCGGGTTTTACGTTGTCGCTGAGCTTTTGCTGTTCCTTTCTTCAGGTACAACATGGGTAAAGGAGATCCTAATAAGCCTCGGGGGAAGATGTCCTCCTATGCCTACTTCGTGCAGACGTGCAGGGAAGAGCACAAGAAGAAGCACCCCGACTCCTCTGTCAACTTCGCCGAGTTCTCTAAGAAGTGCTCCGAGAGGTGGAAGGTGAGGGCTCCCCCTGGTGTGGCTGGTGCTGCAGGGTTGTGCTCTGGGCACGTTATAATGTTGTGTTTTATTTATTTAAGACCATGTCTGCTAAGGAGAAGGGCAAGTTTGAAGATATGGCGAAGGGCGACAAGGCCCGCTACGAGAGGGAAATGAAAAACTACGTACCGTCCAAGATGGACAAGGGCAAGAAGAAGAAGGACCCCAATGCACCAAAAAGACCACCGTGAGTATCCCATCACACCTAGACCACCTGGCCTCAATGGGGTGCAAGCTGCTGGCTTAGTGGTTAGCACTGCAGCCTTGCAGTCCTGGGTTCTAATCCCACCTTGGACAACATCTGCATAGTGTGTATGTTCTCTCCATGTTTGCGTGGGTTTCCTCCGGGTTCTCCGGTTTCCTCCTACATTCCAAAGACATACTGATAGGGAATTTAGATTGAGCCCCATTGGGGACAGCGATGATAACGTCTGTAAAGCGCTGCGGAATATGTTAGCGCTATATAAAAATAAAGATTATTATTATTCTCTGCTAGCATCCAGTGGGATAATTGAGTCCTGAGGAATCTGCAGTGTGGCCACTTGTCTGCACTGAGCCAGCTGTTATACTGGGGCATGGTTACAGCAGCTGTTGTTGCTCTACATGACTTGGTTTATAGGTTTATAGCTGTGATGTGTGGTCAGGGTCTTTATAATTATGGGGGAATCTCTATCTTCCTGCAGCTCTGCCTTCTTCCTCTTCTGTTCCGAGCATCGACCTCAGATAAAGAGCGAAAGTCCAGGTTTGTCAATTGGTGACACTGCTAAGAAGCTGGGAGAGATGTGGTCTGAACAGTCACCGAAGGACAAGCAGCCATTTGAGCAGAAAGCTGCAAAACTAAAGGAGAAATATGAGAAGGTAGGTTTTTTTTTTTTTTTTTTTTTTTTTTCTCCCCGAAACCCAGTGGTGTACACCATTAGTTTAAACCTGCCTTGTGTAACCTTTAATGCTGGGGGGAAAAAAGTGACCAAGTTGCTATAAACCAGGGTTATTTATTTTCTTTTAGGATGTTGCTGCATATCGGGCAACAGGTGGCGGTGATGCCGGAAAGAAAGCTCCTAGCAGGTCAGCGGGATCCAAAAAGAAGCCTGAACCAGAAGATGATGATGACGATGATGAGGAGGAAGATGAGGAAGACGAAGATGAGGAAGATGATGACGATGATGAGTGAATGCTTTGTGCGCTGTATATTGTTTGAAGCTTTGTTTTTGTGTTTTTTTTGCTAAGAATGTGAACTCAAGTGCAGCTCATTTTGTTAGCTTGGTTATAAGAAAAAAAAACTGTACAGAATTGTGTATAGGTAATGTGATTCTTTAGGGAAAACCTATATTTTTAATATAAGGAGTAGTTGGAGGGCTGTTAGAGTTTAAAGCTTCTTATGTGGGATGTTTCTGCATATTTAATGGATTCTAAGGGTAGCCCAATGTTAGTTATGACACCCTATATACTTTAGTCCTGTAGACCTGGTGCATTGTACTTTTTTTTTCTAACTTTTTTAGCAACTTATTTTTTTTGTAATAAAATTATATATAATTATGTTCTGTGTGTGTATTTTATGGTGGGTGGAATTACATTGCTCCTAGTGTGTTGTATATGTCAAAAGAACTCAGATAAGACTTTAGGCTGTAATGAACTCTGGCTTTGGAGGCATATCCAGATTGTCCAAACTACTGTACATCTGAATACTACAGGTAATGCATGTGATGGCACTCTTCCCACAACCAAACCTATGGAAGGTTATTCACTACAGAGAAATGGCAACCAAGGCAGAACATCAGCTGCTCTTGCAGTTGATCTCTCGGGCCTGTCATTATCATAACTCTTTCTAATATATAATTTTTTTTTTCTTCTAACCATTGTAGATATTCAACGGTGAGAAAATACTTTTTAACATTTGAAAGTGGTGGAGTAGTCTGTGCTTTGTATACTGCTCTAGTATAAAAAGTGGCTGGCTTGTATGCAATGCATTGTACACGAGAAGTTCAAATGAAAGGCACATCTTGGTAATTAGATTTGCATGAAAAAAAATCAACTGTTATATACAGTGCCAGCCACAAACGTTTTGAATGTCAAACATGTATTGAATTGTATGGATTTTTGAAATATTACTGCAAATTTCCATAGCTATTGCGAAAATGCAGTAACAATTTTTTATATTTTTTTTTTCGTTTTTGCATTACACAACTCTATCTGACAATTAAGGACATCTGTGTATTTGGTTTGCTTGGCTAAGTGCACACTGGTGGGTTTATACATTGTGCACCAGCAATTACATTACTCTGGTTTCCATGTTGACTGCATCTAAAAGCCCACATGTAGGGGCTTGTGTGACCATTAACTATCACCATTATGGCAAGGTAATCCTGATGCTTTGTCAACCCAGCCTAAATGTTCCCTTTTTATTAAATTTCCTACCTAGCTGCAGTTTGCTATTAAAACAAACAAACCCACTGTACTGGCCCTGACATCAATCCAGCAATTTTCTGCTAGTGTCTGTCAACTTGATTACTGTGAGATTGATGGCTCTTTTGGAACATTCGCTTGTAGATGGTTTGCCCTGTTCAGAGTTTTACTGTACTGATGAGGTTGTTATAAAAGAAGGCTTGCTTGTACTCACTTGTCCCTGATGAAGAGAGAAGACACCTCTCGAAACGCGTTGGTTAGTGCCCTGACCGAGCTCCCGTCAAAGCTATTCTGTGATGTTACATTTAGCTCCGCACGCCGCATCCTAGCATCGCTCACGGCCGGAGCACGCATGCTGCTGGCTTTCCTCTGCACTCCAGAGGCTCCTTACCACACTACTCCAAAGCAGTAACATTCCTCCTCACTGGCAGCAACTACCTACCTACTACTCTCCTGGTTCTGCAGTGCACGCTGTACCACCAACAATACGACAAGTAAGTGCACCTCTATTGAAGACCTAAAGTGCACCGTATCAGTTCACATATATACCTGATTCATTCTACATTGATTCATGTGAACTATAAGGATATTCTGATCTGTGCACAGTAAAGGCTCCTCATACCGCTAAAACGCGGCAATATTCCTCATCGACAGCAATTCCAAGCCGGCACAGCAATATCAGACTGCCTATTCACTACCCCTCGCACGGGTCCTGTAGTGCACGCTATACCACCAACGAGACCACTAGTAAGTACATCTCAATATTTACAACCTAAGTTCACCGTATGAGTCCACACTTGACATTTTATAATGCCTCAAGTGAACCACAAAAACAGTATAATTATTATAACCTTCCCAACAGTTGCAGCAACCAGCTGAAATCCCTGATTGGCCTACACATTTCTATGCCACTTATGCAAGCGAGTACAAGCAAACCTTATTTTAATCTATAATCTATAAATGAAAATTTTAATCTAGTTTTGGCACTATTCACTTTTGCTGCATCCCTACCACAGTTCAGTTAGCGTGGCGATTATATATCATTTTTACTAGCATACCCCTCTTAACAGGTATATACACAGAACCTGTTCTAATCACTAGCGGCTACAGAACCAGTTTCCCTACCCTACAGTGGTAAGCGCCAGTGCTATATTCTAGTTTGTTTTAAAAGAAATAGGAGTGAAACTGATAGAGCGCTGTTAGGTTATGTTCACACATTGCATTTTTGCTGCTTTTTTTTTTTTTAAGTAAATTTCCAGCTGCACTTCACACTACAAGCAAAGTATGAGATTTCAGAAGTCTCATGCACAGATTTTTTTTTCTGTCTCCTGTCAGCTGTTTTTGTAAACTGCAGCATGTCACTTTCAGTGTTTTTGCAGCATTTTTATCACCCATTGAAAGCAATGGGTAGTGCAAAACTGCAGGTATCATGTTTTGCTGTTCTCGGTTCCAAAACCGGAAGCTGAAATGCACAGACAATGTTTTTCCATGTGGAAAAATAAAAAAACTTGTGAAACTAGCCAAAAAGACCCCTGGAAAACTAGAGGTGTTAGTAAGAGCTCATTCACATGTCAGTTTTTAACGTTGCTAGTACCCACTTCCCCCCCCCCCCCCCCATAGATGGCACTTGTACCTATGTCTATGGAGCTGTTCTCGTATCAGGCTAACTTGTAGAATCATAACTCTAGGTCTTTTGAAGCCCGGCAATTCCTCTGCCGCGTACAGTAACATGACAGTGACATGTTAGAACAGATATATACATTTAGAATATAGATGTCAGTGACACACACATGTATATATTACATAGAAGAAAAGCCGACATTTCAGCAGCCGTGTACAGTGAAATCACAGCAGGAGCCGACAGGATAGAAGAGGATTAGATACAATAAACACAGAATAGATACATGTCAGTGACATACAATTAGTACAGTGTGTGCCACTTATGGTACATGTAGTATTAAAAGATTATTTTTCTGAAAAAAAACAAGGGCTGCTGCATAATTTTCTTAGCCAGCAGAGGAAAAGCGGACAGCTGGTGTCAGATGTTTATAGCTTGGGAAGGGGGTAATACCCATGGAGCTTCCCAGGCTATTAATATCTGCTCAGTTGTATAATTAGCATTTGCTGGCTATATAAAATGGGGGACCCTAAAAAAAAATGTGGGGTCCTATAATTAACCAGCAAAGGCTATGCAAATAGCTGCAGGCTGATATTAATAGCCTAGGAAAGGGGCCATGGATGCTAAAAACATCAGCTCTCGGCCGCCCCAGAAAAGGCGCATCTATAAGATGTGCCTATTCTGGCATTTAACCTCGCTCTTCCCACTTGCCCTTTAGTGGTGGCAAGTCGGCTGATAGATGGGGGGGGGGGGGGGGTGTTGATGGTCACCTTTGCATTGTCAGGTGACATCAAGCCCCGAGGTTAGTAATAGGTGTCAATAAGACACCCCCATTACTAACCCCATAGTCCATAATGTATAAAAACACCAATAATAAAGTTCTTTAATTGACAGCAAGACACAGACTCCTTTAATAAATCTTAATTATACCATACTTACGACCTCACCTATTCCGCCGATGCCATTGTCTCCTACAAACAACCATATCCCTCACCTGTCCGTCGTTTTGTCCCACGCTGTAATCCACATCTAGGGGATAAACAGTTTCAAAGCTGGACGATGCCAAGATGTGACCGTCTAGGCTGAGAACCACTGGGGAATGAGCTGCTGCGAGAGCAGCCTCAGTGACTAGCGGTGATGTCACTGAGACTGCGCTCTCAGCCGGGCTGAACTGCGGTGACCTCTGAGATCCCTGCTAGCCCCATGAGAAAGTCGCATGGTGCAGAGGCGAGTTCACCACAGTTGAAATTCAATGTACTGAAATTCTCCCAGTGAACTTGCCTCTGCACTGTGCGACTTTCTCATGGTGCTAGCGGGGAATGCAGCCACAGTGACCAGCAGTAGCCTGAATGACGTCACTGAGGCTGCGCTCGCAGCAGCTCATTCACCAGTGTTTTTCATCCAGGACGGTCGTTTCTTGGCATCGTCCAGGTCAAAAAACTATTAATCCCCAGACATGGATTATGGCGTGGGACAGAACGACGGACAGGTGAGGGATATTATTTTTTATTTTTGTTTATTACAGGAAAACGAGGGCTTCCGTGGTATTAGGCGTTAGGTGAGTATAACTGTGTAATTTTTAAATAAAGTGCAAATTGCCAGTTAGCATATCTCCCAGAGGAGCATTGAGGCTTTAAGTCTCCTCATCTCGGCATGCTTAACATGCTACTCTCCGCAAGGAGAAACGATACTTCTTGAATCTAAAAAAGAAAAACTGGGTGTTTATATTTGAAATAAAACACGTTTTTTCTGGCCGTGTGTTTACCATATACCTATAGGATTAGTAATGGATAAGTGTCTTATAGATGCCTCTCCATTACTAAGCCGTGGGCTTGATGTCACCTGACAATACAAAAGTGACATCAATCCCACAAATATGAAAGCACAAGATCCTGATGACAAAAAAGACAATGTGTGCATGAGATTTCTGAAATCTCATAGGCTTTGCTGGTACTGTAAAAAGCAGCTGAAAATTAGCACAAAAAAGGCAGCAAAACCGCCCAGTGTGAACATACCCTGATATTTGCCTTGTGTAAGTTGCTTTCTTCAGAATGTCTGCAAAGCTTAACATGTACTTGTCAAATGTTTTCTCTAATGTGGGCAAGCTGTTCTGATGCATTCTTTCTAATGAGTGTAGGACTCCTTGCTTTTATTATGGGATGGTAAGAGTTTGCATGGTTTCACATTGATGTTCTACTTGTTAGGCTGCCGTCACACTAGCAGTATTTGTTCAGTATTTTACATCAGTGTTTGTAAGCCAAAACCAGGAGTGGAACAAATAGAGGAAAAGTATAATAGAAACATATGCACCACTTCTGCATTTAATTGTAATGTCCGGGGAGGAGGGGGCGGAGTTTCGGCTGCGCATGCGCGGTTGAAAATGGCGGACACGACGCGCAAAAAAAGTTACATGTAACTTGTGCCGACGGTCCGCCAAAACACGACGCAACCGTCGCACGACGGTTGTGACGTGTGGCCATACGTCGCAATGCGTCGCTAATGAAAGTCTATGGGTAAAAAACGCATCCTGCAGACAACTTTGCAGGATGCGGTTTTTCTCATAAACGACGCATTGCGACGTATTACAAACGACGCTAGTGTGAAAGTAGCCTAAGTTCCACACTAGGGAAAAAAATTCCTTCCCGACTGCACATACGGCAATCAGACTAGTTCCCTGAATCAACGCCCTATCAAGGAATCTTGTATATATAACCAGTAACATTATACTTTTCCAGAAAGGTATCCAGTCCCCTCTTAAATTTAAGTAATGAATCACTCATTACAACATCATACGGCAGAGAGTTCCATAGTCTCACTGCTCTTACAGTAAAGAATCCGCGTCTGTTATGCTTAAACCTTCTTTCCTCCAGACGTAGAGGATGCCCCCTTATCCCTGTCTCAGGTCTATGATTAAAAAGATCATCAGAAAGGTCTTTGTACTGTCCCCTCATATATTTATACATTAACACAAGATCACCCCTTAGCCTTCGTTTTTCCAAACTAAATAGCCCCAAGTGTAATAACCTATCTTGGTATTGCAGACCCCCCCAGTCCTCTAATAACCTTGGTCGCTCTTCTCTGCACCCGCTCCAGTTCAGCTATGTCTTATACACCGGAGACCCGAACTGTACACAGTATTCTAAGTGTGGTCGAACTAGTGACTTGTATAGAGGTAAAATTATGTTCTCCTCATGAGCATCTATGCCTCTTTTAATGCATCCCATTATTTTATTTGCCTTTGTAGCAGCTGCCTGACACTGGCCACTAAATGTGAGTTTGTCATCCACCCATCCACCCATACTCCCAGGTCTTTTTCATTGACGGTTTTGCCCAGAGTTTTAGAATTAAGCGCATAGTTATACATCTTATTACTTCTACCCAAGTGCATGACCTTACATTTATCCCCATTAAGGCTCATTTGCCATTTATCAGCCCAAGCTTCTAGTTTACATAAATCATCCTGTAATATAAAATTGTCCTCCTCTGTATTGATTACCCTGCAGAGTTTAGTGTCATTTGCAAATATTGAAATTCCACTCTGTATGCCCCCTACAAGATCATTAATATGTTAAAAAGAAGAGAGCCCAATACTGACCCCTGTGGTACCCCACTGCTAACCGCGACCCAGTCCGAGTGTGCTCCACCCTTTGTTTCCAATCCCTGAGCCAGCTCTCAATCCACTTACACATATTTTCCCCTATTCCCATTATTCTCATTTTATGTATCAACCTTTTGTGTGGCACCGTATCAAAAGCTTTTGAAAAGTCCATATACACTACATCCACTGGGCTCCCTTGGTCCAGTCTGGAACTTACCTCTTCATAGAAATTGATCAGATTAGTCTGACGTGAACGGTCTCTAGTAAACCCGTGCTGATACTGGGTCATGAGGTTATTCCTCTTCAGATACTCCAGTATAGCATCCCTTAGAATGCCCTCCAGGATTTTACCCACAGTAGAGGTTAAGCTTACTGGCCTATAATTTCCAAGTTCAGTTTTTGTCCCCTTTTTGAATATTGTCACCACATTTGCTATACGCCAGTCCTGGGGTACAGACCCTGTTATTATGGACTCTTTAAAGATTAAAAATAATGGTCTATCAATGACTGTACTTAATTCCTGCAGTACTCGGGGGTGTATCCCATCCGGGCCCGGAGATTTGTCAATTTGAGTGATTTTTAGTCGCCCACGTACTTCCTGCTGGGTTAAGCAGGTGACACTGAATGGGGAATTTTTGTTATCACTGATCGTATTGTCTGCTATGGAATTTTCTTGTGTAAATACTGATGAAAAAAAGTCATTTAGCATATTGGCTTTTTCCTCATCCTCATCCACCATTTCACCCAGACTATTTTTAAGGGGGCCAACACTATCATTTTTTAGTTTCTTACTATTTACGTAGTTAAATAATATTTTGGGATTATTTTTACTCTCTCTGGCAATGAGTCTCTCTGTCTCAATCTTAGCTGCATTGATTTGCTTTTTACAGAATTTATTTAATTTTCTGTATTTATTTAATGCCTCATCGCTACCTACTTCGTTTAACCCCTTAATCCCATATGACGTACTATCCCATCAAGGTGACCTGGGACTTAATTCCCAGTGACGGGATAGTACGTCATATGCGATCGGCCGTGCTCACGGGGGGAGCGTGGGCGATCGCGGCCGGGTGTCAGCTGACTATCGCAGCTGACATCCGGGACTATGTGCCAGGAGCGGTCACGGACCGCCCCCGGCACATTAACCCCCGGCACACCGATCAAACATGATCGCAGTGTTCTGGCGGTACAGGGAAGCATCGCGCAGGGAGGGGGCTCCCTGCATACTTCCCTGAGACGATCGGTACAAGGCGATGTGCTCACCTTGTACCGAGCGTCTCCTCCCTGCAAGCCCCGGATCCAAAATGGCTGCGGGGCTACTTCCGGGCCCTGCATGGAGGTGGCTTACCAAGTGCCTGCTCAGAGCAGGCGCTGGTAAGCCAGGAGCCTGCATGTCAGATCGCTGATCTGACACAGTGCTCTGCAAAGTGTCAGATCAGCGATCTGTCACTATACAGTGATGTCCGCCCTGGGACAATGTAAAAAAAAAATAAAATTTAAATTTGTAAAAAAAAAAAAAATTCCTAAAGAAAAAAAAAAATATTGTTCCCATAAATACATTTCTTTGCCTAAATAAAAAAAAACAAAACAATAAAAGTACTCATATTTAGTATCGCCGCATCCGTAACGGCCCGACCTATAAAACTGTCCCACTAGTTAACCCCTTCAGTGAACACCGTTAAAAAAAAAAAAAAAAACGAGGCAAAAAACGCTTCATTATCATACCGCCGAACAAAAAGTGGAATAACACGCGATCAAAAAGACGGATATATATATCCATGGGACCGCTGAAAACGGCATCTTTTCCCGCAAAAAACGAGCCCCTATAGTGCATCATCAGCAAAAAAATAAAAAAGTTATAGTCCTCAGAATAAAGCAATGCAAAAATAATATTTTTTTCTGTAAAATAGTTTTTATCGTATAAAAGCACCAAAACATAAGAAAATGATATAAATGAGGTATCGCTGTAATCGTACTGACCCGAAGAATAAAACTGCTTTATCCATTTTACCAAACGTGGAACGGTATAAACGCCACCCCAAAAGAAATTCATGAATAGTTGGTTTTTGGTCATTCTGCCTCACAAAAATCGGAATAAAAAGCGATCAAAAAATGTCACATGCCCAAAAATGGTACCAATAAAAACGTCAACTCTTCCCGCAAAAAAACAAGACCTCACATGACTCTGTGACTCTGGACCAAAATATGAAACAATTATAGGTCTCAAAATGTGGTAACGCAAAAAATATTTTTTGCAATAAAAAGCATCTTTTAGTGTGTGACAGCTGCCAATCATAAAAATCACCAAAAAAACCCACTATAAAAGTAAATCAAACCCCCCTTCATCAACCCCTTAGGGAAACATAAAAAAATTAAAAAAATGTATTTATTTCCATTTTCCCATTAGGGTTAGGGTTGGGGCTAAAATTAGGGTTGGGGCTTAAGGTAGGGTTAGGATTTGGATTACATTTATGGTTGGGATTAGGGTTAGGGGTGTGTCAGGGTTAGGGGTGTGGTTAGGGTTATGGTTGGGATTAGGGTTAGGGGTGTGTTTGGATTAGGGTTTTAGTTAGAATTGGGGGTTTCCACTGTTTAGGCACATCAGGGCTCTCGAAACGCGAAATGGCGTCCGATCTCAATTCCAGCCAATTCTGCGTTGAAAAAGTAAAACAGTGCTCCTTCCCTATCGAGCTCTCCCATGCGCCAAAACAGGGATTTTCCCCAACATATGGGGTATCGGCATACTCAGGACAAATTGAGCAACAACAATTCGGGTCCAATTTCTCTTGTTACCCTTGGGAAAATAAAAATTTGGGGGGCTAAAAAAGCATTTTTGTGGGAAAAAAATTAATTTTTATTTTCACGACTGCGTTATAAACTGTAGTAAAAACACTTGGGGGTTCTAAGTTCTCACAACACATCTAGATAAGTTCCTTGGGGGGGGGTCTAGTTTCCAATATGGGGTCACTTGTGGGGGATTTCTACTGTTTAGGTGCATCAGGGGCTCTGCAAATGCAACGTGACGCCTGCAGACCAATCCATCTAAGTCTGCATTCCAAATGGCGCTCCTTCCCTTCCGAGCTCTGCCATGCACGCAAATGGTGGTCCCCCCACATATGGGGTATCAGCGTACTTAGGACAAATTGGACAACAACTTTTGTGGTCTAATTTCTCCTGTTACCCTTGGAAAAATACAAAACGGGGCTAAAAAATAATTTTTGTGGAAAAAAATAATTTTTTATTTTCACGGCTCTGCGTTATAAACTGTAGTGAATCACTTGGGGGTTCAAAGCTGTCAAAACACATCTAGATAAGTTCCTTAGGGGGTCTAGTTTCCAAAATGGTGTCACTTGTGGGGGGTTTCAATGTTTAGGCACATCAGGGGCTCTCCAAACGTAACATGGTGTCCCATCTCAATTCCAGTCAATTTTGCATTGAAAAGTCAAATGGCGCTCCTTCCCTTCCGAGCTCTGCCATGCACCCAAACAGTGGTTTACCCCCACATATGGGGTATCGGAGTACTCAGGACAAATGGCACAACTTTTGGGGTCCAATTTCTTCTCTTACCCTTGGGAAAATAAAAAATTGGGGGCGAAAAGATCATATTTGTGAAAAAATATGATTTTTTATTTTGATGGCTCTGCATTATAAACTTCTGTGAAGCATTTGGTGGGTCAACGTGCTCACCACTAGTGTTGAGCGATACCGTCCGATACTTGAAAGTATCGGTATCGGAAAGTATCGGCCGATACCGTCACAGTATCGGAATCCAATCCGATACCGATACCCGATACCAATACAAGTCAATGGGACTCAAGTATCGGACGGTATCCCTGATGGTTCCCAGGGTCTGAAGGAGAGGAAACTCTCCTTCAGGCCCTGGGAACCATATAAATGTGTAAAAGAAAGAATTAAAATAAAAAATATCGCTATACTCACCTGTCCGACGCAGCCGGGACTTCAGCGAGGGAACCGGCAGCGTTGTTTGTTTAAAAATCGCGCTATTACTTGGTTACGTGAATTCCCGGCTTGTGATTGGTCAGGTCGGCCATGTTGCCGGGACGCGGACCAATCACAGCAAGCCGTGACGAAATTACGTCACGGCTTGCTGTGATTGGTCCGCGTCCCGGCAATATGGCCGCCCTGACCAATCACAAGCCGGGACGTCACGGGAGGCTGGACACGCGCTCATTTTAAAATGGGCGCGTGTCCAGCCTCCCGTGACGTCACGGCTTGTGATTGGTTGCGCCGCGATCAACCAATCACAAGCCGGGAGGCTGGACGCGCTCATTTTGAAATGGGCGCGTGTCCAGCCTCCCGTGACGTCACGGCTTGTGATTGGTTGCGCCGCGATCAACCAATCACAAGCCGGGAGGCTGGACGCGCTCATTTTGAAATGGGCGCGTGTCCAGCCTCCCGGCTTGTGATTGGTTGACCGCGACGCAACCAATCACAAGCCGTGACGTCACGGGAGGCTGGACACGCGCCCTTTTTAAAATGAGCGCGTTTCCAGCCTCCCGTGACGTCACGGCTTGTGATTGGTTAATGGCGGCCATGTTGCCGGGACGCGGACCAATCACAGCAAGCCGTGACGTATTTTCGTCACGGCTTGCTGTGATTGGTCCGTGGCCCGGCAACATGGCCGCCCTGACCAATCACAAGCCGGGACTTCGCGTAACCATGTAAAAGCGGGAATTTTAAACAAACAACGCTGCCGGTTCCTGCGCTGAGGTCCCGGCTGCGTCGGACAGGTGAGTATAGCGATATTTTTTATTTTAATTCTCTATTTTACACATTTTAACATTAATGTTGTTCCGATACCCGATACCCGATACCACAAGAGTATCGGAATCCCGGTATCGGAATTCCGATACAGCAAGTATCGGCCGATACCCGATACTTGCAGCATCGGAATGCTCAACACTACTCACCACACATCTAGATAAGTTCCTTAGGGGGTCTACTTTCCAAAATGATGTCACTTGTGGGGGATTTCAATGTTTAGGCACATCAGGGGCTCTCCAAATGCAACATGGCGTCCCATCTCAATTCCAGTCAATTTTGCATTGAAAAGTCAAACGGCGCTCCTTCCCTTCCGAGCTCTGCCATGCGCCCAAACAGTGGTTTACCCCCACATATGGGGTATCGGCGTACTCAGAACAAATGGCACAACAACCATTTTCTCCTGTTACCCTTGGTAAAATAAAGCAAATTGGAGCTGAAGTAAATTTTTTGTGAAAAAAAGTTAAATGTTCATTTTTTTTTAAACATTCCAAAAATTCCTGTAAAACACCTGAAGGGTTAATAAACTTCTTGAATGTGGTTTTGAGCACCTTGAGGGGTGCAGTTTTTAGAATGGTGTCACACTTGGTTATTTTCTATCATATAGACCCCTCAAAATTACTTCAAATGTGATGTGGTCCCTAAAAAATATTGGTGTAAAAATGAGAAATTGCTGGTCAACTTTTAACCCTTATAACTCCCTAACAAAAAAAAATTTTGGTTACAAAATTGTGTTGATATAAAGTAGACATGTGGGAAATGATACTTATTAATTATTTTGTGTAACATATCTCTGTGATTTAAGGGCATAAAAATTCAAAGTTGGAACATTGCAAAATTTTCAAAATTTTCACCAAATTTCCGTTTTTTTCACAAATAACCGCAAGTTATATCAAAGAAATGTTACCACTATCATGAAGTACAATATGTCACGAGAAAACAATGTCAGAATCACTGGGATCCGTTGAAGCGTTCCAGAGGTATAACCTCATAAAGGGACAGTGGTCAGAATTGTAAAAATGGGCCCGGTCATTAACGTGCAAACCACCCTTGGGGCTTAAGGGGTTAATTCTCTAAATGCTTTCTTTTTGTCACTTATTGCGCCCCTTACAGCTCTATTTAGCCATATTGGTTTCCTCCTATTTCTAGTATGTTTATTCCCATATTTGGTATCGCAGCGTCCAAAAAAACCCGACCTATAAAACTGTCCCACTAGTTAGCCCCTTCAGTGAAAAAAAACCCTCCAAAAAGGATGCTTTATCATACCACCGAACAAAAAGTGGAATATAACACGATCAAAAAGTCGAATGTAAAAATTGTATCTCTGAAAATGTCATCTTGTCCCGCAAAAAGCAAGCCACCGTACAACTTCATCAGTGGAAAAATAATTATAGTTATATCTCTCAGAATAAAGCGATGCAAAAATATTTATTTTTTCTATAAAATAGTTTTTGTGTAAAAGAGCGAAAACATAAAAAATTATATAAATGTGGTATCGCTGTAATTATACTGACCTGAGGAATAAAACTCCCTCATCAATTTTACCACATGCGGAAAGGCATGAAAAAAAAGAAAGATTCCTTAATTGCTGGTTTTTGTTCATTCTGCCTCCCACAAATCGGAATAGAAAGTGATCAAAAAATGTAATTTTCCCAAAAATTGTACCAATAGAAACAGCAACTTGTCCTGCAAAAAATAAGCCAACACATGACTGTTGGCTGAAATAAGCAAATATTATAGTTATCAAAATATGGGGATGCAACAACTTAAAAAGTGTTTTTAAGTGTGTGACAGCAGCCAAACAGAAAAAAAATATAAATCTGGTATCACTGTAATCGCACTGACTCGAAGAATAAAGTTGTCCAATCACTTATACTGTTCGAGGAACGGTGTAAAAAATACCGTATATACTCGAGTATAAGCCGAGATTTTCAGCCCAAATTTTTGGGCTGAAAGTGCCCCTCTCGGCTTATACTCGAGTCACGGTCGGCGGTGGGGTCGGCGGGTGAGGGGGAGAGAGCGTGTCGCATACTCACCTAGTTCCGGCGCTCCCCCTGCCCGTCCCACAGTCTTCGGTGCCGCGGCTCGTCGCCTGTTCAGCGGTCACATGGTACCGTTCATTAGAGAAATGAAAATGGACTCCACTCCCATAGGGGTGGAGCCGCAAATTCATTCCTCTAATCAGCGGTAACGGTGACTGCTGACAGAGGAAGAGGCTGTGGCACCCGGAGACCAGCTGTCCGGGATAAGGAGCCAGGGACGCCGGGAGCAGGTAAGTATCTCATAGTTACCTGTCCGCGTTCCACACGCCGAGCGCCGCTCTGTCTTCGCGTCCTCTTGTTCTGACTGTGCAGGTCAGAGGGCGCGATGATGCATATAGTGTGCGCGCCGCCCTCTGCCTGAACAGTCAGTGCGGAGAGACGCCGGGACGGGACGCTGAGGAGATGCAAGCAAGAGAGGTGAGTATGTGTTTTGTTTTTTTTATTGCAGCAGCAGCAGCAGCATTATACAGGTCCTTCTCAAAAAATTAGCATATAGTGTTAAATTTCATTATTTTCCATAATGTAATGATTACAATTAAACTTTCATATATTATAGATTCATTATCCACCAACTGAAATTTGTCAGGTCTTTTATTGTTTTAATACTGATGATTTTGGCATACAACTCCTGAAAACCCAAAAAACCTGTCTCAATAAATTAGCATATCAAGAAAAGGTTCTCTAAACGACCTATTACCCTAATCTTCTGAATCAACTAATTAACTCTAAACACATGCAAAAGATACCTGAGGCTTTTAAAAACTCCCTGCCTGGTTCATTACTCAAAACCCCCATCATGGGTAAGACTAGCGACCTGACAGATGTCAAGAAGGCCATCATTGACACCCTCAAGCAAGAGGGTAAGACCCAGAAAGAAATTTCTCAACAAATAGGCTGTTCCCAGAGTGCTGTATCAAGGCACCTCAATGGTAAGTCTGTTGGAAGGAAACAATGTGGCAGAAAACGCTGTACAACGAGAAGAGGTGACCGGACCCTGAGGAAGATTGTGGACTGAGTCTGGTGTGGAAACATCCAGAGCCACTGTGCACAGGCGTGTGCAGGAAATGAGCTACAGGTGCCGCATTCCCCAGGTAAAGCCACTTTTGAACCATAAACAGCGGCAGAAGCGCCTGACCTGAGCTACAGAGAAGCAGCACTGGACTGTTGCTAAGTGGTCCCAAGTACTTTTTTCTGATGAAAGCAAATTTTGCATGTCATTCGGAAATCAAGGTGCCAGAGTCTGGAGGAAGACTGGGGAGAAGGAAATGCCAAAATGCCTGAAGTCCAGTGTCAAGTACCCACAGTCAGTGATGGTGTGGGGTGCCATGTCAGCTGCTGGTGTTGGTCCACTGTGTTTCATCAAGGGCAGGGTCAATGCAGCTAGCTATCAGGAGATTTTGGAGCACTTCATGCTTCCATCGGCTGAAATGCTTTATGGAGATGAAGATTTCATTTTCCAGCACGACCTGGCACCTGCTCACAGTGCCAAAACCACTGGTAAATGGTTTACTGACCATGGTATTACTGTGCTCAATTGGCCTGCCAACTCTCCTGACCTGATCCCCATAGAGAATCTGTGGGATATTGTGAAGAGAAAGTTGAGAGACGCAAGACCCAACACTCTGGATGAGCTTAAGGCCGCTATTGAAGCATCCTGGGCCTCCATAACATCTCAGCAGTGTCACAGGCTGATTGCCTCCATGCCACGCCGCATTGAAGCAGTCATTTCTGCCAAAGGATTCCCGACCAAGTATTGAGTGCATAACTGAACATTATTATTTGATGGTTTTTTTGTTTGTTATTAAAAAACACTTTTATTTGATTGGACGGGTGAAATATGCTAATTTATTGAGACAGGTTTTTTGGGTTTTCAGGAGTTGTATGCCAAAATCATCAGTATTAAAACAATAAAAGACCTGACAAATTTCAGTTGGTGGATAATGAATCTATAATATATGAAAGTTTAATTGTAATCATTACATTATGGTAAATAATGAAATTTAACACTATATGCTAATTTTTTGAGAAGGACCTGTATATGGCACAGATTTATGTGGAGTATCTATGGGGCAACGGTGCAGAGCATTATATATAAGGCACAGCTTTATGTGGAGCATCTATGGGGCCATAATCAAAGGTGCAGAGCATTATATATGGCACAGCTTTCTGTGGAGCATCTATGGGGCCATAATGAACAGTGCAGAGCATTATATATGGCAGAGCTATCTATGGGGCCATAATCAAAGGTGCAGGGCATTATATATGGCACAGCTATCTATGGGGCCATAATCAAAGGTGCAGAGCATTATATATGGCACAGCTATCCATGGGGCCATAATCAAAGGTGCAGAGCATTGTATATGGCACAGCTATCTATGGGGACATAATCAAAGGTGCAGAGCATTGTATATGGCACAGCTATCTATGGGGCCATAATCAAAGGTGCAGAGCATTGTATATGGCACAGCTATCTATGGGGCCATAATCAAAGGTGCAGAGCATTGTATATGGCACAGCTATCTATGGGGCCATAATCAAAGGTGCAGAGCATTGTATATGGCACAGCTATCTATGGGGCCATAATCAAAGGTGCAGAGCATTGTATATGGCACAGCCTTCTATGAAGCATCTATGGGGCCATAATGACCTGTGCAGAGCATTATATATGGGGCAGCTTTATGTGGAGCGTCTCGGGCTATACTGAACGGTGCAGAGCATTATATGTGGCACAGCTTTATGTGGAGCATCTATGGGGCCATAATGAACGGTGCAGAGCATTATATGTGGCACAGATTTATGTGGAGCATCTATGGGGCCATAATGAACAGTATGGAGCATCTATTTTTAATTTTGAAATTCACCGGTAGCTGCTGCATTTTCCACCCTAGGCTTATACTCGAGTCAATAAGTTTTCCCAGTTTTTTGTGGCAAAATTAGGGGGGTCGGCTTATACTCGGGTCGGCTTATACTCGAGTATATACGGTAAATAAAAGCAATTCTCCAATTGCTGTTGATGTTTTCATTCTGTCTCCCAAAGATTTATCCTGCACTGAGCTCTTACACCGGGGTTTCCATGTAAATCTCTGAAATACGTGACTCTGACGTAACCCCTGGCAGAAGATTCCCTACAATGAGCCAGATGGAAGCACTGTTGATACCTTCTGTCCTATGATCAAGCAGTGTTCCGTCTTTTTAGGTGTGCATAAAGGCACGGTCGGCCACAGTTTTGTGTACTTCTGAAAAAAAGGATAAGACTGAACAGAGGCCAGACATTGTCCGTAGTAGCTCCACTTCCTCATTATAGTGAGTGTATATCTGGGGGCTTTCATCTGAATCACATCACTTGAAGATTTAGATGGAAAACATGATGTAAGTGCTCAGCATAGAGCGCTGGATAAATGTGATTCCAAATGTTTTGTAAAATGTTTCCAATAAAAGCTTCAACTCAATCCACAAAAAAAAAAATCCCCAATCAGGTTCGTAATCTGGTAATGGAGTTATAGGGGGCTTCCATGTTACTGGTAGTACATAGTCTCTGGTAAAGTGAAATGGCTCCTTGTCCCCCAAAACAAAATTCTGCGCTCCCAAATCCAAATGCCTCCCTCCCTTCTGAGCTCTACAGTGTGCCTAAACCACATTTAGCGTCCACATGTTTGGCATTTCTGTAGCAATGAGAAACAGCTTAATTTACCGGTGCGTGTGTCCAGAAGCTGGGCATAACGTACTGTGCAACTACAGCGTATTGGTCACTACAATGGCAGTCTGACATTTGCACTACGCAACATGAACTGCTGCTTGTTGCTGGAAGATACCCATGAACTCAGAATCGTCACTACACCTGTAGATAAATTCCAAAAGTGCTCTGTCCTTCCCCAGTCTCACCGTACTGTACAGCTACATGTGACATATTTCTACATTCAAAAAAAATTGTGGAACAAATTTTGGTGCTATTTTTACCGATTTCAGAAATTGTCGGACAAATTCTGGTGCCAATTTTACCCACTTCTTATGTGAAAATGTAAAATCTGGGTGTAAAACAACATTTTGGTGGTAAAAATGTAATTATTTTTTCTTCACTGCCCAATGATATAAAATTCTATGACACACCTGTGGTGTAAATATGATCACTGCACCCCTAGATGAATTAATTGAGAAGTGTAGTTTCTAAAGTGGCGTCACTTAAAAGGGGGGTTCTGCTGTTTCGGCACCTCGGGCTCTGTCAGTGTGTCATGGCATTCTCAAACCAGTCCAGCAAAATCTGAACTCCAATATGGCGCTTCTTCCCTTCTGAGCTTTGCACTGTGCTTCACGATTAGTTTTCAACCACATATGAGGTATTGATGTACTCAGGAGAAATTGCATTAACACAGTTTGGAATCCATTTTCTCCTATCCTTGTGAAAATGAAAAAAAATTGGGCTGAAATAACTTAAATGGGAAAATTATATATTTTTTCATTTTCACAGATCAACGTTGTATAATTCTCTGAAGCATCTGTGGGTAGAAGGTGCTCACCACACATCTACATATATTCCTTGGGGGGTCTAGTTTCCAAAATGGTGTCACTTTGGGGGGTTCCTTCAGTGTCTCTCCGAACGTGACATGACACCCGCAGACCATTCCATCAATGTCTGCCTTCCAAGACGTCACTCCTTCCTTTCTGAGCCCTGCTGTACACCCAAAAATTGGGTCTAAAGTAACATTTTTGTGAAAGAAAGTTAAATATTAGGTTTTTCCTTCCACATTGTTTCAGTTCTTGTGAAGCACCTGAAGGGTTAATACATAAACTTCTTGAATGTGGTTTTGGGCACCTTGAGTGGAGCAGGTTTTAAAATGGTGTCACATTTGGATATTTTCTGTTTTACAGACCCCTCAAGGTCGTTCAAAAAGCCAAACAGTGCTCCCTCCCTCCTGAGCCCTGCCATGCGCCCAAACAGTGGCTTTCCCTCACATACGGGGTATCAGCGTACTCAGGAGAAATTGCACAACAAATTTTGTGGTCCATTTGCTCCTGATACCCTTGTGAGGATAAAAAATTGAGGGGTGCAGTTTTTAGAATAGTGTCACTTTGGGGTATTTTCTGATATATTGACCCCCCCAAAGTCACTTCAAGTGTGAGGTGGTCCTTAGAAAAATGTTTTTTGTAAATTTTGTTCTAAAAATGAGAAATTGCTGTTCATCTTTTAACCCTTATAACTTCCTAACAAAAAAAAAATATGTTTCAAAATTGTGCTGATATAAAGTAGACATGTGGGAAATGTTATTTATTAACTCTCTAGTTTAAGAGCATAAGAGTTAAAACTTTGAAAATTGTGAAATGTTTGCCAAATTCCCTTTTTTTTTTTTTCACAAAAATACACAAGTCATATCCAACACATTTTACCACTAACATGAAGTACAATAGGTCATGAAACAACAATCTCGGAATCAGTGGGATCCTTTGAAGCGTTCCAGAGCTATAACCACATAAAATGAAACTGGACAGAATTGTAACATTGCACTGGTCAAGTAGGTGAAAACAGGCTCGGGGGCAAAAAAGTAATATGTCAGTTATGTAATTATTTGGTTTACATTTTATTATTTAAAAAAAATCCCCTCAACTCTAAATATTAATTACATTACTGGAAAAATTGTGCATATTGAAAACATAATATGCATTCAAACAAATTGAACATGAAAAACTAGCTGGTTATTGGCCAATGAGAAAATAGCAAAAATATAATATTTTGTAAAAAGCTGCATATAAAGATTTAATATGCAAATTGCCTCTTCTGAGAAAAAGAGGACTTAACTCTATAGCGCCACCTGATGGAAGTAGCGATCCTACAAGTCACAATCAACCCTCTAACGAGTCGTGCAATATGACTTAGGATAAAAGCCAAATCAGTATCTCAATTCGCAGACACGGTGTTTCGGGCTGTTGGCCCTCGTCAGTGCGAAGCATGAGAACTGATTTGGCTAGGTGAGAGGCTCTGGACTGGGGTCTAAGGGGTAGCGTTTCTCCTTATGGAGAGTGACATACCATCTCTGGCTTGTCAAGGTATAAAGATTTACTAATTTACCTGACTTTATTGGTTAACCCTATGAGAGCTGAAATAGTCACAAAACTATAGAACAATTTAATCATGCAATCTATGTACAGGCATTGGGGGCAAGTAGTTTGTGTGCAATTATACGGTGACTGCTGTAAATATCTGAATAAACATACAAAGATGTTAAGCAACCCTGGGAGTGAGGAAAGGGCGATTTCCATAGAGCAATGTTCACACTTCCATTCAACAAGCATGGAGATTCAATTGAATATATGAATGAGGCTACTTTCACACTAGCGTTGTTTGCAATACGTTGCAATGCGTCGTTCAGGAGAAAAAACTCATCCTGCAAACCGCGACGTCATCTAAGGTCCTTCGCTCAATGCATCCTTAGGAACGGAGGCCGCCGCTTGCACCTCTGAGAGCCGGGGGCTGTCGGAGGGTAAGTATATCCCATATTTTTTATTTTTAGTCTTTTTTTTTTACATGAATATGGATCCCAGGGCCTGAAGGAGAGTCTCCTCTCCTCCAGACCCTGGGAACCATGCGGACCGCACACGCCGTATAAGATGGGGCGTATAAGATGACCCCCGTCTTATACGGCGAGTATATCCCAAACTCCATATTTTATATGGAAATGTTGAGGGTCCTCTTATATGCCCAGTCGTCTTATACACCAGAAAATACGGTACTTGTGTAGTGGTGTATTCATGCCATAGTCTTTTATTATGATTAGGCATCATTAAAATTGTATTTTTGCATTTAATGTATTCATATTTGTCCCTTTTTTATGATATTTGATGAACAGTAGTATGGATGAATATTGTTATGTACTCAAATGTCATACTTTATACAGTACGGCATTGTTTATATTCATAAAACTAACAATATTGTGTTTACCATGTAATCATGTATATCACTATGGTATTCATGCAATGCCTTGGCACCTACTTGCCCCTAGGGAATCTTTTCTATCATTGAGATTGTATATACTTTTTAGTATTGATGACATCACACAAATATATAATTACCGTAGATAGCATACCAACATTTATTTTTTGTAATACTTTTTCTTATTACATGTTCCTAGGCAATTATTGTGTGTGCAAGTATTTTTGTATAAGTTCTGTTCACAAAAGACATGCGCAGTATTCTTATTTTCTCGTTTGCTGGCACACAGACATGCACAGTCAGCCCAAGTTCATTGTGAGGCATGTAACAGACCTTGTGTGACTATTTATAGCCAAGCTGACCCAGAACGTCCATCTATTTCCGGATACCATCCGGCACATGAGATGTCATGCAACTACTCGCTCTACCCTTGGTGTACAGATTAATATTTCTTTTTTTTTACTCTTTCCATGTGATTTATATTTTGTGCTTAAAGGGGTATTCCAATCTTCAAGATCCTATCCCAATATGTAGTAGGCATAACAATAATAGCACTATGTAACACAATTTTTGTTCCTGGCTTCAAAGTGTAATATTTCAACTTATGTTTAAAGACTATGGGAAAACTACTTCATTCAGCACAAACTTTGATTTTGTGACCACAGGGCTGAAAAATTTCGTATAGTGTCAAAAAAAGGAAATTACACTAGAACATATTTTTATATATTTTTTGTTCCTGGGTCCAAAGTGTGTTTCCCTAACCCGATATGCCTAAAGCAAATAGAAAATAGTTGTTCCACAAAAACTTTGCTTCTGTGATCAGGACAATGAAATTTTGAAATTTGGCTGTTTTCCGGAAAATTCTCCATTCGTATTCAATACTGAGTAGTCTTCATTGTCATGATCACAGAAGCAAAGTGTTTGTGGAACAACAACTATTTTCTATTTGTTTTAGGCATATCAGGCTAGGAAAACACACTTTGGACCCAGGAACAAAAAATAAATAAAAATTTATTACATAGTGTTATATTAGCAAATACTTCCAATTGGAAATATAACATTGCAGTACCTTAGGTACCCATGATTACAACCACTAACAACTAAGTAACCGTGACTATATGTGTAGTCATAACCATGGACACTTAAGCTACTGCAGTGCCCTGCAAATGTCGTAAGCGATGTGGCAAATCAGAAGAACTATACAACATTTCTAATTGGAGGTATTTTCTAATATTATTACACTATTACATATTGGGATTGGAGATGGGAATACCCCTTTAATACCCCTTCATGAAGTTGTGATTGCAACAATATGCTCATATTCTGTGTAATGTTAAATATGGCCAAACATGGATGACATCCATGTGCTGTACTTGTTTTTCAAGGACCTATAGATTTGTTGCATTTTTCATCCGTGATACTGGAGAAAATTGGACACGTCTCTGTGAGTTTTGCATGTCCAAACGGTACGTGAAAAAACATTGGGCATATGAATAGCACCATAGATTATACTGAATACATGTATCTGTGAAAAAAGTGGATAGAACACGGACGTTTGATTGAGGCCTAAGATATAATTTAGACTAAAGTTTATTTTACAATTTCCATAATTTTGTTCCTGACCTTTCATCTTTTTCAGCCTTGGGGTTTTTCCAAGGATTTGAAATGGGCCTTAGTCCTTAGGGTATACACTTAGGGTATAGCTTGCAGCCCTTTCATTGTCTTTTGAGATTACTTTTTTGTTCTAATCCTCTATTTGAAAGTTTTTTTTCTAAGCGGTTTCCATGTTAACCCCTTCAAGGCGGAGCCCTTTTTCGTGTTTGCGTTTCTGTTTTTCGCTCCCTTTCTTCCCAGAGCCAACTTTTTTTTATTTTTCCATCAATATGGCCATGTGAGGGTCTCTTTTTTTGAGGGACAAGTTGTACGTTTGAACTACATCATTGGTTTTACCATATTGTGTACTCAAAAGCGGGAAAGAAATTGCAAGTGCAGTGAAATTGCAGAAAAAAGTGCAATTATTTTTTTTTACCATGTTCACCAAATGCTAAAACTGACCTGCCATTATGATTCTCCAGGCCATTATGAGTTCATAGACACCAAACATGTCTAGGTTCTTTTTTATTTAAGTAGTGAAAGAAAAATCCAAAGTTTGTTAAAAAAAAATTTCCGTAAATTTCCGAGACCTCCATTTTTTGTGATCTTTGTTTGGATGAGGGGTTATTTTTTATGTGCCGAGCTGACGTTTTTAATGGTACCATTTTGGTGCAGATACAATATTTTGATCGTTCGTTATTGCATTTTAATCCAATTTTACAGCGACCCAAAAAACTTAATTCTGTCTTTTAGACTTTTTTTCTTGTTACACCGTTTAGCGATCAGATTAATTCTTTTTTTATATTGATAGATTGGGCGATTCTGAACTCGCCAATACCAAATATGTGTATGTTTGAGGTTTTTTTATTGTTTTATTTTGAATGGGGCGAAAGGGGGATGATTTGAACTTTTATATTTTTTAAAATATTTTGAAAAACATCTTTTTTTACTTTTGACATGCTTCAATAGTCTACATGGGAGACTAGAAGCTGTCATAACCCGATCGGCTCTGCTACATACAGCCGATGATCAGATCGCCTGTATGTAGCAGAATTGCTGACTTGCTCTGGTTGTCATGCCAACCCATCGGTGACCCACGATCATGTGATGGGGTCCCTGATGGGCGGATTTCCTTTGCGATTGCCGGAAGCAAATGTTACATGCCTCTGTCAGAGTTTGACAGCGGCATTTAACGGGTTAATAGCCACGGGTTGCTCACGATTCCATCTGCGGCTGTTATGGGCACATGTCAGCTGTTCAAAACAGCTGACATGTGCCGAAAAAGATGTGGGCTCACCGCCGGAGCCCACATCAAAGGGAGAGACACGAGACCCAATATATTACTTTGGAAGTTTCTTGGGATCTCCCACTGCTTCGTGGGGCTCTATCTGGTTCTCACTTAGTACCTTTAGAGAGTTATCTTCAGATTTTTTTCTCAAAAAGTCTTCCGGCAAAATAATTGTGGATCCAAAAGCTTTAGGTTCCTAATGAACCATACTTTCTTCCCAATAAAGTTTCAGGTTCCTTCCTCAGTTCAGACATAAGATTCCCTTCTTAATGGCTTCCCGACTGCCCACGGTACATAAACGTCGGTGTTTGCTGGTCTCTATGTAACGCCAAAGTTTATAAGTGTACGGTAGCTCTGACAGGTGACATCATCGGGACCTCAGTAGATCAGGTCCCAATGATGTTAACCCTTTGCTATCTTCTAGATTGTTGCTTCTTGTGTTTATGGGACAGTAGAAATACAGTAGAGCATTATGTTCGTCGTGATTGGGGACAGAGAAACATCTATGCTCCAGGTAGAGACAATGTTCAGCATAATCCTTTAGTTGCTCCAACAACAATCTTTCTTCCTCCACTACATATAAAGTTGGGATTGATTAAAAACTTTGTGAAAGCCATGGCAAAGACAAATTCACAAGGGTTCCAGTACACTTCACAGAAATTCTCCAGCATTTCACCAGCAAAACTGACGGAAGTGGTATTTGTTGGTCCTCAGATCAGAGAGCTTATGAGAGATGATGTGTTTGAAGGAACTCTAAATGATAAGGAATTGAGATCTTGGAAAAGCTTCAAGTGAATCTGTGAAAACTTCTTAGGAAAACAAAAATCTCCAGAATATGTTGAGGAACTGCTAAATGCATACCAGTGTCTTGAATGTCGCATGTCTCTGAAAATTCACTTTTTGCAATCACATTTAGATTTCTTCCCTCAAAATCTTGGGGATGTAAGCGATGAACAAGGCGAGTGGTTTCACCAGGACATTAAAGTAATGGAACACCGCTACCAGGGTTTTTGGAATGACTCAATGATGGCAGATTACTGTAGGGATGTTATATAGGGACAACCCTAAAAAATTGTAGCAATGACAGTCTAATGTCAAGCACTTTTAATTTCTGTTCATATTTTGGTTTCTATTTTGCATGTGAAATTATTTTGGTTTAATAAAAACTGTTTCATAAGGTGAAGCATTTTTTTCTGACATGTAGATTACGGTTTACTTAATGACATGCCCCCTGAGGAAGACACTATGAAACGTGCGTTGGGGTGGAGGGAAGCACGGCCAGATCCCGCTTTACACATTGGACTCTGCTCTGGGAATTTCCTCACTGTACGTAAAGTTCAATATACTCTGACTCTATATACTTGATAAGGGTTGTTCGGCGGTCCTTTTTGAGACTAATGATGTCAATATAATTATTTGGGCACTATCCCCTTTTTTTTAATTGGATACTAAAGGACACTACCAAATCCAACCAGTTAGGGTTAGATGTATAGTATGTAATATATGGACCTACAGACAGGTCAAAAGGGCTTTTTTCCATATAAGGTCACAAGGATATTTGAATCTTTTCAATATAACTTCATGTGGATACTTGAATTTCTTTAATATGTTTGCGGATTGTTCTGGCACGCCTCCCTCACACACAAGAGGCATCTTGTTAAAATTGTTTAACTGAATATATGGAATTTTTTAAAATTCTTAATAAAAATATTTTTTGCATTTTTAATATTTGGCAAGCTGTTATTTTTGTATGCCCCTATCAATGGTTATTGATTTTGGGCACATTAATTGTATTTGTTTGTTTCTTAATGTCGCCAGTATATTTTCTATACCTTATAATAATGATGCTGCTCCATGGAAATTATGTGTGCTACAGAAAAACTATATTTTTTAAATCAGGACAAACGAAGATTCATAAAAGTACAGTCACCTGCGATGTTTCCAAAACTATTTTTTTGTAGACCTGTGTAATCATTCTGTTCAGTACTGTGTAAAGCCAGCCCCACCACATTCTGACAAATGCTTTTTCAGTATCTGAAGCCAACAAAACTGGGTTTTTCTGTTGCCGTGGGTGACTGTCAGTGGTAATGTTTACATTCTTAATACTCTTCATATTAACTTTTTTTTTTTCATTTCGCTTGCAGCACCCATAAGATTTTGGTAGAGGCGAATTGTAGAAAAGGACATGGTAAAAAAAGCAACAATTAAAGTTTGCTACTATGTAAAATGTTTTGTCCAACTCGTCCATCATTCGACTAATTAGGGGCTTTAGAGCAGCCTTGTTTTTTATACCTGTATTCACAAAGGATGGCATGTAAAGTGTTTCTTGAGCTTCAACATTGGTCTATCATCGTCAGAACAAAAGCATGATGCCACCCGGTGATAGAAACAAGTAGGTTAGGCACTGACACACAGTGTAATAGTACCCCCACCCCTCTCTTGAGAGACCACTGGATGCTTAGGGCTAGGCTTATCAGAAAAGGATAGATGGGATCTTCTGATCAGATTGCTGGCATCGATGTTACTAGCCGACACCAAAGATCTTCCTTTTGACTCAAAACTTTGCAATAAACAATACATTGCAGGGATCATCTTGCAACCCAAGAATCAAGGACATTTTGTACCTTGTCTTCCAGGTAAATAATTACATATTGACCACTAATGTCTGACTATGTCAATTACATTTTGGAAAACAGCTCACACATGAGTTCAACCAAAAGGCATTACAAGATACTTATAGTGACCCTTAGGTGTGTGAAATGCTTTCTTCCACTATTCTTTTATACAGTATGGATCAGAAGAACCACCAAGAAAAACTTTACAAAAAGGTCAAGGTATTAATGTTTAAAAAAAGACACATTTAAAACAACATATAGAAAAGAGCATCACAGGTTACAGAAAAAAAATGGGTACACCCAAATGATATATGAACATGCACTGTACTTCAAATGTATTAATATCACATATTTGCATAAACCCTAGAGTATAGATAGTAATTCAAAAGAAAAGGGATTCGGGTAATGAAATAGAAACATAGTTGATATTACTAATTTAAGTATGACAAAAAAGTAGACACAAGGTGTGAAGAGTGCTAGGCAATAAGTCTAGGTGTGCTCATAGAAGGCTGACAGCTTTACACCAGGAATTTTTGGAATTGTAAGGGGCAAAGTTGCCATGTTATGATAAAGTACTAACAAGGTATAATGCTGTCAGTTTGGCACATGCATAGGTATGCAAAGAATACAAAGTTTTTAAGTAAAAGAGTACGTAATAATATGTACTGCACTTCAGAGATGAAGACTGGGGACCCACCACACCCAACGTGCATTTTGCAATTAAATGCTTCATCAAGGGGTACAAGTATGGATCAGGTTATATGTACCTCTGAGATTTAGTTTGCTAAACCAAAGTGCTACCAACAGCTGGTTATAGAGATCAGGGATGAATGGCAGAGTTCCCCATAGTCAGTACAGTGACTTAGACATCATTTTTTACCACTCTCCCCTCAATAAAAAAATAAAAACAGCTGCGCACCTACTGGTGACTTGAAACGTCTGTGAACCCTTTATAAATTGTACCCTAAGGCTATGTGCACACGTAGGAAATGTGGTGCAGAATTTTCTGCACTAAATCTGCATCTCCTGGCAGAATCTGCAGGTGCGGTTTTGATGCGTTTTTTTATGCGTTTTTTGTGCGTTTTTTGTGCGGAAATGATGCTGATTTTGTGCAGTTTTTACCACTGCGGATTTCTATTAATGGAGGGGTGCAGAAACGCTGCAGAAACGCACAAAAGAAGTGACATGCACTTCTTTGAAATCTGCAGCGTTTCTGCGAGGATTTTTCTGCATCATGTGCACAGCTTTTTTTTTTTCACATTGATTTACATTGTACTGTAAATCACAGTGCAGATCTGCAGCGTTTCTGCAGAAGAAAAATCTGCTGCAGATCTGCACTAATTCTGCACTAATTCTGCACTAAATCTGCATCGTGTGCACATACCCTTAGGAAAATGGAAGTTTGGTACCAGATCAATGGGATAGTTATCATTTTTTTGTGGGAGTAGTTTAGATTCAGATAGAAAATATATCGGCAAAAATTCTAAATATTTCAGGTAAACCACTGGGTATTCACAGATAGACAGACATACATTCACCCTTTAACTCCTGTACAGGGATCTGGTCTTACAATAGGGTCCACTGGGCTAATGCACAATGTGGGCGAAGTTTGGACACCTTATATAACGTCAATTAAAATCTGCTTGTCTTATCAGAACACAGAGTGGAAAAATTTTCCATCGCTTGTGCTACTACCGGGACAAAAGGATTTACATTCTAAATCGTAGCCGTTCTCTTTGATTTATAGGCATGCAACTGGATACTTCAGCTATGAAAGTTTCCTGCCACCAGATCATTTCAATAAAAAATGTTATGAGAGTTTTAGGTCTCCTGACGGCCTCAATAAATCCTGTGCCAAAACCTATATCAATATCAGGACCTTTCTCTGAGATGTAAGTTGTCTTCAACTCATCAGTATTCACATATGTATGGGTCCTCTCCCCTCTGTACCAGTCTGTCATTGTAAATTTGTTTACTGTAAACGATATCTATAACTCTGTACGTAACCCCTTCTCATGTACATACAGCACCATGGAATTAATGGTGCTATATAAATAAATAATAATAATAATAATAATAATAATAATAATGTATTACTAAATTCTCTGCCTAACCAGTCCATTATAATGTTATTCACTTAAATTCATGTTTTAAAAAAGTATTTATAACCTCCATTTTTCTTTTGCTAATTAGGCCCTTGTGTAAAAAGAGCAGAGCATAAAAAAGAGCAGTCCTGAAGTAAAAAATAATATAACAATTTACAGAAACTTTAGAGGGGCTAAAATATGCAGGCAAAACCAGCATCCATGCAGAGAGCCGGCAGAATCACACTACAGATAAAACAAGTAGTGTAAAACAGTACAATTGTATTTGATAATGCCCATAATTCAAATACCGTAGTTGATGATAATAATAATAATTGTTATTTTTATATAGCACTAACATATTCCGCAGCGCTTTACAGCTTACCCACATTATTGCTGTCCCCAATGGGGCTCACAATCTAAATAATTGATATTGATAGTTGATATGGCAGGAATGCCATAAGTCGCAACCAATATTACATAGTTATATTACTATATGAACAAATACCTTGCAGAGTGCAACAGCGGATTCACACTTGGTCTACCAGCCCACCCCGACGCGCGTTTCGGAGAGAATCTCCTTCCTCGAGGCATGTCAATAGAATAGGGCTCAAGTTTAAATACATATGTAACCGGAAATAAAGTAAACAACATATTACCTCGTTGCCGTGACCACTTCCACGCCAGCCGGATCGCATGCTACATAGCGACTAGCACCGGAAATGTGGGGCCCCACGTGATCAAGCGCCGGGAGCATCGCGGAAGCAAAAGCCGGCTGAGGCAGAAGTGTCAGGGCGGCGCATGCATACTAAAGTTAAAACACCAGCGACCATCTTGAATACTGGCACCAATACAAAAGAGTCATATAGGATAATGGAAAACATACATTCCTTATAGACAGGCCAAGCTCGCAGGGAAGCACAGGAAGCCGCACCATAAGTGCAGTTAGGTCAATATACATTTGGACAGAGACAACATTTTTCTAATTTTGGTTATGGACATTACCACAATGAATTTTAAACAAAACAGTTCAGATGCAGTTGAAGTTCAGACTTTCAGCTTTCATTTGAGGGTATCCATGTTAAAATTGGATGAAGGGTTTAGGAGTTTCAGTTCCTTAACATGTGCCACCCTGTTTTTAAAGGGACCAAAAGTAATTGGACAGATTCAATAATCTTAAATAAAATGTTAATTTTAATTCTTGGTTGAAAACCCTTTGTTGGCAATGACTGCCTGAAGTCTGGAACTCATGGACATCACCAGACGCTGTGTTTCCACCTTTTTGATGCTCTGCCAGGCCTTCACTGCGGTGGTTTTCAGTTGCTGTTTGTTTGTGGGTCTTTCTGTCTGACGTTTAGTCTTTAACAAGTGAAACGCATGCTCAATTGGGTTGAGATCAGGTGACTGACTTGGCCATTCAAGAATATTCCACTACTTTGCTTTAATAAACTCCTGGGTTGCTTTTGCTTTATGTTTTGGGTCATTGTCCATCTGTAGTATGAAACGACCAATCAGTTTGGCTGCATTTGGCTGGATATGAGCACACAGTATGGCTCTGTGTCACATCATTAATAAACACTAGTGACCCAGTGCCACTGGCAGCCATGCATTCCCAAGCCATCACACTGCCTCCGCCGTGTTTCACAGATGATGTGGTATGCTTTGGATCATGAGCTGTACCACGCCTTCACCATACTTTTCTCTTTCCATCATTCTGGTAGAGGTTGATCTTAGTTTCATCTGTCCAAAGAATGTTCTTCCAGAACTGTGCTGGCTTTTTTAGATTTTTTTTAGCAAAGTCCAGTCTAGCCTTTTTATTCTTGATGCTTATAAGTGGCTTGCACCGTGCAGTGAACCCTCTGTATTTACTTTCATGCAGTCTTCTCTTTATGGTAGATTTGGATATTGATACGCCTACCTCCTGGAGAGTGTTGTTCACTTGGTTCGCTGTGGTGAAGGGGTTTCTCTTCACCATGGAGATTATTCTGCGATCATCCACCACTGTTGTCTTCCGTGGGCGCCCAGGTCTTTTTCCATTGATGAGTTCAGTGCTTTCTTTCTTTCTCAGGATGTACCAAACTGTAGATTTTGCCACTTCTAATATCGTAGCAATTTCTCGGATGGGTTTTTTCTGTTTTCGCAGCTTAAGGATGGCTTGTTTCACCTGCATGGAGAGCTCCTTTGACCGCATGTTTACTTCACAGCAAAACCTTCCAAATGCAAGCACCACACCTCAAATCAACTCCAGGCCTTTTATCTGCTTAATTGAGAATGACATAACGAAGGGATTGCCCATACCTGTCCATGAAATAGCCTTGGAGTCAATTGTCCAATTACTTTTGGTCCCTTTAAAAACAGGGTGGCACATGTTAAGGAGCTGAAACTCCTAAACCCTTCATCCAATTTTAACGTGGATACTCTCAAATGAAAGCTGAAAGTCTGAACTTCAACTGCATCTGAACTGTTTTGTTTAAAATTCATTGTGGTAATGTCTATAACCAAAATTAGAAAAATGTTGTCTTTGTCCAAATATATATGGACCTAACTGTACATGCCAGACAGGTACAATGCAGAACGCCTGATGATGCTAAACCTACCAGGCATGGATACATGTGCATCCAACCAAAATAAACTAAGATAGGGAGAATATACCATATATATAAAAAAATCAGCATAGATATAAATAAAGGCAGATCCACACTATAGAAGTAGCATGTATAGTATGTTATATTCTCTCTATCTTAGTTTATTTTGGTTGGATGCACATGTATTCATGCTTGGTAGGTTTAGCATCATCACGCGTTCTGCATCCCATCAGGCTGCATGACGTCACATCAGGCTGCGTGTAGCATAATGTACTCCCCATAGGCCTCCATATAGTATAATGCATTCCTCTTGGCCATACTCTATTAAGTATAATGCACTCCCCATAGACAGACTCTTAAGTATGATGCACCCCCTCCATAGGCAGACTATAGTATAATGCACCCCCACATAGGCAGACTCTATAGTATACTGCACTCTCCATAGGCAGACTCTGTAGTATAATGCACCCCCATTGGCAGACTATAGCATAATGCACCCCCCATAGGCAGATGCTATAGTATAATGCACCTTCCATAGGCAGACTCTATAGCATAATGCAACCCCATAGGCAGACTATAGTATAATGCACCCACCATAGGCAGACTTTGTAGCATAATGCAGTCCCCATAGGCAGACTCTATAGTTTAATGCACTCCCTCATAGGCAGACTATAGTATAATGCACCCCCCATAGACAGATTTTATAGTATAATGCACCCCCCATAAGCAGACTCTATAGTATACTGCACCCCCATAGACAGACTCTATAGTATAATGCACCCCATAGGAAGACTCAATAGAATACTTTACACACACTTTCCCTATAGGCAGACCCTATAGTATATTGCACACACACCCTCCCCGTAGGCAGACTCTAGTATACTGCACACAACCCCTCCCCATAGGCAGACCCTATAGTATATTTCACACACACCCTCCCCATAGGCAGACTCTATAGTATAATGCACACCTCCCATAGGCAGAGTCGATATTGCACCCCCCTCCAAGATCAGAGCGCTCAGCAGAGCGCAGAGCAGAGCCAAGATCAGAACCCGCAGCTACAGCTCCACAGGCACTACAGGATTATGATGCTGGGGTTACTGCTGCAAATCCTCAATCATCACAGAGAGCAGGTAAGCTAAAGTAGATGAGAAAAAATATTTACATGTCTTTGTTTTTTCACTGTGTTGTGTACTAAACTTTATTTTTATTTTAGGAGCAGCAGCAGAGGAGAAGGCGAGCGCGCAAAATGTGGGTGCACCCACCCTTAGCTGAGCGCATGGAAAAGGGGCACTTTTATGTGCTTTATACTGATTTGAGGAGGTAAGTTGCCAAATATCTAAAGACAATATCCTAATTAAAATGTGTTGTAAAAAATGTAATCATATGTTAACTATCCAGTTTTTTCCTGTCAATTTTTCAGATTTCCCGACAAATTCGTTTCCTTCTGCTGTCTGACCATCCCAGCTTTTGATAGACTGCTTGAATTTCTGGCACCCCATCTGACCTTGAGTGATACGGTCACGAGGAAGGACATCTCTGCTGAGGAAAGGCTGCTCATCACCTTGCTTTAAGTAACTAATTTTCTGTTTGTATGTCATTAGGCCTCTTTCACACGTCAGTGTTTCCGGTACGTGTCATGAAAGTTGTCACATGTCCCAGAGACACTGACAAACGTAGACCCACTCAAAATATTGGGTCTATGCACGTCAGCATGTTTTCGTTGGTCGTGTGTCCGTGGGCCAGACACGCTGTCATGAGATTTTTACCTTTCGCATGGTCCACAAAGTGTCACACACACGTGCACACGTAGAACACACATTAATGTCCTCTATGTGACACGCATTGGCACTGGTGAAGAAGCAGTACAGGAAGCGCTGTTCCCTGGCGGCAGGTGATGAAGATGCTGTCATCATACTCCCCTGCTCTGCATGATTTCAGCGCCATCAGGGAAGAATGGACTTTGTCTTCAGCACCTGCAACCGTGTAACTGCGCTTACTTTAGCTCTTTTTCTCTGCTAGCCATCCGTGTGGGAATGATGCAGCATATGGGCGGCACACGCTTGCCATATGTGTGCCGCACACACACAGACACATGGACGTGGATATCTCTGGTACAGTGTTTTACGGTATCTGAAATATCATGATGTGTAAAACACGCCTGGAACCTGTCAGGATTTTTGGCTGCTATAAGATGCGGCCACGGTCTTTCAGGACTGATCTACAGCATTCTATAATTAAGCCTCCGGGTCAGAGGAGATAGATAAGAAAAATTGGAAACATAATTTGTTTTATACCCGTGGGAGGGGCGCTATCGTGTGATCTTATCCGATAGCTGTGTCGCTGGTCCAGGTCCTACACCTACCTTCTTGCGATACCACTCTCCTACTTGCTTCATCACTCTACTGCACAGGCGTACTTCTGTGTTCTGATGAGAATAGACCAAAGTCCGTAGGTGTGCATGCGCTGTGGCTCTCAGACCTTTCCTTGCGCTTGACAACTGCAGGAATTAGTTGTGCCCTCAACAGGCCAGATAAGTATGACTGAGCAGTAGAGCGTTAAAGCAAGCAGGAGGGCAGCGTTGCAAAAAGATTGGAGTAGCCGGACACGGACCTGCAAGTCCCATTTGACGTGACCGCCCCACGCAGTTGTGTCTTATTTTTTTAATTTTGGTTTTTATTTTACACCCTTCGTGTTGGACTGGGGTGTTATGGCCAGCATTATAGAATGCTTCAGATAAGACCTGAAAGGTGGTGGCCGCATATTATATCGCCCATAACTGCTAACAGGTTTCCTTACATTTTTGTGTGACATTTCTAATAAAAAATTTTTTTTTTCTTTGCAGATTTTATGGCCACAGGAGAAAGCTATACATTCCTGCACCTCCAATTTAGAGTTGGTTAATCCACCATCTCTAAAATTGTGAGGTGCACATGTATCGTGATCTAGCAGAAGTTGCAGCCCATCGTGATGCCTTCTTCAACCGAGGAGACTTGGCTGCAGGTTGCAGCAGGCTTTCAGTTTGTGGCCAATTTCCCAAACTGCATAGGTGCAGTCACCACGATCACAGATTGGTCTGTAAATTCTTCGAGATTGCAGAACGCTTCCAGCCCCACGACCTTTGCCGGGTTCCACACATCCAGTGCCCTTTCTGATGGTATTGGATGATGCGTTTCCCTTAATGACAACCCTGCTGCGCCCATACCCACGAAGGGGGCTGAATGCCCAGCGGAGGATTTTTAATTATCGGCTGAGTCGTGCACGCAGATATGTGGAATGCACCTTTGGGATCATGAGTAGTCAGTGGAGGATCTTGCACACACCCATCCAGTTGGACACAGACACTGTTGACACTGTGAATAAGGCATGCTGTGTACTCCATAACTATGCTCATGAGTACAGCACTGATGTAGATGTGGAGAACCAGCAGCCAGTATTTAATCCAGTGGTCAACGTGGGTCTGGAAAGGCCCTCCAACTCGGGTGTGCGTGTGAGAGAAATTTTCACTGAATACTTTATGAGTCCAGAAGGTGCCGTGCACTGGCAATACTCCTGTCCTGGTGTTGTGCAGCCTGAACAGCAGAGAAGGCTGCAAGAAGATTGACCAACCCAAAATAAGAAGCCAAGATCAATATCAAAATGTGTGAGAAGACAAGATCAATATCAAATTGTGTCAGAAGAAGCCAACATCAATCTCAAATTGTGTTTTACGTTTAAAAAAACCAAACCCTTTCATCTGGATTTGTATGTAATAAAAAAATGTATTGTTAATTTCATGTGGTTAGTATTCTATTTACTAAGTGGTGTTTGTTGAAACAAATTATCATGATTCTTCTCCTTCCCATAGTCCCGTGCCCATATACCATCATACATATCCTCCATCATATAGTCCAGTGCCCATATACCATCATACGTATCCTCCATCCTATAGTCCAGTGTTCCCCAACTCCAGTCCTCAAGAGCCACCAACAGGTCACGTTTTCAGGATTTCCTTAGTATTGCAGAGGTGATGCAATTATTATATCTGCAATAATAAGGAAATCCTGAAAACATGACCTGTTGGTGGCTCTTGAGGACCGGAGTTGGGGAACACTGCATAGTCCCATGCTCATATACCATCAAGCATATCTCTATCCCATAGTCCTGTGCTCATATACCCATGAAACAGTCATATATAGAGGCCTTGTGTAGTCCACCTTATGCTAAAGTATATAAAAAACAAAAATTTAATTTTAAAATATAACTTTATTCTATAACCAATAAAATAATGACAAACGTTGTCATTCTTTTTTCAATATGAAAACATAATAAACTTTTGCCCAAAGAACTACATTTTTGGACCACATAACATTTGCCAGGCGTCAACAAAGTAGATTGGTCTCTTGGTAGTGAAGTGGTGAAGTGGGCCTTTTGGTGGCAATGTTTTGCTACTCTGCGTAGGAGCAACGCTTTGGACGCAGCAAAAAGGCTCCTCCGCCCAAAGCGCTGCCCCATTTTTTTTTTTGCGTGGTGATGACGCATGTTTTCATTGAACACATGCGGAATCACCACATGCTATGAATACACTGTGCTAGTTATCTTGCGGAGTCAGAGCACCAATGCAACATAGACATGCTATGGTGTCAAAAGACGTGCAGCATGTCCGGTGACGCAGGTCTGACACTTCCATCTTTGGAAGCATAGTGGAGATGGGATTTCAGAAAATCCTCTCCACTATGCTGTTAGATCTTGATGCTGCGTATTTAACGCTGTGGCTGTACGCAGCGTTCAATACGCAGCCAATTGTGCTCCGCCACATGGAAATATAGAGGCTACATATATTGTTAATTACAGATTTGTCCATTTTTTTTTAAATTTACCTCCGCAATGTCCTGCTTGTGATAAGAAACTGTAATTCCTCATAAAATGGAAAAATTTTCCTACTGGGAGAAGAGCCACTTTTACAGTGGCTGTTTACAAATTTAGTGAACCGGTACCTCACCTACCGCCACCTCTGTTTAATATCTTTCTCTAAAAAAAAAAAAATTATCAATCTTTGTGCATTTTGGAGAAAGTATAATATTAATTGTTAAATAAGATTATAATTACCAATTTGCAATTGCCTTGCATTTGTGCAAGAATCCCATTCGGGATATAGCTCCCGAAATATTTTTGTACAACAAATGTAGCGGAAATATTTGTCTTTATATGACTCATCTGCAGCGTCCCATATTGCTGGAAAATCACAAACCTAGAATGTATACAATAACGTCATTAGATACCATATCCAACAACAAATTAAATATGCTATATATTTAGATATAACCCCTAACCTAACCCAAGGCCTAACCATAAGCCAAACACCAAAAATGAAAAATAGCCCTAATCCTAAAAATAACGCCAGGCCTAACCAGAACCCTAACCCCAACACACCCTTAACCCTGATCCCAACCGTAACTCTAATCCCTAGTCCTAATCCCAACCCTAACCCTAATCTCAACCCTAACCCTAATCATAATCCTAGCCCTAATCCCAAACCTAGCTCTAAGCATAATCCTAATTAGAAACAGGAAAAATTATTTAAAAAATTATCTTTATTATTTTGACATAATTAATGGTGTAACACAAGTGTTTTTGTTAATCATTTAATTTCAATGTGTTTAAATTTTTTTAATACCTTTTTTTAGTGTAAACACAAGGGGATGGGGAAAAAAATCACGTGGGCTCCTGCGTAATTTTTTGTGCCAGAGTGGGAAAGCCGACGGCCAATATTTTTAGCCTGGGAAGGGGTTAATACCCATGGATCTTCCCAGGCCATGATCATCAGCCCACAGCTGTCTGCATAGCCTTTACTGGCTATAAAAATAGGGACCCCCCAAAAAAAATTGACGTGTGGTCCCCCTATATTTTGTAGCCAGAAAGGCTACGCAGACAGCTGCGGGCTGATATTCATAGCCTAGGAAGAAGCCATGGATATTTCCCCCCTGGCTACAAAAACCAGCCCGCTGCTGCCCCAGAAAAGGCGCATCTGTAAGATGCACCTATTCCGGCACTTAGCCTCTCTTCCCACTGCCCTGTGGCATTGGCATATGGGGTAATAAGGGGTTAATGTGACCTTTCTATTGTAAGGTGACATTAAGCCCGATTATTAATCCAATAGCATTAATAAAGAGTAAATTAAACACACAGACAGTAGAAAAAAGTATTTTAATGAAATAATGTCCATAATTTATTGCACGCCCAATCCAAGCAAAGCCCTCGTTCTCCTGGAAAAAAGTTTAAAATAAAAAAACTAATTTATACTCCCTTATCCGATGTAGTCCATAACAAGTGTCCCATGACGATCTGACATGGAGAACAGTCACATCAGGAGAAGTGTCTGCTTTCCACGGCTCCAGCAACACACTGACAGAAGCTACGGCTCCTGCAGTGTGTAACTGCGCATGCGCAAGAGTTTACTGGAGTTCATTGACTCCAGTACTCTCGCTTTACGGCACAGCTGCATGGGAAAATTCTCACGCAGCCCCAGTGCCGTAAAATGACAGCACAGAGCAGCAAAACTCCAGGAGCAGCTCCTGGTAGTGTATCGCTGGAGGATGGAACAGATTGGCGTGGGACACTTGCTATGGGATTTGTGTGGACCAGGGAGTATATTATTGGGGTTTTTTTTGGATTTTTTCCTAGGGGACCAAGAGCTTCAAGGAGGTATATGTGGTGTATGGCGAATGTGTACTCCATGTTGTATGTTGTATGTACTCTCTGTCATTTATGTTACATGTATTGTATGTGTAATGTATGTGTTATGTGTTTTACTCACAATTGTACTCAGTCACCGGACACAGGGACTACTCTCCCATCCTAATAGCCGGATGGGAGCAGTAGTCCCATACGGCGACTGTGTACAATTATGTCACACTATCGTCTCATGAGGACAGTCAGACGCACACAGACAGACACACACAGACACAGACAGACTTCACAGACAGACACATATATACCAGGTCAATAAGACGCCCGTCATCAATTTCCATGCGGCAATATGACTCCATGCTGGTTAGAAGATGGTGACTTCCTACTTCCACTACACTGCACACTCCGCCCACATACTTCCTCCCACCTGACATCACTTCCCTCTGCAGCACTTTTGACACCCTAAGGCTACTTTCACATTAGCGTCGTGTGACTCACGTCGCAATGCGTCGTTTTGGAGAAAAAATGCATCCGCAGGATGTGTTTTTTCTCCATACACTTGCATTAGCAAAGGATTGCCACATGTCGCATCCGTCGTGCAACGGATGCGTCGTGTTTTGGCGGACCATCGGCACAAAAAACGTTCCATGTAACTTTTTTTGTGCGTCGTGTCCGCCATTTTCGACCACGCATGCGCGGCTGAAACTCCGCCCCCTCCTCCCCGGAACTCACAATGGGGCAGCGGAAGCGTTGTAAAACTGCATCTGCTGCCCCGTTGTGCTACATTAACACCCTTTCCGTCGGTACATCGGGCCGACGGTTTGCGACGGCCCGTACCGACGGAGTAGTGTGAAAGTAGCCTTATCTGCAGCAAAAACGCAGATATTTTTTATATCTGCGGTTTTGCTGCAGGTTTGACTGACACAATGGCAGTCAATGGGTGCAGAAATGCTGCAGATCCGCACAAAGAATTGACATGCTGCGGAAAATACAACGCTGCGTTTCCGCATGTTTTTTTCTGAAGCATGTGCACTGCGGATTTGGTTTTCCATAGGTTTACATTGTACTGAAAAACTTTGGAAAACTGCTGCAGGTCCGCAGCGTCAAAAACACTGTGGATCCGCAGGCAAATGCGCAACGTGTGCACATACCCTTAGGCTACTTTCACACTAGCGTTAACTGCAATACGTCGCAAATGCGTCGTTTTGCCGAAAAAACGCATCCTGCAAAAGTGCTTGCAGGATGCGTTTTTTCAGCATTGACTAACATTAGCAACGCATTTGCGACGCATTGCCACACGTCGCAACCGTCGTGCGACGTTTGCGCCGTGCTGTGGCGGACCGTCGGGACCAAAAAACGTTACATGTAACGTTTTTTGCTCCCGACGGTCCGCTTTTTCCGACCGCGCATGCGCGGCCGGAACTCCGCCCCCACCTCCCCGCACTTCCCCGCACCTCACAATGGGGCAGCGGATGCGCTGGAAAAATGCATCCGCTGCACCGGTTGTGCGGCGGAGACAACGCTAGCGTCGGGGACCTCGGCCCGACGCACCACGACGGGCCGAGCCAGACGCTAGTGTGAAAGAAGCCTTAGAGTCTGACGGCTGTAGTAATCTGTTCAGAACTTACAGGCATCTAGGTGTTAAAAATACACATTTTCATTTCTGTCATGCCACTTTGCATTAAATCCTGAAAAGCACCTGAAGGGTTAATAAACTACCTGGCAGCAGTTTTCAATATGTCAAGGGGTGCTGTTTTTAAAATGGTATAACTTTTAGGGGTTTCCCAATATATGGGACTCCTAAAAGGCACTTCAAACATGGATAAGTCCCTAAAAAATACATTTTGTAAATTTCCTTGAAAAAATGAAAAATAACTGCTACATTTTTAAAACTCCTAAAATGCTAACAAAATAAAAAAACATTTTACAAATTGTGCTGATGTAAAGCAAACATGAGGGAAATGTAATTTATTAATTTTTTGCTGAGGTATGACTATCTGCATTAAAGGGCTAATCATTCAAAGTTTGAAAATCGCAAATTTATTTAAATTTTTCTCAAATTTCTGATATTTTTTATAAATAAACACAAAACATATCGACCTAAATATTCCATTATCATAAAGTACAATGTGTCACGAAAAAACAACCTCAAAATCACTGGGATTTGTTAAAGCGTTCCATAGTTATTATCACATAAATTGACACTGGTCAGATTTCAAAAATTTGGCTCCGTCACTAAGGGGTTAAAAAGAGGAAACACAGTAGTTTGACAATAAATGGCTTCACCGAACCACTGACCATGAGTGGAGAAAAAGTTTTGGTGTTATCATTCATTTTCTCTGAAAAAAAGCCAAGGAAGCAAAAATTCGGCCGGAGTATGAGCACACCTGTATGTCGGCAAAACTAAAAGTTTAAAGTCCGTATTCGAGAACACCTAGGAGTCATTAGAAATAAGGGAGACACACCACTTGCCCGACATGTCAATGCACAACATGGCAGAGTAATAGGAAGAATCACTTTCAGGACAATAGAGGTGGTAGCCCCATCAATTCGTCAAGGACAAAAAGATTTTCTAAAGATAAACTGGATTGATATTCAGGTTAGACAGTCCATCTGGGAGGTGGGGCTCAAGAAACAAATGAACTTCTCTACCTTTATCTAGCCGTAATGGTCACTTATCCGCCCTATGATAGGAAACAATTAAGCCTGCTTTGGTGATAGTCACCACATTATTATCATTCATATACCCAAGAGAACAATCTTTAACCTGAAGGAGGTACACCCTGAAGTGGGTGGAGGGATTCGCATAGTATACCATCAGACATCATCATGGTATTCTGTCATGGGGGGTTATACATATACAATTATGTAAATCCTATGACATTTCAGATAAACAAACTACAGCTCATCATTACCTTCTATTAGTCTCCTTTACCAAATATCAGTCTTATCCTCCTCCCACATAGTCGATCAAAAGTGGTGCACTCTGTATGCAAAGGGATGGTGCTCGAGGGAAAAAAAATACAATATAGAATGATGACCTTTGGCACTCAATAAGTCACACAACAGTAAAGTTTCAAATGATTTCCAATTTAATTAACAGCCGATATTAAAGGATATACATACATCAATCCGTCCAATGTTTCAGCATCATTGCCTTTATCAAGGGTGTCTGTATAGGAAATCTGTCGACATATTGCCAAATTTTCAAAGTTGTATGATGAAAATCATGCAAAATAGCACCATGCAGGAACAGCCCAATTGCTGTGATAAGGAGATGTCGACGTGCTTCCAGTGATAGCGGCTGTTAATTAAATTTCAAATCATTTGAAACTTTACTGTTTTGTGACTTATTAAGTGCCGAAGGTCATCATTCTATATTATCCTCCTTCTAGTTATCACCCTCCCCACCTTCTTTATGTATATATGTATCAGTAAGGTTATTACCCAGCCAGTGAGGTGGTATCCCAGCCCGTTGCATGAGAAAAAGCTTCAATACGTTAGTAAAGAACCTCGTCAAAGCAAGGTGTTTTTTATATCAGTAACATATTGCAGTTTAGCACAATCCATAATTATGACAAAATATAGACTGTCTCGATGCAACACCAGTGGAGAGGAATTTGGAACACATATGCGTTCCAGCACCATGTACGAGGCGGAAATCACGTCAGCGCACTACCGAAGGAATAGTCATGATGATGTGTAACGCATATGTGCTCCACATCCCCAGGCGTGACAGATATGATGTCGCGGTCTGGCCGGAAGCACTCCCTGCAAACGGGAAAGAGCGACACACTGAATACTAATCAGCGTACAAACAGACCCGTTTTTAAAGAGGTGGGTAAGTTATAAAGGCACCCTGATGTAAAAGAGGGAAAGGACCTGATACCCATAGCACAGAGACTTCTGGGTAGGGTTGTTATGATCTGGTGACCTTGGAGCCGCATGAAACTTTCTCTGGAGACGGTGGAACCTATACTGACCGCAATCCTGAACTAACACCGCAACTAGAAGTAGCCGTGGGGTGTGCCTAACACTCCTTAAACACCTCGACACAGCCGGAGGACTAAATACCCCTATAGATGGAAATGGGAATGCTATCTTGCCTCAGAGCAGACCCCCAAAGGATAGGCAGCCCCCCACAAATAATGACTGTGAGTAGGAGAAGAATAGACACACGCAGGTAGAAAACAGGATTTAGCAAAAGAGGCCGGAAGCGCCAATCGAAAAGACACCGGATTAATAATCTCAGAAATCCTATAAGGACCAATAAACCGAGGCTTAAACTTAGGGGAAGAGACCTTCATAGGAACATGACGGGAAGACAAACAAACCAAATCCCCAACCCGAAGCCGGGAACCAACACACCGACGACGGTTAGCAAAACGTTGAGCCACCTCCTGAGACAACACCAAATTGTCCACCACATGTGCCCAAATTTTTAAACCAAAAAAAGAATAGGAGCACAGAATAGAACCTATCACTTATTCATATATATATATACATATCTCAAGTAGACACTGAAATTGATCATAAAGGGAACCACTTGAAAAATTCTATATAAATAAATATACAAAAAAATAATCCAAAACTCAAAAATGTTCAAAATATAAATAATTTTATTTTAAATCTTATTAGAAACACCAATCCAAACCAACACACAAGAGATATTATTAAAAAACATATACAACAATTTTAAAAACCGGAGGGAGCAGAATACCACCCATAACCTGAATTTTTCATAATAATGGTATACAATTTTTTGCAATATATCTACGATAGTGGGGAAACCAATCTAAAAATATCAAATTTCATTTATATAAATACAAACAAAGTGCTCGTAACTCTATATATAAATCCAAGTGATGTAGTCTGTTTGCAATAAATAGAGGGAGATATATCTTTCAAGTGCACATCGCCAAGTCATATATAATAAATCCCAAAAGAAAAGTGACCAGTGCATATTGCAATCTCCATATACTAACCAGGATTCATTTCCCACGTGGAATTGCCGCTATCCCGCACTCCAACGCCGCGTTTCACGTTGCTTCTTCAGGGAGTGAAGGGACTCACTCCCTGAAGAAGCAACGTGAAACGCGGCGTTGGAGTGCGGGATAGCGGCAATACCACGTGGGAAATGAATCCTGGTTAGTATATGGAGATTGCAATATGCACTGGTCACTTTTCTATTGGGATTTATTATATATGACTTGGCGATGTGCACTTGAAAGATATATCTCCCTCTATTTATTGCAAACAGACTACATCACTTGGATTTATATATAGAGTTACGAGCACTTTGTTTGTATTTATATAAATGAAATTTGATATTTTTAGATTGGTTTCCCCACTATCGTAGATATATTGCAAAAAATTGTATACCATTATTATGAAAAATTCAGGTTATGGGTGGTATTCTGCTCCCTCCGGTTTTTAAAATTGTTGTATATGTTTTTTAATAATATCTCTTGTGTGTTGGTTTGGATTGGTGTTTCTAATAAGATTTAAAATAAAATTATTTATATTTTGAACATTTTTGAGTTTTGGATTATTTTTTTGTATATTTATTTATATAGAATTTTTCAAGTGGTTCCCTTTATGATGTGCCCAAATCTGCTGCAACCTGTCAACCACAGAATCCACACCAGGACAGTCAGAAGGCTCAACCTGCCCAGAAGAAAAACGAGGATGAAAACCAAAATTACAAAAAAAAAGCGAAACCAAAGTAGCCGAACTAGCCCGATTATTAAGGGCAAACTCGGCCAATGGCAAAAAGGCCACCCAATCATCCTGATCGGCAGACAGAAAGCATCTCAAATAAGTCTCCAAAGTCTGATTAGTTCGCTCGGTCTGGCCATTTGTCTGAGGATGGAATGCAGAAGAAAAAGACAAATCAATGCCCAGCCTAGCACAAAAGGCTCGCCAAAACCTAGAAACAAACTGGGAACCTCTGTCGGACACAATATTCTCCGGAATACCATGCAAACGAACCACATGCTGAAAAAACAACGGAACCAACTCTGAAGAGGAAGGCAATTTAGGCAAAGGCACCAAATGAACCATCTTAGAAAACCGGTCACAAACAACCCAGATAACCGACATCCTCTGGGAAACCGGAAGATCAGAAATAAAATCCATAGAAATATGCGTCCAGGGCCTCTCAGGGACCGGCAATGGCAAAAGTAACCCACTAGCACGGGAACAACAAGGCTTGGCCCGCGCACAAGTCCCACAGGACTGCACAAAAGAACGCACATCACGTGACAACGAAGGCCACCAAAAGGACCTACCAACCAAATCTCTGGTACCAAAAATACCAGGATGACCAGCCAACACAGAACAGTGAACCTCAGAAATCACTCTACTAGTCCATCTGTCAGGAACAAACAATTTCCCCACAGGACAGCGGTCAGGTCTATCAGCCTGAAATTCCTGAAGAACCCGCCGTAAATCAGGGGAAATGGCAGAAAGGACCACCCCTTCTTTCAGAATGCCGACCGGTTCAAGGGCCTCAGGAGAATCAGGCAAAAAACTCCTAGAAAGGGCATCAGCCTTAATATTCTTAGAACCCGGAAGATACGAAACCACAAAATCAAAACGGGAAAAAAACAAGGACCATCGAGCCTGTCTAGGACTCAGCCGTTTGGCAGACTCGAGGTAAATCAAATTCTTATGATCGGTCAGGACCACAATACGGTGCTTAGCTCCCTCAAGCCAATGTCGCCACTCCTCAAACGCCCACTTCATAGCCATCAACTCCCGATTGCCGACATCATAATTGCGTTCAGCAGGCGAAAACTTACGGGAGAAGAAGGCACACGGTTTCATCAAAGAACCAACAGAATCCCTCTGAGACAAAACGGCCCCTGCCCCAATCTCAGAAGCATCAATCTCAACCTGAAACGGAAGAGAAACATCTGGTTGGCGCAACACCGGAGCAGAAGTAAATTGGCGTTTAAGCTCCTGAAAGGCAGAGACAGCCACAGAGGACCAATTCGCCACATCAGCGCCTTTTTTCGTCAAATCAGTCAAGGGTTTAACCACGCTGGAGAAGTTAGCAATGAAACGGCAATAAAAATTTGCAAAACCCAAAAATTTCTGAAGGCTCTTCACGGATGTGGGTTGAATCCAATCATGAATGGCCTGAATCTTAACTGGATCCATCTCCATAGATGAGGGAGAAAAAATAAAGCCCAAAAAAGAAACCTTCTGCACCCCAAAGAGACACTTAGACCCCTTCACAAACAAAGCATTGTCACGAGGATCTGAAATACCATCCTGACCTGTTCCACATGGGACTTCCAATCATCGGAAAAAATCAAAATATCGTCCAAATATACAATCAAGAATTTATCAATATAAGTCCGGAAGATATCATGCATGAAGGATTGAAAAACAGATGGAGCGTTAGTGAGCCCAAATGGCATCACAAGGTATTCAAAATAGCCTTTGGGCGTATTAAACGCAGTTTTCTATTCATCACCCTGTTTAATACGAACAAGATTATATGCCCCCCAAAGGTCAATCTTAGTAAACCAACTAGCCCCCTTAATCCTAGCAAACAAATCGGAAAGCAAAGGTAAAGGGTATTGAAACTTGACCGTGATCTTATTCAAGAGGCGATAATCAATACAAGGTCTCAAGGAGCCATCCTTCTTAGCAACAAAAAAAAAACCTGCTCCTAACTGTGAAGAAGATGGCCGAATATGCCCTTTCTCCAAAGACTCCTTAACATAACTCCGCATGGCGGTATGTTCAGGCACAGACAGGTTGAAAAGTCGGCCCTTAGGGAACTTACAGCCTGGAATCAAGTCAATAGCACAATCACAGTCCCTGTGCGGTGGAAGGGAACTGGACTTGGGCTCATCGAATACATCCTGAAAATCAGACAAAAATTCTGGAATTTCAGAAGAGGAAGGAGATGAGATTGACATCAAAGGAACATCATTATGAACCCCCTGACAACCCCAACTAGTCACAGACATAGATTTCCAATCCAATACAGGATTATGTACCTGCAACCACGGGAAACCCAGCACGATAACATCATGCAAATTATGCAACACCAGAAACCGACAATCTTCCTGATGGGCTGGCGTCATGTGCATGGTCACCTGTGTCCAAAACTGAGGCTTATTTTTAGCCATAGGTGTAGCATCAATCCCCCTTAAAGGAATAGGGTTCTGCAAAGGCTGCAAGGGAAAACCACAACGCATGGCAAACTCAAAATCCATTAAGTTCAAGGCGGCACCTGAATCCACAAACGCCATGACAGAGAATGATGACAATGAGCAAATCAAGGACACCGATAACAGAAATTTAGGTTGTACAGTACTGATGGTAGCGATCCTCTTTGTCCGCTTAGGGCAGACTGAAATGACATGAGAAGCGTCACCACAATAATAACACAACCCATTCTGACATCTGAATCCTTGTCGTTCCGTTCTAGACAAAATCCTATCACACTGCATTGGCTCAGGAATTAGCTCTGAGGACGATGCCACAGCGCGCACAGTTCTACGCTCCCGCAAGCGCCGATCAATTTGAATGGCCAGAGACATAGAATCACTCAGACCGGAAGGCGTGGGAAACCCCACCATAACATCTTTAACGGATTCAGAAAGACCCTTTCTGAAAATTGCCGCCAAAGCATCATCATTCCATTTAGTCAACACAGACCATTTTCTAAATTTCTGACAAAACAATTCTACCGCCTCTTGACCCTGAGACAGGGCCAACAAGGTTTTCTCCGCTTGATCCACAGAATTAGGTTCATCATATAATAAACCTAAAGCCTGAAAAAAGGAATCTACATTAAGCAAGGCCAGATTCCCAGATTCCAGGGAAAATGCCCAATCCTGTGGATCACCACGCAGCAGGGAGATGACAATTTTAACCTGCTGAATGGAATCACCAGAGGATCGCAGTCTCAGAGCAAAAAACAATTTACAATTATTTTTAAACCCCAAAAATTTGGACCTATCACCAAAAAACAAATCAGGAGTAGGAATCTTTGGTTCTAAAGCTGGAGTCTGAACAATATAATCAGAAATACTCTGTACCCTAGCAGCAAGCTGGTCTACACGAGAAGCTAATTCCTGAACATCCATGCTGGCACAAGACTCCTCAGCCACCCATAAATAAAGAGGGAAAAAAAGACAAAACAGACTGCAGAAAAAAAATGGCTCAACACTTTTCTTCCCTTCTTCTGAGATGCATTTAACTCATTATGGGCCAGTTGTACTGTTATGATCTGGTGACCTTGGAGCCGCATGAAACTTTCTCTGGAGACGGTGGAACCTATACTGACCACAATCCTGAACTAACACCGCAACTAGAAGTAGCCGTGGGGTGTGCCTAACACTCCCTAGACACCTCGACACAGTCGGAGGACTAAATACCCCTATAGATGGAAATGGGAATGCTATCTTGCCTCAGAGCAGACCCCCAGAGGATCGGCAGCCCCCCACAAATAATGACTGTGAGTAGGAGAAGAATAGACACACGCAGGTAGAAAACAGGATTTAGCAGAAGAGGCCACTCTAGCTAAATAGGAAAGGATAGGACAGATAACTAGGCGGTCAGTATTAAAACCCTTCCAAAAATATCCACAGCAGATAATACAAAAAGTTCCACAATCTAACTAAAGACTTGGAATGTATATCTGCCACTTCAGAGACACTTATCTTTGCTGATTTGGCAGAAAGGCAGGAGGAACCAGGCAGAAGTCCTACACCTCCCAACAATTGACAACTGGCAAGGACTAATGAATCCTGCAAGCCTAAATACCCCAGTCAGATCTGCAATCAGCAGATACACCTGACCAGGGCTGCAACTCAGGGGCAACTGCATTACCACCTACAACCACCGGAGAGAGCCCAAAAGCAGAATTCACAACAGGGTTGATTGACACTCTTACTCAGCTCATGGACCCATTGAAGCCCTCCTGAATGTACAAGTCCCCTGATTGACCCCCAAGGAAAGGAAAATGGGGGAAAAACATCGGGACAAAGGATGAATCTATTTATACAGCTGAGATAAGGGAGTTACCTTGGAAAGCTAAGTTTTTTATTTTCTGAGTATTATCTTTGCACACCTGCTCTTTAATACTGGGAATATATTTATCTTTGCTTATACTTCAGATTAATTGGTTGCTATTCCTAACAGAGGCCAATTTATTGGGCTGAATCTTAAGCTTATTGTGATACAATACTGTAGTTTTGCACTGGTGCACTTTAACTTTATGAGCTACTAGCTGTACTACCCGGCTTCGCCCGGGTTAATGACTGCTGATAGCAAAATAGAATGTGATAACAAAAATTTATTCTGCACACAAAAACCACAAAACAAATAGATAGAAATGTAATTATTAAAAGGCAAAAACTAAGCTAATAGAAGAATTTCACAACATATATTAGCTTTGTTATACTGAGAATGTCTTTGTTGCCTATATTAACCAATCAGAGCTCAGATTAATTAACTGTAGCGAAATAGAAGCTGAGCTGTGATTGGTTGCTATTGGCAGCCTGATAAATCCCCAGCCAACAGTAAGCCCTCCCCCTGGCAGTATATATTAGCTCACACATACACATAATAGACTGGTCATGTGACTGACAGCTGCCGGATTCCTATATGGTACATTTGTTGCTCTTGTAGTTTGTCTGCTTATTAATCAGATTTTTATTTTTGAAGGACAATACCAGACTTGTGTGTGTTTTAGGGCGAGTTTCATGTGTCAAGTTGTGTGTGTTGAGTTACGTGTGGCGACATGCATGTAGCGACTTTTGTGAGATGAGTTTTGTGTGGCGACATGCGTGTAGCAACATTTTGTGTGTCGAGTTGCATGTGACAGGTTAGTGTAGCAAGTTGTGTGCAGCAAGATTTGTGCATGGCGAGTTTTGCGCGTGGCGAGTTTTATGTGTGGTGCGTTTTGAGTATGTGCAAGTTTTGTGTGAGGCAACTTTTGCATGTGTTGCAACTTTTGTGCATGTGGCAATTTTTCCGCGTGTGCAAGTTTTGCGTGTGGCGAGTTTTCCATGAGGTGAGTTTTGCACGTGTGGCGAGTTTTGCATGTGGAAAGTTTTGTGCGTGGCTAGTTTTGAGCGGCGACTTTTGTGTTTCGACTTTTATGTGGCGAGGTTGGTGTATGTGTGGTGAAATGTGCGCTGAGGGTGGTATATGTGTTCGAGCACGTGGTAGTGTGTGGCGCATTTTGTGTGTGTGTGTTCATATCCCCGTGTTGGTGTGGTGATTATCCCATGTCGGGGCCCCACCTTAGCAACCGTACGGTATATACTCTTTGGCGCCATCGCTCTCATTCTTTAAGTCCGCCTTGTTCACATCTGGCAGCTGTTAATTTGCCTCCAACACTTTTCCTTTCATTTTTTCCCCATTATGTAGATAGGGGCAAAATTGCTTGGTGAATTGGAAAGCGCGGTGTTAAAATTTCACCTCACAACATAGCCTATGACGCTCTCGGGGTCCAGACGTGTGACTGTGCAAAATTTTGTGCCTGTAGCTGCGACGCCTCTAACACTTTTCCTTTCACTTTTTCCCCATTATGTAGATAGGGGCAAAACTGTTTGGTGAATTGGAAAGCGCGGGGTTAAAATTTCACCTCACAAAATAGCTTTGACGCTCTCAGGGTCCAGACGTGTGACTGTGCAAAATTTTGTGCCTGTAGCTGCGACGCCTCCAACACTTTTCCTTTCACTTTTTCCCCATTATGTAGATAGGGGCAAAATTGTTTGGTGAATTGGAAAGCGCGGGGTTAAAATTTCACCTCACAACATAGCCTATGACGCTCTCGGGGTCCAGACGTGTGACTGTGCAAATTTTGTGCCTGTAGCTGCGACGCCTCCAACACTTTTCCTTTCACTTTTTCCCCATTATGTAGATAGGGGCAAAATTGTTTGGTGAATTGGAAAGCGCGGGGTTAAAATTTCACCTCACAACATAGCCTATGACGCTCTCGGGGTCCAAACGTGTGACTGTGCAAAATTTTGTGGCTGTAGCTGCGACGGTTCAGATGCCAATCCCGGACATACATACACACACACATACACACATTCAGCTTTATATATTAGATTAGCATTTATTGTTGTCTATAGTTGACACATTGACAGATTGGCTCATGCATTGATGACATCTAGTGCCAATTCCATTCTGAATCTACCACAGTATTATTTAAGATTTTTTGAGCATTACAATTTATATTATATCTCTATTGAGTCTATAGTCCTTGATACTACACCACTGTATCCTTATATAGAATACTACAGCCTCTACCTGGTATATTTTAGGCAATACCCAGAGTTTATGGGATAGGGGTTAATTTGTAACTAGTGATATTCATGCGAGATATCTATAACTCGTCAAAGGTGTGCTTTTTTATTGTTATTTACAGAGACACTTGATCCATCACATGGGTCTCTTAGTGCATCTGTATTTTTTTTGTTTCCATGTGTGTATATACAAGTGCTTCTCACTATATTAGAATATCATCAAAATGTTAATTTATTTCAGTTCTTCAATACATAAAGGGGAACTCATATATTACAGTATATAGAGTCATTACAGAGTGATCTATTTCAAGTGTTTATTTCTGCTAATGTTGATGATTATGGCTTACAGCCAATGAAAACCCAAAAGTCATTATCTCAGTAAATTACAATATCATCAAAAAGTTAATTTATTTCAGTACTTCAATACAAAAAGTGAAGCTCATATATTAGATAGAGTCATTACAAACAGAGTGATCTATTTCAAGTGTTTATTTCTGTTAATGTTGATGATTATGGCTTACAGCCAATGAAAACCAAAAAGTCATTATCTCAGTAAATTAGAATATTTTAAACACCAGCTTGAAAAATTATTTTAAAATCCGAAATGATGGTCTACTGAAAAGTATGTTCAGTAAATGCACTCAATACTTGGTCTGGGCTCCTTTTGCATCAATCACTGCATCAATGCGGTGTGGCATTGAGGCGATCAGCCTGTGGCACTGCTGAGGTGTTATGGAAGCCCAGGTTGCTTTGATAGCAGCCTTCAGCTCGTCTGCATTGTTGGGTCTGGTGTCTCATCTTCCTCTTGACAATATCCTATGGGGTTAAGGTCAGGCGAGTTCGCTGGCCATTCAAGCACAGTGATATTGTTGTTTTTAAACCAGGTATTGGTACTTTTGGCAGTGTAGACAGGTGCCTAGTCCTGCTGGAGAATTAAATTTCCATCTCCAAAAAGCTTATCGGCAGGGGGAAGCATGAAGTGCTCTAAATTTTCCTGGTAGATGACTGCTCTGACTTTGGTCTTGATAAAACGCAGTGGACCTACGCCAGCAGATGACATGGCTTCCCAATCACTGATTGTGGAAACTTCACACTAGACCTCAAGCAGCTTGGATTGTGTGCTTCTCCACTCTTTTTCCAGACTCTGGGACCTTGACTTCTGTTGTGAATTCCGTTCTCGGACTCCCTCCTGTGGTCATGAATGGTACTTTGGTTAGTTCTGCTCTTGGACTCCCTCTGGTGGCTTTGAGTGGAACTGCTGGTCACTGAGGTTGACTTTGTCAGATGCTCTCGTTTATTGCTGCTGGCTTCCCTATTTAACTCCACTCAGATCGTTACTTGATGCCAGCTGTCAATGTTTCAGTATTGGTTCAGATCTCTCTTGGACTTCTCTGAGGACCTGTCTACTCCAGCAGAAGCTAAGTCTTTGCTAGTTCATTTGTTGTTACTGCTTCTTGAATATATTTCTTAGTACTGCTAATTTCTAGTCCAGCTTGCTATCATGATATTTCCTTGCTAGCTGGAAGCTCTGGGGTGCAGAGTGGCACCTCCACACCGTGAGTCAGTGTGGGGAGTCTTTTTGCACACTCTGCGTGGTTTTTTGTAGTCTTTTTGACCGCATAGTTCCCTTTTGCTATCCTCTGACTATCTAGTGTAGTCTGGCCTCCTATGCTAAAACCTGTTTCATTCCTGTGTTTGTGACTTTCCTCTTAACTCACAGTCAATATATGTGGGGGCTGACTTTACCTTTGGGGAATTTCTCTGAGGCAAGGTTAGGCTTCTTTTCTATCTTTAGGGGTAGTTAGCTCTTAGGCTGTGAAGAGGCGTCTAGGGAGAGTTAGGTACGCTCCACAGCTATTTCTAGTGTGTGTGATAGGAGTAGGATTTGCGGTCAGCAGAGTTCCCACTTTCCCAGAGCTTGTTCTGATTACTAGTTTACTCATCAGGTCATTCCGGGTGCTCCTAACCACCAGGTCCATAACAGACTTCCAAATGAAATGCAAAATTTACTTTCATCTGAAAACAACACCTTGGACCACTGAGCAACAGTCCAGTTCTTTTCGCTTTGGCCCAGGTGAGACTTCTGGCCTTGTCTATTGGTCATGAGTGGCTTGAAACATGGAATGCGATACTTGTAGCCCATGTCCTAGATACGTCTGTGTGTGGTGGCTCTTGAAGCAATGACTCCAGCAGCAGTCCACTTCTTGTGAATCTCCCCCAAATTTTTGATTGGCTTTTTCTTAACAATCCATTCAAGGCTGCGGTTACCCGAGTTGCTTGTGTACCTTTTTCTACCACACTTTTTCCTTCCACTCAACTTTCCATTAATATGCTTGGATGCAGCACTCTGAACAGCCAGCTTCTTTACCAATGACCTTTTGTGGCTTAACTTCCTTGTGGACTGTGTCAATGACTGCCTTCTGGACATCTGTCAAGTCAGCAGTCTTTCCCATGATTGTGGGGTGTGGTTAGGGTTGGGATTAGGGTTAGGGACGTGTTTGGGTTAGGGGTGTGGTTATGGTTGGGATTAGGGTTAGGGGTGTGTTGGGGTTAGGGTTGGAGTTAGAATTGGGGGATTTCTACTGGTTAGACAAATCAGGGGCTCTCCAAACGTGACATTGCATCCAATCTCAATTCCTGCCAATTCTGCATTGATAAAGTAAAATGGTGCTCCTTCCCTTCCGAGCTCTGCCATGCGCCCAAGCAGTGGTTTCCCCCCCACATATGGGGTATCAGCGTACTCAGGACAAATTGGACAACAACTTTTGCAGTCCACTTTCTCCTGTTGCCCTTGGGAAAATAAAAATTTGGGGGCTAAAAAATCATTTTTGTGGGAAAAAATATGATTTTTTATTTTTACGGCTCTACATTATAAACTTCTGTAAAGCACTTGGGGGTTCAAAGTGCTCACCACACATCTGGATAAGTTTCCTAGGGAGTCTACTTTCCAAAATGGTGTCACTTGTGGGGGGTTTCCACTGTTTAAGCACATCAGGGGCTCTTCAAACGCGACATGGTGTCCGATCTGAATTCCAGCCAATTTTGCATTGAAAAGTCAAATGGCGCTCCTCTACTTCCGAGCTCCGCCATGCGCTCAAACAGTGGTTTACCCCCACATATGGAGTATCAGCGTACTCAGGACAAACTGCACAACTTTTGGGGTCCAATTTCTCTTGTTACCCTTGGGAAAATAAAACAAATTGGATCTGAAGTAAAAAGTTAAATATTAATTTTTTTAAACATTCCAAAAATTCCTTTGAAGAACCTGAAGGGTTAACTTCTTGAATGTGGTTTTGAGTTTTTAGAATGGTGTCACTTTTGGGAATTTTCTATCATATAGACCCCTCAAAGTGACTTCAAATGTGATGTGGTCCCTAAAAACAAAATGGTGTTGTAAAAATGAGAAATCGCTGGTTAACTTTTAACCCTTATAGCTTCCTAACAAAAAAAAAATGTTGGTTCCAAAATTGTGCTGATGTAAAGAAGACATGTGGGAAATGTTACTTTTTAAATATTTAGTGTGACATATATCTGTGATTTAAAAGCATAAAAATTCAAAGTTGGAAAATTGCAAAATTTTTGCCAAATTTCCGTTTTTTTCCACAAATAAACGCAAGACACATCAAAGAAATTTTTACCACTAACGTGAAGTAAAATATGTCATGAGAAAACAAGGTCAGAATCACCAGGATCCATGCAATCATTCCAGAGTTATAACCTCATAAAGGGACAGTGGTCAGAATTGTAAAAATTGGCCCAGTCATTAACCTGCAAAGCACCCTTGGGGGTTAAGAGCAGAAAATTAAAAGTTTCAAAAATATTGCAAAATTTTTGCCAAAATTCCGATATCACAAATGAATGTAAAAAATATCATCCTAAATGTACCAATAAGATGAAGTACAACGTGTCACTAAACACAGTCTCAGAATTACTGGGATACGATGAAGCGTTATTAACACAAAAAGTGACACTGGTCAAACTTGTAAAAATTGGCCTGGTCAGGAATGTGAAAACAGGCTGGGTGTAAAAGGATTTACATCTCTGAGATTGACTACATCATCTACAATTTTTGGGTTGACAGTCATATTTTAGTAATTCTGGCTTTACTTGATCCTTCAGTGACCCAACTCCCCATTACTATTACTTAGGGGAAACTTGTGTGTGAAAGTTGGCTTTTTTGTATATATTTTGAGAATTTCTAAGGATTTTTGTTGCTTTACTTGGTTTTCTGCTGTTCATTTTGTACTTCAGTTTTTTACTGATTCTGTTGAGCTCTTAACTAGAATTGACCTCTCAGATTTATATATTCTGAATTTCTATGTACCCTTTCGATACAGGAAATAAATATATCTTGGTACTGTGTTAGCCAGTAGATAGAAAAATATTCTAAATATTTTTCTATGTGCCCTTTCTTCATAAACCTCTTTGCACACACTGCCATACATACTGTGCCTTCTCCATACAGGGTAGATGCTGGCTATATTATACATAGCTGGCTTCCGCCCATAACATTATTATTATTTATTTATATAGCACCATTGATTTCATGGTGCTGTACATGAGAAGGGGTTACATCAAAATACAAATCTCACTTACAGTAAACAAACTAACAATGACAGACTAATACAGAGGGGAGAGGACCCTGCCCTTGTGGGCTTACATTCTACAGGATTATGGGGAATGAGACCGTAGGTTGGGGGTTGCAGTAGCTCCGATGGTGTTGAGGTGGCATTGTGGTCATTACAGGTTGTAGGCTTTTTTGAAGAGATGGGTTTTAAGGTTCCATCTGAAGGATCCAAATGTGGTGGAATCAGACTTGTTGGGGCACAGAATTCAAGAGGATGGGGGATAGTCAGGAGAAATCTTGGAGGCGATTGGGTGAGGAGCGAATAAGTGTGGAGAAGAAAAGGAGGTCTTGGGAGGACCGGAAATTACACAAGGGAAGATATTGGGAGATTAGTTCAGAAATATACAGAGGAGAAAGGTTATGGATGGCTTTGTAGGTCAGTGTTAGTAGTTTAAACTGGATACGCTGGGAAATTGAGAGACAGTGAAGAGATTTGCAAAGAGGGGAAGCAGGAGTGTAGCGAGGAGAAAGATTAATTAGTCAAGCAGCAGAGTTAAGGACGGACTGGAGAGATGCGAGAGTGTTAGAAGGTAGGCCACAGAGGAGGATGTTGCAGTAGTTGAGGCGGGAGATGATTAGGGCATTTTTGGTAGCGTGAGGGTTGAGGAAAGGACAGATTCTGGAAATATTTTTGAGCTGGTCGAGACAGGAGGTGGTGAGAGCTTGGATGTGCGGTTTGAAGGACAGGGCAGAATCAAGGGTTACTCCGAGGCAGCGGATCACCGGGACAGTTGAAAGTGTGATGTCATTTATTGTGATAGATACATCAGGTGGGGAAGATATGCGAGATGGAGGAAAGATAATTAGTTCAGATTTGTCCACATTGAGCTTGAGAAAGCAAGAGGAGAAGAAGGATATGGCTGATAGACACTCTGGGATTCTGGACAGCAGAGAGGTGATATCTGGGCTAGAGATGTAGATCTGAGAGTCATCAGCATATAGATGGTACTGGTAGCCATAGGACTGAGTTTTCCCAGGCCAAAGGTATAGATTGAGAAGAGAAGGGACCCTAGGACAGAGCCTTTAGGGACACCAAGAGAGAGAGATGAGGAGGTAGTGTGGGAGTAGGAAATGCTAAATTTGCGGTAGGTAAGGTATGATGATATCCAGTATAGGGCAAGGTGTTTGAAACCAAAGAAAGAGAGGATCTGTAGAAGGAGGCAGCAGTCAACTGTGTTGAAGGCAGAGGATAGGTCAAGAAGGAGTATAGAGAATTGTCTGTTAGCTTTGGCTGTAAGTAAGTCATTAGTAAGTTTGGTCAGGGCAATCTCAGTGGAATGGTGGGGACAGAAGCCAGATTGTAGGTTGTGGAAGAGTGAGTTAGATGCAAATTGAGAGGAAAGTTCAGTGTGGACATGCTGCTCAAGAAGTTTGGAAGCAGATGGGAGCAGAGATATGGGGCGATAGCTGGACATAGCACTCGGGTCAAGGGATGGCTTCTTGAGGATAGGTGTGATTGCGGCATGTTTGAAAGCAGAGGGGAAGGTACCAGAAGTTAGTGATAGGTTGAAGAGATGGGTTAGAGATGGGATAAATGTGGTGGTGAGGTTGGGGAGGAGGTGGGATGGGGTCAAGTGCACAAGTGGTGAGGTGTGATTTGGAGAGCTGAGCAAGCTCTCCTTCAGTGATTTTGGAGAGGGAATTTATGGGGTTTGGGCATTGGTCTGGTATACAAAAGGGTTGTGGTGGTCAGACAATTAAGACTTGCCTTGTTTGGGCTATCTTGTTCTTGAAGTGCATGACAAAGTCCTCGGCAGAGATTAGGGAAGTTGGAGGAGGAAGTGATGGGCGGAGGAAGGAGTTAAAAGTGTTGAACAACTGTTTGGGGTTGTGGGATAAGGAAGATACGAGGGATGTAAAGTAGGCCTGTTTAGCAGAGGTGAGAGCTGATTTGAATGCGAGTGTTGCTTGTTTGGATGTGGTGAAGCATCTTGCATATTGCGAATGCGTTTTCTTCCAACGCAGCTGTGCAATTCTGGATACTGCTATCACTGCTATGCATGAGAGGGGCGACCGAGTCGATAGCTGATGCAAGAGTGGCATTGTAGAAACTAGTGAAAGTGTCTGTGTTGTGGCGTGAAGATATGGAGGACAGTGGTAAAATAGAGTCAGAGAGTGTGCGAGTGTCTAGATGTGTGAGCTTTCTGCGGGGGTGCGCAAGTTGGTGGACATGGGTGACAGGTGAGGACAGTGATGAGGATGTGAGTAGATGGTGAGCAGATAGAGGGAGAGGAGAGAATGTGAAGTTAGATAGGGAGCAGAGACGGGTGAAGACCAGGTCTAATGAGTGACTCATTGCTTCAATTTAAGAGGGGACTGGATACCTTTCTGGAAAAGTATAATATTACAGGGTATATATATTAGATTTCTTGATAGGGCGTTGATCCAGGGAACTAGTCTGATTGCCGTATGTGGGGTCGGGAAGGAATTTTTTTCCCCATGGTGGAGCTTACTCTTACCACATGGGTTTTTTTTGCCTTCCCCTGGATCAACATGTTAGGGCATGTTAGGTTAGGCTATGGGTTGAACTAGATGGACTTAAAGTCTTCCTTCAACCTTAATAACTATGTAACTATGTAATGTATGTCTGTGTGTGTGGGTGGCTGAGGAGGACCACTGAGTAAGTCCAAAAGATGAATTGAGACAGGAGTTTGAAGGCTGCTGACTAGTGGTTGTCAATGGGGATGTTGAAGTCACCCATGATCGTCAGGGAATGTCAGCAGAGAGAAAGTGAAGAAGCCTGATGGAGAACTGGTCAATGAAGGCAGTGGTCGGGCCTGGAGGTTGGTATATGACGGCCACTTCGAGGTTGGAGGGAGAGTAGATGCAGACAGAGTGGATTTTAAAAAAAGGAGGCTAAGGGAGGGAAAAGGCGGGATTGGGTTAAAAGGTACAGTTGGAACAAAGAAGGCCCACTCCTCCACCATGTCTGCTGCCAGGGCGAGGAGTGTGGGTGAAGTGGAAGCCGCCGTAACAGTGAACCAGGGGAGGCTGTGTCGGAGGGTGTCAGACATGTTTCAGTGAGGCCCAGGAAGATAAAAGTGAGAGCGGTAAAGAGGTCGTGAATCACATGGAGTTTAATGCAGACGGAGCGGGCATTCCAGAGTGATACCAGAGAGAGGGAGCAGGGTGGTGGGCATCAAGGGCACAGGTTTGAGGTAGGCGAGATTTTGGGTGTTTATATTGGGTTGGGAGTGATAGGAGGGGAAAGAATGGGAGGTATTTGCTGTGGGATTCCACAATTGGGAGATATATCGCCAGCAGTGAGAAGCAGAGAGAGAGCAGATGGTAGGAGAGTGGGTGGCTTGTTTTATGTTTTAGTAGGAGAGATGTGATGTTGAGGAGGAGGTCTGTAGAGTAGGTCAGGTGGGGAGGCAAGAGGGAATGAGAAATTATTATTTGGTTAGAGGGTGCTGGAGTTTGCAGATAGCGAAGGAGAGTGTGGAGTAATGAAGCCAATACTGTTAGGGCGTATGTCAGAATGATGTGTAAGTGTGGGGAAAAGAGAAAGAAATGTAGTACAGTTAATAACAGTGGTTAGTCGTACCTTCTGTTCACTTCTGGTTCATTTCTGGCATATTTCTGCTGTATACTTAAAGAGCCATACATATGGAGCCAGACCACGGCATAACAACAACAATTAGTGTTATGGGCCAATCAGTAGTCAGTGTTTAAATGAATGTCAGTCACTGACAGAGGCATTTAAATAGCATGATCCTTGGTGTGCATACTCAGTCAATGGGTTATCATGGCAGCAGGAGGCCTGCCGAAGGCCCCATAGCTGCCGTCTTGGTACTTCCCTGAAGTTCCTCTATAGACTGAGTTTCAAAGGAGATTGCGATTTATAATACATACTGCAATATTGCTCGGTACGTCTCCTTGGCAATCTCCACAAGGAGAGACATTACCTCTTAGAACCCAGTCAGATGTCTCTCATTCTACCAACTCTACCCCTCAGCAGTGCAAACCAAGAAGTCTTACACCCCAACATGTGTCAGCAAATAGAGTGTCTGGTATGGCGTTAATACCAAGTAATGTGCTAAGGCTTGATATTGACTGTTGGGATTGCTAAAAGTTGTCTTCCTCTCAGTCAAGATTTGGCCCAGAGCTGACATCCAGCATGCCAGGGCAAAAATAAGGTTCACACAGTAAATACTGAGTCTTTCTATAAACTTGATGTATATGTAGCTAAAAGTTTTAAAAACTTATGAAATGCTTATCATTGTACTTCAAGTAACTATACAAACATCAAAAAGTTCTTAAAAACACTAAAGTAGCAAACTTTGTGAAAACGAACATTTGTGTCAAGTTAATGTCCAGTGTCACTTTATGAGGTGAAAACTTTGGAACGCTTCAACGGAGCCCACTGATTTTGAGATTTTTTTTCCCAAACGAGATATGTCACACAAAATAGTGAAAAAAACAACATTTCAACCATGTCTACTCTACATTAGCACAATTTTTTAAACAAATTTTTTTTTGTTAGGAAGTTATAAGGGTTAAAAGTTGCCCAGCGATTTATCTTTTTTCCAACAAAATTTACAAAACCATTTTTTTTTAAGGGACCAACTCACATTTGAAGTGACTTTGAGGGGTCTATATGATAGAAAATACCCAAAAGTGACATTATAAAAAGTGCACCTCTCAAGGTGCTCAAAAACCATATTCAAGATTATTAACCCTTTAGGTGCGTCATAGGAATTTTTGGAATGTGAAAAAAAGGAACTTTTTCTCACAAAAAAATTACTTAAGACACATATTTTTTATTTTCCCAAGGGTAACAGGAAAACATGGTCCTAAAATTTGTTGTGCAATTTCTCCTATGCATGATGATACCCCATATATGGAGGAAAACCACTGTTTGGGCGCATGGCAGATATCGGAAGCGAAGGAGCGCCAATTGACTTTTTGAATCCAAAATTTGCTGGAACAATTCCCATACGCCATGTCGTGTTTGAAGAGACCATCAAAAACCAAAACAGTATCATGAAGTCTTAGGCTAGGTTCACATTGCGTTAGGGCAATCCGTTTAGCGCTAGCGCTTGCGGATTGCGCTAACGCAATGTTTTTGTAGGGGCCGCGTTCAGGGGTCGCGCTAACGTCCCCTCTCTCGCAGATCCCCGATCTGCGAGAGCGGGGAACGGACCTCGGGCGCGCCGCGGACGCTGCAAGCAGCGTCCGAGGCGCGCTACAAAGGAACGGCACATCGCTAGCGCGAGCCGAAAAAGGCACGCGCTAGTGATGCACTACAGGCAAAATTTACATTGCTGTCAATGGGTGCGCTAACGGACCCGTTGCATGGCGTTAATTGCGACATTTTCGCCGTGCAACGCTGTCCGTTAGCGATCACCCACTAACGCAATGTGAACCTAGCCTTAGTGAGATGAAAACCAAGAAAGAAACAAAAAAAAACCTTAAAAAATAACTTATTTGATATTTATAAAAGCCCAAATATATACCAAAATTTCTTCTTAAATAAGGAGTTACAGAGGGTCTGGTAATGATAATCCCCAAAAAGAGGATAACTCTCCCACCTTAGCAAGCTGTTAGATGCTGTGGGCTTGCAGTAAATTTAGGTGCCAAGATGGCCATCCACATCCCTCGCAATAAAGATGCCTAGGAAGGTAATGCTGTCCCCCCCTCCATCACATGTAAATCTCAGCCCCAAGTCATTGATTTTAAGGTGTGCCACAAATTCCTCAATTGATCCCAACCACAGGACGAGGATGTCACCAATGTAGCGCCCCCAGAAAATAATTCTGGGGCACTATGACATCCTTGTCCTGAAAAACTATGGTGTTCTCCCACCAGCCCAATAGCAGGTTGCCGTAGGTGGGGGCCACAGGAGCTTCCCATAATTGTGCCCCTGAGCTGGTGGTGGAACTTCCTGACTACATGTGATGTAGGGGGGAGAGCATTCCCTTTCTAGACATCTTTATTGCAAGGAATGAGGATGGCCATTTTGGCACCTCAATTTACTGCAAGCCCACGGCATCTAACAGCTTGCTAAGGTGGGAGAGTTAACATCCTCTCAGCCTCAGGAACGGTATCCTGAAGGGACAATTCTTGAGGCTGAGAAGAAACAAAGACAGCTGAGAGTAAGAATAGGTGAACATAGGTGATATTGTCCACAAAAGAGACACCTCCCTAGCTCGTCAGATAGTCAGTGAACATCAAGTGGACCTAAAATCCCTCTCTTTAAGGGCGATTGAAACGATCCCTCAGCCCAAAATACAAGGAGATTGGGACAAGAAAATCATCCAGAGAGAGACCAGATGGATTTTCTGGTTAGAGTCCATGAGTCCAGGGGAATTAAATTAACAACTTGGCTTTACTAGCTTTATTTGATGCGTTGGGTCCATAAGTTCAAAAATTCTTGCAAAGCCACATTGGTCCTTACAGTCCATGACTAATACACATTTAAAAACTTCTATTGGGGGGTGTTTTCATTAGTAATTCATTTTTTTAATACCTCATTCTTTTTCTTTATGTGTGGCCCTGGTCGTTTCTAATCCGTCCTTATGTATGTACTCATTGGCATTGTCCACAATCAAGCATTGTCATAGACATATACATTTTAATTTATTGTATGCCTTCTATGACATGTTATCTCTCTGGATGGAGAAATGGATGGAATTCACATCATGGGTTATCCTCTGGCCCTATCGTTTGGGCCTGAACTTTTATTTATTTTTTATTCTTTACATCCAAACCTCCTCCAGATCCTGGTAGCATTACCTGTGAGGCCCCTGCTGGGGCGCATACTGCGTTACAGCGGACATTACTACTGTGTCATATGTCTGCTGGAGCGCATACTGCGTTCCAGTGAACACTTCCGGTCACGGAAGTCATTTTACGGACATATGCTTCCTGGAGCGCATTTGCCCTATGGCGGACTACATAAGGAAGGACCCATGCCCACTTGAAGGCACGCAGCATTCCATTGACAGATGCTGCCTGTGGCTCACGGTTACCATTTCCGCTAATGACCCCAGTTTGGATTGGTAATAGGGGGGAAACGTGTCTGGATGGGGTACCAGCCCCTCTGAGATAAGTGTCAATCTATATTTTGGACATGGTTTCTGAATACACCTGTGCTTTTAAAGGATCCATGATGCTATTGGGGTTACTGTGCAATTGTGATTTTGGAGCCATGCATGTATGTATTTGAGGTATGCTGTCTGCTGCATGACCATTTTATTCTGCCTTTGTCTTCTTTTGAAAAAAAACTTCCTCTCATTTGAGAAATAGGTTCTTAAATAATACAATAATACAAACTCCCCCTGATTCGGGATACTATCTTGGTTATCTCCTCTTTTCATCACATTGAGACATTTGTATATCTAAAGGCATACGAAATACATACTTATGCGAGTATTACCTCTCCTCTGCAATATTGAGCCATATTTCTGCACTGTTCAATACAGACTAAGCACTAAGGATCAGACATTGCACTATAAGAACTATATTTAGGTGTTTGGTGGTGGTTTTGTTAAGGCATCCTGGTGAGGGTCAGTCAACATGGAGGGGGGGCACCATTAAGCTACCCAGGATGCCAACCTCAGCTCCCAGGAAGGGATACATTTAGGGTGCGCACAAACTATCTTCCCTATACTCTTCCTTTGTGTAATTTATTCATTAGCTCTAAATCAATGTGCTAATTTTGTGTTTTTAATCCCAGCGGATAAATTCTTTGGGATCATCATTACCAGACCCTCTATAACTCTTTTTAAAAGAAGAAATTTTGGTATATATGTGGGCTTTTATAAATAAAGTTATTTAAGGTTTTTTTTTTTGTTTCTTACTTGGCTTTCATCACGTTTGAAGAGACCCTGATGTGCCTAAACAGTGAGAATCCCCCAAAAGTGACACCATTTTGAAAACTAGACCCCCAGGGAATTGATCTAGATGTCTGGTGAGCACATTGAATCCTCAGGTCTTTCACAGAAGTTTATAACGTGAAAAAAAAATAAATCACATTTTCCACACAAAAATGTATATTTTAGCCTCAAATTTTGCATTTCCATAAGGGTAACAAAAGAACTTGCAGCATACAAGTTGTAGTGCAATTACTCCTGAGTATGCCGATACGCCATATGATGGAGAAAAGTACTCTTTGGGCGCACGGCAGGGCTCAGGACTTTTTGAATTTAAAATTAGCTGGAATCATTAGTGGACGCCTTGTCCTATTTAGTGAGCCCGTTATGTTCCTAAACAATGGAAATTCCCTCGCATGTGAACCCATTTTGTAAAGTCGACCCCTCAAGGAATGTACTTAGTTGTGTGGTGAGCACCTTGAACCCCTAGGTTCTTCACAGAAGTTTATAACATTGAGCTGTGTAAATAAAAAAAATTAAATCAAATTTTCCCCACAAAAATATTATTTTAGCCCCAATTTTTTTAATTTTCACAAGGGCAATAGGAGAAATTGCACCATACAATTTGTTGTGCAATTTCTCCCGAGTACGCTGATACCCCATATGTGGTGGAATACTACTTTTGAGGCACAGTTCAAAGCTCAGATGGCAAGAAGCACCATCTTGGAGTTCAGATTTTGCTGGAATGGTTTGAGGGTGCCATGTCACATTGCCAGAGCCCCTGTGGTGCCAGAACAACAGAAACCCCCATATGTGAACTCATTTTACAAACTATACTCCCCAATGAATTCATATAAAGGTGCAGTGATCATATTGAAACTACATGTGTCTCACAGAATTTTATACCATTGAGAAGTGAAGAAAGAATAAATTACATTTTTACCTCTAAAATGTTTTAGTCGCAAGTTTTCAAAAAGGCTAATAGGAAATTTTGTTTACAACAAACTGAGGTCCATTTTTTCCTGAGTGCGCCAATACCCTACATGTAATCAGGTAATATTTTTCATCACAGTGCAAAGCTCAGAAGGGAAGGAGCCCCATACTATAGTGGAGATTTTAAAGTTATGGTTTGCGGGTGCCATGACCAACTGGGAGAGCATTTGAGTTGCCAGAACAGCAGAACCCCCCATAAGTGATCCGATTTTACAAACTACACCTCACAACGAATTCATCTAGGGGTGCAGTGATCATAATGACACCACGGGTGTGTCACAGAATGTTATACATTTTTACCACTACAATTTGTTTTTTGTCCCAGGTTTTACATTTTCACACAAGAAGTGGGTAAAAATGGCACCATAATTTGTCCCACAATTTCTACTGAATGTGGCAATAACCCATATGTGGCTGTACACTACTGCGTAGCCATACGGAGAGATTGAGTGCAAGTTTTGTTTTCAATAGTTTGCGGACTCTATATACAGAGTCCCTAATTGCTAGAAGAGCAGAATACCCCCTCATGTGACCCCATTTTGGAAATCATTACCTTTGGGGAATTTATCTACAGGTGTAGTGACCATTTTGACTCCATAGATGATTTCCAGAAACAAACAGCAATGAATGTTGCAGAGTGAAAATTGCAAACTGCCTTTGTAGTGACCAGTACGTTGTAGTGACCAATATGTTGTATTGACCAGTACGTTCCAGTCACCAATACGTTATGACCAGCTTATGCTTCTGGAGACATGTACCTATAAGTTAGGCGGGCTCTCATCACTTCAGAAATGCTAAACACGCTATATGGACGCTATATGTGGTTTAGGTACACTGTGGGGCTCAGAAGGGAGGGGGGCATTTTGATTTGGGAATTTCTGAATTTGTTTTGAGGGGGGGGGAGGAGCCATTTTGCTTTTCCAGAGCCTTTGTACTACCAGTAATGTGGAAGCCACTATATTTCCGTTAACAGATGACAGACTTGAATGGGGACTTGCTTTTTTTGTGGATTGAGTTGAAGCTTTTACTGGGAACATTTTACATAACATTTAGGATCATATTTATCCAGCCCTGTAAGCTGAGAACTTACTTTGAGGTTTCCATCTAAATCTTCGAGTGACGTGATTCAGATGAAACCTTTTAGGGATCCATTCATCATAATGAGGCAGCAGTTACTCTGGACGCCATCTGGCCTCTGTTCAGCATTGTCCTTTTCAGAAGTGCACAAAACTGTGGCCGACAATACTTTTATGCAATCCTAAAAAGACGTACCTTGATCGATCACATGTTCTATGGCGTCCACAATGCCTCCATTTGCCTCATTATAGGGAATATTCCACTGGGGTCCCATCTGAATCACGTATTTCAGAGATTTACAAAATACCCCGGTGTAAGTGCTCAGCGCAGAGCACAGGATAAGTGTGCGCAGAGCCTTACTGCGATCTTAGGGAGGCATAATGAACAAAACAGGTGAATAATTGGATTTATTTTTTACTCACCGTAGTTCCTCGTGCGGTATAAGTGATTAGACGACTTTATTCTTTGGGTCGGTGCGATTACAGCGATACCAGATTTATATCGGGTTTTTATGTCTGGCTGCTATCACACACTAAAAGACGCTTTTTATTGTAAAAACTAGTTTTTGCATCACCATATTTTGACAGCTATAATTTTCCATGTTTCAACCTACAGAGTCATTTGAGGGCTTGTATTTTGCGGGACGAGTTGACGTTTTTATTGGTACCATCTTCAGACACATGACATTTTTTGATCTCTTTCTATCTTGATTTTTGGGAGGCAGAATGAACAAAAACCAGCAATTCAGGAATTGTTTGGAGGGTGGTTCATGTCGTTCTACGTGTGGTAAATTTGATAAGGAATTTTTATTCTTCGGGTCAGTATGATTATGGCAATACCTTATTTATAGCTTTATGTTTTGGTGCTTTTCCACAATAAAAACTTTTATAGAAAAAAAATAATTATTTTTGCATTGTTTTATTCAGAGAGCCATAAGTTTTTTATTTTTCCGCTGATGGAGCTGTATGGGGGCTTGTTCTTTGCGGAACGAGAAGGCGTTTTCATGGGTACTATGTTTATTTATATTTGTATTTTTTGATCTCGTTTTATTCCACTTTATGTTCTGCGATATGATCATAAAGCATTGTTTTTTTTGTCTTTTTTATGGTGTTCACTAAAGGTGTTAACTAGTGAGACAATTTCATAGGTCGGGTTGTTCCAGTCGTGGCGATACCAAATATGTGTACTTTTATTTATTTTTTTCATAAAAATATTTATTTATGGGTACAATATATTTTGATTTGTATATATTGTACCCATATTATATTGTAATATTTTTACAATTTCTAAAATTGTTTTACTTTCTTTAACTTTTTCACTTTGGCAGACTATGGGACTTTTATTTTTTGCAGACTGTTCGCTTGTATAGTAGGGGGGATACAGGAGCTGTCAGCTCTGCACTGACAAAGTTCCTGATCGTGCTCTGAGCATGATCTAGCAACTTTGCTAGCTCTGGTGACCCGGATGTCGTTATGGCAACATCTAGTCACCAGGGCAACGATCAGGACCCCAGGATGACGTCGTGGGGTCTCCAAGGACAGAGGGAGTCCGCTCCTGGCACTGAATGCCGGTGTCAGCTGTCAGAATCAGCACAGCCTCTGTGCGTGCAAAATCGCCTGGACATATCCATACGTCCTAGGTCAACAAGGCCCAGGTCACAAGGACGTATGGATATGTCTCAGGTGGGAAAGGGGTTAACGAGGTTGTGCAGGATTTCTTTAAAAACTTCACTAAGAGCAGGGCACCAGTATTACGTGTAGCAGTCACAAGGAAGTATGGTATGCAAATTGTCTCTTTGGGGAGGATTGGGCTGAGAAGCAGATATCCAGCTACTAGGGCGAATTATAAAATAACAATAAAAAAGTAAAATCTTATGAATTGCTTATAATTCTAATTCAGTAACCATAAAAAAATACGACTAGAAGATCTAAAGTCACTGACACAAATGTTGATTTTCACAAAGTTTTCTACTTCAGTCTTAAAACGCTTGGCCACAAATGTATGCCTATGAGGCTGTTGAGTTTGGGTGAGGAGAACTGCCCATTGCGGTCTCTTCTTGGACCATGTATGTTGGATGTGTAAGACTGGTCTTTTAGGGAAGATATTATTTAATATGTATTTAATATGTATATAGAAAACAATGACAAAAAATTAAAATATTTATTCTTGCACCTAGAAAAACAAGCAACCCCCAAATTAACAGGAGCACCCCAATACCCATAGTAAAATGCATCGGTATCTGTACAATTTCTACAGAAACATACAGTGTATCAAAAATCTGCATAAATCAAACTAAAACATGAAGAAAATGCATAGTGGTGTTATCATATAAAGCAAAAAGCATGATATTTCTTACAGACAAAATAACAAAGCAGTGGTCTGCTACCTGGGAGGCTCCAGTTATTATGAAACTGCACGTCACATGCATACGTTATCAGGGCATGCTGATTAATGTAGTTTCACAAATATGGGGCTGTGGGTAGCAGACCACTGCAATACACATTTCACTCACTGTGGATTTATGAGATGCTGGACTGTCTCAATATACACAATAATTTCACAGATCGCTGTCATTGCACTCAATACCCAAGTTACATACAAACTACCTGTACAATGTGTTCCTTCCATCATCCGAGAACGTATAGTGCATGGGTTATGCAAAAAATACTATTTTGTTCATAGCTTTATCTCTTCAGTTTTAATCACATATTAGGTAATGCGTATACTAGGACACGGTCAATCTCTCCTGCCTGTTCACACAAGATCCAGCTAAGTGCTGTATTTCTGGGTGTACTGCGGAGCTTACTCCGGAAATATGCTTGCGGTGAAAACTGCTCCAATACACTGGGATTTTCATACTCGAGGACTACTGAGACACATACATATGGATTTTCCATTTTAGGGTGCAATAATATTCAGTGTTTACTAATGCAAGACTTGAATGACACAGTCATTAATAAATGAACCCAGCACAGACATGAGCACTTATAGAAGTAGCCGTTATATAAAACAGTTCCATCCGACAGGATAGCCATGATAGAATCTCACCTGTTAAGCAGTTGTAATTAACATCTTTGGTTTTCTGGTTTGACAAAATAATTGTATTGCTTTCAACTATGATGTTTACCTTGTTTAACCCAGTATATTGGGGGTAAGGTAGTAGTCCTGTCTATGCATTATGATCTAGTATGTTTCAGCATCCCATGTCTCCTTTCCATAGGTTCCTGTATTGACTAACGTGATGAAATGGGTCTACGACATTGCTAAAGTTACATTGTCAACAGATAATGCTTTTAACTCACAATTTAAAGAGAACCTGTCATCAGGATTTTATACCCCTAGCTAATGGGATGTATGTAGAGGGCGCTTTAATGGTGAGAAAATCCTGATCTTTCTCGTAGAAATCCATAGTTGAAATTGTATGCTAATGAGCTGGAAGTGCAGTGGGCGGGCCCTGCACCTACAGCTCCCCCTATTCCCCTGCTGCAGCCTCCTGTCTGTGACTGACTGGACATTGAAACATGAAGGACAGGAGAAAGGCAGCGGATGGTTAATAAGGACAGAGGCAGGAGAGCTGTAGGTGCAGGGACCGCCCACTGCACTTCAACTCATTAGCATATAATTTCAACTATGGATTTCATTAAAGCAGTAAAAAGGATTTCTATGAGAAAGATCAGGATTTTCTCAGTATTTAAGCGCCTCTACATACATGCCATTAATTTGCGGTATAAAATCCTGTCGACAGGTTCTCATGTAGGGCTCATTTCCACATGCGAGGCACACGTCCGTATCTCGCATGTGGAAACCAAGCTGTGGCGCCGGCACTCAGGAGCGGAGCGTGCGGCCGCATAGGAACACATGGAGCTGCACAGCTCCGCTCCAAAGTGCCGGCGCCAGAGATTGGTTTCCACATGCGAAATACGGACGTGTGCCTCGCATGTGGAAATGAGCCCTTAGAGTGAAGTTCTATTCATTCTTTTTTTTTTTTAATTACATTTATTTCAAATGTCAAAAAAGCTTTTGACATATGTGGTAAGTGTGTCTATATGGGTTCATTAGTCAGACACAGCTCAAAACAAGTTCTCTGGCATTCATCTGACCGAAACATATAAACATCATAAAAAAACAAAACTGTGATATGCTTTTTTTCTAAGATGCTAGCGTATGGGGACTGATGGCATTGGGTGGCATCTATTAAATATGTAACGAAATGCTCATTATCTGTGTATATATATATTAAATGGATAATGTAAAAGTGTATTGGTAATGAATGCCTCCCAGTGGCACCTGACAACGAAAGGCTACAATGGCTTTCATTTATTAGATAAGTCATGGGCAATTCTTGATTTATATGTTAAACAGACGCTATTATAATCTATAATGTGACATCCGCAACAGTCTCTTTTTACTGTATTCAATAGTGTTCAAAATAATAGCAGCCTGTTCAAAAACATGAATTAATCACAAAATGTTTATACTAGCTTTTATTTCCAGCATTGGGAACATTGTACACTGTTTCCTAATTCAAAACATGAAGAGAAATATATATATATAATTTTTAACTACTTTACAGAAAATAACAAAAAATGAACATTGGGCTGTTCTAAAACATAGCAGTGTCTGCGTTTGTCTTTACAAACTCACATTATGTACTTTATTGTGTGGATTTAGCATTCCTGTGAATCACTTACCTAATATTTAGTTTTAGACCCACAGTTTCTTTTTAGAACTGCTTCACATCTGGCATTTGTCAACTGTTATTCCAGCCCAGGATGAATGGACTACATCCCACAATTTTTTGGCATTTGTTGGCTTTGCCTCAAACTGCATTTTTAATGTCACCCCACAAGTGTTCCATCGGATTAAGCTCCGGGGATTGGACTGGCCACGCCATAACATCCATTTTGTTAGACTGGAAACAAGATTTTGAATGTTTACTGGTGTGTTTAGGGTCGTTGTCTGGTTGAAACACCCATTTCGAGGGTATATCCTCTTCAGCAGAAGGCGGCTTGACCTCTTCAAGTATTTTAATACATGCAAACTGGTCCATGATCCCTGGTATGCAGTAAATAAGTCCGGCACCATAGTAAGAGAAACGTGGCCATATCATGATACTTGCACGACTATGCTTCACTGTCTTCAGAGTGTATTGTGGCTTGAATGCAGAGTTCGGGGGTCTTCTGAAAAACTGTCTGCAGCCCTTGGACCCAAAAAAGAACAATTTTACGTTCATCAGTCCACAAAATGTTTCTCCATTTCTCTTTTGGCCAGTTGATGTGCTCTTTGGCAAATTGTATCCACTTCAGTACATGTCAGCGACTTCTTGCTAAGAGATTAGCTTCACACAGGCGTCTTCTAACTGTCACAGTACTCACGGGTAACTTGAGACCGTCTTTGATCATCCTGGAGGTGATCATTGGCCGAGCCTTTACCATTCTGGCTATTTTTCCATCAATTGGAATGGTAGTCTTCCATTTTCTTCCACATTTCTCTGGTTTGGCTTTCCATTTTAAAGCACTGGAGTTAATTTTAGCTGAGCAGCGTATTATTGTCTGCACTTCTTCATAAGTTTTACCCTCTCCAATCTACTTTTTAATCAAAGTATGCTGTTCTTCTGAACAATGTCTTAAACAACCAATATTTCTCTGGAAAAATGCATGTACAAAATGTCCTGGCTTCATCCTTAAATAAGGGCCACCTGATCCATCCTTCTTTCTTCACAGAATGATTGACCTCACTAATTGAACTCCACACTGCGATTATTTTGAACACACCCTATCAAAACTTTCAATTATTCTAATACACAGACTCAAAAACCTGCAGATCATGAATGTGGAGTGTTGGTTTTCTTGGAATCTACTGCACCAACTGGTAAATTGTTTGACATGTGGTAAAATAATTTATACCAAAAACAGTGATTAATCTGGTTAGTCATATTGGACTGCTATTATTTTGAACACTACAGTATGTCGAAGCCTTTCCTGATGCATCTGCTCAACACCGAGAAAACAGGAGCCAAATCAGTTCTATATTACATACCTACTCAAAGACGTCTGTTCTGACTGGAGATATCCCTTCTCATTTCACCAGGAATATTATTTTCTTCATTGAATGGGTGTACATTTGCATGTAATGTAGTGTGAATGGGCTTGCGAGAGACTTGTGGTAACGTCATAGAGAAGAGAAGGGATACTTCGCTGGCTCCCGAGAGTGACAGCAGGCGAGTATATTGATACATTCACACTACAATACATGCACACACTCATTTAATGGAAAACAAATATTCTTGGAAGTGCTTCTTTAAGACTATGTGGTTATAGAGACATAGTAAGCAATTTTGCAATTGTTGGCGTTTTCAGAGATCACTTTGTAGAACCTGTACATTTTATCATAACAAACGTGAAACAGATTATGGTGTGTTCTAAAGTGTCCATCAATAAATAAATAAATTACAAGCACAATATCTTTCCATGGATAAGTACCTACATAGAGGTAACTTGTGACTTTCTACTAATTAACAGGATTAAAAATTATATACTTACAAATGAACAATTTTGGGTCGTACCGTTTATTCTGCCAGTCGTGTAATAACGTTGGAACACAGGGTGAGGTGAGGATTGAGCTGTAATGGCCATACTGAGGACATCCATAAGCATTCTGTTATAGGGAGAGCACAAAGGCCACCAGTGGTCATGCATGACAGAAGAAGGTGCGCTCCGATACTGGGTCAGCTGCAAGAGGTTTCTGCATTTTAACATTTGTGCAAATGTTCTGAATTATCTAGTAAGGGCTCATGCAGACGTGCATGGTTCTCGGAGCGCAATGCACAGACTGGCCCCGGGTCTCCTGACTAGAGAGTGACAGCTTTATAGAAATATATCAGTTCTAGTTGGGAGACCTGTGGCCAGTCCATGCATTGTAGTCAGCGATCAGACAGAGATCCTCACAGGTCTGCAAAAGCCCTTAGACCGACTGGAGCCACAATCATTTTATATCATTAGCTCATAACTGATATAACTATCCTGTTATTTGTGCCATGAAACCGTTATATGATACTCAAGAAATACCTTTTATGTACCGACAGTGTAAATTACTTGTCAATCATCAGTTGTGTGGAGACAACGCAGCTGGTAACAGGCGCATTGTATAAAGAGTGCATATTACACAAGGTGAAGCAGGAATGATAACTCAGATAAAGCAGCATAGTACAATATTAATGAACAATCACCTTCAACACATCAGTTGTAATACAAAAAAAAATATTGGCATGGAATAAAAGAAAATAAAAAAATTGCAAGAATACGTGTTGTGAGATTCATCATAGCATAAAAGAAAATTCACAGGTAAGAAGACGCTTTACTGAAATATCTCCCACATTGAAACAACGGCTGTATATCATTGTAGTAGTAGCCTCTTGGAATCCAAAAGTTACAGCTTACTTCTCTTTCTAGCACAACCTTCATGAATTTGTCATAAACTAATAGTAGCATCTGCTCCTGTATTTATAGGTCACAGCTTTAGTCCCTCCGTCAGTTATCAGCGGCCTCCTTTACTTAGGTACAATATACCTGTGTCTTCAAAATGCATTGAGCAGCTTCCAACGCGTTTCCATCCCACGGAAACTTCAGAAAGGATGTGACCTGAATAAGAGAACCAGTCACCAACTGAAAGGGGGGAAAGCCATCTACGGTCTGTAACTGCATGATTATTTGTATGTTTCACATGCCACCGGGATGTGTCATTTCAGATGGAGGACACGAGCTCACAACATATCATGATAAAGTAGTTTCTGTACAGACCATTACAATGATTAATCATGTGTTAGTCACTTACGTAGGAGACAGTTTAACCTGAGATTAGCTGAAGTCCATAGCCTCAACTTTTCCAGTGTCATTAAACACCACAATGGGAATATGATATTCTGCCACTATCGGAACATTGTGCCATATCTGGTACTACATGGAGTGTAAAGACACTTGGAGTGTGGGTAGTAGATTTAGAAAGGACTAGACAATTTACAAAGTTAAAAAGGTGCAGGTTTAGAGGATGTCAATGATGATTTCCAGGTCTGCCATGACTTATCCCAACTAAAAGAACAGTATGAATGCATGTATGTGCGTTGCATGAAGAATTATGGCCTTGTTATGTTTCTAGGGCACCAAGTCAATAGAAGTCTCCCTTAAACTGTCTATGCATCCTTATATTCTAAACATTCATCAGTCACCTATTGGCTTCCACCAGGAACACATGGTTATCATATAGATCTACTATCCGAAAAAAATAAAAGAGGCACTAAGATTTTTCAGATTTTCCCATTCAAAACAGCAGCACAGACAAAGGCCACCATTGCTGAAACAAATTGTGGCAGTGCTTTGGAAAAGAAAATTAAAATAAAATGGAAATATAGTTAATCATGGAGACACATAAATGATTTTCAAGTTTGTTTTAAAAACTACCTTCCAGCCCCTGAGTATAATCCCAAAAAATTATTGTCTTTATAGCTGTGTTCCTACAAACAGAGCTAGAAGCACTTTTACAGACATTATCTTGAATCAAGATGATGTAAACATGTAAAAAGTTTAAGGTAAAAGCAGTCTTGTAAACATTAACTGCAGGATCACCCCGTCCTGATCCTGCAGATCTTCGTTCTCCTTCATTATGTGTTGAAGGTTCTTTGCTGCACCCAGTCCATAACTGCAGCAGGTTCCAAGATATCTTCTGCCAAGTTCATTGTGCATTGGTCTTCCACTCTATACACTAAGGATGTTATTCATCTCCCACTTCTGTGATGATTTGCTGGAGTCACAGTCTGACAAGAACACTTTGTGAAGAACCTCAGAGCGATCCAAGCATTTTCCAGATGGGATATGGGTGAATCTGTTTATGTTCTAGGGGACACAAAGATTTATTTTTAGAACTTCCAAGTTTGTCAAAATATATTTGATGACATTTCTCTTGTCCTAGTGGGAATTTTATTTTTTTTTTTAAAGTATGAGATCTACATTTTTGGACATCTAAAAAAGAAATTGGACACAAGGCACTGGCACATGCGTGCATGGATTGCTGCAATCATTTTTGATGCTGTTGTGCCAACATAATAATTCCGGCCACATTTAGCTACTTTTTACACTCATTTCACAACTATGCCTTGTTCATAAAAGATCACGCTGCTCCACCCTTCTGCTCTATTTTATGCTGTAAATCAGATGTCAGTAAATGTGTGAGACCCACAACAGTTTGGTCAAGACTTTTCATAGCGGAGACCAACAAGAGAACAGCAGGTAGACTGTTGAAGATTGTTTGATCCCTAATCTAAGATCTCCTGGTAGACTGCCCTCTACAATTTAGCCATTACTGTTTATTATTAATTGTACTTGCTAAAAAGTCAGTGATGAAGACACAAATGAAGCAGAACACATTGAGAAAATGTATCAAGCTTAATGGGCCAGAAGTCTGGCACCATATTTATTAAAGGTGCTAGACCTTTTCTGAGCCTTGTGCAATAAGGGAGTGTGGCTTAGACTGAAAGGGTTACCTAACATGTAATGTCATGAGCCAAATTGGTACAAATTTCTGGCAGAAATTAAGGCAATTATAGGGGTTTTCTGTGACTTATTATTTTCTCATATGGGGCGAAGAACTAACAGCCAGGTAGTTTCTAACCATCTATCTGTTCTGGTTGGCGATGACCTTTGCCGGCTCAGACCAGTCACAGACTGCTCCTACTGGTGATTTCCAAGACGTCATGTTGACAGAGTCTTCTCTTCTGGTCTGCTCTATTGAAGAGGAGTCTCTGCCGATGTCATGCCGATTGCCAGCTACCAATCAGCATGACATCTGGAGCGTCGCCCTGTTGACAAAGCAGACTACAAGAGGAGGAGCTAGTCTGTTGACAGAGGTGAACTGAAGCAGGGAAATTGCTGGGAGATTGTCCTTGTGCAGAGCAGGTAGGTAGTTAGTACCTACCTGTCTGTTAGTTCTTTGCCCCACACAGAAAATAATAAAAGTCCAGGATAACACCTTTAAAAGGTGACATACACTGAGACTAGATAGACACAGAGAAGACAGGCTAACGGAGCGCCAAGCTGGCGGCCAGGGGGGATGTTGATTGAGAAACGTCCTATGCGGCTCCTGCCGGGTGCCTCAGGAGAGGAATAAACAGTGAGTTGCAGGATACTCCGGTCACATGGGAGCGCACAGGACACAGATGAAAGGATTAAAAGATACTGCCACCTGATGAAGACAGAGCTGTTCCGTCGAAACGCGTTGTAAACAAATAAAATTCTAATCCTTTCATCTGTGTCCTGTGCGCTCCCATGTGACCGGAGTATCCTGCAATACACTTAGACTAGACAGTCTAAAGATAAACCTGATTTCTCAAACAGCATGAACCAGGGTTATAAATATGGTTGTACTCTAGACGGTCTTAAGGCTGCCTAGTCCAAGTCTGCACTAAGAACTAGTATTGATGTATCTGCCTTGTTGCATTGTTGGCCTCAATAAGACTTCTTTCACACTTCCGTCGGTATGGGGCCGTCACAAAGCGTCGGCGCAGCGTACCGACGGACAGTGGAGATTTTCTGCACAACATGGGCAGCGGACGCAGTGTTTCAAGGCGTCTGCTGCCCATAGTAAACTCCCAGGGAGGAGGGGGTGCAGTTACGGCCAGGCATGTACAGCTTATACAGCTTAAAATGTAGGACACGACGTACGAAAAAACGTTCCCTTGAACATTTTTTCGCTGCGACGGTCCGCCAACTACCGACGCATCCAGTGCACAACGGACGCGACGTGTGGCCATACGTCGCAATCCGTCGGCAATAGAAGTCTATGGGAAAAAAACGCATCCTGCGGGCACATTTACAGGATGCGTTTTTTTCCCAAAACGAAGCATTGTCACGGATCTAAAAAGACGGAAGTGTGAAAGTAGCCTAAGAAATAAAGTTTTTAAATCTGGCCCAGCTCATACCTGGCAGTGCCCAACAGGAAATTAATCATATTGTTGAGTTAAACTCTACAATCAGGGATTACTTAACGTGGGGCAAAAACTGATGACGAATATCAATGGACTGTAATAAACTATTTTGATTTAGTTATTCACTTACCTTAAAATATTGCCATTCCTTGTATTCATTCAGATTACAGTGTGTGATCATCACTGCTGTGCCGTCCTGCCCTTTAGTTAGACACTGATCATACTGCATCAACTGATTAGCTTCATTGATACGGAAAAGCTGATTGAGCAAAACAACATCTTTCAGTGTCTGGTGCTCAGTAAAAAAAAAATATAGTGTTACACCTATCTACTAAATACAGTATGCTGCTTTCCTAGTATGCCTCTATACAACTAATCCATGATGAGACAGGTCACGTGTATCTCCTCTGTCTAAAGCAATGAAGAAGGAAGCCTTTTGCAATATACTTAAGTTTTTGTTCTTGTCTTGATTTGCGCTATAGCAGAAACAGTAATACTTTCCCCATGTAACTGACTTCAGTAAAGATCTGGCATATTGCGATTTGGAAAGTTACACCGCAGGCCGTGTGATTCAGCTCTGCGCTCCGTACTGTGAGGTGGATGTCGCTTATTAAAGCAAGGTACATGCACATCAAATTCTATCAGGTTATGAGATTTCTGCAGGAATTACACATTATGTCACACTGATAACTACATTTTTAAGATAGGCAACTTGGCAGTACAGAAAATATGGCACAATATATAAGCTTATTACGCATGATACAAGTCTGGAATATACAGATGTGACCACTCAATCTTTCTTGACTTTCATTAATTTATACAATTAGTCATTGGACTAATTCAATACTATCTCATGCCAACCATTAAAACTATAGACTATGAGGCCAATTCATCAAAGCTTTTATACCCATCTTGATCAATTGTTCCCAATGTTTTTTCATGTTTTGTAAAGGGGTTGTCCCATGAACAAAGTACATTTTAATCACTAGATCTTGTAATATAAATAATTTTCACAATTGGATGTGTTTAAATAAAATATTCCTATATTTTTAAATGTAAATGTTATAAATGTGTCCCTGCTGTGTCCTGTGTAATGGCTGTGTCTGACTGTGCAGGGACATGGTCTGATCATACCACATCTACTGGGTACAGGAGAAAGCAAAAGAGAGGATACAGACAGAACTGCACAGGATCACAAACAATTCTCTCTGTTGGGTAAAACATTTCCCTGTCTGTTTTTAAGCAATATTTGCGATTCCCTGCTGTAATGTCTGTATACTCTTTTGCTTCCTCCCCTGACCAGGAGCTGTGGTAGGATCAGACCATGTTCCTGCATGGTCAGAAACAGCCATTACACAGTACACAGCAGGGGCACATTTATAAGATTTTCTCAGCACAGGAACATTATTTTTTTTTTTAACTCATCCAATTGTGAAACATTATTATTAGATCTATTGATTAAAATGAACATTGCTCATGGAACAACTCCAGAAACATCTTGAATATATCAGTTTTATATCAGTTTTAAAGGGAAGCTGTCAGGTGACACATGCTGCCCAAACCGTGGGCAGCATATTTCAGCAACTGGCTGTAAGATCACAGCCAGTCATGTTTGACTCTGAAAGGCTCAAGTGTCTCAGACAAAAAACATACTTTTTAAATAGACACCAAGGACCAAGCTGCACTGTGCACTAGTCGTACAGGTGGGTTCCGCAGGTAGGCAAATGCCCGTAAGTCACTGTAGGTGGGTGAGGAGGAGCCACCGGGGGCCCGCCTGTACAACTGGTGCACAGTGCAGCTTGCTGCTTGGTGTATTAAACGTATGCTTTCTTTTTTGGAAACGCCGCAGCCTTTCAGACTCAAACATGACTGGCTGTGATCTTACAGCCAGTGGCTGAAGTATGCTGCCCACTGTTTGGGCATCATGTGTCACTTGACAGCTTCCCTTTAAAGGCAAATTATGCATAACATATCTTAACTTCACACATTTAACTCACCTGGTTGCCACCCATTCTATGGCAGGGGCCAAGTTCCACCACACCTCCATTTGTATGACCCATGCTGTCAATGCAATAGCTGGAATCTAGACCTCTTATCTATAAGGAAATATATAAAGATTTACATGATACAAACATTTATACTGTACATGATTCAACATTAGAAAAAGTGACCTAGTAGCACTAGTACAGCACAAGATATTCTGGATGTCATGGTGTTTTGGTGTGTTCCATTGTACAGTCTATTACCGCTAGCCCTCCACGATAAGCATCATGCAAGCATGGCTCTAGGACCTACAGGGAAAGAAATACTTGCTGCTGTAGCATCTGCTTCCTATTGCAGGCAATTTATATGAAATGGACATTAATATGAAGATTGCAGACAATGTGGCCATACAGCTAGAGAAAGGCAGACAGAACCTGATGATACCAGAGGAATGCTCCAATATTAAGAAGACCATGTGCATATGGGAATATATGGGGTTGTTAAACATTGGATGCTCCAATACCCTCCAACAATCCTCCTATAGCCACTTGGTATTTGTAAACCTGTTTCATGATGCTGTATATTGTGGGAAGGGAATAACTTACATAGGTCTACTAAGGAAAAATGTAGGCTACATATTTTAGGTATAATAATAATAACTAGATGGGCATTTCCTGCAGGAAATACATGGTGCTTGAACAGCGCTGCCAGCTTTACAGCAGCACTTTTCACACACGGGACCAGGGGGGCCACTTACTTTTCCACACCCGGGACCAGGGGAGCACTTACTTTTCCACACCCGGGACCGGGGCGCACTTACTTTTCCACACCCGGGACCGGGGCGCACTTACTTTTCCACACCCGGGACCGGGGCGCACTTACTTTTGCACACGGGGCCGGGGGCGCACTTACTTTTGCACACGGGGCCGGGGGCGCACTTACTTTTGCACACGGGGCCGGGGGCGCACTTACTTTTGCACACGGGGCCGGGGGCGCACTTACTTTTGCACACGGGGCCGGGGGCGCACTTACTTTTGCACACGGGGCCGGGGGCGCACTTACTTTTGCACACGGGGCCGGGGGCGCACTTACTTTTGCACACGGGGCCGGGGGCGCACTTACTTTTGCACACGGGGCCGGGGGCGCACTTACTTTTGCACACGGGGCCGGGGGCGCACTTACTTTTGCACACGGGGCCGGGGGCGCACTTACTTTTGCACACGGGGCCGGGGGCGCACTTACTTTTGCACACGGGGCCGGGGGCGCACTTACTTTTGCACACGGGGCCGGGGGCGCACTTACTTTTGCACACGGGGCCGGGGGCGCACTTACTTTTGCACACGGGGCCGGGGGCGCACTTACTTTTGCACACGGGGCCGGGGGCGCACTTACTTTTGCACACGGGGCCGGGGGGGGGGGGCACTTACTTTTGCACACGGGGCCGGGGGGGCACTTACTTTTGCACACGGGGCCGGGGGGCACTTACTTTTCACACACGGGGCCGGGGGGGCACTTACTTTTGCACACGGGACGAGAGGGTGTCATAGTCACTTTATTCTGATGTTTGACTTTGATAAATGATCATGTCCTAAAATGGACACCGTACATTTGCATAGCTGCCATCTTTGGAAGGTCAAGTTGGGGGTAATGGAAAGTTCGCCATTATTTCCTATGGGAAATTTTTTTTTAAAAAATGCGATTTAAATAAAATCTACATATCGGATCGACTATAAAAGTCATAGCACACCTGTCCCCACCGAGGGCTTCGAAACGCCATCTGAACGGGGTCTCTGCGCCGAGCGGTTCGGGCCGCATTAATTGCGGAAAACGCGGAGAAGAATAATAATAAAATATAAGAAATCGGATTACAATATGTTGCTTGAACCTAGGAGGTTCAAGCACCATAATAATAATAATAATAATAATAATAATAATAACAACAATGTTGGTTTCATGTGTGTAAATGTATTTTTTTTTTTTGTTTTTTTACACAATTCCCTGGCCGTTAACCGCTTCACAACAAACACTGTATATGTACTGCACAGCAGGAAGTGTGTTCCTGCAATCCGCTGTACATGTACTGATCAGCACATTATGATTGTGATCGCATCACGATGATGACCTCCATGGTGACTTCAAGCAAAATAATAGCGGTGGGGTCACCCAGGTACAGTGGCTTGTAAGGTTCTGCTCTCTGACACGCATCCTGCCTGTGTCTGATTGACAGCTCTAATACCCTGCAATGCAAAAGCATTAGAGAGTGTTCGATTAGTGATCTAAGCAGGGAAAGTTGATGTTCCATACTGGGACTAAGTTAAAAAAAAGAAAAAGTTACAAAAAATAGTGAATAAAAGTTTGTAAAAATGTGAAAAACTGAAAGGGAAAGTAAGAAAAAAAGTGAAAAAACATCTGCATGTAAAAACTCAATTTTTCAGTAAAAATAAAAAGTAAATAAAAAAAGAACATATATTTGGTATCCCCGGGTCCGTAACTAACCAACCTATAAAATGGTCATATTGTTTAACCAGTTTCGTGAACACCGTTAAAAAAAAAAAAAAAAAATATCCTAAAAATATAAATTTTTCATTATACTGACACACAAAACATGGAATAAAAAAGTGATTGAAAAAAAAAATCACATAAAAAAAATTGTATCAATAGAAATGTAATCTGGTGCCACAAAAAACAAGCTCTTTTATAGCGCTGTCGAAAAAAAAAAAAGTTACAGCTATCAGAATATGACGATGGAGAAAACAAAAAGTTTGTAAAAAATAGTTTTGTGTGCAAAGGTAGCAAAATGTAAAAAAAAAAACCTATATAAATATATTATTACTGCGATCACAAAGACCCAAAGAATAAAAGTTATCTGATCCCTTTTACCACACGGTGAATGGCGTGAAAAAAAATGCTGAACCATTTTTGAATTTCTGTTTTTTGTTCACTCAGCCACCCAAAAAGCGTAAAAGTAAAATAAGTTATGTAGTCCAAAATGGTAAAAAAAAAAAAAAAAAAAGAAAAGTTAACTTGTTCAGCAGAAAAATAAGAATATGGCAAAGCAATAACAAATACTTTATTTTTTGTAAATCCGAGTTTTAGTGTGCAAAAAATGGCAAATTACACTTGCTCAAAAAAATAAAGGGAACACTAAAATCCCACATCCTAGATATCACTGAATGAAATATTCCAGTTGTAAATCTTTATTCATTAGATAGTGGAATGTGTTGAGAACAATAAAACCTAAAAATGATCCACGCAAATCACAACTACAGTAATATCCCACGGAGGTCTGGAGTTGGAATGATGCTCAAAATCATAGTGGAAAATGAAGTTACAGGATGATCCAACTTCAGTGGAAATGCCTCAAGACAAGGAAATGATGCTCAGTAGTGTGTGTGGCCTCCATGTGCCTGTATGACCTCCGTACACCTCCTGGTGTATAATTACAAGATAAATGGCGCAGTGCATGTGTATTTTATTGTAAATGTATTTCGCTAATAGATAAAAGAAAAAAAATGGCGTGGTGGTCCCCTTTAATTTTACTAACCAGCTGAATGAAAGTGGACAGCTGGGGGCTGGTGTTATTATTCTGGAAAGGGGCCAATACCCATGAAGCTTCCCAGGGTATTATTATCAGCTCACATCTGTCTCCGTAGCCTTTACGGTTATTAAAATGGGGGACCCCAAAAAAATTGATGTGGGGTCCCCCTATATTTAATAACCAGCAAAAGCTAAACAGACAGCTGTGGGTTGATACTAATAGGCTGGAAAGGGGTCATGGATATTGGCCACCTCCCAGACTAAAAACACCAGCCCTCAGTCCCCCCAGAAATGGTGCATCCTTTAGATGCATCAATTCTGATGCTTAGCCTAAAGCTCTACCCATTTGCCATGGTGTGTTGGCAAGTGGGATAATGGTTTTGGGGTTGATGTCAGCTGTTTTATGTCTGCTGACATCAAACCCAGGGGTTAGTAATGGAGAGGCATCTATCAGACACCCCCATTAATAACCCCGTAATCAAAAGTAAGAAATACACAGAAAAAAAGTGCTTTAATTGAACAAAACAGTCCCCAACAATTACCCACTTTTACTCAGTTATTAATGTAAAAAAAAAATAAAAATCTAAGTAATCCTCACTAGAGATTGGCGAACCCGAACAGTAAAGTACTGAACACCTACTTCACCAGGAAGTCTGTTACTGTTCAGGTTCGGCCCACTGAATACCGGGTGTCGAGGCAAGCACGGCATCTAATCGGCAGTAAAATCATTACCGCCGTTCAGACAGCCGCGGTTCCCAAGCTGTCCAGTGACAGCGTGAGCCTGCAGCTGTGATCGGAGGTAGAAAGTAACTGGCGTCGGGCTGATGGGACTACTGCTCCTATCAGCCTATGCACTTTGCACTTAGCAGAGCTGTATTTATTTAACTAATAATAACTTAATAGAAATCTCAATTGTAAAAACTATTCGTACAACTTTGAAAAGCTTTGTTTTATAAATTAATTTCTTTTTTAATAAGTGTGTTTCAGCACAGTCATGTAGAGGAGAATCTCCTGTGGTGTTACTAATGGGTAATTAAACAAGCATTTAATGCAATGGAAGAAAATGAAAACTGAGAATACTCCAAGGAATGACGACGCTACAATTTGAGCTCTTAAAAAAAAAAAGAAAAAAAAGAAAAAAAAAAAGCTATTCTTACACGGTACACATGTAAGGTTTGTTTAAAGAATTTATGAGTGTCCTATTAATCTAAATATGGTTCACATAAATTCATGGACATTCTGCAGAAATAACCACATTCATAAGAATATATATTTTTACCAATAAATCTTTCACAGGTGAATATACCATAAGTTATCAGATATGTTCTCGGAGAGGATATGTGCTAATCTCCTCCAAGTAGTCGTAAAAGGCTTGTGGATAATATATTCCACTAGAGGTCAGAGTTAGAAAAGCCTCTCCAAAGGATTTCAGCAAACTGAACTGCATATGTATGCGTTTCTCAGGTGAAGAAATAAATTGGTACTTAAACCACAGTTAATTGAAAGCTGGGACTAAGCCAAAATAACTACACAAAATTAGATGTACAAAAAGGGGTAAATACCAACTGACCAATTCCTTTTATGTAGAAAGGTGGATCATAATAGAAAGGTTCAACATTAATGATGCTGGGAAAATCTGGGACAAAAGGATAAAATGGAGAATTTATGCAAGAAAAGAAAAATGCAGCAAAACCTCTTTAAACAACATCACATAATCCTGACAGTGAAAATCCAGCACAGATCTTTAGCCTATAGTACTGTATAAATTAGAAATTTCACAATACCAGACGAGGAATAGGCAGTGATTACTGATAATTTTTCAATAATTCCTTGTCGACCACTCACGGCGTTTAATCTGGCCAGGCCTGTGGTGTTTCCTCCAGGTGTCGTCTTCCAGATTCCTGGTAAAGAAGTTTGCCCCTTTAATTTTATCTCCCTCATCCCCGCCTCCTCCAGTTTCTGTTGATCGCAGTTTAGAGTATGAAGTATAGAGAATTGTGGATTCTCGTGAGGTACAAAATTTCCTCCTGTACCTAATCCATTGGAAGGGATAAGTGTTGTGAATTAGACTTTTTTGGCTCCCTCTTGTGGTTACTAGTGATATGACTCTGGGATTGTCTTTCCTCAGTTTGGCACTCACCTGGGTCGTTAGTCCAGGGGAGTTGCTATATAAGCTTCCTGGATCCTCAGTCCAGTGCCTGGCATCGTTGTAATCAGATCCTTTCTGTTTGCTCCTGTCTGCTGGTCCGGGTTCGTGCAAAATTAAGCTAAGTCCTGCTTCTTTGTTTTTTGGTTATTTGCTTGCTCTCATTTTTGTCCAGCTTGTACTAAATGTGATTCCTGACCTTGCTGGAAGCTCTAGGGGGCTGGTGTTCTCCCCCCGGGCCGTTAGACGGTTCGGGGGTTCTTAAATATTCCAGCGTGGATATTTTGATAGGGTTTTTGCTGACCATATAAGTCATCTTACTATATTCTGCTATTAGCTAGTGGGCCTCTCTTTGCTAAATACCTAGCTCATTCTTACGTTTGTCTTTTCCTCTTACCTCACCGTTATTATTTGTTGGGGGCTTGTATCCAACTTTTGGGGTCTTTTCTCTGGAGGCAAGAAAGGTCTTTCTTTTCCCTTCTAGGGTTAGTTAGTTCTCCGGCTGGCGTGAGACGTCTAGAACCAACGTAGGCACGTTCCCCGGCTGCTGCTATTTGTGGTGCTAGGATTAGATATATGATCAGCTCAGTTACTACTGCCCTATGAGCTGGTTGTTTGTGTTTGCAGACTTAGTAATTATTTCTGAGACCCTCTGCCATTGGGGTCATAACAGTATGCCAGGCCAACATTGAATGTTTAATGCATTGCTGAAGTGGGATTATAAGAAAGGAAATTCTGAGTTTTTTTTTTTTTTTCTTTTCCTCTCTTCCTCCCCTTTACCTCTGAGTGGCTTGAGCTTGCTGCAGACATGAATGTCCAGACCTTGATTACAAGTGTACACCAGCTTGCTGCTCGTGTGCAGGGCATACAAGATTTTGTTACCAGTAGTCCAATGTCTGAACCTAAAATACCTATTCCTGAACTGTTTTCTGGAGACCGATTTAAGTTTAGGAATTTCAGGAATAATTGTAAATTGTTTCTATCTCTGAGACCCCGTTCATCTGGAGATTCAGCTCAGCAAGTTAAAATTGTTATCTCTTTTTTACGGGGCGACCCTCAGGATTGGGCTTTCTCGCTAGCGCCAGGAGATCCGGCATTGGCAAATATTGATGCGTTTTTTCTGGCGCTCGGATTGCTTTACGAGGAACCCAATCTTGAAGTTCAGGCAGAAAAAGCCTTGCTGGCTATTTCTCAGGGCCAGGATGAAGCTGAAGTGTATTGCCAAAAATTTCGGAAATGGTCCGTGCTTACTCAGTGGAATGAGTGTGCTCTGGCTGCAAATTTCAGAAATGGCCTTTCTGAAGCCATTAAGAATGTGATGGTGGGTTTCCCCATTCCTACAAGTCTGAATGATTCCATGACGCTGGCTATTCAAATTGACCGGCGTTTGCGGGAGCGCAAAACCGCTAATCCTCTGGTGGTGTTGTCTGAACAAACACCTGATTTAATGCAATGTGATAGATTTCAGACTAGAAATGAGCGGAAAAATCATAGACGTCAGAATGGGTTGTGTTTTTACTGTGGTGATTCTACACATGTTATATCAGCATGCTCTAAACGCCTAACAAGAGTTGTTAGTCCTGTCGCCATTGGTAATTTGCAACCTAAATTTATTTTGTCTGTGACTTTAATTTGCTCATTGTCTTCTTACCCTGTTATGGCGTTTGTGGATTCAGGTGCTGCCCTGAGTCTTATGGATCTGTCATTTGCCAAGCGCTGTGGTTTTGTTCTTGAACCGTTGGTAAATCCTATTCCTCTTAGAGGTATTGATGCTACGCCATTGGCGGAAAATAAACCGCAGTTTTGGACGCAGGTAACCATGTGCATGACTCCTGAACATCGGGAGGTGATTCGTTTTCTTGTTCTGCATAAAATGCATGATTTGGTCGTTTTGGGTCTGCCATGGTTACAGACCCACAATCCAGTCTTGGATTGGAAGGCAATGTCTGTGTCAAGTTGGGGCTGTCAGGGAATTCATGCTGATTCCCCGCCGGTGTCTATTGCTTCCTCTACTCCTTCGGAAGTTCCTGAGTATTTGTCTGAATATCAGGATGTATTCAGCGAGTCCAGGTCCAGTGCTCTGCCTCCTCATAGGGACTGTGACTGCGCCATAAATTTGATTCCAGGTAGTAAATTTCCTAAGGGAAGACTATTTAATCTGTCTGTACCTGAGCATGCCGCAATGCGTTCGTATATCAAGGAGTCTCTGGAGAAGGGGCATATCCGTCCATCCTCTTCCCCTCTTGGTGCGGGATTCTTTTTTGTGGCCAAGAAGGATGGATCTTTGAGACCTTGTATTGACTATCGGCTTCTGAATAAAATCACTGTTAAATTTCAGTATCCTTTGCCTCTGTTGTCGGACTTGTTTGCCCGGATTAAAGGTGCCAAGTGGTTCACCAAGATAGATCTTCGTGGTGCGTACAACCTTGTGCGCATTAAGCAAGGAGATGAATGGAAGACAGCATTTAATACGCCCGAAGGTCATTTTGAGTACTTGGTGATGCCTTTTGGGCTCTCTAATGCTCCCTCAGTGTTTCAGTCCTTTATGCATGATATTTTCCGGAAGTATCTGGATAAATTTATGATTGTTTATCTGGATGATATTCTGGTTTTCTCTGAAGATTGGGACTCACATGTGGAGCAGGTCAGGATGGTGTTTCAGGTTTTGCGTGAGAATGCTTTGTTTGTTAAGGGCTCAAAGTGTCTCTTTGGAGTACAGAAGGTTCCCTTTTTGGGGTTTATTTTTTCCCCTTCTGCTGTGGAGATGGACCCAGTCAAGGTCCGAGCTATTCATGATTGGACTCAACCCACGTCAGTTAAGAGTCTTCAGAAGTTCTTGGGTTTTGCTAACTTCTACCGTCGTTTTATCGCTAATTTTTCTAGCGTTGTTAAACCTTTGACGGATATGACCAAGAAAGGTTCTGATGTTGCTAACTGGGCTCCTGCAGCCGTGGAGGCGTTCCAAGAGTTGAAGCGCCGGTTTACTTCGGCGCCTGTTTTGTGCCAGCCTGATGTCTCACTTCCCTTTCAGGTCGAAGTGGATGCTTCTGAGATTGGGGCAGGGGCCGTTTTGTCGCAGAGAGGCCCTGGTTGCTCGGTAATGAGACCATGTGCTTTCTTCTCTAGGAAGTTTTCGCCTGCTGAGCGGAATTATGATGTTGGCAATCGGGAGTTGCTGGCCATGAAGTGGGCATTTGAGGAGTGGCGTCATTGGCTCGAGGGTGCTAAGCATCGTGTGGTGGTCTTGACTGATCACAAAAATTTGATGTATCTCGAGTCTGCTAAACGCCTGAATCCTAGACAGGCCCGCTGGTCATTGTTTTTCTCCCGTTTTGACTTTGTGGTCTCGTATTTACCAGGTTCAAAGAATGTGAAGGCTGATGCTCTTTCAAGGAGCTTTGTGCCTGACTCTCCTGGAGTCGCAGAACCAGTTGATATTCTTAAAGAGGGAGTTATCTTGTCGGCCATTTCTCCTGATTTGCGACGTGTGTTGCAGAGATTTCAGGCTGGTAGACCTGACTCTTGTCCACCTGACAGACTGTTTGTTCCTGATAAGTGGACCAGCAGAGTCATTTCCGAGGTTCATTCCTCGGTGTTGGCAGGGCATCCGGGAATTTTTGGCACCAGAGATCTGGTGGCTAGGTCCTTTTGGTGGCCTTCCTTGTCACGGGATGTGCGGTCATTTGTGCAGTCCTGTGGGACTTGTGCTCGAGCTAAGCCTTGCTGTTCTCGTGCCAGCGGGTTGCTCTTGCCCTTGCCTGTCCCGAAGAGGCCTTGGACCCACATTTCCATGGATTTCATTTCAGATCTCCCGGTGTCTCAGGGCATGTCTGTCATCTGGGTGGTGTGTGATCGCTTTTCTAAAATGGTCCATTTGGTGCCTTTGCCTAAGCTGCCTTCCTCTTCCGATCTGGTTCCTGTGTTCTTTCAGAATGTGGTTCGTTTACATGGCATTCCTGAGAATATTGTGTCTGACAGAGGATCCCAGTTTGTTTCCAGGTTCTGGCGATCCTTTTGTGCTAGGATGGGCATTGATTTGTTGTTTTCGTCTGCCTTTCATCCTCAGACTAATGGACAAACGGAGCGAACTAATCAGACTCTGGAGGCTTATTTGAGGTGTTTTGTTTTGGCAGATCAGGATGATTGGGTGACCTTCTTGCCGTTGGCTGAGTTTGACCTTAATAATCGGGCTAGTTCCGCTACTTTGGTTTCGCCATTTTTCTGCAACTCTGGTTTCCACCCTCGTTTTTCCTCGGGACATGTGGAGCCTTCTGACTGTCCTGGGGTAGATTCTGTGGTGGATAGGTTGCAGCAGATCTGGAATCATGTGGTGGACAACTTAAAGTTGTCACAGGAGAAGGCTCAGCGTTTTGCCAACCGCCGCCGCGGTGTGGGTCCCCGACTTCGTGTTGGGGATTTGGTATGGCTGTCTTCTCGATTTGTTCCGATGAAGGTCTCCTCTCCTAAATTTAAGCCTCGCTTCATCGGTCCTTACAAGATATTGGAAATCCTTAATCCTGTGTCCTTTCGCTTGGATCTTCCGGTGTCGTTTGCCATTCACAACGTGTTCCATAGGTCTTTGTTGCGGCGGTACGTTGTACCTGTGGTTCCTTCTGTTGAGCCTCCTGCTCCGGTGTTGGTTGAGGGCGAGTTGGAGTATGTGGTGGAGAAGATCTTGGATTCTCGTCTCTCCAGATGGAGGCTTCAGTATCTGGTCAAGTGGAAGGGCTATGGTCAGGAGGATAATTCCTGGGTGGTTGCCTCTGATGTGCATCCCTTAAGGGGGGGGGGGGTACTGTTGTGAATTAGACTTTTTTGGCTCCCTCTTGTGGTTACTAGTGATATAACTCTGGGATTGTCTTTCCTCAGTTTGGCACTCACCTGGGTCGTTAGTCCAGGGGAGTTGCTATATAAGCTTCCTGGATCCTTAGTCCAGTGCCTGGCATCGTTGTAATCAGATCCTTTCTGTTTGCTCCTGTCTGCTGGTCCGGGTTCGTGCAAAATTAAGCTAAGTCCTGCTTCTTTGTTTTTTGGTTATTTGCTTGCTCTCATTTTTGTCCAGCTTGTACTAAATGTGATTCCTGACCTTGCTGGAAGCTCTAGGGGGCTGGTGTTCTCCCCCCGGGCCGTTAGACGGTTCGGGGGTTCTTAAATATCCAGCGTGGATATTTTGATAGGGTTTTTGCTGACCATATAAGTCATCTTACTATATTCTGCTATTAGCTAGTGGGCCTCTCTTTGCTAAATACCTAGCTCATTCTTACGTTTGTCTTTTCCTCTTACCTCACCGTTATTATTTGTTGGGGGCTTGTATCCAACTTTTGGGGTCTTTTCTCTGGAGGCAAGAAAGGTCTTTCTTTTCCCTTCTAGGGTTAGTTAGTTCTCCGGCTGGCGCGAGACGTCTAGAACCAACGTAGGCACGTTCCCCGGCTGCTGCTATTTGTGGTGCTAGGATTAGATATATGGTCAGCTCAGTTACCACTGCCCTATGAGCTGGTTTTTTGTGTTTGCAGACTTAGTAATTATTTCTGAGACCCTCTGCCATTGGGGTCATAACAGATAAGGACGGGAAGAGAGATCCTGGGTTCCAGCTGGATTCATGAAGGCTGATCGTCTGGTCAGAGCCTTCCATTCTAAGTTTGCTGGGAAACCTGGGGGTTCGGTGGGCCCCCTAGAAGAGGGGGTACTGCCACAATTCCACCACTCATGGTGTCCTAAGGACGCTGAGAGTGACAGCTCAGCTGCTGTATGGGATCAAGGGCATGCTGGGCTGTCGAATATTGTGAGCAACAGCCCAGCTGCCCAAACTGGCAGGGCTTGTGGGGTTTCCTCCAGGTGTCAACCGTTCAGGGTGATTACCTTGCTATTTAGCTGGCTGGCAATCATTAGACCAAAGCCTTGCTCAGTGGTGTGTTAGCTCTGCATTCTGATAACATGATCTTTCTTGCTGGACCTTAGTTACCTGATCCTGGACTGTGCCTGTCAGTTTGTCTTATCCATTTGTATTTGACTTATCCTCTAGGCATTTGACCTCAGCCTCCTTAACTTTCCCGCCTCTTTTTTTGGCCGTGAGAAATGACTAAGTGTTACATTACAACTGGCCATATGCAAGTTTTTTTTCGTCAGGTATGGATCCTATTCACACACTTTGTTATCAGGTGATGAATCTGACCCAAATGATTCAGGATCTGGCTAAAGATCACCAGAATCTTGACTCATCACGGTTCCAGTTACAGGGTCAGGTGTCTAGCTTTATGAAAGTGACAGACATCTGTACCTTCAAACGTGCAGTTCACCTCTTCCGAACCTGCAGTGGCCCTTCCTAATAAATTTTCAGGGAAGAAGAATCAGTTTAAAGCATTCATGGAGACCTGTAGGTTATTTTTTTACCCTGCGACATCGGTCATCAGGTGCTGAGCCCCAGCGGGTAGGAATAACTATGTCTCTCCTGCAAGGAGGCCCTCAGACTTGAAAGTTTTCAATGTGCCCACAAGCCTCACATCGATTTTCTGTTGACACCTTAGGGTTAGTTTATGACAAACCTGACAAAATTCAGGTCGCTGAGGCTATGATCATAAGCCTGACATAGGGGAGCCGCACCGCTGAGGACTATTGTACCAAAATCCAACAATAATTAAAAAAAATAGTCAGCTTACCGGTCTGCGATGAAATCCCCAAACCTGCCAACGCCCAGCACGGATCGGGGTGAGCACCCACGCCAAATGAGAACAAGAGGAGAAATGACCCAGCTTGAGGCGGCTAAAACTTTGTGAAGCTTTACTGGACAACTTAAAAATGTATAATGTTCTTCAAAAATATGCATAGCAAACACCTGGCACAACAGTGAGGACGATCAAAGCGTTTCAACTACAGAGTCTTCCTCAAGATCATTTCAAGCTAGATCATTTCTCCTCTTGAAATCCAACAATGGTCCACTGAAATTCAGTGGAATGATGCGGCCCTAAGGTGTCAATTCCATAGAGGTATGGTATGTCCAAATCATTTAAGGACGATCTGGCCTTTGTTGTTTGATGGAGGCAATAACCTAGGCCGTGCGGTTGGACCGCAGAATTTGTGAGAGGTGTGGTGGACAGCATGATCCTTGTATACTCCCTTGAAGCATGTCAATTTACCTAAGGTGAGGTCAATGGAGCTTGGAGTTTCCAGTTTTAGTGCTGTAGAAGAAAAAAAAATGTAGACATGTTGGGACTGTCTACACTGTGATCTTGCAGGACATTTTTTTTTTAAAAGGACTGTCCAACTCACCTTCAAGCAAGCAGTCAGGAAAACGCCTAAGTCTGGGTGATTGTCGAGGGGGTCACCCAGACTTCCAGGTACCCTTTGTCTCCTCAGCTAAAGTACTGCTTAATACGGTTTTGTACTTCAAGAATCAGGTATTGCTAGCATTGTCTTTCATTGACTGTGGGATTAGGCCGGGGTCACATTTGCGAGTGTGATGCGAGTCTCTCGCATCAATAACCGGCACTACCGCCGGCACTCGGGACCGGAGCGTGCGGCTGCATAGAAATACATTAAGCCGCACACTCCGGTCCCGAGTGTTGGGTATTGATGCGCAAGTGTGACCCTGGCCTTAGGGACAGTTAGTCTGGAAAAAAACATTCACATTTTTGCTACTGATAAAACACCACCTCTTCAGAACTTTGTCAAAAGGGTAATGGTGGAATTCAAGCTTCAAGTGGGAGCACTTCACTCTGAATCCATTCCCTGTCTTGTCTTGGATAATTCATCTGCTGGGATGGCACTGGGGCTTCCATGGCTGCTTATTTACAATCCTGTTTTGATTGGTGTCAGAAGGAGATTGCTAAGTGGAGCTTCAATTGTCATAAGAAATGTCTAATTTTTGTAAAAATATGCTCTGCTAATTTGGAGGGTTTGGTGGGGCATCTGAAAGACTTCGGAGATGTGTTTTTGAAAAAGAGGTGGAGACATCTCCGCATCCGTCCCTATAATTGTGCTTTTAATCTTATTCCTAATGCCAAATTACCTGAAGCTCGACTTCATAAATTTGTCATGGCCTGAATGTACAGTCATGAAGAATCATGTGAACGAAAGTTTATGGAAATGTCAAATATGTCCTTCCTCCTTCCCTGTAGCTGCTGTATTTTTCTTTGTAAAAAAAGAAAGATAGTGACCTCTGTCCTTCCCATGATTTCCGAGAACTTAACAAAATTATTGTTAATAATACATACCCACTTCTTCTTATCCCCGACATTTATAATCAGCTTATGAGAGATAAGTGTTTTTTTAAACTTGACCTTAGAGGGGCTTACAGTTTGATACGCATTAAAAAGAGTGATGAGTGGAAAACGGCGTTTTTAACGTCAGCGGGTTTATTTGAATCTTGTCAGGCCATTTGAGTTAACCACTGTGCCAGCAGAATTTCAAAACTTTATAAATGTTATTTTTTATGATTGCTTTTTGAGATTTGTTGTGATTTACCTTGATATTTAAATTTTTCCACTGATTTGGATTCTCACCAGGAACGTATCAGTGTAGTATCATAAAGGTTAAGGGAGAATTCATTGTTTGTTAAAATTGAGAAATGAATTTTTTCTGTTCCGGAAAGATTTCATTCCTGGGGTACATTTTATCAGCTGATGGGTTTAGGATCGGTCCTATAGAAATGCAAGCCATAGTAGATTGGGTTCAACCTATTGACCTAAAAACACTGCAACATTTTCTAGGATTGACCTACTATCACAGGAAATTCATAGGGGTGTTTCAAAGATTTCTAAACCTCTTCCTGACCTCATACATAAGGGGGCAAATCTCAAGGTTTGGTTACTGGCTGCTATTAGGGCTTTTGAAAAATTGAAAATGTTTTTTTTCTGCTCTTGTTCTAATTCAACCCGATCTCCAAGAACCATTCATTGTGGAGGTGGATGCTTCGGAGGTTGGGGTATTGGCCATTTTATCTCAGGGCTCCAGAGCTCTGACCAATTTGCGGCCATGTGCATTTTTCTCAAGAAAACTCCCGATTGCCAACAATCAGAATTTCTTTCAGCAGACAAAAGTTACTAGCTGTTAAATTTGCCTTTGAGAAATGGAGGCATTTTTTGGAAACGGCAGTTCATGAAGTCACCGACCATAAGAATTTAGCTTACATTTAATCAGCTAAACGGCTGTTAGGGGTCGAGTTCCTGCCTCTGCACAGGGGGAATCTCGAGCCATCTCCGCTGCGGTCTCCCATTCTTCTCCTGCTGCAGTGGAGCCTGCTCAGCGGAGGCGTTGGTCCCAGCGTCATGCTCAGTCTGACACTGTGCGAAGGGTTACTGCTGCCTTTCCAGCTTCTGCCATTATAGCCAGTACTGGTCAGCGGCGAGCAGACGTCTTTGGGACGAAGTCCTACTTTTCCCCTTCTGAGCATGCCTAGGGTAAGATCTCTCATTGGAGATCAAGGGTCACATGCTCAGGTACTGCAGCTATTCCCATTGGTACTCTAGGAAGGTCCTGAAGTTGCTCAAGTTCTGTGACAGCTTCCCATTGGTCCTTTTTTGGAAGGTCCTGTAGTTGCTGCAGCTATAAAAGGTGTGCATGTCCGCACGGCCATGCGCTAGTATCATTCTGAGTTATGTGCTTTGCGCCAGTGTGGTCATGTGAGACTGTATTCAGGGAGCCGGCTGAAATAAGCCCTTAGAATACCGGCACCTCCGGTGAGGAGATTGTGTGCATGCATGACCACTGACTGCTCTCTGTTGGGCAGTTAGCCTGTGCTCCTGTGAAGTCCAACAGGGCGCAGTGCTTTCCTTTCACAGCTACTCTGTGAAGTAATAGAGCTAGTCTATACCGCCAAATAGTGCCACCATTTACTAGCAGCAGGTTCCCCTCCACGGTGGACCCCGGGCTGCGAACGCATCGATAATCATAAACATCTATATTTACTCGGTGCGTTCCGCTAGCCCTAACAACGGCTAACTTCTAGAAAGGTTAGTTGGTCCTTATTTTTTCTAGATTCAACTTTATTAATCACATTTAGGCCAGGGTCAAAGAATATGAAGGCTGACGCATTATCACGCAGTCTTAATTCAGTTTCTCCACCAGAACCTCCATCCTCCACTCTCCCTAAGGGCATTGTGATTTCTGTGGTATCCTCCAAATTGGAAGTAGAAATCCATAAAGTCCAGTCATTGTCTCCTTCCGCCACTCCATGGTCCAAATTATTTCTACCTGTGTACCTAAGATTGTGTCTGTTGCAGGAGTTTCAGGAATTCTGTCTTGAGTGGTCATCTTGGGGTCTCAGCTATGCAGAAAAGTCTTTTCGGGGCTGTCTATGAATAATGATCTTAAAGATTTTGTATCAGAGTGTGAAGTTTGTGCACGCTCTAAAGTCTGTTATAACCGGCCGACCGGGAATTGGCTCCATTACCAATTCCAGAAAGACCGTGGACTCATCTGGCCATAAATTTCATCACGGACTTGCCTCTGGTGGGAAAACTGTCATTTAGGTGGAGGTTGACAGATTCAGTACACAGACTCATTTTGTTCTTTTGTCAAGGTTACCTGATGCAGAGACACTCTCCATGTTTATTTGTCATGTTGTGAGATTGCATGGAATTCCTCTCAATATTGTGTTTGATAGGGAGTGCAATTTGCATCCAAATTCTAAAGAGCTTTTTTAGGAAACTGGGAAATAACTTGTGATTTTCCTCTGCCTATCACTCTGAAACCTATGGTCAGACAGAAAGGACAAATCAATCTTTGGCACAAATTTGAAGGTGTTTTTCTTCATTATTATCTCTTGCCAAGTTTGGTCAATAAGTCCACCGGAACCATGCCGTTTTTTGTAATTATAGTTTTCATCCCCATTTAGGTGAATTCTCTAGGTTAAATGTCCTGCGATGGATGTCGCCATACAGAAACCTGGAGATGTGTGGAGGGTGGTTCAAAAGAATATTGGGGCTGCTCACATTTTCCAAAAATAGCTGATTGAAAACATTTTGCCAGTCCCGTCTTTAAAGGATATATCCGGGACTTTATGGAAAAACAAAAAATGTGCCTAAGCACCAACAGGCAGGTAAATGCAACTTACCTGCCTGCTGTGCATGGCGCCGTTCTTCCCCGACACAGCTGGGGATTCAACTTCCTCTGCTGACATGACCGAGCGAGACTTCTGACATCATTCTGATTGACAGCCGGCTCCCCTAGTTAGGCAGTGGGGATCCTGAGGTCAATCAGAATGATGTCAAAGGTTCTGCCCTGTCGACAGAGTGGACTGAAAAATATGCCTTCGCTCAGTAGACATGACCAGCAGAGGCTTCTGAATCCCCAGCAGGTGTGGTCTGTGATCGTTCTGTGCTGTGGAAGAACAGCACCATGCATAACAGGCAGGTAAGTTGTAATGCTCCGTGCTTCTTGACTAGAAAGTCCATCCGTGGTTACCAGAAACCTAAGCAACGAGTCAAACAATCAAATAAATTAAAAGTCACTCATTAATTGACAATGGAATGGATTTTTAATAAGTACATTGCAAAGTTACTTGCTGAACAAGCACTTTACATTTTTACCTATTTACGATGAAGTGACAACCGCTTTAAGTCCTCCTGACATATGATGCACTATTACATTGCATGTCGGGTCCCTGTTCTTAAAGCAGGTTCAGAAGCTGAGCCTGCAATATTGCCAGTTGATGATGAGGGTATTACTCACCATTTGCCTGCCTCTAACAGCTGCGGGTCAGGTGGAGAACCACCCACTGTTAACTCCTTAAATGCCGCTGCCAATCTCTGGGGTGGTGAATGAATGGTTATCTGTTTCTTACATAGCGTCATCATATTCCACAGCATTTTTCAGACATTATCATCACTGTCCCTTTTGAGGCTCACAGTTTACAATCAAAATTTCCTATCAGTAAGTCTTTGGAGTGTGGGAGGAAACCCACACAAACACAGGGAGAACATTCAAATTCCTTGCAGATGTTGTTCAGGGCATAGGTTTCCAGTGCTATAAAGTAACAGTACTAACCACCGTGCTGACAGAGGTGGGGAACGTACCATTCTACGCGTCCCTCTGCCTTACCACACCACAATCACAGGGTGTGAATGGGCAGCCACGGCAGCTGAAGACCACCTATGAATGCTTGCAGCTGGCCTTCATAGGAGACTGTAACTTTTACTATATACTGAAAATATTGCTGCATATAGTATAATCTAAGGCTATGTGCACACGTTGCAGAATGTATGCGTTGTATGCACACGTTGCAGAATGTATGCATCACAACCCATTGAATTCAATGGGATTCCGCAATGCTGTGCTAATGCGGCGTATTTTTCCGTGGCTGAATCGCATCGCGGAAAATTACGCAGCATTCTCATTCTTTGTGCGGAATCGCGGCAATTCCGCACACAGAGGAATGCATTGATCAGCTTACTTTCCGCATGGGGCTATGCCCTCCATGCGCAAAGTAAGCGGATCATGTGCGGATGGTGCCCAGGGTGGAGGAGTGGAGACTCTCCTCCAGGCCCTAATAAAGAATTAAAATAAAAAAATAGTTATATACTCACCTTCTGGCGGCCCCGGATCCAGCCCAGGCCTTAGTGATGCTCCCTTTCCCAGTGATGCCTTGCGACAATGACCTGTGATGATGTAGCGGTCTTGCGTGATTCTACTTTATCTGGGGTCATTGTCGCAAGGCATCGCTGGGGAGTTGCCGGGAGCATCGTGAGGAACGGGAAGGCTGCGGGGGCCGCCGGAAGGTGAGAATATCACAATTTTTTTTATTTATTTTATTATTTTTAATATTATATCTTTTTACTATTGATGCTGAATAGGCAGCATGAATAGTAAAAAGTTGGTCACACTTGTCAAACACTATGTTTAACAAGTGTGACCAACCTGTCAATCATTTTTCCAAGCGATGCTACAAATCGCTTGGAAAACGCTAGCATTCTGCAAGCTAATTACGCTTGCAAAACGCTAGTGTTTAGCGGGAATATGCATGCCAATTCCGGGAGTTGCGGAATTGCCGCGGAAATATTTGGTATTGCTGTAACCATACTGACCTAGAGAGAAATATTTTTTGCACACAATAAATGCCATAAAAACAAACCCCAAAAAACTATGAACCGTAATGTTGATTTGTAAGAGAATTACATCCCAGGTAGTTCTCTATATATTGCTGGAAAATGGATCTACAACATTCAATTCTGAATATAGTTTCCATGTCCTCAAGTTGAATAAAGCAGTAGTTGTCAATGGCCGCACCGTCATATTCAATCTATGGGTATGGGACTGAAGAAGATGGCTGAGCACTGTACATGGCCATCTCCCCCACACCCATAGACTTGGAATTGAGCAGCGCTCCATTCACATGAGGATGTTGTAACCTTGTGATCAATGGGGTCCAGTGGTAGACCCCAGGGATCAGACCTGTGGCTAGGTTCTACTGTTGATTCTGGAACCAGCGACAATATTAGGTGTATATACTTTATTTGGCGACATGATCCCTCTGAAGGTTTGGACAACTTTTCTGTAAAGTTCAGCAGATATTGTAGTGGTGTAGTCTAAGCTTTCCAAACATACAATAAGAAATGATAAAGGACTCACCTCTCCCCAATCCACATTTTTAGGTGGCAGTGGATAGTGTGCAGGGATATCATACGCGATCTCTTCCATGAACCATTTAAAGCTTTTGCAGTTGTGGTCCTCTCTAAACCTTTTCAGCTCACTTATGTCTCCATAAGCCAGAGCTTTTGTTTCAGGACGACTGGCATAGAAATAGTCTCTGTACTCATCCCACCAAACTTCTACAACTCGAACGTAGTTCTGAAAGACGAAGTACATTATTGTAAAGGTGGCTAATGTGCAAACATATTACTGGAAGAAAAAAAAACACTAAACAGGTATCATTTGTACTCTGCTAGATTCCTGGCAAATTGCAGTTTCAGCAGGGCATTGGGTTATTACAACGTTTCCCACAATGGGTGTATTTTTGCTGACCAAAAACGCAGCTTCTTACAGATCAAGCAGAGTGGATGAGAGTTCTAGAAATTGTCTGCCCACATGAGGGTTTTTTAGTCTGTATAAACTGACCTGCATTGCGTTTTTGAAATCCGCAACATGCCAATTTGACTTGTGGGTATGCTCAACTTTATAAGCAGATTTTCCACATAGGCCGGGGTCTAATCACAAGTGTTGGTTCTCTTATTGGAGAGAATAGGATCGAGAGAATTGCAGCACAGGTTTGGAGAAGATGGAGAACTTAATTTCTCCATTGCCTGAGTCTGTGGATGCCGGACTGCACTCTGATGACATCCGAGAGCAATCTGATGTTTCACACGCACCCACAGACTTGTATGGGTGTGTGTGATCCAATTTCCGGAGCCGCTCACAGCTTGCTGCTATTTTTTACATAGACCAATTGAGACTGTAGAAAAAAAAAAATCGCAGATCTGCACTGTCCCATAGGATATAATTGTTCTGAATGCTATCCTACAAAACATCGCATACCACTCGGCCATGTTATACCCTTGTGTGAGCGAGCCCTTAGAATATTATTAGATCCGGAAAATCTGCAGCAGCAAAAAAATACGGGTAATCCACTCACGACTATCAATAAAGTTTAGTCAAAGCCAATACCAGGAAGTATCACACACAGAGCAGCTTTGTTTAAAACATAACATACAAAAAAAAAAAGACAAAAATTGAAGCATCAAAAACTCGATAAAAAAGCATGTAAAAAGCGCAATCAAAAAAGCAATGAAATGAAGGTGCAAAACGCTGTGGAAAATCTGCAACAACAAAAACTAAAATACCTATTGTCGGTATGTATCCCTAGGGTTCTTTCATAGTGCATTTTGGCACCCGTTCGATGATGCCGTCGGGGCTTACGTCCGAACTCCCCCGCAAAACGGGATTCGAGTGTATGCACGGACAGGGCCATTGAGTATAATGGTGCCGAAAGAGTGAACGTGCGCTCTGTCATGCACCTACTGGAGGCCGACACGCGGAAATAGTAGACTGTGTCAGGGTGTCTGTCTGCAGTAGGCGTATACACCCAAAAGCGATGCACAACAGAGCGCACTCTTTCGGCACCATTATAGTCTGTGGCCCTGTTGGCGCATATGCCCGAATTCCATCTTGAGGGGGGTACGGATGTAAGCCCTGACAGGACCAACAAATGGGTGCTAAAATGCAGTGTGAAAGCCCCCTCACACTTCCTAGCTATGTGCAATCCAACCTTTCTGGTGAATAAGAAAGTGACAACACCCACTGCATAGTGGTTGTTATGATGGATATTTGATATGCCAGGTTTTAGAGATTAGGGGAAATAACGATTGACCCTATTGGTTTTAGCATGGCCAATTCTTTATTCAGCGCCTACTATGTGTTATTTCTATATCTTTTGGTTTGTTAGGCTCTCTGCAGTGACACGCACAAAGTGCAGAGCGTAGAGATGAACAGCGCATTTCACTGCCATACAACGCCTCCTACATCCAGAAAACGCGATGACACTAAGTGCACGGGCTGCAGCAAGAGCGTTTGATGTTTTTGTAGGATTTCATATTAATCCAGTATAGCCGAGAGTCTAAACAATTACACATGATATCGTCTCCACTGGAATGACAAGCTGTGGCAGGATAACTACCTCTGGCTCCAGCTTTCACAGCAGATAAATATGGATTAAAAAAGATGTCCAATTATCCTGCTACAACCTGCCATGTTCCTTAAAACCATCTTTACTTTAATAAATTACAAGTTGGAGCTACAGAGACCAGTAAACATCAGGATGTGCAATTTAGTGCTTTATACATCCCAAAAAGGGACAGCTAAATAAATGTATAAATCTGACTCCAAGAAGGTATGACCAGTTAATGCAAATGAATGGGATAAAGATGCAATTCCTGATGTTTATGGTATTTCCATGTTACTGTTCATCTAAATAAGATAATTATGTTCCCAATTGATGGCTGCAGTGCCCACAAACATCATAAGTATAAACTAAATTTACCTTTAGTGTTGGTGAGGATCCCACATAAACTGGGGGAGGGTTTCCTTGCCATCCATGTAGACGATAAATGTGACCCACTCGCGAACAAGGTGTAAATAATAACTTTCCTCCACACTGCCATATCTACAATGAATAAGGCAACATCTTTTATTATCCAGTAATCACCATGACATAAAATTACAGTAGTGAAGAAAATAGCATAATCCAAACAGCAAAACATTAATATTTATATATGGAGTTAGGTCCAGAAATATTTGGACAGTGACAAGTTTTGGCCATTTAGCGGTTTACCGAAACATATTCAAGATACAGTTGTATAATCAATATGGACTTAAAGTGCAGACTCTCAGCTTTAGGTCACCATCACACTTTTAGTATATGGTCTGTATTATATCTCAGTATTTGTAAGACAAAACCAGGAGTGGGTGATAAATGGAAAAGTGGTGACGTGTTTCTATTATACTTTTCCTCGGATTGTTCCACTCTTGGTTTTGACTTTGAAATAATGATCTAAAATACTGACCAAATACTGAACATGGCCTTAATTTGAGGGTTTTCACATCTTAATTGGAGTAAGGTTCAGGAATTATGGGCATAGGAATGGGCTATTCCCACTTTAATCCTTCATCAATTAAGCATGACAAAGGTCTGGAGCTGATTCCAGGTGTGGTGTAGCCGAGACCCCAGAGAACATGATTCAGGTTTTTTCTTACCAACCCGTTTTGCGATCGCCGTTATTAATGGAATAATGGCAACCGCAAAAAATAAAGGCAGCTTTCTCATTTAATTTCTCTCTCCCCTGATGTGATCGCAATAGTAAATCAAGCCCCCCTTTCACTCCCTTAGTTAGATAAAAATAAAAAAATCAAAATGTTTTTTATTTATTTCCATTAGGGTTAGAGTTGGGCTAAAGTTAGGGTTATGGTTGGGATTACGGTTAAAGTTAGGATTAAGGGGTGTGTTAGGGTTAGGTTTGTGGTTAGGGTTATGGTTGGGATTAGGGTTAAGGTTGAGATTAGGGTTGTGTTGGGGTTAGGGTTGGAGTTAGAATTGGGGGGTTCCACTGTTTACCATTGGTTCCAGCCAATTTTGCATTCAAAAAGTCAAATGGTGCTCCCTCCCTTCTGAGCCCTGCCATGCGTCCAAATAGTGGGTATTGCCGTACTCAAGAGAAATTGCACAACAAATGTTGTGGTCCATTTTCTCCTTGTACCCTTGTGAAAATAGAAAAAAAAAATTGGTTCCAAAGTACCGTATTTTTCGGATTATAAGACGCACCCCAAATTTTGAGGAGAAAATAGGATTTTTTTTAAATAACATGGTGGCGCTTCTTATAATCCATGCATCTTATTGCTTACCGAGGGTGGTGGCTGCGGTGAAGCGGTGCCCCATTGTCGCTGCTGGAGGAGGCAGGAGTGGGGTGATGCCACAGGCTGGGATGAGGGGGGTGTTCCGATGTGCTGTGCATCGCTGCGGGGGTGTCCGATGCTGCTGCGGGGGGTGTCCGACGCTGCTGCGGGGGTTCTGCCGACATTTTGTGAAAGGCCAGAGACCCAACAGATCTCATCTTCTGATATCTCCATCTGCACATGCACAGCCCCCGCATCTATTTTGTCCACCGCATAGTAAACCATGGAACTGCGGGGGCTCTAGCTTTTCACAAAATGTTGGCAGAGCCTCCACAGCACCGGACACCCCCGCAGCATCACCGGATACCCCCTCATCCCAGTTCTGCCCCTGGAGCAATGGTACCAGTAAGGTATATCCGCTTTAAAAAAGATGTACCCCCATTTTCCCCCAAAATTTTGGTGGAAAAAAGTGCATCTTACAATCCGAAAAATACAATAAATTTTTTGTGAAAAAAGTAAAAATGTTTTCCTTCCGCATTGCTTTAGCTCTTGTGAAGCACCTGAAGGGTTAATAAACTTCTTGAATGTGGTTTTGCACACCTTGAGGGGTGCAGTTTTTAGAAAAGTGTCACTTTTGGGTATTTTCTGCTATATTGACCCCCCAAATTCACTTCAAATGTGAGATGGTCCCTAAAAAAATGGTTTTGTAAATTTTGTTGGAAAAATGAGAAATCGCTGGTCAACTTTTAACCCTTATAACTTCCTAACAAAAAACTTATGTTTCCAAAATTATGCTGATGTAAAGTAGACATGTGGAAAATGTTATTTATTAACTATTTTGTGTGACAACACTCTCTGATTTAAGCGTACAGAAACTTAAATTTTTGCCAAATTTCCATTTTTTTCCATAAATAAAGCAAGTCATATTGAAGAAATTTTACCACTAACATGAAGTACAATATGTCACGAAAAAACAATCTCAGAATCACTGGGATCCGTTGAAGCGTTCCAGAGCTATAACCTCATAAAGTGACAGTGGTCAGAATTGTAAAAATTGGTTTGGTCATTAAGTACCAAATTGGCTCTGTCACTAAGGGGTTAAAGGGACAGTCAGCACAGAATGATTGTTCAAACTAAGTACCGCCACTCGGTGCTTAACGGCGTGGCCATTTATATACACCTTCCCACCTTCTTGTTTGCCATCTATCTCCACCCTTCGCTGGCTCTAAGAAGCCAGCGCTGTCAATCACAGAACTGGGGTGGAGATCGAGGGCTAACAATCAGGTGGGAAGGTGTATATAAATCATTGGCCCCGCAGTGAAGCACCGAGCAGTGGGGCTTCGTTTTCTCAGTCATTTTGTGCTGACAGAGACCCTTTAATCAGATTCATAAATTTGATGGCTTTTTAGATAATCTAGTCTAAGCTTACACCATCTATTACTTGGCTTACTTATGCAAGATATGTGCACCACAAATTTTGGTTCACAATGTCAGGTGAGGCCATGGCCCCTAACCCTGTAAACCACACCCGCTTCACAAAACAAAGTATGGTGCAAGTCACGAATGACAGTTTTTCGCCACATTTAGATTATTGATAAATGTGACCCAGTGTCTTATTTTTTTAATGCATTTGTGTTGTATTTTTTAGTTATGTTGATACATTCAGATTTTAAAGGACTTATTTTACAGTACAATCCCTTTACCCACTAGAGCAGATGGACTTCACAGAGAAAATCACAGAAAATGAAGACAGAGCGTATCAGATAAAATAATGTAAGTGCTATTCCACAGGCAAGGTCAAGACCAGTCATGAATAAGAAAATCCTATACATTCCCCATCTGCAGCCAGGTTGGGGTATCTTTTTTTTAAATTATTATTCTACTCCTCACTTTCCCTACTTCATTAAAAGGATTGTCCAATACTTTAATATTGATAATCTATTCTTATTTATTATGCTTTGCTTATATAGCGCCATCATCTTCTGCAGCGCTTTACAGATCTATCTGCATGAAAGCTCACCAATACCAGATCGGTGCGGGTCTGACATCCGGCAGCGCACCCAGTCCGCTCCGGTGACAGCGGTCTGTAAACAGTATATGGCGCAGAACACAGCGGCTCTAAGCACTGTTTAGCGGCCGCTGTCACATACCGCAGACTAGCCCCTACTGAAAACAATCAAATTGCAAATTAATATCAAGAAATAAAAACAATGTTTAATATTTTACAAACTAAAAAATACCCATCTTGTTTGAAGCGCAGTCACTGACAAACAACTTTATGAGCCGACTTCAATAATCTATGTAAAACAAGCAGTCTTACTTAGCGCTGCCGTTTTGTCCATTTTGTATAGATGACACGCTTCACAGCACTTTCTTGTTACAAGCGGAGTCTTGGATTTAACTGATAAGTAACACAAGCAAGACCATTACACGATTCTTTTCATGGCTCGCCGACACTCAGAACTGAGAGTCTTAAAAACAAAGTCAGCTATAAAAAATCCTATCGTATGACCCTATATGCTCACGCCTAACAAATACAGCCGGAATAAATACATTCAAGACCATTTTCTCTCTTTGATAGTGCTAGAGACTAGTAATGAGCGAATATACTCATTACTCGAGATTTCTCGAGCACGCTCGGGGGTCCTCCGAGTATTTTTTAGTACTCGGAGATATAGTTTTTCTTGCTGCAGCTGAATGATTTACATCTGTTAGCCAGCATAAGTACATGTGGGGGTTGCCTGGTTGCTAGGGAATCCCCACATGTACTTATGCTGGCTATCAGATGTAAATCATTCAGCTGCAGCAAGAAAAACTAAATCTCCGAGCACTAAAAAATACTCAGAGGACCCCCGAGCGTGCTCGAGAAATCTCGACTAATGAGTATATTCACTCATCACTACTAGAGACCCTTTACCAATACCACAATTATAGGTGGTCCTAGTGACGGAGTGTAACGACTGGGTGCAGGGGATGCTGGCAAAAACAGTCAATGGAGCCTACGGGGCCAAAATGATCCCTTTAGCCCATATGAGAATGCCAATACTATTAGGAGCCTGTGCTAGTTTGGGGCTCTGTTGGAGATTTCTTGCATGGCTAGTGCGGCCACAAGCTTCAAGTTATGCGACGGTATGGAGACATAAGTAGTAGCAACTCTCGGACTACTGCCATCTCTCCAGTGGTACTAACATCTGTAATATATATATATTATTCATACAAATATTAAAAAAAACATTTCATCATAGTTATAGTGGCTAGAGACATGTCAATATTGGTCTCCCCATTAATATTCAGTTTAAGTTTTAAGGTGGACTACTACATAATATATCCTACATATGATCACAAAGTATTCATGAAAACCACTCACAAAATATAAAATTGAAAGTTGTTTTAGTAAACAAAAAATATTTAAAAACAAGAACCATACAATAGATGATACATGTATTCATAAAAGAAGATTCATCAGGTGTGGATAAAGGAGGTGGTGAGTCAGGTCTGGTCACGGGTATACTAACAGTTCTTGTGCAATGTCAAACAGATAATACTGGCCAGATTTCCAATAAATGTATAATCTAGATAGATTTCATTAAAACCTGCTAGTCCATTTAGGCAAAAATAAATTCATTCCTTACCCATGATAAGATCAGCAGGCCTTGTGTGCTTGCCACAACCCCCCAGCGCACGTTTCACACTACTGCTTTCTCAAGGGGAATGGGTCAATATATATAATACTAGATGGTGGCCCTATTCTAACGCATCGGGTATTCTAGAATATGCATAGTAGTAAATAGCACAGCCCAAGCAGTATATAATACAGCCCACGTAGTATATAACACAGCCCACGTAGTATATAACACAGCCCACATAGTATATAACACAGCCCACGTAGTATATAACACAGCCCACGTAGTATATAACACAGCCCACGTAGTATATAACACAGCCCACGTAGTATATAACACAGCCCACGTAGTATATAACACAGCCCACGTAGTATATAACACAGCCCATGTAGTATATAACATAGCCCATGTAGTATATAACATAGCCCACGTAGTATACAACACAGCCACGTAGTATATTGCCCAGTCACGTAGTATATAGCACAGCCCACATAGTATATAGCACAGAAATGTAGTATATAGCGCAGAGACGTAGCATATAACACAGGCCATGCAGTATATAAAATAGCCCATGTAGTATATAACACAACCCACGTAGTACATAGCAATGTGGGCACCATATCCCTGTTAAAAAAAAGGATTAAAATAAAAAATATAGTTATACACTCACCTTCCGGCGGCCCCCAGGTCCAGCCCAGGCATTTAGCAATGCTTCTTGCGACGCTCCGGTCCCAAGAATGCATTGCGGCAATAACACGTGATGATGCAGCGGTCTCACTAGACCGCTACGTCATATCCGGTTATTGCCGCAATGCATTCTTGGGACCAGAGGGTCGCGAGGAGCGGGAAAGGCGCTGGAAGGTGAGAATATAATGATTTTTTATTTTTTTTAACATTAGATCTTTTTACTATTGATGCTGCATAGGCAGCATCAATAGTAAAAAGTTGGTCACACTTACAGGGTTAATAGCAGCATTAACGGACTGCGTTACACCGCGTTATGCCGCGGTGTAACGCAGTCCATTTAACGGACTGCTAAACCGCTATGGGGGCACTGACTGGAGGGGAGTAGGGAGGGGGCACTGACTGAAGGGGAGTAGGGAAGGGTGAATTCGCGGCCGGACTGTGGCCGTCGCTGATTGGTCGCGGCCGACCGCGACCAATCAGCGACGCGGGATTTCCGTGACAGACAAATAGACGGAAGTGACCCTTAGACGAATATATAGATAGATTATGTGCACAACAGATCACGTCACTCACCAGCATCAACCCATCAACTCTATGCAGAAGCCCAAACAGGAGACATGGAGTAACAGAGGAGAGGCCTTTTTTATTTTAGTCCTCACTAGTATACCACTTCCATAATGTGGGATAACATTTTACTGCTTTTAAGTCAAGTACGATTGTAGCATTTACCTTTATAGAAGTTGGTTGAAAATCGCTATAGGGCACATGGTAAAAATGCCACAAACAGAGGACATTTATTTCTCAGTACGGTATTATGTTTTGGCCTGCAGATTAATGGACTTTCAGGGTAAATACATACATAACAGCATTGCACAATGTATTGTATTACAGTACAATACAACACATGTGCTGGATGAGATTATAGCTAACCTTATCCACATGCAGAGGAAAACTTCTGTGTGGAAAGAGATCCACATTGCAAAGTCTTAAACCTGAAGCAAAATCTGTATCCTAATCTGGATGTTACGGTGAGAATTTTGCTGTGCAGGACGGCGCTAGAATAATTTGATTTCGCACCTACTCCTGGGTAAGTCAACACAGGGCAGAAATGATGCAGACTTGTAAGTAAAATCCACAGCGGATTTCAGTGGCAGAAATATAGTTTTATCATCATGTTTATAGGTCTGAAAATGTTAGCCAATTAATTCTGTAACATAGATTTATAGTTGGAACTCCAAATCCTCTGCTATGATTAAGTTGTTTTTTTTTAAAAAGGGAACAGGCTCCTCACTTTGCTCAGTGATGGCTCTGAGCAGCCAGAGAATTATTTCTTTAATCTGTACATCTACAGGGAACATGGAACTTCTGTATCAGAAGTAAAGAGCTTCAATGCTAGAAAAGGTATATTGAGAACTAATCAACAACATGAGGGTTGTTACCGCCATGTCCGCCCGTGCTCCCCGTGCTCCCCGTGCTCTGGTCTCCTGACGGGCTGGTGGGATTGGGGCGCGCCGTGCTGCCACTGTGCTTCCAGTCTTGCGGCCTCCCCCGCTGTTCGTGCATGCGCGTACTCTTAGGCCTCGGCCGTGCACTTGCCGGGTGCTTTTGGCTTCAGTCTGTGTCCTCATCCGAAAGTGTTCTTACCGGCATCAGGTATATCAGGCGGCTTCGGCCGTGCCTCGGCGCCTGATTATTATTTCCTGCACTTGCCTTTTGCAGGCATTCCCTCAGGTCCACTGAATGCTCTGCTCTGTTCCTGGCCCTGTGCGCTTCCAGCTCTGTCCCTGTTCCTGTGTGTTTCCCTGTGCGTGCTTTGCTCTTTCCCTGTCACAGTTCACTACCCAGTGAGTGCTCTGCTCTGTCCCTGTGAGTGCTCTGTCCCTATCCGCTTCCCAGTGCATGCTCTGCTCTGTCCCTGTCCACTTCCCAGTGCGTGCTCTGCTCTTCCCTGTCCGCTTCCCAGTGCGTGCTCTGCTCTGTCCCTGTGGGTTTCCCAGTGCGTGCTCTGCTCTTTCCCTGTCACAGTTCACTACCCAGTGCATGCTCTGCTCTGTTCCTGTCCACTTCCCAGTGCATGCTCTGCTCTTCCCTGTCCGCTTCCCAGTGCGTGCTCTGCTCTTCCCTGTCCGCTTCCCAGTGCGTGCTCTGCTCTGTCCCTGTGTGTTTCCCTGTGCGTGCTTTACTCTTTCCCTGTCACAGTTCACTACCCAGTGCATGCTCTGCTCGGTCCCTGTCCGCTTCCCAGTGCGTGCTCTGCTCTTCCCTGTCCGCTTCTCAGTGCGTGCTCTGTCCCTGTATGTTTCCCAGTGCGTGCTTTGCTCTTTCCCTGTCACAGTTCACTACCCAGTGCGTGCTCTGCTCTGTCCCTGTGTGTTTCCCTGTGCGTGCTTTACTCTTTCCCTGTCACAGTTCACTACCCAGTGCATGCTCTGCTCGGTCCCTGTCCGCTTCCCAGTGCGTGCTCTTCTCTGTTCCTGCCATTGTACGTTTCCTGTGCGTGCTCTGTTTAGTCCCGGTCACCGTGCCTCCCCGTGTGCACTCTGTTCCGTTCAGGATCCCGTATCCTCTGTGTGAACTCTGCCTGGTCCCGGATTCCGTGTCTCTCGGTGGACGCGCTGTCCTGTCCTGCTCCTGTGAGTACCCTGGTTCTTCCCGTTTCCTTCGAGCCATCCCCCTTGCACTAGCTATTGTGGTATACCCTCCCCCTGGGCCTGCCCCTAATGGTCCCTGTATAGGGGTCAGTTCCACCTGGCTAGCTCGCTCGGGGTCGGTCGGCACCGCGAACCAGTGGATCCACTCCAGGATTCTTGACAAGGCTGTCCACTTACATCACAGTACAGTTTTATAAGCTTTTCTAGGGTTGTTTCAGAATTCAGATAATTGGATAATCTAACATTTATCGGGCCTCAATGATGGAATTCATTGTAAATTGCATATAAATTATATAGCGTGCTGCTTTTCCTGGATCTACGCAAAATCTTACAATAAAAGGTGTAAATTATTTCTTTGCTCCCTCCCTACAACATATTCGCAGCCTGCTATGGTTTTGTAACATGCCCCTTGTGAGCTGTGGGGATACAGACAATACAGGAGCTTGCTACAATTTACAGATAGGAAAGAGACTATTGTTAACTAATTACAACTCACAGCTATGAGAAGTTGAAGAATTCTATTTTACCAGAACAAATAGCAAATAATTTGCTTTTAAAGCAAGGCTGAGAAAATAGCGAAAGAGACAGCAACTAGAATTCCTGCTGGAAAAATGTAATCCACACCAGCGTTCCTACTCGCATTAAAATGACAGCGGCACAGCTCTGACACTTGACCGACCTTCAGCATTTACAGAAAGTTTACAAAAGCCTTGTTTTCTGTCAGTTACGGCCACTACATTGGCACTTTGGTCAATCAATGTGTGAAAAGATAAGTGGTCACACCGGACCAGACCTTGGCGCCCAGCCCAAGCATCCAAACTACTCCAGTGTTCGAGGTCAGTAAAAGCAGGTGAAGAAATAGGAGTCAGACATTCTAGCTACACACAGCCATATATATATAGCTGTACATTTCTATACACACAGCTTCTAACCTATAGCAAACATACTTGTGTGTATTCTTGTTTCATCTAGTACTCTGGATGCCTGCCGTAAATGCCATTCATTATCGGTTTCATGATGAAGAACAGTATTCATGAAATATCCATACAAAGATATGGAGCTGTATATGCAAACCGGATTTTTCAGCTTTTGTTTCATTTCAATTGGGAAAATCATCATCCATAAAGAACCTGATGGAGCACGTGTCCCAGAGAGGGTAGTAAGCCCCATAGCAGGACGTTAGCACTGTATTACGGATCAGTACATCACTGCACTAGCTTACTTGACAGTTCAGTCTCCTAAAATTGAAGCTGCGAACAACAAGTTAAACATTCATCTGTCTGTTAATCTTGAAAAAATATATATCCTCAAAGTTGTATTTATCTGCGAAGAATAAAGTGGCATTCTGTAATAGGCTTGTAAAGGGTGATGTTGCGATAGCTCGGTGTTAAGGCTTCCACACTTTAGATAAAAGTCAGCCCAGCCTGAAGGTTTCGGAGTGATCGGCTCACCATCTAATGTGTATGGAGGGATCCGATGGGGTTACCCCTAACAATGTTTTCAGAGAAGAGAAGGATCCAGCCATTGGAATGTCTACAGCCGTTCCTTTCAATCAGTGGGTAGATAAACCACTGCTGCTTGGCCGAACATCCCTATGTATGGAGGGTTTAGGAGAGATGGCCGTCAGCCATACGATTGTTCGATCAAAAAATAACTATAGTGCGTCTGGCCGGGCTTCCTGCCGACACTTCAGGGGATATACTATACTGTACACACCATCAGTACCATTACAAAGTAGGTTGCTTACATATCCATAAACTAAGCTTAAGTCTTTGGTACCTTGTAGGAAATTTCAAAGTTCTCTCCTCCCCAGATCTGAAGACCCGGGTCATAAAGACCCAACTCGAAGAAGAACTCTCTTTCGATGGCAAACAATCCTCCGGCCATAGCTGGAGACCTAAATGAGAAATGCATTTAATAAGCTTTTGACCTGGGTTATAATAATGTGAAAATTATACAATCAGGATTCCAATTAATATCAAGACAATAGAATTAAAGCAAGAGAGGGGAGAATATCCATAAGAATGAAGCAAAGGCCGCTGAGGAAGACAGAGCTGCAAAGAGGAAGGCTGAAGCAATGGGAGCTATTCGAATGGAATGATCCCTAACCTAGAATGACTTATCTTTAGGTTAAATCCTGACCTTTTTATTTCTTTTTAAATAAAATCACTGAGCAGTAAATGTACTATGCCTATCATTAACAACAATTCTATGACTTTTTCTATTTCTGGTAACATTTTTGAGAATGACATGGAACTATGTGGTGAGTTAAATGTTGCCATGACCTCTTATAAATAGATTTAAAGAAAAAAGTAATGTGTGTTATATTGGCTCTCTTCAGTCTACTCTATCATTAGAAGTCTTAGTTTTACCCCAGAAGAGTGACTCCGCTTCTGCCGTCCATCCTGATAGGAAGCCAGGCTACTGAAAGACTCTGTTTATGGTGCACAATCGAGATTAGGAAAAGATCCAACTATAAAGTCTTCACATATGCAACTGTCACGGCTGGAATATTTTTTGTGGAATCACTGTGTATTGACAAGATATGGCCAACTACTGTTATTAATACAAATCGGCAAAAAAGAGGGGCTGATATAGAAGCCTGGATCTGTTAAAAGGAATCTGTCAGCAGCTTTTTGCTATGTAATCTGAGAATAGCATAAGGTAGCAGATGAGACACTAAATTCAAGGACGCATCACTTTATTTGCTGTGTGCTGTTTACTTACAATGAAAGTTTTATCACTAGGAGATAATCACTGCCTAGACTACAGCAGCGCGTGAGCCCTGGTCCATGGCCTTTACTCTGATAAACAGCTCACTGTCTGACCACGGCCTCTCCTCTGAGAAGCAGCTCACTGTCTGACCACGGCCTCTCCTCTGATAAGTAGCTTACTGTCCGACCACGGCCTCTCTTCTGATAAATAGCTCACTGTCCGACCTCGGCCTCTCCTCTGATAAGCAGGTCACTGTCAGACCACGGCCTCTCTGATAAGCAGCTCACTGTCCGACCTCGGCCTCTCCTCTGATAAATAGCTCACTGTCCGACCTCGGCCTCTCCTCTGATAAGCAGGTCACTGTCAGACCACGGCCTCTCTGATAAGCAGCTCACTGTCTGACCACGGCCTCTCCTCTGATAAGCAGCTCACTGTCTGACCACGGCCTCTCCTCTGATAAGCAGCTCACTGTCTGACCACGGCCTCTCCTCTGATAAGTAGCTCACTGTCTGACCATGGCCTCTCCTCTGATAAATAGCTCACTGTCTGACCATGGCCTCTCCTCTGATAAGCAGCTCACTGTCTGACCACGGCCTCTCTGATAAGCAGCTCACTGTATGTCCACGGCCTCTCCTCTGATAAGCAGCTCACTGTATGTCCACGGCCTCTCCTCTGATAAGTAGCTCACTGTCTGACCATGGCCTCTCCTCTGGTAAGCAGCTCACTGTCTGACCACGGCCTCTCTGATAAGCAGCTCACTGTCTGACCACGGCCTCTCCTCTGATAAACAATATACTATGTACATAGAGAGCCTGGTGTAGGCGGAGGGGCAGCTTTCTGAGCTCTGCTACATGCTGGATCCAAGAACTCTGTTAAAACAGCTGCACCCAGTAAACTAAGTGATACATTGCTGGAATCAGGCTCACCTGCCTTATATTATGCTCTCAGATTAAATAGCAAAAACCTGCTGACAAAGTCCCTTTAAATGATCACATTGTGTTTTTTCCAGTGATCACCCTGGATTACACCACTAGGGGGAAGATACTTATACTACTGGTATTATTCATGCTGTTATTGAACAGAGCAGCATATAGACATTGGGCACAAGGAAAGTCTTGCACATAACTCCTTCCCTGCCTGGCACAGTCTATCTGCACTTCTCTGGTTTTCCTATGCAGTATGCCCCTTCGCCCCAGGTTTTCTGCCTGTCAGACCACACCTTTCCTATTTTGCTGTCCCAGACAGAGCTGTAGTCATCTTTCCATATTGATATTTAATGCTGCATGTTTGCTCTTTGATGAAATATCTAAAAATAAAAATTTACTCCTCAGCTAAAACCTAAAACATCCATCAAGTGTAAGTGTGCCCGCACCATGCGGCCTCTCCGCCTGGACCCGTTATACTGCGTGTAAAAATGTCATAACCTCAATGGAAATAACTAACGTGATATACCGACATGATGCAAATGGAATATGGATGGCCCATTCATTGTGTAGTCTCCTAAAAACCATTTCACCACTAAGGATATATGCAACACGTCTTACCACGGATAAAATACGAGAACTAAAGCTAGTGACATATTAAAGCCCAAACTCTACGCTTCCCAGTAACAGCAGACCCATTATTCCAGTTGTAACATTTAGGGCTCGCTCACACTGGCGTATAACACGGCCGAGTGCTGACGTTTTATCAGATAGCACTCAGCCCAATGTTATACTATGGGGCGGTGAAGATTTGCCTTTTTTTTCTCATGATGAATCGGCATGAGAAAACAATCGCAGCATGCTGCAATAATTAGATCAGGCGCACCCATACAAGTCTATGAGTACGAGTGAAACACTGGACTGCACTCGGACGTCATCCGAGTGCAGCCTGATGTTCACGGACATAAACAATGGAGAAAATAAGTTTTCCACACCTGTGATGCGATTCTCTCAAGCGACAAAATCAGATTACACTGACATGACACTCAGATCAAACTCCGCCAGAGGTAGATCTGAGAAACATTAGCATAATCACCAGATTCTTTGGAGTGTGAGCAAACCCAACAGGTGTAAAAATGTGTACCAGCGTATGGATGATTGAGATTTTTGGACTGTTTAGTTCTGGAGAGTATATGTGCAGCTACACATGGCCATAAGAGGCAGGTCTTATTTTTTGGGGATGTGTTGGACCTCCTACTTTGCTTGTGTAAGGGCTGTATAAATCGAGCCGACACTCCCATAATTTTCTTTTCAAGTATGTGCAGTAAATCATTGTTCTATATCTCTCCTTTTTCTCCAGTCACAGTGACATTTGAGTCCAGAGGGAAATGGAAGAAACAATTTGCCTATTTATCATAAAGGCGACAGGCAGGCAGAGGAGTCAGAAGCTGAAAGGAGGGAAGACCTACTCTGCTAGGCTGGGATCACACAGGCCGATTTGGATGCAGTTTTTGAGCCAAAGCCCGGAGTGGATTAAAGTGAATGGGAAGTAAGAAGTCAGGATTTCTCCTTCCACCTAAATCTACTTTGGGTCTAGGATCAAGCACTGGTTGTGTGATTCCAGCCTGAGGCAGTAAACCAGCAGAAGGAAGCCCGAGGTCACTGCCAGCAGCCTGGTCAGTAAGGGGAAGCAATTAGACCCACTTAGCCAGAAATACATGCATATATTAAATCAGTATATGCATTATATATAAAGCATTTCATCTCAAAACACGCCTTAAAGGTTACCAGATTTCCCAATACAAACGGTATACATTATTAAATAGAGGTCTCAGACCAGATAAGGCTGATGTACCCGCTTTGAAAATCCACAGGAAAATGGTTGTATAATGCTTGGTAACAGTTTCCCATCATAATAGAATGAGCTGTTTCGCTCATTTTAATATGAGGATTATACAGCCATTCTGACATAGATTTTCAGTGAAAGTACACCAACCTCAACAGGTCTAAGAGATCTATTTAAAGGGAAGCCGTCAGGTCCAATCCAGCAGCATTCACTAACTTACGAGTAAACTCCCTGTCAACTAAACTACAATGCTTTTCTGTAAAAATTAGGTTTAAAAAAAGCATTTATATAATCCCTGTTGGCTATGCTAATGCAGGCTCTGACTAGCGATGGGGCGTTAGTTCCCCAGAATAGTCAGCCCTCTTTCCATGTTATGCCCCTCATAAATAAGTGAATGCTGCTGGGATGGAGGGCATGGGGCACCTGACAGCTTCCCTTTAACAGTATGTGCTGTGAAGTCTGGTGACAGATCGGCATTAAATAGTGCAGATATATTAACTCTTTACATGACATTATTAGAGGATTTTTCTGTACTGCTCACGTCAGATTCAGGAGTCGAGTGGTTCCGATGAGCTCACGTGCACAGATACCTGCTGGCACATTTGCACTATCGGTAGGTACACGATCACGCTTCAGGTATCTGCAGACCTGACGTCATCGGTGTTACTCCTGATACAGACATGATTATCTATACAGAGGGCATTCTGCAGATAAGGAAATATCAGAATCTTTGACAATTCTTAGAACTTCCATTAGGCCATGTTAGCATATGTGTGTATTGTACAGACCACGATAGAGACATAGGAAATGAAGCACTGTCCTTTCCTATTACATGAAATTTAACATCAATATATTAACAAGAAATGCACTTACAGGGGTAGTCTCAGACTTCACTACTGGTAGCCTATCCTTAAAATGGTTCATTAATATCAGATTGATGGGAGCTGAGCTGCTCGTGAGCAGTCACTTTGCCGTCTACTGAACTGTGGCGTCCACTGCTTTTCTAAAAATGTGAAAAAGTTATCCAGCGTGGTCAGGAAATAAAACGTCACGTTTATTGTAGAAACATTAAAAGGACAAGTAGTGGATACATTTGGAAGCCCAGGACAGCTAGCGACTGACTGTGAGGTCTTAATCAGAGACCATGAGTCGAATGGCCAAAACGCGTCTGTCGCTAGCCGTCCTGGGCTTCCAAATGAATCCACTACATGTCCTTTTAAGGTTTCTACAATAAATGTGAAGCTTTATTTCCTGACCACGCTGGAGAACTATTTCACATTGTTTGCTTCTGCACGCCCAGAGCAGGGGCGACTCCCTGCGTGGACTTCATCTGAAGAAGATATATATGGTGAGCTGAATCTCCCATTCCCTGTCCCTCAATGTATATATGACTTTTCCAAAAATAGGTCACCAATATCAAAGTGCTGGACAATCCCTTTAAATTCACTTTGTGACATGTGATATAAAACATCCAGAAGAGGACACTGGTGATGGTCTGTAAAGACAACCTGGCTTGCGCTTTTTAACTCTCACCAATGTATCCACTGACATTTTTATATGACATTTTGGTACATTTACACTTTAATGATCATTTCCCAGAAAATAAAAATTTCCAGTGATGCAAGTCCTTAGGTTGCTCCATTGTTTAAAGTTTTTTTCATTCTGTTCAGCCATGTCTTAGTTAATGTACCCAATGGGTAACAACCACTAATACGATGTGTAAGGTGGCTTTAAAGGTGGGCATCGGTGATTTTCGCCCAGCACCTGTTATGATCGCTATAGGCTGGCAAACTGGGCAAGAAGCTCCTGGCCGCACTTTTATCTCCCAGAAACAAATACTCTAGTATGTTAAAATCTGACATGTCTATGATGGGTTATGCCTGCAAACAGAAAGATCCCCGCAGACATCAGGCCGTCTGTGTGAAATGCGTGGGTCACCACTGTTTGCACCATGTTTGACTCTTACCTGAAGAGGTATAAGCTGGAAATAATTCCTGCATACAATGCCTTACATCGCCCATTGCCCCTCAAAACGGAAAGTTTTCTTGCAAAGACTCAATACAGAAAAGAGCCATAGATAACGCTTTTCTATACTGCCCGACAGAGGCAATTACTGGTAAATGAGGCCATAAGGATACATTTGGTATATGTGCCAGGAGCTCTTTCACTGCATACACCAAACGTAGAGGAAAACCATAATGTTTAACCATACAGTCTAACCTATGTAGGACAGCAAAATAACTGAAAATGGCTGAACAGAGCAGAAAAAAACCCTTCAAACAAAGATGAACTCAAGACCTCATCTTATTAATTTGGGTTATATGCAGTGTAATAAAAGAATGGTGGCTAAGTGGAACTAAAGCAGGAGGCTGATAGATGGAATTAGACATAGTGTAACTTAGCGGATCAGTACATTGTATTACCGATAAGGTTCAGTTTTTGTTTTTCTCGTATCCTTTTCTTTTTGGGTCAAAGGCACCCGCTTCCATAGCATACTCCAATCCCATGCTCCTCTAGCATACCCATCTTCATCACCTCCCCCTTGTGGTATTAAATGATAAGTGTTGCCATCTATGACATCTATCAGTGGTACAGTGCATGCGGTTCTGCAGAGTGATGATGGATGAGGAATTGACACGAAGCACAAACACACGAACAGAACGAGAATGGAGGAAAATTGGGGGGGGGGAAAAAGGGACAAAAACAGAAATGTTCTTTTAGACAAACATAAACATAAAAGATAAATTCACATTCTTTACCAATACGGTTCAGTTCTATGCTTGCGTTTGGCCTTTTCTCTGTCGCTTAACGGAATTCGTTTCCATAACATGCTCCAATCCCAGGCCCCTCGAGCAAAACCATCGCTATCCCCACCTTGCTGTGGCTCAATGGTATAAACACTGCCATCAATGTAATCTATTAGCGGAACAGTACAAGCAGTTCTGCCAGGATTCCAGGAGGGAAAACCAATTCACAACAAGAAAAGACACGCAAAATTAGACATATAAAACAAGGAAAGCAGTATCATTAGACAATCGCAAAAAGAAACACAAATATCAAAAACTACATTTTGTGCATACATTGTGCAGGCTCAACTGCAGGGATATTATTGAATGTCTTGAAATTTTGAAAAAATATCATGAAAGTCACAGTTATGGTCAAAATAGACCTGGAAATGGAAAATAATATTGTTGCAATCAATTAACATTTTAGTGAATTAGAAAAATATATGAGGGTATCCAGTTGTGCTTTGTAATGTGGTAATGTTTGATACATTTACTACTATACCCCTTGACTTTGGTGTAATTGAGCAAAGATTTGCAGGATCCTGGCCACATTGGTAGTCCGTGGTCACTGGAAAAGAGGGCTGTGAACCTCCTACAACTTACTGGCATCCTCCGATGCCTTTTCTGCTTAGTAGAGTCAATTTGTGGGTTGCAATGTAACGATGTCCCAAGGCCTGCTTATCAGAAGAATCTCCAGGGATGTCAGCAGGCAGGAGGAGGTTAGTAGGGTCGGCGGATCAGTGCATGAGGTCACGCTGGGCCTACTAATCAGAAAAGGCGTCAGGGATGTTGGCAGGAAGTACAAGGTTTGCAGGGCTCTGGTTAAGGCGGCCAGAGACTACTGAAGTGGCCACTGGACTAGGATCCTATGACTTTTTTTTTGTTTTTACCCTAGGATACCATCAGGAGTGACTGACAATGCTTATTGTATTGTTTTTCACCTAACAGTTTTTACATAAAGGTCAACATAAACCAAAATGTCAGATTGTCTCGAGAATTTGTGTATTAATAAAAACACATGGGACATCAAAGATTGGACATAATGAGTTTAGTTCCGAGTGCCACCTATCAAGGCTGAAGTCGCCCATACACACTGTTATTGGGGTCTGACCATCTAATGGGCTATGGAGGCTTCCTGACTCTCTCCTGACCAATGATGGCACAGGAGAAAGATTGGGAAGCTTGAAGTTAAACATTGGCTCGATGTGTGATGACGGCAGAGAAGCTGTCGCCCGAGGCACGTGGCCGCAGTGTACTCCACTAAGAAAAAACAAATCTATGGAAAAATTAGCTTCCTAGAGACCATGCATATCTGAGACATTCCGCCTGCCCACATAGCTGCTGGATTGTCAGCAGATGACTTTTTGTGGGCTGTGAATTGCAGTTAGTAGCACATTCACATACCCCATAAATAACAGGGGTCTCTTTTCTTGAGTAAATGACAGGTACACTCTACGACACAAGCGTTCAATGCAGTACAGTCCTTTACATACAATATCAGTGGAGAAAATAAACAGCGATTTCTGCGGCCTTTATTTAATCAAATGGCACAACCGTGCAGGGACCTCAACTGCTATACAAATCTCCGCAATGAATGAATGTTCAGCAATAAATGGGAAAAGTAATCAGAGCACATCCATGAAAATAGAACATTTTCCAAGAAATCTACAACCCACTCTGTAATGGTAATCAAATGTTGCTTCCAAAAACTCAAAATGAAATTTGCGAGCTATAACAGCAGTGCCGCGGCTCCTATTCAGGGACTATTGTCATTTCTCTTTTGATTTGATTTCAATCTATTGTCGGTCACTGCATAATATGCACATTCAGAAAGCGGTCTCTATGTCGGCAGTCAGAATTCAGCACACGATGAGCGCCTATTACTTTAGCAGTGTTCTCAACTCAGCTGAACAGCAAGTATCACAGGCCAGGGATGAGCCGTGAAAACCAACACACAGGACGAGGTGCAGAAGCCCCGGACACCATTGGCTGCCGTTTCAAGCACTGAGGGCAAAAAGGCCAGTCAGATTTTTACAGTTTGAGAAGTATGACCTTGTTCGGTAAACTCTGGTGGCCATTTTCAGTATTCTCCTCAGCCAGCTGGGGGAAGCTGACCAGAGTGGACTGAAGCTGGAGAAAGAGACCAGCCAGAATCTCTCTAAGAGCAGAGACTGCACAGGCTGCGGGCACCAGATTGCAAGTATCACTGGATGCTATGGGCAATAACTGGCGCTAACTCAGCAGTGTGTGAGTAGCCAAGGTCCATTTTGTTTCGTTAGAATCTGGACAAGGCTAGGAATTTTGGGTTTGTGTGTACGGCTTGCTATTGGCACTGTGAAACCAGTGGAAATAAATGGCACATTCTTTTGACCCAAGAATTCGGGGTATGTGTGATTGCTACCTAATGCCTACTTTACCGCTTCAATTTCCAAACCACACCTCTGCTCTGATGTTCCCTGCCTACTTCCACAGCGATTGCAAGGCATAAATCCTTCACAAGCAGCCAGTCACTAGTCTCATATACCGGCACCATCAATGAGGCCAGAGAATGGCTGCAGCAGTAAGATTGGAAATGGGTGGCGAAGATAATCAGAGTGGTCGCAACGGAGGGCAAAGAACTGAAGAGGGGATTATACAGAAAGATAGATCTCCTGCTCTTATATTGGAAACCCCTTTAAATCAAAAGACTCGATTTTGTTTCTCAGAATATAAAATTTTCAGACCCCATTTTTAATTTCCTAATCAACAAGAAAAATGCTATTTGCAACAAGGTCAGTTTTCCTATTGTCCAATTTCTATGTACAATGTGATAATCGATTACCAAAATGATATGATAACACAAACTAGGAAAACCGGGGGAAATATTATACCCAAGTTTAGCCACAACTTTCCTTTGTACCCTTTAGCTTGAAGTCACTACATACCTGGCAATTCTTTTGCGGACCCAGTAACTAAAAAATCTTCAATTTCCTACATTTCTAAGTGTGCTATAGATAGATGGCCATCAATGGCTTAGGAGCAGACATGATAATCTGGATTCCTGACTCTCCAGACTGATCCAATATTTACCACAAAACATTAGATAACTTAGCAAAACTTTAGAAATGTATTTACTTGAAAGAGCTGTCAAACAAGCGGTGTAACTGGCCAGCACGTAAGTGTTCTGGTCCTGGATGGGAGATGTGTCACTGAGGTGGCTAGCCTCGGTGATACAAGTCCTGAAAATGAAGGTTGCAGCAATAATAATGGGACCAGATTTTAGCAGCAACCAGAAGAGCTTGGGTGGAAATGTTCGTATCCAAAGCTCCAGTCCAGGCTTTACATCGCTTATTTAAGGCAGCTGAGCCATCTCAGAAATGGTATGTATGTGAGAGGAGGGAAGGACTCTAAGGTTGGTTGATCTCTGCCACAGACTCAGTGTTGGACTTATATCTGCTGTATGAACAGTTTTCTTCTGCTTTACGTTTGGTGATTGAGATAGGTTGCTTATGTTTTGAGTCCTTTAGGAGTTTACAAAAAACCCCAAAAACAATAAAAGTCAAATTATTACAACAGCATGTGATACCGTTTGGCAACATCAAAGCCGCAGAATAATCTCTATTTAGATCTATGCTGGTTACTCCTATACACATTAGGGTCAGAAAATCCTGCTGAACAGTGCACGTTTGCCTGGCTTTCATGTGTATGACTGCTCTATGTCTGACTTTATTTGGCGCAAGCAAATTCACAGCACCCACTGCATGGCGGACACAGTGTACAATGGCTGATACAGCATTAACTGTGTAAGCACTGTAATACAACCCCTTTAAATATTGCGTTAATGTTACGTTGTAGCCCAGACGCTGTAACATTTGGAAATGGTGTGCACTCCCAGGACTATAAACATTTTAGGTTACATTACAAATAGAGTATACATTACCTGTCTTTGGCTATGGGGGCTATTAAAGGAGCATACCAATTAATTCCCACTTCACAGTGTGCATCAAGATAAATTAAAACCTGCAAGAGATCAATATTACATTACAGATGAGAAGATTCATGTAATGCACTGATAATGATAAATAAGTGACAAACAAGTGATGTTTGGACATGTTTGTGTTAATAATTTCGGCTCTTTAGAAGAAATACTGCAGTGGTAAATACCAATATTTGGCTGTAGTGGAGATGTGGTTGGTTATGCCGCACATTTCATCTTTACATACTGCGCCTTGTGAGGATATACCCGAAAATGGATGCATAGAAAACACACTGGACAAATTATCAAAACTTTCTAATTCTTAGACAGTGCTAAATTAGTTACCGCAGTCTTAATATGTGCCAGTTTATCAAGGTGGCTCACACGGATTTATTCATCCAATTCTAATTTTAATACCGTGTAGTCTAAGTTTACACCACCTATTCGTTCAATTACTTTGTGCCAGAAATGTGAGACAGAATTTTGGCATTTTTGTGCAATGTGTGGCCCCATAGACCATGCTGCTTTATGATAAACCACACCCATTTTCAGTTTGGCCACACCCCCTTGTCAGCCATGTATTTAAATGTGTAAAACAAATAACTGTTGGGTGTTTTTTTTTTTTTTTTCCCGCAAATGACACCAGAATTGGCTTTATAAATATGTCCCAATGTTCACATAATGGAAAGCTAAAAATCTTTCATTGTCTCATCAGTTTCAAGATTCTTTTTGCTGTGATTTTTATTTAAAGTGCCACTATCATCAGAAAATACCCTACTGTTTAAATCAAGTTTCTTTTTTTTTCCCACTATGTTGGCATTTTGTTTTTAACATATCACAATCTGTATAAGAGTATAAAAATAGAAATCTTGTCATTTTCACACTGAACACTGAGGCTTTTTTCTACTCTAATTTCCTGTTTGTTTGTTTTTTAGGAAACAACACATATACATAGCCACGATGGTCAAATCCCCCAAAACTTATATTTTGTATTGAAGTGTCTAATGAGCATGTGCAAAAGTCATTAATTGTGATTGGTGGATCCTGTGTTATCAGCAGTGTGTTACTAGGTATTGTAATCCTGCCTCTGATAATATGGATAAAAGGTATCAGCCTAAAAAAAAAAAGCGGTGGCTAATACAAAATTGCACAATCAGTATTTGTTATTAAAGATTGCCAACATTTTCTGATGATGGCTTCCCTTTAACTGTAGAGGTTGGAGACCGGTATACAAAGAAATACTTCTCATAACTAAGCATATGTAGGAGACTAGTAGCCACCCAACTCTCTTTTCATGAGTGTTTGATACAATGTATTTATTGGGTAGTTGAAATGTTTCTTCAACCTGCTGTAAAACTCAATAATAAATAATTTTCACAAGATTTCACAATACAAGCTGCATACATTAGTAAATACATCTGCTGACTTCATGAAGCTGGTGTATTTACTGTTAAGATACACATTACAAAAGGATGCATAATCTTCACATTAAAATGAGCATACCATGAGCTTAGCTAAAGCGTGAGGCTCATAGTGTTCAGTTTCTGCCAACCCGGTCTGATTGGCAGCTGCAGCTTGTACTGAGCAGTGAGAGATAGCAGCAGCAGGGAAGAGTGACACTGAGTCGCTGTCAGTCAGGCTGAAAGGAAGGAGATACACTAGTAGCAGGGAAGAGGGACACTGAGCAGCTATCAGTCAGGCTGAAAGGAAGTAGATACACTAGCAGCAGGGAAGAGGGACACTGAGGAGCTGTCAGTCAGGCTGAAAGGAAGTAGATACACTAGCAGCAGGGAAGAGGGACACTGAGGAGCTATCAGTCAGGCTGATAGGAAGTAGATATACTAACAGCAAGGAAGAGGGACACTGAGCAGCTATCAGTCAGGATGAAAGGAAGTATATTCACTAGCAGCAGGGGAGAGGGACACTGAGGAGCTATCAGTCAGACTGAAAGGAAGTATATATACTAACAGCAGGGAAGAGGGACACTGAGCAGCTATCAGTCAGGCTGAAAGGAAGTAGATACACTAGCAGCAGGGAAGAGAGACACTGAGGAGCTATAAGTCAGGCTGAAAGGAAGATGATTCACTAGCAGCCGGGAAGAGGGACACTGAGGAGCTGTCAGTCAGGCTGAAAGGAAGGAGATACACTAGCAGCAGGGAAGAGGGACAATGAGGAGCTATCAGTCAGACTGAAAGGAAGTAGATATACTAACAGCAGGGAAGAGGGACACTGAGCAGCTATCAGTCAGGCTGAAAGTAAGTAGATACACTAGCAGCCGGGAAGAGGGACACTGAGGAGCCGTCAGTCAGGCTGAAAGGAAGGAGATACACTAGCAGCAGGGAAGAGGGACACTGAGGAGCTATCAGTCAGGCTGAAAGGAAGGAGATTCGCCAGCAGCAGGGAAGAGGGACACTGAGGAGCTGTCAAACACGCAAGAGATTGAGTATGAGCTTTTAAAAAGGATAATACAGCCATCTGACATGGATTATTACAGTAAGTACAAGAGACTCATCAGGTCTAAGCATTCTATTTAATGATGTATGCGGTTTATAATGTGATATCTGGTGACCGATCTGCTTATAGTTGTAGAATGTTTCAATGGGCTGTGATTATGTTTACATCTTACATAAATGCTTGTATGGATAACATTTTCATTGTTACTAACAGTATATGGTAAACTAGTACTGATGCTATGTATTAAACGAGTGATGGGAACTCTTATAAATCATAAGGCTGCAGTGACATCTTACCAAGAAGGAGAAGGAATGCTTTTATATAGCTACGTGCAAGTCAAACCTTTATGATACTTGATGGGGGTAACGTGCTTGAGGCTTGTAGCCGTTTCTCTTCATTCTAACTTCAAGATGTAACATGGCTTGCAGTAATTATATTTTTAGTGTAGTACTTTTTCCAGTATCGGTATATTTGCATGTTCATCAATTTAAAAAAAGAAAAATCTTTGCTATAGTCATCTTCAATGCTCACGGAACATTCCTGACCTCGGGATCCATAAATACATTTTTTTTGTGAGAAGAGATGTAGTTTTGAATCGCACAGTAATTTTACCCATAGAACGCACTGGAACACATGGAAGAAAATGCTAAGTGCGGAGAAATAGTGAATAGAATAACAATACAATTCTGCCATTTTCCTCAGTATTGTTTTCAAAGTGTCCACTGTACGGTAGAAATAACCTGACAAAACGATTCTGCAAATTACAGAGATTAGGGATACCACACTTGATTCATTTAAGTGGTAGAAAAAAATCAGAAATTTGTAAAAAAAAAAAAAAAAAAAAAAAAGTTTTATATAAAATTGTTTTTAGATCACAATTTTCAGAGATCTGTAACTTTCTTTTGATTTCTCTCTCGATAGAGTTGTTTGTTTTTCTCATGGCCAGCTGAAGGTTTAATTGGTGCCATTGTGAATTCCTGTGCGTGCAGGAAGACCCCAAATGTAATTGTGACAATTGATAATATTTCCCCACTCACCTGCCCCAGTTTCGATTTCTGGGCGCCAATGCTTCTTGCTTGTATCAGCCCTTCTCTACGTTCATTTCTAAACACCTTCACCAGCCCGTTCCATTGCTTGATATACTCTTCCAGCCTTCCCTTTAAATGTTCTACAAGGCAAACAAAAGCAGAGTCATAACAATACCACAGTACCCTAGATCCGAAGCATAATCTCCATCTCTGCAGACAGAACAGTGACGAGCAGAGATGCGGGCGCATGGACGGCTCAGTCAATGCTCGAGTGCCTTTCATCTGTGATGCCGTTTGGGCTGAACACTGAGCACATAATGCATCTGATGGCTTCTTCCTAGCAGCTAGGAGAATTTACATAATCCTCACAGGAAGGCTAATAGCCATCGACAACTGTATTCATTTCACAAGTCATATGTCAACTGTGGTTTGACCACGATAAAGAATGGTTGAATAGTTTCCATTTGCTGGACAGCAAGGGAGAAAATAAACTCGTCCACCAGCCTCAGTCGCACGCTGGTCACAGCTGGTAACCAGTCACTGTGCCCCCTCAGTATCAGCTGCTGAGAGCACCCCCAAACCGCCTGTGAGACCCCTGCCTGCTGCAGTAAGAAGCCAGCAAGCCCCTCGGAGACATCACAGCTCCTGCATGATAAGTAGAAAAAGGCAACTGGTACAAATACACAGCTTACCTACGTACCGCATCCAATTACTTCATTCTATTCTTGAGAAGTTGTTTTTTTTTTTAAACAAAAGTTTGCTCATTTCCATACACACATTTTAAGGTTTTTATTTTATTTTAACAGATACTGTTGAAGTTGTTCACAATCTAAAGCTGACCCTACACATTAAGGGGGACCTGTCATGGTATGGTCACTTTTAGACTGATTTAGTGGATACCTGTAAGGAAGAAATCCGCATCCCGGTTCCTGTTTAATTCACGTTAGACATTCTGTTATAATAACCTCTTTGTGAATCGGGGAGTGACTTTGGGGCACTACCTTGGGTACGGTTTTTCGGCTGCCTCTTTGTAGGAGCCTCCTATTTTCAAGTTCTCGCCAGCACCGCCCTTGCACACATTTGTCTCTAAGCGGTCTTCAGCAAAATGGAGCTGGGGGAGAGGGTGGGGAGGTGGATGCGCAGATTCAGTTCTCGGTTCAATGACAAGCTAAGATCTCAGTCTGTGCATGCGCCAACTCAGACTCCATTTTTCTAAAAACATTTGGCTGTCAAGGGGTTACATACAGGGTTATAAATATCGTTTACAGTAAACACGTTTACAGTGACAGACTGGTACAGAGGGGAGAGAGGACCCTGTCCTTGCGGACTTTCATTCTATGGGATAGTGGGGAAGAGACAGAAGGTCGGAGGTGCAGCAGCTCTGGCGGTAGTCAGGCGGCGGCTCTGGCGATAGCGAGGCGGCAGAATGGTTATTGCAGGCTGTAGGCTTTCTTGAAGAGATGGGTTTTCAGGTTCCGTCTGAAGGATCCGAGGTTGGTGGATAGTTGGACGTGTTGAGGCATGGAATTCCAGAGGATGGGGGATATTCGGGAGAAATCTTGGAGGCGGTTGTGTGAGGAACGAATAAGTGTGGAGGAGAGAAGGAGGTCTTGGGAGGATCGGAGATTACGTGAGGGAAGATATTGGGAGATTAGTTCAGAGATATAGGGAGGGGACAGGTTGTGGATGGCTTTGTAGATCAGTGTTAGCAGTTTGAACTGGATTCGTTGGGGAATTGGGAGCCAGTGGAGGGACTGGAAAAGGGGAGAAGCAGGGGAGTAGCGAGGAGAGAGGTGGATTAGCCGGGCAGCAGAGTTGAGGACAGACTGGAGTGGTGCAAGAGAGTTAGCGGGGAGGCCACAGAGGAGGGTGTTGCAGTAGTCGAGGCGGGAGATGATAAGAGCATGCACAAGAGTCTTAGTAGATTGTGGGGGGAGGAAGGGGCGGATTCTGGCAATATTTTTGAGTTGGAGGCGACAGGAGGTGGCAAGAGTTTGAAGGTGCGGTTTGAAGGACAAGGCAGAGTCGAGAGTTACCCCGAGAAGTGGATTTCAGGTGCGGGAGAGAACGTGATGCCGTTTACCATAATAGATAGATCAGGTAGGGGGGCTACGTGAGATGGGGAAAAGATGATGAGTTCGGTTTTGTCTACATTGAGTTTTAGGAAGCGAGAGGTGAAAAAGGAGGATATGGCTGACAGACACTCCGTCCAGATTCTGGACAGAAGAAAGGCGACATCTGGGCCAGAGAGGTAGATCTGGGTGTCGTCTGCATACAGGTGGTACTGGAAGCCATGGGACTTTATGAGTTGCCCTAGGCCAAGGGTATAGATGGAAAAAAGTAGGGGCCCTAGGACAGAGCCTTGAGGGACTCCAACAGAGAGAGTTTGGGATGAGGAGGTAGTGTGGGAGTGGGAAACACTAAATGTGCGGTCAGAAAGGTATGAGGCAATCCAGGTCAATCTGCGCTTCCATCACCCCGGCGCCATTTTGCTGAAGATTAACGTGCGTTAGCGCAAACTTTAAAACAAAAGGCTCATACAAACACAGAGGGGCCGCAGCAGAGCCATAAACCCATGCCATGTTTCAGCTGATCGTTCAGCTGTCAGCCATCTTGCCCAGCAGGCAGACCGTTCCAGTATTCTCTATGAAAAAGCTGCTACCTGACATTCCTGATGTAGGCTTAAAAGGGTCGTCCAATACTAGGACAACCAGTTCTTAATTATTTTATCGGGGTCGAACATTTAGTTTAAGCTTAGACTTGCCTACCGTGCCAGCGCCGTTCCCACGGTGTTTGCACTTGCTCTTCCAAGGGCTGTGATATGGTGTTGTGTCACGTGATGTCCGGGGCGCAAACAACACTGGGGTCACGGTCTCCACCTTCATACACAAACTTAACATGAAGAGGAAGTCAGAGCTGCAGCTCATCCCGGACATCCTCTTCATGTTCAGTTTGTCCGAAGGCGGAGACAGTGATGCCAACGCTGATTGGGCATCGGGCATCACGTGTCACAACAACTGCATCACAGCCCAAGGACTGCGAGTGCCGACACCGCTGGAATGGAGCCGGCACAGGAGGCGAGTATAGGCTTTAATATTTTATCGGGGCTGAACATTTAGTTTAAGAAGGGGGATTGTCCTTGAAGTGCACAACCCCTTTAAAGGGATTACAAGTCTGAAATCAGACATGATGGATCCTTATTTCCCCAATCATCTGTTGGGGGCCCCATATTTATTAGACTATCGACTGAATATATCAATATTACTGGGTTTGGCCGATTTTAGCCTAATGTGTATGGGGGCCTTTAAGCGGTGTGTTCAGATTTTTGTCTGATGTTGGAGAACAGTTGTGTTCCTCATACACATTCAGTGTCAGCTGTATCAGATTAGCCAAGGTCATATTCACACTGCGCTTCCTCTGTCTGTTGTATGTGGCAGGAAAACAAAGCCATAGGCCTCACATTGACCCAACAGCCTAAAGGAGCATCCCTTTGACCTCTGTTAGGGCACTTCATGTCAGTCTACCTCTTTTTACTGTATAAAATAGTGCAGTCCGCTGTCCTAGCCTATATGAAGGAATTCTGCAAAGAAATATATACTGTGTGGTATTTTTTTTAACTAGTTCAGTATATATATATATACATATACACACACACACACACATACACACATATACATTTTTGGGGGTGGGGGGTGGGTGGCCTTAAAACTTTGCGTGCTGCCATTGTCTCTTGTGTATGACTTGATCTGTGTAAAATAAACATGTCACTTATTTAGTATATTTCATGTGACAAGTATTTATAGGATTTTTTTGTTGTACCACTTTTGCACAAAAACAGCCAATTTAAAGAAAAAGGACACTTTTTTATGCATAGTTAGAACCTTTTTTATGCATTAACTTTTCTTTTCTTAAAAACTAAAAAGACAAATAAAAACAAAACCAACAACAACAAAAATGCCCAAATAATACTGTGCTAATAATTTGTACATGAAAGCATTATTTCCCGTCAGTGTAAACTGGCCTGATTGTGACAGTCCTGGGGGCCTTTACTGGACCACTGTAACATGGTGGACATGAATGCCTTTGTTAGATCTCAGTCTCCAGTAGCCGCTGACTGGCACTGCATAATAGTTGTGGGGCTTCTATTCGGTGACACAGAAAGCTTCTCTCTACTTTATCACCAAGATGCTGTGGTTGCTATTGATTGGAGATATAAAGGACTGACAAAATGGTGGTATCATCGAGGGCGTCTCCTGTGGGCACTGCAGTATTGTACAGCAACATTCACACGGTGAGGCAGCGGCAGAATACTGACACAGAGAGACGCTCCAACATATTAAATAGGTCAGTGGTCTCTAACTGGGTAACACGGGCACCGATACCCCCTGACGTATACCACCGAAGTACACTGTAAACATAACATGAATTGACTCTAATGTGTATGGCCATCTAAAAGACAAAGGTATGACATAAAGTTCATCAAGCTATCTCTTCTAGGTAAGGAACGTCATAAGCACACGTACGCTGAGATGACAGATGGTGATGGGTGCAGACTGGTGGTGGCAGATCTCAAGTCTAGGGTCAGCCTTCTACACGTTGTGTCAGCAGATATCCAGAACTCACCTTTGTTACTGTAATCATCTATCATGACAATCTCAGCCAGGTATTTTCTAGGGGTCCTCTTGATAACGCTGTGAACGGTCCTCATAAGAGTTGACCAGCCTTCATTATGGAAAACTATGATCACACTGGACGTGAGCAGGTTCTCATCATAATTCCAGTACTTGCACCTAGAAATAGAGTATGACCGTTAGTAACAATTACGTCTTCTGATTATAACAAGAGGTAAAATAATAAAATAGGTTTCCTTTATACAGTTACTGATAAACAAACCTAGTACGACTAAAGCTGGTCAGAAGCCAGAGGTGTAGCAGGACCGATGATCGCCATCAGCCCAACTCCACCACAAAGATGTCCCTTCAGCTCACTTCATTGGTGGCAACAGGGGAGAGGGATATGCAGCTACCAGGCAAACCTTGTGTCGCTAATCTATTAACAGGTTAAAAGGAACTTATGAATCAGCTCCTAGCAGCCAGGTAAGTAAGACATGGCAAAATGCTAGTACAAATAATCACCCTGACACCTGTATCTAAATACCTGATCCAAGAGGTCTCCAAAAATACAGCATTTGTAGATTCTGTGCCAATACATAAAACACATCTTTTTAACCCCTTCCTGAGAGGGTGAATATTCCTTTTTTCGTGGTCATTATGATTTCTGTCCCCATTTTCCATGAGCCATCTTTTTTTTTTTTCTATTACCATAGCTGTATAAGGATTTGGATTTTTGCAGGACACATTGTAATTTTGAATGACACAGTTCACTTTAAAACATAATGCACTGAAAAATGAGGAAAAAAAATTCCAAGTGGTATGGTGAAATCAAAACCAAAAAAGGCCCACAGCTATCGTGGCAATCTATTGGCACCTGAAAGGACTCCAACCCAGGAATGCATCACATAAATGTTGCTGTCAGGAGTGGATAGTGGCATTTAAATGGTTAAACAGCACATTAAAGGCAAGCGCCAAGAGTATGCACAGCTGTCACCCATCATGTAGGGAGCAGGGTCAGACCATAAGCCGGCCCCATACTCCCAAACCCGACACACTAGTGCCTCCAATGTCAGGATATTTCTTATCGTACATGAAATGAACATTTAGAATAAGGTTTAAATCAAAAATTCCGGTGAAGAAAATCCCAAACACCTTACAAGTCAGCGATTTGCATCTAGCGCAGGTAAAGATGCAGTCTCCAAGCTTTACATGTAATGGGAGCGTCAACTTAGATCCAAGAAATCAGTCCTCTGTGAATAGGACCTACAAATCTGCTCATCCTGAGCTTACAGGTGCATGAATATAATGCAAGAGCTAGGTGTAACTACTGTTACTGACGTAGATGCAAGGGAAGTGCATCCGTCTTATAAGGGATAACAGATCTATTTAAAAAATGGATGTAGCATGTTTTATGAAATCTGGTTACTGATCCAATGTAATGATTTAAAGGGTTGTAAACACAAGTTATCACCTATAATTGGCTGATCAGTGGATGATCGGCCGCTGGGACTCGCATTGATTGGCATAATTGGGCATTTTTTATCCCTTTTGCAATGGAGCGGCAGTGCACATCCTCGACCGCTGTTCCATTCTTTCCCTATGTGGCTGCGACCCGTTATATACAGGCCCCTCACGGGGAATGAATGGCGTGGCGGTCTTGCATCCAACCTGCTGCTCCATTTTGTAACGAGGATAAAAGTCCCCCTTATGGAATAATTATTCCCCATTCTGCAGATTGGTGCAGGTCCCAATGGTCAGACCACTCCGGAATGGCAAATTATCACTGTCAGTTATCACTTTCAATGAAACTTCTTTAAAAAGCCATTTACATGCCTGTTTTGGGTTTTGTTTATGGTTTGCTTGCTAGGAGACACTTGGGAAACTGCCACCCAATTTCAGATTGTATACGGGCTTTTTTTAAGTGGAATGGGAATTTTTCTCCCCAATACAAAATGGAGCATAATCTCACTGCTACATTTACTCTGTATGGGGCTGGCGGATAAAGCAGGGAGCATCGCTGGGCACAGTCTCATGGGGATTAATTGGAGTTGCGGTCGAGCATATGCACTGATGCTCTATTCTAAGGGCGCAGTATAAATTGGACCGCAATGCTCGGACTGGCCCTGGCTCTCCCAACCCAAGCGCAACAGCTTCATTTAATCAACGCAGCTGTCACACTCTGGTTGGGAGACCCAGTCCGAGCACTGCGGTCCGATCTCTGTCCGATTTATACAGTGATATCACTGCACCCTAAAGGGCATAAAAGTTTTGCTCTGTCATTCGGTGCCGGTCCCAGCGGTCAGACCACCACCAATAAACCAATTGTCACCTATCCACATGAGATAACAGCAGACAATCCCTGAAACCCTAATGCTCCTACTATTTCATTCAGTTCTAGTACCAATGTATAAATACAATATGGCCTCCCTGCTAACACCCTTGCACCTCTCCAGTCCATCTATAACTCTGCTGCCCGACTAATCCATCTCTCTCCTCACTACTCCTCTGCTTCTCCACTCTGCAAATCCCTTTACTGGCATCCATAACCTGTCTCCTCGATATATCTCTGAACTAATCTCCCGATATCTTCCCTCACATAATCTCCGGTCCTCCCAAGACCTCCCCTCCTCCACACTTATTCGCTCCTCACCCAACCGCCTCCAAGACTTCTCCCGAATATCCCCCATCCTCTGGAATTCTTTGCCCCAACATGTCCGACTATCAACCACATTCGGATCCTTCAGACGGAACCTGAAAACCCACCTCTTCAGGAAAGCCTACAGCCTGCACTGACCCCGCTGTATCCTCACCACTACCGAAGCTACCGCCTCACCAACGCCAGAGCTCCTGCAACCCTCAACCTATTGTCTCCTTCCCCACCATCCTGTAGAATGTAAGCCCGCAAGGGCAGGGTCCTTGCCCCTCTGTATCAGGCTGTAATTGTTAGTTTGCTTACTGTAAGTGATATCTGTAACTTGTATGTAACCCATTCTCATATACAGCACCATGGAATCAATGGTGCTATATAAATAAATAATAATAATATGGAAGGTTTGTGTGACCGCGCAGCTAAGGCCAGGGGTATAGGTGGTGAAATGCGCTGGTACTTGTTCTTTGACAGTTCTTGAGCCATAAACAATATATCAAATGACTACAAGACAAAAATAATTTCACTTTACACAGCAAAAAATCTGCAGTCAATGAGTGGCAACAAGAAATGTATCACAGTAAAAGCAAAACTGCATATAAATAAGTCCAGATTTAGAAATCCATTACTGGTAATCTCACAGAGGCCGTTACAACTGAGAACAGTGACTCAAAGCATGCTCGTACATTGCAAAAACACTGACAAAGAGCAGAAAACATCTGCTCCACATTGTACTTGTGAGGAGGGAGGAGGGGCGGAAAGGCCTTGAAGAAAAGAGGGGAGAGAAAAAAAAACAGCGGATAGAGAGAGAGGGAAGACAGACAGTAACAAATGTGTGATTCTTATAGAAGCCATAAAAGACGCCCATTGAAAATGATCCTGGAAGCATCGGAAAGCGATCTGCTCGTCCGTTTCTATCTCAATGATTCTTGTTAGCTTTTAGTAGCCATAATGCAAACGAGGAGAACATCCCATCAAACTACATGTACTCCAGTGCCACAGATCCTGAAGGGACAAGCCCTTACAAAATGCAAATTAAACAGCAGAAAAATGTTCCGAATTTCCCAGCAGAAGCTAACTGTATTTGTAATGCGCATGACAGATCTCAGCACGGTCGCCGCTTCTTTCTGGGATTTCTATGTCATTTAAAATTCAGCGGAGATGGAGGCAGCAGATGACTCGAGAGTCAAAGAAAGCGACATCAAAATAAAGCTCAAGAAAATATTTCTGTCTCATACAGCAGAAATCTGTACGGTACAGTGAGACGCACAACGATGAGGAGACGGCAGCACTATTAATCTGGTCTGTGACATCTCCTAAGGCCTCACTCAGACATCTGTTTATTTCCATTATATTTCAACAGTGTTTGGTCAGGGTTTCCATTTTATTTTACCATCAGTGACTTAATTTGTAAAAATAAATTAATAAATAAAATAAATTACTTTTGTCATACATCACAATGTTAGAAACAGACAGCTCATGGGAGACACCATGATCAAAAATGGTCAGCAAAAACAAAAAACATGGACAAGTGAATAGCACCATGGATTTCAACGGTCACATTTACGGAGAGAACATGTGAAAAAATGGACGTCTGAGCGAGGCCTCCGGTTGTGCTTAAAAAGTTACAAGATCCAATGGACATTTCTGTGAAATCACATGAAAAAAGAGAAAAGACAAGGCGCCCCCAATGTGTCACACTGTTTAAAAAACACACATACAGTCCTTTGTAGGGAATGTGCTCACCTATTGGTGTTGTGAAACTGGGTCACAACTCCCAAGAAGGCATAATCGTAGCAGCAGGTCTCCACAAGAATCCAAAGGGATGCTGGAGGTAATAGTCTTAGGCGAACTGAAGACTGCGCACACGAGGTAGATTTAAGGTGGTTTATTGAAGCCTACGCGTTTCAAGAGCTATCTATCATATCTATCTATCATATATAGATATGCCCTGAAGAAGAGAGCAAGATAGCTCTTGAAACGCGTAGGCTTCAATAAACCACCTTAAATCTACCTCGTGTGCGCGGTCTTCAGTTCGCCTAAGTGAAATCACATGGGCATTTTTAAATGCAAGTTCCATTATGGTGGCATAGGAGTCCCAAGATAATTTTTGAGATTGAAACTAGGAGACATAAGTCCAGAAAGTTCAACCTATAGCTTAACAAGTTGTTCCAAAGGAAGGTAAAACCCCATTAGGCAGACACTAATTACCATATATTAGGGGAAAAATTCCTTCCTGCCTCTACATTCAGCAATCAGACCAGTTCCCTGGATCAACGCCCCATCACAGAATCTACTGCCCATAGCCTGTAATATTATATTTCTCAAGAAAGGAAGCGGTATCCAGGCCCTCCTTGTACTATTGTAGTGAACCAACCATTACAGCACCATGTGGCAGACAGTTCCATAGTCTCACTGCTCTTTCAGTAAAGAATCACAATCTTCTAGACATAGATCTCTGTACTGACCCCCTCATATTTGTACATTGTAGTTAGATCACCTCTGTAAATGACCCCACATTTGATAACCTGTCTGGGTATTGCACATCACCCATCCCCTCAATAACCGTAGTCAATCTTCCTGTTGTAAATGGTGAATATTTTGATTATTTACCAATATCATTAACGATAAATATTATTTAAGATTATAATAAGCATTCTGATCAGTTAGAAGCTAAAGAATCTGTGCAAAGCATCTCATGTCAACTAAACCACAGATCCATCTGTAAAATTTGCCTCAGTTTTTTTTGGCAAAAACCTGTACGAGATGCCTAGACGCTGCTCAGGTGGTCGCTACTGGTCCTCATTGCAGAGATCCAACTCGGCATAGAGCATTTTTTTGAAGCAATGCTACATGAGGGGAAAAAGTGTAACATGCACATATATTAGCATGCCAATTAGTGGTCCATCTGTGGAGGGAACCATTTCCATTTTTTGGTCCTCATCAGTGTATACAGAGAAAACCCTGAAACAGCGCCGTCTATGAAGGGGTCTCTGCTATGGCTGATATCAGCTTCTATCCATATATTTTTCCCATGGAGCACTGCCATGAAAATAAGCCTCCATACGGAGTAGGTTCTCCTCAGTGAGGGCCAGTGTCCGTCCTAATCTCAATTATTGAGGAGCGACAACAAACTTTACATTGGCAATATTTCATGGGGAAATATGAGGGGAAACAGCCAATACTGTTACTACTACAGGGCCAACGGTGCTTGTGTCAGCAAGGGAACAGATTGAGAAAGGAAAGCACAAGGTACGAATTCTACATGTGCAGCTTCAAAAACTAAGTACTAGAGACTGAGCACCTGCGAACCCTGAAAGAGAGGACTCCAAAAGAAGGCCACAAGGGTAAGGCCAGACATGGCACTCTACTGCTATGGCTGCACGGTTTTGTGGGTGAAAAAGAATTGTCCCTGCAAAATCAAGTAACTGTTTGATAGGCAATCTGAAAAAGACAGTGGTAAAAAAAACTGCGGTCCTGGGCCATGAGCGCCATATCTGGCCTTAGGGCTTGTTCTGATGAGCGTGTTACATGGATATGTGCCGTCTGAATAACCGTCCTACAGCACGCTGATCAAAGTTGATCTAATTGGGTTGTTCAGATGAGTATTGTCACACAAACCGAGTGTCCATGTGAAAACAAACTGCAGCATGCACTATTCTCTTCTGAGTATTGGATGAGAGTCGTCTATACAGATCATCTGTCCAGTATGAGATATTTACAGACACATTGTGATTAATAACCTAAGGAGCTGTATTTGATTAAGTTCATTTTAGAATATTGATTTATGAAAACGGAAATGACACAGACATAGAAGATGGACACAAGGATAACAATATGGATGAAAAGCATAAAATATATCTGGATACAACTCGGATGACTTTTCATTTGCTCGTCTGACTCCGGTCTTTGTATTGACGGGGATGATCACAGGAGTAGAACATAAAGATAGGAAGGGAAATACAGCTCAGACAGGGTCATAGAAGATAGTGACCAAACTCAGAACCACAAGGAGAACGCTACAGCAGATTGTTCTCCACAAGGATGAAGCAGCCGGAACCTCATTAGCATCTCGGCTGGGCTCTTCGTGTGTCCATCATATACTTTTCACGACAAAATCAACAATAGATGTAATGTGTAAACTATGCAAGTTCTGTCCTGGTGATGCTTCTACCCAATATCTCAGTGCTGCCGGGGGGAACCGCTGTGCCACTGTCTGCAGTAGATGCCCACTGGTATACTAGTACCGTCTGATGGCAGCATGGATATACAGTACTTTAGTTTCTGGTACACAGCTCCTAGTGGACCCCATAACAGCAGGAATGTTAGCGCTACAGGCTCAAAAGAAATCCAGCCCGATAAACCCGAGGGCAGAGAAAATCATCTCTGGGACCGGATGGCTTTTTCCTAGTCACGCAAGTCATTCACCTGAAGGGTCTGTGCACACGTTGCAGTTTTGTCACTTTTTTTTTCTCCACAGATCTGTTACAAAACCTGAAGGATTTCCTAGCTCCTGCAAAGTGAATGCGAATCCTTAAGTCTCATGCATACGTTGCTTATTTTTCCTTGCAGATCTAAGGCTGTGTGCACACGATGCGGATTTGCTGTGGATCCGCAGCTGATTTTTCCACGCAGAAACGCTGCAGATCCGCACTGTGATTTACAGTACAATGTAAAATCAATGTAAAAAAAAAAAAAAGCTGTGCAGATGGTGCGGAAAAATCAGTGCGGAATTGCTGCGGATTTAAAAGTGCATGTCACTTCTTTTGTGAGGATCTGCAGCGTTTCTGCTCCCCTCCATGGTAGAAATCCGCGGCAAGTACGCAGCTGCGGATTTTGCCAGGAGATGCGGATTTTGTGCAGAAAATTCTGCACCACATTTCCTACTTGTGCACATAGCCTAAATCTGCAGCATGTTAATTCTTTCAGCGTTTTTGCTGTAGATTTCACCAATACTAATGTGCGGGGAAAAATCTGCACCAAAAATTCAAGTAGATATCGTGTCAAGAATGCGGCAAAAAAAGTGCCTATTTTACGGAGAGTTTTTCATGCAAAGAGATGCAGACATTTCTGCTGAAATACTTAGTGTGCACATACTCTAAAGTTCAGCGTTTCCAGAGCGGCGTGCCCAGCAGGGACCACTCACATTAGGTAATCAGTATCCTTTTCTTATTTCTTAAAATGTTGAAGATCTACTGAAAAAGTACTGTACAATGTGTGGAGGTGTAGGGCCAGTATTACTTTGTGTAAGATGTTATAAAGCAGTCGGCCATAACCTACAACTTACATGACAACCCACAAAGAGGGCTCATTCATATTCCGCTGATCCAATCAGCATGTTTTTCGTTAGGCTACTTTCACACTAGCGTCGGGCACTGCACGTCGCAATGCATCATTGTGGAGAAAAAACGCATCCTGCAAAGTTGCCTTCAGGATGCGTTTTTCCCCCATAGACTTTTATTAGCGACGCATTGCGACGCAGTGCCACACGTCGCAACCGTCGTGCGACGGTTGCGTCGTGTTTTGGCGCACCGCCGCCACAAAGTTACATGTAACTTTTTTTGTGCGTCGAGACCGCCATTTTCGACCGCGCATGTGCGGCCAAAACTCCGCCCCCTCCTCCCCGGACCCTGCAATGGGGCAGCGGAAGCGTTGTTAAGACTGCTTCTGCTGCCCACGTCGGGCATATTTTTCACAGTATGCGTCGGGCCGACGCAGCGCGACAGCCCCGTACCGACGCTAGTGTGAAAGCAGCCTTACATTGTTATTGCTGCAGTGTTATGTTGCAGCATAAGTCATGATCCTCGATATAAGGAATACCCAGAATTGCTCATTCCACAGTTGAGAAGAATAAAAGTCAACTATTCAGAAGGTAATCTCTCCTACTGTTCAGAAGGTAATCTCTCCTACTATTCAGAAGGTAATCTCTCCTACTGTTCAGAAGGTAATCTCTCCTACTGTTCAGAAGGTAATCTCTCCTACTGTTCAGAAGGTAATCTCTCCTTTGACTGTTCAGGTATAATGTGGCCGCCATTCAGGTGGTCCATGTACTGCCCTTACAGAACGTCTGGCTGACAGCCGGCGACAGGGTCCCTGACATGTATCCTAACGCAGGCTATTATTTTATCTTGGCCAGTAAAAGAATGAAGACCTGATGGATCCATAGAAGTCATTGGGATCTTTTAGAATCTAGTATATACCTGACCAGACAGATTCATCAAAGAGCCTCTAAAAAATAGACTTTTGCTTTAATCTCCTCCCAGAATGTTCTATTGTATAGTAACCTACAGTTCAGAAATGCCTGGAGCAGCGTCAGAGATCGGCACTTGTCTGGGTACACGTGCTCACGAGTCTGGTTAAAGGTCATTTTTTATTTCTTAGTGAAGCATTGCTGAACAGTCCTGGAAATGGACGGACTTGAAAAAGTATTTTGAAGGTGGCAAAAAATTTTAAAATGTGAAATATTAATCAGGCGTGAATACAAAAAGACTTCTATACTAGTTGTGTGCTTCAGACACCAAGGCAAGCAGTGAAGATCCCACCATGTGTCACAGCACAGGAAGCAAGGTACTGTACATACTGCTGCATGTTGCCATCTAGTGGCAGTCCGTGTAACTACACCACCACAACATGGATTAAAAAATGATGGGCAAAAGGCGCAGGACACGTTCTGATATTCAACAGAATTAACTCCCACGTTTCTTTACCTTACATGATATGATATATAGAATCTAAAATGTAACAAATCTAAAGAAAGCTGGCATGTATGGTGTATTTAAGATGATGTTTGGTACAGGTGCAGAATAGGATGCATTGATATTAATGAGCAGATTTGTCAATGGTTTGATATCAGAATGTGAAAATAACATTCCTAGAGGCAAGACTTGTTTGAAGGTGGCATACGCTTTTGAAATGTTAAATAGTCTTTGATCTTCGGATGTTTTTGGTGCTCCGAGACACGAGCTTTCAATGCCAGACCTGTGGATTGTTGATTTTATTAAGTGTATGCGCCTGAAGGCAGAATGCACTGCTGTGTGTGGTTACTGGGAAAACTTTGTGTAGGCCATTACTAATGGTAAGACGATATGTGACGGCTGGTGGGCCGTTATATCCATAGAATGGTAAAGTGGGAAGGGACCTCCAGGGTCATCATAGAATGGTAGAGAGAGAAGGGACCTCCCGGGTCACTATAGAATCATAGAATGGTAGAGTGGAAAGGGACCTACATGGTCACCATAGAATGGTAGAGTGGAAAGGGACCTACATGGTCACCACAGAATGGTAGAGTGGGAAGGGACCTCCAGGGTCATCATAGAATGGTAGAGAGGGAAGGGACCTTAAGGGTCACTATAGAATCATAGAATGGTAGAGTGGAAAGGGAACTACATGGTCACCATAGAATTGTAGAGTGGAAAGGGACCTACATGGTCACCATAGAATTGTAGAGTGGAAAGGGACCTATATGGTCACCATAGAATGGTAGAGTGGAAAGGGACCTAAATGGTCACCACAGAATGGTAGAGTTGGAAGGGACCTCCAGGGTCACCATAGAATGGTAGCTCCAGGGTCACCATAGAATGGTAGAGTGGGAAGAGACCTCCAGGGTCACCAGAATCACAGAATGATAGAGTGGGAAGGGAACCCCAGGGTCACCATAGAATGGTAGAGTGGGAAGGGACCTCCAAGGTCATCATAGAATGGTAGAGTGGGAAGGGACCTCCAGGGTCACCATAGAATGGTAGCGTGGGAAGGGAACTCCAGGGTCACCACAGAATGGTAGAGTGGGAAGGGACCTCCAGGGTCACCATAGAATGGTAGAGTGGGAAGGGACCTCCAGTGTCACCACAGAATGGTAGAGTGGGAAGGCACCTCCAGGGTCATGGTGTCCAACCCCCTTCTCAATGTAGGATTCACTAAACCATCTCAGACAGATATCTGTCCAGCCTCTGTCTGGGGTGCTTTCACACTGTGTTTAGAGACCCATTCAGTGGCCCTGCCGGGACTTACGTCTGAACCACCCGCAAGACAGGATTCGGATGTATGAGCCTGTGGGCCCATAGAATGGTGCCAACAGTGAACGTGCGCTCTGCCGTGCATCATTTTGGGGAGTATACGTCTACTGGAGGTGGACACTCAGACATTGTGTACATCCAATCCCTGAATAAAGGAACATTTATGGTGAGGTGTGTGGAGGCACACGTCACTAATGAGATGCGCCCACGTCATTAAGTGGTGTGATCCTCTTAAAGAATGTGGTGCCTCTTATCCTTAAACACCTTTCATTCAGACTGATGTAGAAAATGCCAGTATTAGTGAATCGAGGCCATAGTAGTTCCGGCTTTTCAAACTACATTTTCTCAGACTGCTCCAATACACAAATAGCTGCATTAGCGCATCAATGTCTGATTCCTGCCACCTTTGGTTCAGGTAGCTCTAATCTGCTGCAGGTTCCCTGTATTGCTACTTATCTACAGATGCCAAGCTGCAGCAGGATATGAAATATTTTTTCTATGAAGTGTTATTTCAGCTTTGTGTAGTGGTAGAAGCGTACATATGTGCCACTTTGGGTGCAAACTGAAGCTAACATGGTCAGTCTGGTAGATTTTCTCTCAAGAATCATTGAGCATTAATCTGAGCAATTGAATGAAGAAAAAACTAGGTCACATAATCATTGCAGATTCATGTCCTGAGCGTGATAGGAGCACAAGAGAAGAGTCTGCCAGGATTACTGCTCCAATGCCACATCCTGTAGGTGCACACGCTCAGTGTTTGCAGTGGACACCGGAGCGCTGCGGAAAATACACATTTTTGATGCTTATCATTTTTTTATTCATTTGAATGACTGAAAATGTTGCAAAAATGCTGACAAAAATGATGTTATAAAAACTGCATCAAATCTGCAAGGAAAAAATAAGCAACATGTGCATGAGATTTCAGATATCACAATTACTTTGCTGGTACTGTCAAACCCTGCGTTTTTTTTCCAGCATCACAAAAGGAATGTGTGAACAAGCCCTAACATAGTATTGTGTAACCAAAGGAAATGTATCACTAAATTTGTGCAAAGCATGGATTATACCAGTGGTGGCGCACCTGGGGCACGCAGAGCCCTCTCTGTGGGTACACACGCTGGCCCGCCGCAGCACACTCAGCTCCTTCCCACAGTCAAATGTATTTAGACGCAAACACTTCTGAACAGTGCTGGGCCGGGAATGGGGCAGAGGAGCTTCTGTCAGCGTCGGGTCCGAAGTGCAGCACTGATGATGTCAGCACGCTACTGACTTAATCACACTGCTGCCTGCGCCGGGGCCGCAGAGACAGCGTGGGCACTGGTAAGAGCTCCAGGGGTGCCGAACAAGAAATGTATCATTGGGAAAAGGGACACAGTTTTAACAGAGGCAGTGAGTGGGGATGGGGGGGCTGCCTTATTCAGAGGGACAATGCGGATGTGTGTGTATATATTTTGCAAAGGGGCAGTGTATATATATTTTGGAGAGGGGCAGTGTGTGTATAAATATTTTGCAGAGGGACAGTGTGTGTATATATATTTTGCAGAGAGACAGTGTGTGTATATATATTTTGCAGAGGGACAGTGTGTGTATAAATATTTTGCAGAGGGACAGTGTGTGTATATATTTTGCAGAGGGACAGTGTGTGTATAAATATTTTGCAGAGGGGCAGTGTGTGTATAAATATTTTGCAGAGGGACAGTGTGTGTATATATATTTTGGAGAGGGACAGTGCGTGTATAAATATTTTGCAGAGGGACAGTGTGTGTATATATTTTGCAGAGGGACAGTGTGTGTATAAATATTTTGCAGAGGGACAGTGTGTGTGTATATATTTTGCAGAGAGACAGTGTGTGTATATACACTCACCGGCCACTTTATTAGGTACACCATGCTAGTAACGGGTTGGACCCCCTTTTGCCTTCAGAACTGCCTCAATTCTTCGTGGCATAGATTCAACAAGGTGCTGGAAGCATTCCTCAGAGATTTTGGTCCATATTGACATGATGGCATCACACAGTTGCCGCAGATTTGTCGGCTGCACATCCCAAAGATGCTCCATACAAGGCAGGATGGATCCATGCTTTCATGTTGTTTACGCCAAATTCTGACCCTACCATCCGAATGTCGCAGCAGAAATCGAGACTCATCAGACCAAGCAACGTTTTTCCAATCTTCTACTGTCCAATTTCGATGAGCTTGTGCAAATTGTAGCCTCAGTTTCCTGTTCTTAGCTGAAAGGAGTGGTACCCGGTGTGGTCTTCTGCTGCTGTAGCCCATCTGCCTCAAAGTTCGACGCACTGTGCGTTCAGAGATGCTCTTAGGCCTACCTTGGTTGTAACGGGTGGCGATTTGAGTCACTGTTGCCTTTCTATCAGCTCGAACCAGTCTGCCCATTCTCCTCTGACCTCTGGCATCAACAAGGCATTTCCGCCCACAGAACTGCCGCTCACTGGATTTTTTTTCTTTTTCGGGCCATTCTCTGTAAACCCTAGAGATGGTTGTGCGTGAAAATCCCAGTAGATCAGCAGTTTCTGAAATACTCAGACCAGCCCTTCTGGCACCAACAACCATGCCACGTTCAAAGGCACTCAAATCACCTTTCTTCCCCATACTGATGCTCGGTTTGAACTGCAGGAGATTGTCTTGACCATGTCTACATGCCTAAATGCACTGAGTTGCCGCCATGTGATTGGCTGATTAGAAATTAAGTGTTAACAAGAAGTTGGACAGGTGTACCTAATAAAGTGGCCAGTGAGTGTATATTTTGGAGAGGGACAGTGTGTGTATATATATTTTGCAGAGGGGCAGTGTGTGTATATATTTTGCAGAGGGACAGTGTGTGTATATATTTTGCAGAGGGGCAGTGTGTGTATAAATATTTTGCAGAGGGACAGTGTGAGTATATATATTTTGCAGAGGGGTAGCGTGTGTATATATATTTTGCAGAGGGACAGTGTGTGTATATATATTTTGCAGAGGGACAGCGTGTATGTGTGTATATATATTTTGCAGAGGGGCAGCGTGTGTATATATTTTGGAGAGGGGCAGAGTGTGTATATATATATTTTGCAGAGGGACAGTGTGAGTATATATATTTTGCAGAGGGGTAGCGTGTGTATATATATTCTGCAGAGGGACAGTGTGAGTATATATATTTTGCAGAGGGGTAGCGTGTGTATATATATTTTGCAGAGGGACAGTGTGTGTATATATATTTTGCAGAGGGACAGTGTGTGTATATATATTTTGCAGAGGGACAGCGTGTATGTGTGTATATATATTTTGCAGAGGGGCAGCGTGTGTATATATTTTGGAGAGGGGCAGAGTGTGTATATATATATTTTGCAGAGGGACAGTGTGAGTATATATATTTTGCAGAGGGGTAGCGTGTGTATATATATTTTGCAGAGGGACAGCGTGTATGTGTGTATATATATTTTGCAGAGGGGCAGCGTGTGTATATATTTTGGAGAGGGGCAGAGTGTGTATATATATATTTTGCAGAGGGACAGTGTGAGTATATATATTTTGCAGAGGGACAGTGTGTGTATATATATTCTGCAGAGGGACAGTGTGTGTGTATATATTTTGCAGAGGGGCAGTGTGTGTGTTGTGACAAAGTCACTGGAACACAGATACCCTGTCCAGAGTCCCCTGCTTAGCAAGTGAAGGTGCCAAAACCCCAGTTTTGAGCAGAGGGGGGGGGGGGGGGGGGAGGGGGGGAGAATATGTGACAAGGTCACTGGTGATGTAACAGAGAGGAGATATGTGTGTCTGCGCTTAATGGTGCCAGTGATATGAGACCAGAGTATTTTCCTCCAGCACGATATTTGTTGTGAGGTTTAAGTTAAAGTTTCATAATGGGCTGGTTTCATGTGGACCTTCATAGAGCAGGAGGGAGGAGGTCCACTTTATCTCCACCTGCAGTGTTGCCAGGACCCGTGTGATGTCATGATCATGTGGCCAGTCACATGATGGAAAGAGTCACATGGTCTGGGGTCAGCTACACTGGAGTGAGGTTCTCCAGTGGTTTGGTGTCCTGAAGAGTCTGAACCTGTATTGCTCCAGAGCGGGGCGCCACCCACATACGTAGGGACTGTGTTGCAGTGTTTTTGTTTTTTTTTCTGTCTTAGCCGGTAAGGCTGCATTTATTTTCATTTCTTGTTGATTTATGCCGCAATACAATAAACCAACTGAAGATTTAAAGAGAGGGTGTTCCTATTTTCTACCTCTGTATACCGCCATCTGAGTTGGACTACCACAGTGTGTCTGTGTATATACAGGTGCTTCTCACAAAATTAGAATATCATCAAAAAGTTACTCGAGTATAAGCCGACCCGAGTATAAGCCGAGACTCCTAATCCTAATTTTGCCACAAAAAAATGGGAAAACTTAATGACTTGAGTATAAGCCTAGGGTGGAAAATGCAGCAGCTAGCGGTAAATGTCAAAAATAAAAATAAATACCAATAAAAGTAAAATTAATTGAGACATCAGTAGGTTAAGTGTTTTTGAATATCCATATTGAATCAGGAGCCCCATATAATGCTCCATACAGTTCATGATGGGCCCCATATAATGCTCCATACAGTTTGATGGGCCCCATAAGATGCTCCATATTAAAATATGCCCCATATAATGCTGCACAAATGTTGATTATGACCCCATAAGATGCTCCAGACACATTTGCCCCATATAATGCTGCACAAATGCTGATTATGGCCCCATAAGATGCTCCATAGAGATATTTGACCCCCATATAATGCTACACATGGCCCCATAAGATGCTTCATAGAAATATTTGCCCTATATAATGCTGGACATGGCCCCATAAGATGCTCCATAGAAATATTTGCCCCATATAACGCCGCACATGGCCCCATAAGATGCTCCATTGAGATATTTGCCCCATATGCTGTTGCTGCGATTAAAAAAAAAAAATAAAAATCACATACTCGCCTCTCAGGCCTCCGGCACTAGCTATATTCACCTGTCTTACGTTCCACCGCCGAGCGCCGCTGTGTCTTCCCCGTCCTCTGCACTGACTGTTCAGGCAGAGGGCGGCGCGCACACTAATCTCGTCATCGTGCCCTCTGACCTGAGTGTCACTGCAGAGGACGCGGAAGACGGAGCGGCGCCGACGGTGGAACGTGGGACAGGTAAATATGCCCCCGTTATACTCACCTGCTTCCTGGCGCATCCCTGCTTCTCCAGGCGCTGACAGCTTCTTCCTGTATTGAGCGGTCACATGGTACCGCTCATTACAGTAATGAATATGCGGCTCCAACCCATATTCATTACTGTAATGAGCGGTACCATGTGACCGCTCAATACAGGAAGAAGCTGTCAGCGCCCGGAGAAGCAGGGACGGCAGGGACCGGGCCAGGAGCAGGTGAGTATGCTTAGACAGCTGCCGCTTCCCCTCCCCTGCCGACCCCTGGGAATGACTCGAGTATAAGCCGTGAGGGGCAATACTCGGTGTATATATTTTACAGAGGGTCAGAGTGCGTGTATATTTTACAGAGGGTCAGAGTGCGTGTATATTTTACAGAGGGTCAGAGTGCGTGTATATTTTACAGAGGGTCAGAGTGCGTGTATATTTTACAGAGGGTCAGAGTGTGTGTATATTTTACAGAGGGTCAGAGTGTGTGTATATTTTACAGAGGGTCAGAGTGTGTGTATATTTTACAGAGGTCAGAGTGTGTGTATATTTTACAGAGGGTCAGAGTGTGTGTGTGTATATTTTACAGAGGGTCAGAGTGTGTGTATATTTTACAGAGGTCAGAGTGTGTGTATATTTTACAGAGGGTCAGAGTGTGTGTGTATGTTACAAAGGGTCAGAGTGTGTGTATATTTTACAGAGGTCAGAGTGTGTGTATATTTTACAGAGGGTCAGAGTGTGTGTGTATATATTACAGAGGTCAGAGTGTGTGTATATTTTACAGAGGGTCAGAGTGTGTGTGTATATATTACAGAGGTCAGAGTGTGTGTATATTTTACAGAGGGTCAGAGTGTGTGTATATGTTACAAAGGTTCAGAGTGTGTGTACAGTATATTTTACAGAGGTCAGAGTGTGTGTATATGTTACAAAGGGTCAGAGTGTGTGTATATTTTACTGAGGCTCAGAGTGTGTGTATATTTTACTGAGGGTCAGCGTATGTGTTTGTGTAAGGGAGAGTATTTTGCAATTGTGATAAATACGTGGGTCTTGGGTTGCCGTTTGGGCACTCAGTGTCTAAGAGGTTCGCCACCACTGGTTTATACCATAGATTACTTGTCAGCTCCTACATGTCACATACGTGAGCCAGATTACAACATAACCACAGGAAAGAACATCTTTACCATCAGACCACTATTACTTAGAGGACTTTGCCAGGTATGCTCTCATAGCAGTAGAGCTATGTAGCCAATGTCTGTTCCAAATGTGCTACAAGTCCCCTTCTGTCCATGGGGGTCCCTGTGTGGGGTGATGGATGGCTCCAATTGCTGCTCTTCCTCCCCCCAAACAGCTGTTTGCAACAAATGGCAAAAACATTTGTGCCATCATCACAACCAAACAAGGTGCCCATTGTAATCAGAAGACACACTGTAGGAGTAGCCCCCTCCCCTATATTGGCCGAACAGACCTATAAAAGGAATAACAACGGGAGCTGTACAAGCACAACCCTATCCTTAGGGACTGGCTTATTAAGAGAGGCTCACAAGTACTGTGTGCACTGACAGGTGGCCGGGTCCTGCGATAATCACCAGATCCATCATAAGCCTCATCATTCTAACAAAACAAGGACTATCACAAATTGTCATCCTCATGTCTCTTAGGATTATATGCAGCGAACGTTCAGACAATATGTTTCCGATCTCGTCCCTTTAAGTGGTGCAGCCATCTATATATACGGTAGTAATTACTGTGACCTGAAATCCTGAGAGGAAGATTAATGGTGCTAATTACACATAATGCCTCATATTCCTGACCTCCATTAATACAAATATCATTACAGTGAATAACCCTCTTACCCTGCCAGGGAAAGTCTGCAGCCGTAGAATGCCGTCCTCCCATGCAAGTCTGCAAGCATTGATGGATGGACAGGGTGACCTTGACTTTATCTGCAGGAAATTCACCATTACATAAAAAAAAAATCCTCCTACTTTATTTATAGATGTTTAATATGATTAACCTACATATTGGATATTTTATCCCTCTAAAACCCGACTAAAGCTCAGAGCTCCAGTCCTGCTGGTCAGGTGAATAATATTCCTGCCTCATAGGATAGAATCCTTTATTTATTGGGCTCAGATCTAGAGAATTTTCATTTTCTTCAAACAAAATCAGGTCTCATCCTGGTATAAATCAGCACCCGCCAATCCTGTTGCCTATAAGTGCAGCATAAGCCATTAAAGAGTAATGATGATTTTGTGTAGGCGGTGAATAAATGTGTCAGTTAATGTGCCATTATTGGGGTTTCTGCCATGGTGATTCCTTCTCCCCCTTTGATTCTAATCATTCAGCCTATATTTTCCATTATGTCTAATCTTCTGCAGAGGGAGTGCCGTCTTATCATACAGCACTTGCTCTGACTTGAGTCTGACTTCCATACCAGGAAAGATCTTTGAACAAATTATTAAACAACATGTATGTAAGTACCTGGATAAGAAAGAAGTGATTAACCAGAGTCAGCATGGGTTTGTAACTACGGTAATAAGTCCTGTCAGACTAACTTAATTTCCTTCTATGACAAAATCACTGACTGGGTGGATCACGGAAAGGCTGTAGATATAGTATATCTTGACTTCAGCAAAGATTTGACAAAGTATCTCACACCACCCTTATTGAAAAAATGACTAAGTATGGAATGGACAAGGCAACTGTTAGGTGGATTCATAACTGGCTTAGTGATCGGACCCAAAGAGTGATCGTAATTGGCTGCACATCCAGTTGGAAGAATGTCTCAAGTGGGGTACCACAGGGTTCTGTCCTGAGCCCTGTGCTGTTCAACATCTTTATCAATGATTTAGATGAAGGGTACACTGATTAAATTTGCTGATGACACAAAGCTAGGAGGGATAGCTAATACTAGAGAATAGAGCAGAGGTGTCAAACTGCATTCCTCGAGGGCCGCCAACAGGTCATGTTTTCAGGATTTCCTTGTATTGCACAGGTGGTAATTTAATCACCTGCACAGAATGATTCCAGCACCTTGTGGAATGCTAAGGAAATCCTGAAAACATGACCTGTTGGCGGCCCTCGAGGAATGCAGTTTGACACCTCTGGAGTAGAGAGAGAGGATTCAAAAAGATCTAAATAAACTGGAGCAGTGGGCAGCAACTAACAGAATGGTTTTTAACAAGGAAACTAACAGAATGGTTTTTAACAAGGAAAAATGTAAAGTACTACATCTGGGCAATACAAATGAAAAAAGTATATACAGAATGGGAGGAATAGGGCTAAGCAACAGCACGTGTGAAAAAGACTTGGGTATACTAATAGATCATAAACTGAACATGAGTCACCAGTGTGATGCAGCAGCAAAAAAGGCAAATGCAATTCTGGGATGTATTAACAGAAACATACAGTCTAGATCACGCAAAGTCATCATTGTCCTCTACTCCTATTTGGTCAGACCTCACCTGGAATACTGTGTCCAGTTTTGGGCACCACATTTTAAAAAAAGACATCAACAAACTGGAGCAAGTTCAGAGAAGAGGGACCACAATGGTGACTGGTCTGCAAACCATGTCCTATGAGGAACGGTTGCAGGATTTGGGAATGTTTAGCTTGCAAAAAAGAAGATTGAGAGGAGACTTAATAGCGGTCTACAAATATATCGAGGGCTGTCACATTGCAGAAGGATCATCTTTAATCTCATTTGCACAAGGAAAGACTAGAAGCAATGGGATGAAACTGAACGGGAGGAGACAAATTAGATATTAGAAAAAACTTTTTGACAGCTAGGGTGATCAATAAGTGGAACAGGCTGCCACGAGAGGTGATGAGTTCTCCTTCAATGGAAGTCTCCAAACAGAGCCTGGACAGACATGTCTGGGATGATTTAGTAAATCCTGCTTTGAGCAGGGGGTTGGACCAGATGACCCAGGAGGTCTCTTCCAACTCTGTAATTCTATGATTCTATGATTCCAAGTCTCCAAGCGAATAGATCCATGACATAGAACTGCTGTCCCCGGAATCACAATACAGTCTTATTGTATTGTACGTGATGCAGCTTCAGCATGACTCCCCTGCCTCCTGTTTGTGACACATTACTCCCTGTCATCTAATACAAACAATAGTCGCAGCCCCAATCAGGGAAGGTACTGGGCAGACGCGTTTCAGGCAGTCAGGTCTTTAAACGTTGCAATGATTAAAGACCTGGCGGTCAGAAATGCATCTGCCCAGTCATTGGGGCTGTGACTATTATGCTGCTGTTCAATTCTCTTTTTTTAAAACCATTTCAATTTTCTAGATTTTATATGGTACTTCCAGAGCTGGATTCAAACTTTTATACTATACATTGTAGATAGGATCCTACAATAACAAACTTCGCTATCGCGGACAAAATCCTGCAAATTTAAAGGGAGTCTGTAACCAGGCTTTTGACACTTTATGTGGGAGCAGCATAGTGTAGTGTCATGATCTCTGCAGGCAGAGATCATAGCAAGCCTATAGAGGGACAAGCTCTCGGAAGATGGAACTATACTGACCATGAACTAAGCCTGCCGCGCAACTAGAAATAGCCAGGTAGCATTTCCTATTTATCGCTAGATGCCCAGCTCTGGCCTAAGACCTAAATAGCTAGCAGAGGGAAATATAAGACCTGGCTCACCTCTAGAGAAATATTCCAAAGAAGACAGTAGCCCCCCACATATAATGACGGTGAGTTCAGATGAAACTACAAACGCAGCAGGAAAATAGTCTTAGCAAATTTGAGGTCCGCTTACTAGATAGCAGAAGACAGATAGTATACTTTCATGGTCAGCAGAAAAACACTAACAAAACACCATCCAGAGATTACCTTAAACTCTGGCATTAACTCATAACGCCAGAGTAGCAATCCCTGATCAACGAGAGCTTTCCAGACACAGTAACAAAACTTCAGCTGTGAACTGGAACAAATAGGCAAAACAAAACATGGACAAAAGTCCAACTTATCTAGTAGTTGTCAGAAGCAGGAACAAGCACTGAGAGGCATCAGATAACATTGTTGACCGGCAAGAAACCACCAGAGAAATGAGCTTAAATAGCGACACCCACTACTGATGGAACCAGGTGAAACAGGAAAGAGGATGACAAGTCCAATTCCACAAGCGGCCACCGGGGGAGCCCAGAATCCAAATTCACAACAGTACCCCCCCCTCAAGGAGGGGGCACCGAACCCTCACCAGATCCACCAGGGCGACCAGGATGAGCCCTATGGAAGGCACGAACAAGATCAGAAGCATGAACATCAGATGCATTGACCCAAGAATTATCCTCCTGGCCGTAACCCTTCCAGTTGACCAGATACTGGAGTTTCCGTCTGGAAACACGAGAGTCCAAAATTTTCTCCACAACGTACTCCAACTCACCCTCAACCAACACCGGAGCAGGAGGCTCAACTGAAGGTACAACAGGTACCTCATACCTGCGCAATAACGACCGATGAAAAACGTTATGAATGGAAAAGGACGCAGGGAGGTCCAAACGGAAAGAAACAGGATTAAGAATCTCCAATATTCTATAAGGGCCGATGAACCGAGGTTTAAACTTAGGAGAAGAGACCCTCATAGGGACAAAACGAGAAGACAACCACACCAAATCTCCAACACAAAGCCGAGAACCAACACGACGATGACGGTTGGCAAAACGCTGAGTCTTCTCCTGGGACAACTTCAAATTGTCCATAACCTGCCCCCAGATGTGATGCAATCTCTCCACCACCGCATCCACTCCAGGACAATCCGAGGATTCCACCTGACCGGAGGAAAATCGAGGGTGAAACCCCGAATTACAGAAAAACGGGGACACCAAGGTGGAAGAACTGGCCCGATTATTGAGGGCGAACTCTGCCAATGGCAAAAAAGCAACCCAATCATCCTGGTCAGCAGAGACAAAACACCTCAGATATGTCTCAAGGGTCTGATTAGTCCGCTCGGTCTGGCCATTAGTCTGAGGGTGAAAAGCAGATGAAAAAGACAAATCTATGCCCATCCTAGCACAGAATGCCCGCCAAAATCTAGACACAAATTGGGTACCTCTGTCAGAAACAATATTCTCAGGAATACCGTGCAATCGGACAACATTCTGAAAAAACAGAGGAACCAACTCAGAAGAAGAAGGCAACTTGGGCAGAGGAACCAAATGGACCATTTTAGAGAAACGGTCACAGACCACCCAGATGACAGACATCTTCTGGGAAACAGGCAGATCTGAAATAAAATCCATCGAGATGTGTGTCCAAGGCCTCTTAGGAATAGGCAAGGGCAACAGCAGTCCGCTAGCCCGAGAACTACAAGACTTGGCCCGAGCACAAACGTCACATGACTGCACAAAGACTCGCACATCTCGTGACAGGGAAGGCCACCAGAAGGATCTTGCCACCAAATCCCTGGTACCAAAAATTCCGGGATGACCTGCCAATGCAGAAGAATGTACCTCAGAGATGACTCTGCTGGTCCAATCATCCGGAACAAACAGTCTATCAGGCGGACAACGATCCGGTCTATCCGCCTGAAACTCTTGCAAGGACCGCCGCAGATCAGGAGAAACGGCCGACAAAATTACTCCCTCCCTAAGGATACCTGTGGGTTCAGAATTACCAGGAGAGTCCGGGTCAAAACTCCTAGAAAGGGCATCTGCCTTAACATTCTTAGAACCCGGTAGGTATGACACCACAAAATTAAAGCGAGAAAAAAATAAAGACCAGCGCGCCTGTCTAGGATTCAGGCGTCTGGCAGTCTCAAGATAAATCAAATTTTTGTGGTCAGTCAATACCACCACCTGATGCCTAGCCCCCTCGAGCCAATGGCGCCACTCCTCAAACGCCCACTTCATGGCCAAAAGCTCCCGATTCCCAACATCATAATTCCGCTCTGCGGGCGAAAATTTGCGAGAAAAGAAGGCACAAGGCCTAATGACGGAGCAGTCGGAACCTTTCTGCGACAACACTGCCCCAGCTCCGATCTCCGAAGCGTCAACCTCAACCTGAAAAGGCAGATTCACATCAGGCTGACGCAACACAGGGGCAGAGGCAAAACGGCGCTTAAGCTCCTGAAAGGCCTCTACAGCATGAGGGGACCAATTAGCAACATCAGCGCCTTGTCTGGTCAAATCAGTCAGTGGTTTAACGACATCCGAAAAACCAGCAATAAATCGGCGGTAAAAGTTGGCAAAGCCCAAAAATCTCTGAAGACCCTTAAGAGAGGAGGGCTGAGTCCAGTCACAAATAGCTTGCACCTTGACGGGATCCATCTCAATGGAAGAGGGAGAAAAAATATACCCCAAAAAGGAAATTTTCTGGACCCCAAAAACGCACTTAGACCCCTTCACACATAAAGAATTAGACCGCAAAACCTGAAAAACTCTCCTGACCTGCTGGACATGAGAGTCCCAGTCATCAGAAAAAATCAGAATATCATCCAGATATATTATCATAAATTTATCCAGAAAATCGCGGAAAATATCATGCATAAAAGACTGGAAAACTGAAGGGGCATTAGAAAGACCAAAAGGCATGACCAAATACTCAAAGTGGCCCTCGGGCGTATTAAATGCGGTCTTCCACTCATCCCCCTGCCTGATCCGCACCAAATTATACGCCCCACGAAGATCAATTTTAGAGAACCACTTAGCACCCTCTATACGAGCAAACAAATCAGTAAGCAATGGCAATGGGTATTGATACTTAACAGTGATCTTATTCAGAAGCCGATAATCAATACATGGTCTCAAAGAGCCGTCTTTTTTTGAGACAAAGAAAAACCCAGCTCCCAAGGGAGAAGAAGATGGACGAATATGTCCCTTTTCCAAAGACTCCTTTATATATTCCCGCATAGCAGCATGTTCCGGCACAGACAAATTAAACAAACGACCCTTTGGATATTTACAACCCGGTATCAAATCTATGGCACAATCGCACTCACGGTGCGGAGGTAACGACCCAAGCTTGGGTTCGTCAAAGACGTCTTGATAATCAGAGAGGAACTCAGGGACTTCAGAGGGAATGGACGACGAAATAGAAACCAAAGGTACGTCCCCATGAATACCCTTACATCCCCAGCTCAACACAGACATTGCTCTCCAGTCCAAGACTGGGTTGTGAGACTGCAACCATGGCAATCCCAGTACCAAATCGTCATGTAAATTATACAGCACCAGGAAACGAATAATCTCCTGGTGATCCGGATTGATACGCATGGTTACTTGTGTCCAGTATTGTGGTTTATTATTAGCCAATGGGGTGGAGTCAATCCCCTTCAGAGGAATAAGAGTCTCCAAAGGCTCTAAATCAAAACCACAACGATTGGCAAAGGACCAATCCATAAGACTCAGAGCGGCGCCAGAGTCAACATAGGCGTCCGTGGCAATGGATGACAAAGAGCAAATCAGGGTTACAGACAAAATAAACTTAGACTGAATGGTGCCAATGGAAACAGACTTATCAAGCTTCTTTGTACGCCTAGAGCATGCTGATATAACATGAGTAGAATCCCCACAATAGAAACACAATCCATTCTTCCGTCTAAAATTCTGTCGCTCGCTCCTGGACAGAATTCTATCACACTGCATACTTTCTGGCGTCTTTTCCATAGACACCGCCAGATGGTGCACCGGTTTGCGCTCCCGCAGACGCCTATCAATCTGAATAGCCATTGTCATGGACTCATTCAGACCTGCAGGCAAAGGGAACCCCACCATAACATCCTTAACGGCATCAGAGAGACCTTCTCTGAAAGTTGCCGCCAAAGCGCACTCATTCCACTGAGTAAGCACAGACCATTTACGGAATTTTTGGCAGAAAACTTCAGCTTCGTCTTGCCCCTGAGATAGTGCCATCAAAGTTTTTTCTGCCTGAAGTTCCAAATGAGGTTCCTCATAAAGCAAGCCCAAGGCCAGAAAAAACGCATCCACATCGCGTAACGCAGGATCCCCTGCTGGCAATGAGAAGGCCCAATCTTGAGGGTCACCCCTGAGCAAGGAAATCACAATCCTAACCTGCTGAGCAGGGTCTCCAGCTGAACGAGACTTCAGGGACAAATAAAGCTTACAATTATTTCGGAAATTCTGGAAGCTAGCTCTATTCCCTGTGAAGAACTCCGGCAAAGGAATTCTCGGCTCAGATACCGGAGCATGTACCACAAAATCTTGTAAATTTTGTACTTTCGTGATGAGATTATTCAAACCCGCAGTTACACTCTGGAGATCCATTATTGTCAGGTGCACACAGAGCATACAGAGATTAGGAGGAGAGAGAGAAAAAAGACTGCAGCAAGGCAGACTGGAGAAAAAAAAAAAAAAAAATTCCAGCAGACTTCTTATAACTCTCCTTTCTCAACCTGGGTCTTTAACACTTTATGGGCCGGTCAAACTGTCATGATCTCTGCAGGCAGAGATCATAGCAAGCCTATAGAGGGACAAGCTCTCGGAAGATGGAACTATACTGACCATGAACTAAGCCTGCCGCGCAACTAGAAATAGCCAGGTAGCATTTCCTATTTATCGCTAGATGCCCAGCTCTGGCCTAAGACCTAAATAGCTAGCAGAGGGAAATATAAGACCTGGCTCACCTCTAGAGAAATATTCCAAAGAAGACAGTAGCCCCCCACATATAATGACGGTGAGTTCAGATGAAACTACAAACGCAGCAGGAAAATAGTCTTAGCAAATTTGAGGTCCGCTTACTAGATAGCAGAAGACAGATAGTATACTTTCATGGTCAGCAGAAAAACACTAACAAAACACCATCCAGAGATTACCTTAAACTCTGGCATTAACTCATAACGCCAGAGTAGCAATCCCTGATCAACGAGAGCTTTCCAGACACAGTAACAAAACTTCAGCTGTGAACTGGAACAAATAGGCAAAACAAAACATGGACAAAAGTCCAACTTATCTAGTAGTTGTCAGAAGCAGGAACAAGCACTGAGAGGCATCAGATAACATTGTTGACCGGCAAGAAACCACCAGAGAAATGAGCTTAAATAGCGACACCCACTACTGATGGAACCAGGTGAAACAGGAAAGAGGATGACAAGTCCAATTCCACAAGCGGCCACCGGGGGAGCCCAGAATCCAAATTCACAACAGTGTAGAGACAGAGACCCAATTCCAGATATGTGTCACTTACTGGGCTACTTGCTGTAGTCTTGATAAAATCACTGCTGCATCAGCAGGAGATCACTAGAGGACTAGTACACCTGCTGCCAGGTAGTCCTCCATATTCATCAACTCAGTATAACCCCATCTCCAGCACTGATTAGTAGCTTTCTGTGCATAGGCAGAAAGTTGTCAATCACTGGTGTGGGCAGGGGATACAGAGTGATTTTATCAAAACGTCAGCAAGCAGCCCAAGAAGTAATACATCTCTGGAATCAGGGTCTCTGCCCCTTTATCATGCTGCTCTCAGATGAGGTTGAAAAAACCTGGTAACAGATTCCCTTTAAAGGCACTGGGAAAGGTCAGAGAGGCCCGGCGCCTGCGCACTGCAGTACTTTGCTCTGCCCTCAACAGGACAGACAAAGTACGCCAGGGCCGCGTCAAGAAGACAAGAAGAGGATGACATCGTAAGAAGATGGGAGGCACCGGACTGGACCGTGACGCCCATCGGACCGTGACCACCCAGGTGAGTTTAACCTAACCTCTTTTTCTTATCTTTCAGGTTACATCGGGGCTTATCTACAACATTCCAGAATGCTGTTGATAAGCTCCTGATGCCGGTGGCCTTAGTTTATAGGCCAATTTTGGGGTGACAGATTCCCTTTAAAACGTCAGACTGGATCTAGCACTAATTATAAACAGCCTTGGACAGATAGAATGAGTGCTGGGCCAAATATGGAGGCATATCACAGGAGCATTAGTCATTCAGGGTAAATGTGCACATAGCAGAAACAGTGCAGAATTTCTACTTGGATTTGCAAGCAGAAACTCTGAGCAGATTACAGTGCCTCGTAATCTCGTCGACATCGGGTGTCATTTTTCAAAATGAATATTTAACAGATTTAGTTTTAAAAATGACACAATCTGGAATTCTATTCTGAACTTCTACTAAGGATTTTACCACTTTTAATGAAGGGGGAGATCCATAATGAAATCCCCTCCAAATGTGGATTCGCCGCAGATTTGCAGCCAATTCCTCAAGTATATTTTTGGCAGATTTTTCTGCTACACAAGCAGCTACCCTAAGGATCAGTACGGAGATTCTGGATAATACATGTGGATTTTTAGCAAATTTTGCTGTGGATTTTTGAGCAGATTTCACCCTGAAAATCTATGGTTTCTTCACAATGTAAAGTGATGCATGCTCATACTTCACACTCACCTACGCAGTGGCTAGGTGCCAAGTTATTGGTGAGATAATCCTGTAGAAAGTTGGCTTACAACACCTGCACAAGCACTGTAATCACTGACATTAACGGTACCTTAAAGGGAACCTGTCACCATGAAAATGCCGACCAATCTGCAGGCATAATGTTATAGAGCAGGGGGAGCGGAGCAGATGAATACCATGTACAGATTTGTGAGAAAACATTCAGTATAATCTGTATTGACACCATTTATACCTCTGCTCTTTCCGGGAATTTCAGTCCAGTGGGCGGTCCAATCAGTGACTGACAGCTACCTCTGTGCACAGCTATGCAAGCAAGCTGTCAGTCACTGATAGGACCGCCCACTGGACCGAAAAATCCCAGAAAAAGCAGGTAAATGATGAAAACACAGATTATACTGAATTACTTCTCAGAAAACTATATATCAATCTGCTCAGCTCCCCCTGCTCTATAACATGGTGCCTGCAGATTGGTCGGCATTTTCATGGTGACAGGTTCCCTTTCAGCATCTGTTCCTGTGGAGGAGACCACCATAATTCAGCTGAGCGGACTAATAAAAACATTACACCGCAGAATGACAGAGCGACATCTACGTCCATAACTTTTATTCTATGGGATGTCGTCTATTGCCTTTACTGGAACATGCAAGTATCAGCCATGACACAGTCACTCCACCACCATAGACTTTGCCTGTGCTGTTAATAGTAATGGTTCGGACTGAGAATAGGATGTACTTTTTTTCATGTATATCTGATATATGGAAACCAGCTCTGGTTAAAAAAAAAAATGATGATCAAACAATCCAGGATGAAAAAAAAAAAAAAAAGGAATCAGGAATCATGGAAAGCCCAATTGTAGTGTGAAGTTCTCCTTTAAGCCATTTCTAATGCTGCTTTCTCTGACACAACAGTTTGCTTTGAGCAGAAGTACCGGCCAGGCCTCCAAGGGTGTACGGAGGAGGCTGCTGGTGACAGGGACTATAAATAGAGCAGAAAATGGCTAACCAGTCACCCGGCATTAATTATAAGAAGGCATGATGCATTGGTAGAGGTGTACATTAACCGCTACAATGCTGCACACATGGGTGCTACCACGAAGACATAACCTCTAATTATAAAATGAGGAGGTATTGAGGATGAATGGTATTTATTAGGTGTGTGGTGCTGATCCAGCTGTAAATAGGTAAGGCAGCATAAGGGTACGCTGCGGATTCAGCTTGGAGGCCGGCGGCCACCAGTGACTGGGGGCTTACAGAGGCTCGCTCACACTGTAATACGGAGGAGTGCAATGCGAGGGAACATCACACTGTGCTCTGACCAATGTTAGGAAATGAGTCAATGCTCATCTGCAAGTTTTTTCTCAGCTCGGATCGGACTGAGGAAAAAAATGAAAAACAAAAATAGCAGCATGCTACGATTGTTAGAATCGGATCACTGTCGCCGATGCAAGTCAATGGTTGCGAGAAAAAAAAAAAAAATCACAATTCAATTTTTAAGCACACATCTCAAAGGAAACATGAAATTTCATCAGCAGAGTAAATCACAGCCCAAACTGTCAAAATAGAAAGATAGAATAGATACATAGAATACTGTAGATAGATGTAATATTGCAATTTAAGGTTACAAGCCCCCTACATATAATAAACGAACATCTTTTAGTGCCTTTCACATGACACTAAAGGGTGCTTAGCCTTATTTCACATATTAAGTAAAAAATAAATACGATGTGGAATCCACCTATTTTTCAAAACCAGCTAAGGAAAAGGAGAAAGCTGGGGGCTTATATTATCAGACTTGTAAGGGATCGATAGCTATTGAGCTTCCCAGCTTATTAATATCAGCCCACAGCTGTGCCTGCGTTGCCCTTGCTGGGACTGGAGGGACCAAAAAAATTAAAAAAAATGTTGGGTCCCTCCCATTTTTGACAGCAAGCAAAATCAACACAGACAGCTGTGATTTTATATTAACAGGCTGGGAAGGTCCATGGTTATGTGGCCCTTCCCAGACTAAAAATACCAGCCTGCAGCTGCCCCAGAATTGGCACATTCATTAGATGGGCCAGTTTTGGCACTTTGCCCCGGCTCTCCCCAACTGCCCTGGTACATTGACAATTGGGGTAATGGGTTTGATGTCAGCAGCTGTTGCCGACATCAAGCCCAGGGATTAATAAAGAATAGGTGTCTGTCAGACAGCCCCATTACTAACCACGTAGTCAAAAGAAATGACGTGTGTGTGTGTGTGTGTGTGTGTGTATTTGTAAAACTCACTCCCTCAACAATTTTTTACTCATGTATTTAAAAAAAAAAAATATCCATACTAGTCCTCAGTAATCCCCAAAAAATGGAGGTCCCACAATGATCCCAATCTTCTTCGTCCAGTGCATAGAGCGCCGTTCAGAGACCGAAGTTCCATAGACTGGAGCAGCAGCCAATGCCAGTTCTCACGCTGCGCTGACTAGCAGTAACGTTAGTAAGGTTACTGCAATTCACGACTGCCAGGTCACAGAGGACAGCGAGAGAGCCGGAATGATGATCGGTGATGTTACCGCTTATCATTGCAGCTCTTGGGATGCGCAGTGCGAGAACTGCGGTAACCTTACTGACATCACTGCTCGCAGCGTGGGAACTTATTGCTGTTTCTCACAGTGTGAGCGTTGACGTCAGTAAGGTTACCGCAGTTCAGTGACTGAACTGTGGTAACATCTGATGTCACAGCAGCTGGGTTCTCATGGAACGCAGAGTGAGAACTGGCAGTGGCTGCTGCTCCCATCTATGAAGCTTTGTTCTCTGAACGGGGCTCCATACACTGGAAAAATTAGACAGGGACCTACATTTTTGGGATTACAGAGGACTGGTGTGGATTATTATTATTTTTTTAATAAATGGGTAAAAGAGGGAAATTGTTGGGGAGTGATTATTACAGATAACAGGACTTTTCTATTTCTTTATTTCTGTTGACTACAGGATTAGTAATTGGGGTGTCTGACAGACACCTCTCCATTACTAACCTGTGGGCTTGATGTTAGCGGTTTGCCTGGCTCTTCCCACTTGCCCGTGTGCATTGGCAAGCGGGGTAATGGTTTTGAGCTTGATGTCAGCCATGTAATGTCAACTGACATCAAACCCAGGGGTTAGTAATGTAAAAAGCACTCATGACCCTATTTTATTAAATTATTACCTTTAATAAAAATAAATAATCCAAAGGATTCCGCCGTAATTCCATCTCACGTCCCACAACGATCCCAGACTATGCCATGCGAAGATGCAGTGCTGAGTGGTGACATCAGTAATGTTACTGCTCAGCACGGCTACCGGAACACACTGACATTAGCGTCAAGGTTATCGCAGTTCACAGTCAATGAATAGTAGTAACCTAACTGAAGTCACGGTTCGCAGAATGAGACATTCCGTGAACCTTGTCACCTCCTGTCACAGCCACTGGATCACACGCTGTCCTCTGCTTGACAGCGTGGGAAGCCGCAGCGGTCTACGATAGCCAGCGGCTGTAACCAGTGCGGACTTCAATAAGGTTACTGCCGGTCAGAGCTGGTGTTTCCCACGCTGTCACACAGATAACAGCATGGGAACCGCCAGATGGGGATCGGGATCAAGTACAGGTACTCGAACTGAACTTTTTTTTTTCCAATAAAGTTCAGCCGAACCCGACTGACCCAAACATCCATTGGTCCACCCATCCCTACTCATGTCCATGGCCCATTCTGTATCTCTCACCAAGACACAGGCTTCCCAACTTGACTTCATTTTTTCTGCACAATTTTTCAAAAAATTACAAAGAATATTTTTTACGGACATATTTGAAAATCATAGTAAATCATTACGATAGGTTATACGTTTCAACAGCCCATAATTCTGATAAGAGGACATCAACGGTATTCACTGAACTGTCAAATGATAATTACAGCAAAAATATTCTGTATATGTGTTTTTCAGCTTAAAAAAAACTATTTATTTTTCTCTATTAACAGGGCAAAAAGTGTACTATTTTTACAGATGATTCTGGAATTTCTGGTCGGTTGGCAACCTTTTCAGAACAGCCCCAACAATTATTTTTTACATGGTATTAAATGGATGCCGATGTGTCCGGAACGGAGAGTGTGGAACTGTAAAAAGCTCTAAAACCACTCAGACATCATATGGCAGAGGTCACCGAGCACTTGTGTAGTAATCCCTCTCACAAATTGCTTCATACATATTTAGTGAGCAGAAGTGAATGGCTCCGTGTCTTTACTATTCCTGTACTTCCACACAAATTGACCCGCATTCATGAAAGAAACATGAACATTTATTTACAATGCTCCGCGCATACTGCCATCTCCCATACCACCGGCCTGAAAGAGCAAAATCTGACGATGATCTGTAAATATCAGACCTTGTCTGGTTGGAGATCTGCTGATCTCCCAGCTCCCGAGCAGGCTGGTTCTTATTACAGCCCCCACAGTCTTTTCAATACTGAATGACAAGTCTGTCCAGTTCTGCAGCAGTAAGAACAGAAGGATACAGGCGCACAGAAAAGAAGGGCAGATGCAATGATCACGCTGACGTCACCACTGATCTTGCTCATTATGTCGACGCAATAACTGGTGGAATGCTGGGATGATTTTTTTTCTCAGTTCTGTAATTATTTGCCAGTGACCTACTATTTGGCATACCTCTCCGACTCTGGGTCAGTAATAATGTGTTAAATGTGCCATCATGGAGGGAGTCACTTGGGTGTGACAGTATGCCTTCCAGCATGGCACACCCTTCCAGCATGGCACACCCTTTAAGTGTCAAGTTTGTCATCTGATTGGTATTTGCTGACCTGCCTAAAGAAACTGGAACTCTGACTTAGGCCGGAGACACACTGGTGCGAGAGACGGCCGAGTCTCGCTGGTTAAAAGCAAACTGTGGCACCTGCATTCCGGAGCTGAGCGTGCAGCTCCATGTATTGCTATGGAGCCGCACGCTCCGCTCCGGAGTGCAGGTGCCACAGCTTGCTTTTAACCAGCGAGACTCGGCCGTCTCTCGCACCAGTGTGTCTCCGGCCTTATAGAGATGGAAAGGATGTGATTTTGCTTCTAGAAAATACTCCAACAACAAAAGCGGTGAAAAGGGAAAGTTATGAAACAGCATACACAATGTCAGAACAGCAGGGAGATGTATTACTAGCGGCTCACAGCCAGGTGCCAGGCCGGCACTACATCTTATGTGGAATACAAATAGAAAACCTATAGATACAAACATATTTGATAAGTAGATATGATCTGCACCCACTCAAATAATAATAAAAAATATCAATGCAAATGTTTGTTCTTGCTAACAAAGCCTTAAGGTACCGTCACACTAAACGATATCGCTAGCGATCCGTGACGTTGCAGCGTCCTGGCTAGCGATATCGTTTAGTTTGACACGCAGCAGCGATCAGGATCCTGCTGTGATGTCGCTGGTCGCTGAATAAAGTTCAGAACTTTATTTGGTCGTCCGATCGCCGTGTATCGTTGTGTTTGACAGCAAAAGCAACGATACCAGCGATGTTTTACACTGGTAACCAGGGTAAATATCGGGTTACTAAGCGCAGGGCCGCGCTTAGTAACCCGATGTTTACCCTGGTTACCAGCGTAAAATGTAAAAAAAACAAACAGCACATACTCACATGCGTCCCCCGGCGTCCGCTTCCCACACTGACTGAGCGCCGCAAAGTGAAAGTGAAACCACAGCACAGCGGTGACGTCACCGCTGTGCCCTGCTACTGCCGGCGCTCAGTCATTGCAGGAAGCGGACGCCGGGGGACGCATGTAAGTATGTACTGTTTTTTTTTTTTTTTACATTTTACTCTGGTAACCAGGGTAAACATCGGGTTACTAAGCGCGGCCCTGCGCTTAGCAACCCGATGTTTACCCTGGTTACCCAGGGACCTCGGCATCGTTGGTCGCTGGAGAGCGGTCTGTGTGACAGCTCTCCAGCGATCAAACAGCGACGCTGCTGCGATCGGCATCGTTGTCGCTATCGCTGCAGCGTCGCTTAGTGTGACGGTACCTTAAGGCTAGGTGCACATGGTGCGTTTTCGCTGTGTTTCTTCCGTGCGGAAATGGGTTAAAAAACACTAGGGAATCCTTATGCCAGCTAATTCAATGAGAATCCTGAAGTGTTATGCACATGATCAGTAATTTTTCTAGAGTATTTGCAGTTTGTTTTTTTTCTCTGCCTAGCCTTTGTTGTTTAGATTTTATAGGGGGACCCTATGTCAATTTTTTTCTGGGGTCCCCCTGTAAACTATCCAGTAAAGGCTAAGCCGACAGCTGTGAGCTGGTGTTAATTAATAGCCTGGGAACCTTTATGGCTATTGGCTCCTTCCCAGAATATTAATATCAAACATTGGCATTTTTTCATTTTTTTAAATTAACAGTTGCTGTCTGGTTACAGTCTATGTAGGTTCATTCTGTTAACGCTCCTACATAGGCTGGTTACAGTGTGTGTGTTTGTGTTTACTTTCCCGCTTAGCAATGAGGGTGTCTGGATGACACCTTTTCATTACTAAACCTAGGGCTTAGTGTCAATGACAGCTGAGGACTCCATGCCCTAATTCAATTACTCTGATGCTACTGCATCAGAATTAAATAGGTGGTGTTGAACCAAAAAAATTACATCATAAAACTTTTTTTTTTAAATATCTTTAGCTCAAAAAAGCCTTCATTGCTGTAGAAAAACACATGCAAAAAATGCATATAAACTGCAGCAAAAACTCACCAAACACCGTGGCAAAACAAGCGTTTTTTGCTGCGAAGAGATGCAGAAACCTTGCAGAAATTTCGACAAATACTCAACGTGCGCACATACCCTAAGTGGGTGTTCTAATACTCGATAACCCCTTATTAATTATTAGCCCAGGGAGGTAAGAAAAAACAAAAACAAACAATAGTTATGGCAGTTTTCCTCACCAGTGTGCTGGGATCAAAATCCAGTGAGTACATCATGAGAGCGCTGCAGCCCATCAGTGGCAGATGGTTAGTTGCTGCATTCCTATTTTGATCCCAGCAAACTGGCATCGCTGACAACAAGAGTGGCATCAATCAAGGAGATTATCAATTTTTTTCTCACCTGCCTGGCCCCATTAATGGCAATGTCCAATAGTGGACAGATCCTTTAAATCCTTTTATAAATGTGTTCACATAATGATTTTCCTCTACGTTTGGCGTGACTCTCAACAGATACATTACACAAAACTAGCCGAGAGATTTGTGCCGCTGCTGGTGGTGTGCTACGCTCTCAGAGTATTGCCTATACTGGGTACAACTGTATCCACTTCAAACCCAGGAATAAGAATGGATGGAAATGTAAATGTGAAGTACTGCATCATAAAACGTATGTAAGTTACAGAACTTTTCATCTGTATCTATATATATATAAAAATGAGTGTGTGTGTGTGTGTGTGTGTGTGTGTGTGTGTGTGTGTGTGTGTGTGTGTGTGTGTGTGTGTGTGTGTGTGTGTATAAACTAGATGGTAGCCCGATTCTAATGCATCGGGTATTCTAGAATATGTATGTATTTTATTTATGAAGATTTTAGAATAATACAGTACATTGAATACACAGGATTCGGCTGGCCGGGCGCGACCAATTAGCGAAGCGTGGTTCAAATCCTGCGCCAATTCGTGGCCGGACTGCGCCTGTCGCCGATTGTTCGCGGCCAGCCACGTAGTATATAGCACAGCCACATAGTATATTGAACAATCATGTAGTATATTGCCCAGCCCACGTAGTGTATTGCACAGCCCACGTAGTGTATTGCACAGCCCACGTAGTGTATTGCACAGCCCACGTAGTGTATTGCACAGCCCACGTAGTGTATTGCACCGCCCACGCAGTATATTGCACCGCCCACGCAGTATATTGCACCGCCCACGCAGTATATTGCATCGTCCACGCAGTATATTGCACCGCCCACGCAGTATATTGCACAGCCCACGTAGTATATTGCACAGCCCACATAGTATATTGCACAGCCCACATAGTATATTGCACAGCCCACGTAGTTTGTTGCACAGACACATAGGATATAGCACAGCCACGTAGTATATAGCACAGCCATGCAGTATATTGCACAGCCCACGTAGTATATTGCACACCCCACGTAGTATATTGCACAGCCCACGTAGTATATTGCACAGCCCACGTAGTATATTGCACAGCCCACGTAGTATATTGCACAGCCCACGTAGTATATTGAGAATAAATTTAATACACGGCACACTCTAGGGGTATCATTTGTGACAAATTTAGAATTTATTAAAGTGCTATAAGTTTATTATTCAACAATGCAGAAGGCGACCAGAAGTCAAACTGACGTTTCGACTCCTCCCGAGTCTTTATCAAGTCGTCGCTTAGCAAGGTGAATAAAGGTATAGCATGAATAGTATCCTTGTAGCGCATAGAGTATCTTATACAGTATATTATTATTAAGTGGGTAGCCTTTTCTTGTTGTACTGCCGATATAATCTTGCAGTGCTGGTGGGCAATGAAAGTATCTAGTCCTATACAGTGTGCTATTAGCGCATAAATAAATTAATTTGTCTTGCTGTACCGCAGATGGAACCTGACAGTATTTGTAGGCAGTGAAGGGGTTAGCCTCATATGGTATGCTATCAGCATGTGGGTCTGTCGTGTCACAGGTACAATCTTGCAATGCTGGTAATATAGGGCTATATATGGAGGATCTCTGGCAGACCTGCCGACACAGCAAGGCGCAGGAGCGCCGCGTGCACCCCAGCACTACCAGAGGTCCTCCACCTACAGCCCTAGTACAGCTAACGCTATCTACTTACCGATACCGCCATAAAAAATAGTTCTATACTCACCCTCCGTCGTCCCCCGGATCCAGCGAGCCCTTTACAGATGCTCCTCGCGACGCTCCGGTCACAAGAGTGCACTGCGGTCTCGCGAGATGATGACGTAGCGCTCTCGCGAGACCGCTACGTCATCATCTCACGAGATCGCAATGCATGGAGCGGTCATCGGAGCATCGCGAGGAGCGGGAAAGGCCTGTTCCTGATCCGGGGGGGGCGACAGACGGTGAGTATATAAATATTTTTTATTTTTTTTAATTATTTTTAACATTAGATCTTTTTACTATTGATGCTGCATAGGCAGCATCAATAGTAAAAAGTTGGTCATGCAGGGTTAATAGCAGCGTTAAGGGACTGTGTTACACCGCGGCATAACGCGGTCCGTTAACGCTGCCATTAACCCTGTGTGAGTGCTGACTGGAGGGGAGTATGGAGCGGGCGCTGACGGCTGGGGAGTAGGGAGGGACTAATTCTCGGCCGGACTGTGCACGTCGCTGATTGGTCGCGGGATTTTTGGGACAGACAGACGGAAGTGACCCTTATACAATTATATAGTAGATATAATGAATGTATGTATTGGCAACCAATCACTAAGCATCGTTCATTTCACCAGAGACGTTTATAACAAGCTGAGCTGTGATTGGTTGCTATGAGCAACAGTTTTCTTTGTAGACAGCTGTGGTAAGTGAGGCCTATTATTCTTATTTTTTCTATGGTGCTATCATCCTTCTGTAAAGCTGGAAACAACAATTTATTACCATGCTGACACAGACCACCCTCTGACACAGACTGCAAGGGGAGCCCAGTATCACACAAGATAGGATTAGATACACGGCTCAGCAGACTGTATCACACAGGACATGATTAGATACACAGCCCAGTATCACACAGGATAGGATTAGATACACAGCTCAGCAGACAGCATCACACAGGATAGGATTAGATACACAGCCCAGTATCACACAGGATAGGATTAGATACACGGCTCAGCAGACAGTATCACACAAGAGAGGATTAGATACATGGCTCAGCAGACAGTATCACGCAGGATAGGATTAGATACACGGCTCAGCAGACTGTATCACACAGGATAGGATTAGATGCACGACTCAGCAGACGGTATCACACAGGATAGGATTAGATACACGACTCAGCAGACTGTATCACAGTGTCAGGACTCTGAACATTTTTTACCTTTTGTGCATTACTGCCCTTTTCCAAGATGGCGTCTTTGATCTCATGTGCACTGTGTCTTCCTACTATAAAACTCCACCCCAGCCTTCAGTCTGTGCTAGGGTATTCTGCCTTGCATCCAGCTCCTGACCTCTGATTACTCCCTGGCTATATACCTGCTCCTGTGAACCTGTGTGGTGATCCTGCTACTCTGCTCTGAGTTCCTGCTGCATACACCAGTTCCAGTAATCCTCCTTCATCTGCTGCTCGTATTTACTTTCATCTGCATTTGCTGGACATGTAAGCGTTTGCTGCTCTGCAAAAACCTGAGACTATTAACCAGGCCTCCCTGGTTGAGCTAAGATATTATTTGAACTGCCTTATAAGCATATCTATCTGTGTTTGGACTAAGACAAGGATTTATTCGTGTCAAGTATCCTCAAGAATAACTGTGCTTCATAGACTTTCTGCTTGATTGCATTTTCCTCTGAAGTTTCCTATAGACTGCTGAGCTGCATTTGATATTTGCACCAAGTGTTGTGGACTTGAGTTTCTCTCTGCACCTGTTTGAATCACCGTGTGATAATATAGACTTTACCACTTATAAAACTGTGTCCTGTAGTTGTATTGTTCCACGCAAAGAGTCTTCTGAATTATCCCCTATCATTATTACACACAGGATAGGATTAGATACACAGCTCAGCAACAGGATGTGCCAAAGGAGAGGGACCTTTTCATTCCAAGAATTCCACTCATTCCATCTGATTTGCCTTTTGATTTTAAATGCCTCCAGTTTCTACTTCGACTGGCTTTTGCAATGTCCATTAACAAGGCTCAGGCACTGTCCTTGAAAGTAGTAGGGATCGATTTGCAATCTCCATGCTTTTCTCATGGTCAACTTTACGTGGCCTGTTCAAGAGTTGGAACTGCCAAAAATCTGTTCATCTTTGCACAGGAAGGAAAGACCAAAAATTTTGTTTATCAAAAGGCTCTTGAATGAGTTGAAAATAAAATACTTTCAATACTTAGGAAATTGTTTAGTTAATTTGTGTTGCAAATCTATAGTGTTGAATATATGATGTGAAATGTTTTTATGTGCAATATAATCATTATAATTTGTTATAACTAACCACAGTTAGTTACTATGCCCGGGCAACGCTGGGCTCTTCAGCTAGTTACTTACATAAAATTGAAAAAAAAAAAAAAACCTCTCTTCTTCCCCTGTAGTAATACGTATTTTCTGGTGTGACTGTCACACCTGGAGGTTTGTATGAAAAATGGGGCCTGATCCTTTCCTTTGGTAATAGGTTGGCTACTTTGCTTTGAGAATAGTTGTGCCAGGTAAATGCATATTAATAGGTGGTTATTCTGTCGCCAATACATTGTATGCCTAACTGCACTTTGGCATCAATATTCCCCACGTATTCTTCTAATACAAAGCGGCTCGCAGCCAGAGCCGGTGACGAGCCTGAGGAGAGGGAATTCCAGGAAGGGAGGTTCTGCTGCCTAGTAGCCAGGGACTCCGATAGCAGCAGTAATTACTGCCAGCTTATTTCATTAAGCAGTATCAGACATGCAATTAATGTAGTGATGTAATTAAACAACTCATCATATTGCTGCTGAAAGCACAAGATCTACTGACGAGCTGTTCTGGGCAATCTTCTTAGCCAAGACATGATTGACTGGAATATTAAAACTTCTGCATAGAAGAGATTCAATTCAATTTATAAACTTAACAAAAAGGGATGGGCCTGATGGAAAAGCCAAAAGAAAACATTTGCTATGATCTGTGCAAAGGCAAGCTATATTACTATTTCTAAGGAGTCCTGCCCAAGGACAGAAGTGTGCAGCTGTCTGTACTGTGACATGCGGGAGTCCTGATGCTCCATACTCTATGCCACACAGTAAAGCACTCCGTATGTGCTGCTTACATCTAGGGAGGAAGACTCCTTTCACGTGCCATGCATTAGCTTTTGGCCATGTTCACACTTTCAGCATTTGGTAAGTATTTTACCTCAGTATTTGTAAGCCAAAACCAAGAGTGGGTCAGTCAGAGGAAAAGTATAACAAAAATATGGCACCATCATTTTTCACCCACTTCTGATTTTGGCTTACAAATACTGAGGTAAAAAACTCAAATTCTGAACTTGGCCTTTTTTTGTTGAATTTACGACAGGAAAAAAAAGCTCCAAATGAAATTAACTACTTATTGAGTGTCCTCTACACGTGTCGGAGCCCTATCAGGACTGTACAACACAAAACATAAAATGGCAATATGTATAGGAATTTAGGTAATCAAGATGAAGTGTAGGAGTAAAGGTACCTTCACACGAAGCGACGCTGCAGCGATAGCGACAACGATGCCGATCGCTGCAGCGTCGCTGTTTGATCGCTGGAGAGCTGTCACACAGACCGCTCTCCAGCGACCAACGATGCCGAGGTCCCCGGGTAACCAGGGTAAACATCGGGTTGCTAAGCGCAGGGCCGCGCTTAGTAACCCGATGTTTACCCTGGTTACCAGCGTAAAAGTAAAAAAAACAAACAGCACATACTTACATGCGTCCCCCAGCATCTGCTTCCTGACACTGACTGAGCTCCGGCCCTAACAGCAGAGCGGTGACGTCACCGCTGTGCTTTCACTTTAGGGCCGGCGCTCAGTAAGTGTCAGGAAGCAGATGCTGGGGGACGCATGTAAGTATGTGCTGTTTGTTTTTTTTACTTTTACGCTGGTAACCAGGGTAAACATCGGGTTACTAAGCGCGGCCCTGCGCTTGGTAACCCGATGTTTACCCTGGTTACCAGTGTAAAACATCGCTGGGTATCGTTGCTTTTGCTTTCAAACACAGCGATACACGGCGATCGGACGACCAAATAAAGTTCTGGACTTTATTCAGCGACCAGCGACATCACAGCAGGATCCTGATCGCTGCTGCGTGTCAAACGAAACGATATCGCTAGCCAGGACGCTGCAACGTCACGGATCGCTAGCGATGTCGTTTCGTGTGAAGGTACCTTAAGATGTGAAGGATATGTCATCTGTGAGGCAACCATTAGTAGTTGTTCTTTTTTCGAGTGGCCGGAGGGGAGGTGGGAATGTCTGCAGCCAGTAAGATGGCACAACAGTGGCAATCTCTGTGAGGGGTGAGCAATATGTTTGCGTTGTCGATAATGACACAGTAATGGAAAGTACACAGGACTTCTCGTTCGGGCAGGTCTTCACCAAAACCCATCTAAAAAAGCGCTTAAAAAAATGGCAAAAAAGAATTAACATATGCACTGCAATGTAGATATTACTTATACTTATAGTTCATATGTTCAATGCTTTTGATGTTCTTTTAACCATGTCAGGCTTAGAAAATCTGTGAAGCGATTAATAAAAGTGACCTGTCTATTTGTTAGGCTGCTAAATATTGTATACGTGATATAAAAAATAAAAAACCCAAAGGTGACAAAACCACAGCAATAAAAACGTCAGATGTCTGCAAAAATATGTTTTATAAATAACACTGCTGGCATTTTCCTGAAATGTTGTCTTGAAGCAAAAATCAGCAGGTTTGCCAGCGTCTAAAACAGATCACACGAACAAACCCTAAAGATACTCTCTGATGCATATCATTTTGGTCTATTGAAATTACCAAACGATTGAAAGACAGAATAAATGCCTACAATGGGGAAAATGCGTTTTTGTTACACTGCCTATTTTGCAAGTTTTCCCACCTACAAAGAATGGAGAGGTCTACAATTTTTATAGTAGGTATACTTCAATTGTGAGACAGAATAATAATAATAATAATAATAAAAAAAAAAAGAAAGAAAATCACATTGTATGATTGTTACGCAATTCATTTGCATTTTATTGCATGAAATACCGTAAGTATTTGATACTATAGAAAAACAGAAACCTTTATTTGCAATTACAGAGGTCAGACGTTTCATGTAGTTCTTGATCAGGTTTGCACACACTGCAGCAGGGATATTGTCCCACTCCTTTATACAGATATTCTTCAGATCTTTCACTGGACGACATTGAGTTTCCTTCTTCAAAGATTTTCTATAAAGGCTCGTACTCATTTGTGTGAGAAACAGACGAGTACAATCTGATAGAAAAAAAAAAATCGGATTGCACTCTGACCAATGTTATTCAATGAGTTACATGTCATCTGCGATTTTTTTCTCAGCTGAAATCAGACTGAGAAAAAAAATCGCAGCACGCTGCGATTTGCTGCGTATCTCGGATGAGACTCGCCAATGCAAGTCAATGGGTGCGATAAAAAAAAAAAAAATTCACAGCATACGGACCATCCGTATGCCATCCGTTTTTTACAGATACCTTACCATTCTGTGGCATAGAACACTGTAAATGGTCCTGTAAATGATTGTAGAAAAATAGTTGCAGAGAAAAAAAACGCATTGCATACGCATGCCGTACTGATGCTATGTGAGAAAAATCGCATTGTACTCGCATGACACTCGCATGGCACTTGTCCCTTTTTTCCATCCAGATTATGGACCGTTTTTTTTCTCGCAAAGGAGTATAAGCCCTTAGGCTCAAGTTCGGAAGCTGGTTAAGCCACTCCAGGACCTTGAAATGCTTCTTATGGAGCAGCAACTCCTTAGTTGCCCTGGCTGTTTGTTTCAGGTCATTGTCATGCTGGAAGACCCAGCCACAACACATCTTGAATGCTCTTACTGAGGGAAGGAGGTTGTTGGCTAAATCTCGCGATACATGACCCCATCCATCCTCCCGTCAATACGGGCAGTTGCTTTGTCCCCTTTGCAGAAAAGCACCCCCAAAGTATGATGTTTTCCCCACCATGCTTCACGGTTGGGACGGTGTTCTTGGGGTTGTACTCCTCCTTCTTGTTCCTCCAAGCACAGAATGGAGTTTACCAAAAAGTTCTACTTTGGTCTTATCTGACAACATGACCTTTTCCCATGCCTTCTTTGGATCATCTAGATGGTCACTGGTGAACTTCAAAGGTGCCTCGACATGTGCTGGCATGAGCAGGGCACCTGCAGGAGTTTAATCTATGATGTGTAGTGTGTTACTAATGGTAATGTTTAAGACTGTGGACCCATCTCTCTTCAGGTCATTGACCAGGTCCTCCCAGGTACTTCTGGATCGATTGCTTACTATCTCAGAATCATCCTTACCCCACGGTGCGAGACCCTGCATGGAGCCCCAGACCAAGGAAGATTGACAGTCATCTTACGTTTCTTCCATTTTCTAATAACTGTGCCAACAGTTGTTGCCTTCTCACCAAGCTGCTTGCCTATGGTCCAGTAGACTATCCCACCAAGTGCAGGTCTACAATTTTGTCCCTGGTGTCCTTAGACAGCTCTTTGATCTTGGCCATGGTGGGGTGGTTTTAATGTGATTGAATGTGTTACCTCTATAAAAGACACCTGTACACATAGGCAATCAAACAGGTGCAATTAATACAGGTAATGAGTGCAGAGTAGGAGGGCATCTTAAAAAAAATAAATAAATAACAGGTCTCTGAGAGCCAGAATTCTTGCTGGTTGGTAGGTGAGCAAACACTTATTTCATGCAATAAAATGCAAATTAATTATTTAGAACTCCATACAGTGTGATTTTCTATTTTTTTATTTTTAGATTCTCTCACAGTTGAAGTGTACCTACAATAAAAATGACAGACCTCTCCATTCTTTGTAAGTGGGAAACTTGCAAAATCGGCAGTGTATCAAATAGTTATTTTCCCCACTGTACATGCACTAGTCTTGTACATTTTGAGACAGACGGTGTCAGTTTTTATTGCTACAAAAAACTTAAAGAAATGAACTGGAATATAAGTTTGTGTGCATGCAGTGTGTGAGCGCATGTTTATACTGGCCATTAAACAGACAAAACCCAAGGCAAAAACATGATACGTAGTGATGAGCGAGTGTACTCGTTGCTCAGGTTTTCCCGAGCACGCTCGGGTGGTCTCCGAGCATTTTAGAGTGCTCGGAGATTTAGTTTTTGTTGACTCAGCTGCATGATTTACAGCTGCTAGCCAGCCTGAGTACATGCAGTGGTTGCCTGGTTGCTAGGGAATCCCCACGTAATCAAACTGTCTAGTAGCCGCAAATCATGCAGCTGCGGCAAGGAAAACAATCTCCGAGCACTCACAAATACCCGGAGACCACCCGAGCGTGCTCGGGAAAACCCGAGCAACGAGTATACTCGCTCATCACTAATAATAAGCAAACACCCTGCAGTAAAAACAGCAATAGTGCATGCAACTTCTATAGGGTGCTTAGTTAACATAATTTTGATAAAAAAATGTAAAAGCCATCCCATTTGTCACAGTGTCAAGATCTCAGTCCTTCTCAGCCCTTATCAACATGCATGTGTGGCACCCCAGGAGTTCAGGTACCACAGTGGTATTGCCTTCCTCTTGGGGAGGGTAGTGCCATGCCTGGAGACAGGAGGAATCCCTTTGGCAGGTATCCTGACATGAAACACATTCTGACTTCAGGCCAGAAGGGGGAGCTCTAAACCCGGTTTAAGGGGAACTTCCCTATTTACATCCTAATCTGGAGGAGGAGTCAGTTAGCCTGGTGCAGACAAGCGGAGAGTTGACAGTTGGTAGACAGTGAAGGAGCACAGAAGCAATTAGGAGCTAGAGGAGGGCTGCGACCGGACCTCTCTAAGCTGAGCGCAGAAACCAGGCACCGGGGAACCCGAGGTCGTGAGGAACTACAGGTCCCACGGCAGAACCGGAGGGCAGGAAACTAAAAAGGGACTTACCCACATAATACCTGAGGTACAGCAGCATTCAGAGCCCAGAGCCACAGTGTACAGAGAGCCCAAAGATACAGCTCAAGTTGCCTACCGTACACACACGGCTCCGCTCCATACACCTCGTACACACACGGCTCCGCTCCGTACACCTCGTACACACACGGCTCCGCTCCATACACCTCGTACACACACGGCTCCGCTCCGTACACCTCGTACACACACGGCTCCGCTCCGTACACCTCGTACACACACGGCTCTGCTACATTCACACTGTAAACACCTCCTGACCCCACACATAACAGGCAGCGCATCACCAGGGCACGTGCTTCTCTCCAGAGAAGGGGGTGTGTGAGCCCTGTGCCAGTGCTGCATGGCGCTCAACTGCGGGTGCCCTCACCAGGGCATGTGTTGCTTCCCTGGCAGTGATGGAGGGGCAGCGACAGCACAAAGCCTCATTAGGTGCAGATCAGTAAATCTGGAGACATTTCTCTGCACGGTGAGAACTAGTTTCCTTTGTTACAAGCAGAGCAACAAGCAGCCTGCTGCAGCACATGGCTACCGAGCACGCCCACTCCAGCTCATTATCCTGCTGGCACCTACCTGGCACCGCACACACTGGGGACATGAGGGTCGGTGTGCCTGCTCGTCCTGCACAACATCCAGCTGAGCTCCTCGTCCTCCTCCTCCTCGCCACGTCCGTGTCCTGCGGATCATGACCCCGTGCCCAGCGCTGGCAGCGCCTCCTTCATGCCACAGGAAGCCCTAAGAGTAAGGCCCCGTGCACACGCTGCGGAATTTGCTGCGGAATTGGAAAATCCGCAGTGCAAAACCACTGCGGTTTTCACTGCGGATTTTCCTGCGGTTTCTTCTGCGGATTCCTCTGTGGGTTTTCAACAGCACTTTCCTATTGGTGCATGTTGAAAACCGCTGCGGAATCCGCAGAAAGAAGAGACATGGTCCTTCTTTTTTTCCGCAGCAATTCCGCGCGGCTTTTTCTGCATCGTGGGCACTGTGGTTTTGGTTTTCCATACGGTAACATGGTACTGTACACCGCATGGAAAACCGCAGCGTGTGCACATACCCTAAGACTCAAAAACATAGGGAAGGGGCGTGGCCTAACACAAGGGGGTGTGTGACGGCCAATTCTCATGTGTTGTTTGCAGGAGCAGAGTGTCCCGGGCAGGACAGCGTGGAAAAGCATCAAATGCGGGACAGTCCCGCACAATGAGGGACGGTTGGGAGCTATGCCACTTGTCTTCCGGCTGCCTGGACTCCATCTACACCTGTTGCTGGTACCCTGGATTGAGGCTGCTTAACACCAGTAAACCAGGTAAAGACTGCAACCCTATGTCCTCCATTTATTTGCTGGCATTCACCATTCCTGCCAAACACACCGGGAGCCCTTGGGACACCGCTTCACCTGTGGGAAACAACACCATCATTGCTGCAGCACCATCGCCCACAGAGGACCCCTTTAAGCGTGTCGGTCACCTCTGACCGAAAACCACTTGTGGCGTCGCAAACTTTCATTATTTCCACAACCCCTTTAAAGACTGTTCCTTTTACTTGGGCGCCCAGGACCACGGATCGGGTCGCTGCCACTGTGACAATCCCTTTCATTGTGACCGGACCAGGTACCGAGAACCCCATGGCCCTGGCGGGCGACTCATGTCACTTGACAGATAATAAGGTTTTAATGTTAGAGGTTAGAACCGTCCAAAATAGTGCACCGTGACGTGGTGTGATGCCGTTACATTTTTTTTAATATATATCAGTGTCAGCAGACTCCCCCATACACTGGAGCGCTTGTTCGGCTGAGCGCCTCTTTGTTCTGTAAGAGAAATCCGTCGGCTGACCCATCGGTTGGCGTCTTATCACTGGCAGAAAAATGCGATCAGCACTCAGAAATCGGACATGTCAAATCGACCAGTCAGCCGGCGCCCACATACCTTTTTGGTTAATTTATTTTCAGAGGGATTATATAAATACTAGATGGTAGCCCGATTCTAACGCATCAGGTATTCTAGAATATGTATGTAGTTTATTTATGAAGATTTTAGAATAATACATTGAATACACAGGATTCGTCCGGCCGGACTTCTCCTGACACTGATTGTTCGTGGCCGGCCATGTAGTATATAACAGCCCACGTAGTAAATAGCACGGCCAGGTAGTATATTGCACAGCCATGTAGTATATTGCACAGCCACGTAGTATATAGCACAGCCTGCGGAGTATATAGCACAGCCCGCGGAGTATATAGCACAGCCCACGGAGTATATAGCACAGCCCACGGAGTATATAGCACAGCCCATGGAGTGTATAACAGCCCACATAGCATATATCACAGCCACGTAGTTTATAACAGCCCACGTAGCATATAACACAGCTCACGTAGTATATAACAGCCCACGCATGCAGTATATAACACAGCCCACGTAGTGTATAACACAGTCCACGTAATGTATAACACAGGCCACGTAGTGTATAACACAGCCCACGTAGTGTATAACAGCCCACGTAGTGTATAACAGGCCACGTAGTGTATAACACAGGCCACGTAGTGTATAACACAGGCCACGTAGTGTATAACACAGCCCACGTAGTATATTGCACAGCCCACGTAGTATATAGCACAGCCCACGTAGTATATAGCACAGCCCACGCAGTATATTGCACAGCCCATGTAGTATATTGCACAGCCCATAGTATATTGCACAGCCCACGTAGTACATTGCACAGCCCACGTAGAACATTGCACAGCCCACGCAGTACATTGCACAGCCCACGCAGTACATTGCACAGCCCACGTAGTACATTGCACAGCCCACGTAGTACATTGCACAGCCCACGTAGTACATTGCACAGCCCACGTAGTACATTGCACAGCCCACACAGTACACTGCACAGCCCACATATTATATTGCACAGCCCACGTATTATATTGCACAGCCCATGTAGTATATTGCACAGCCCACGTATTATATTGCACAGCCCACGTAGTACATTGCACAGCCCACGTATTATATTGCACAGCCCACGTTGTATATTGCACAGCCCACGTAGTAAATTGCACAGCCCACGTAGTAAATTGCACAGCCCACGTAGTAAATTGCACAGCCCACGTATTATATTGCACAGCCCACGTATTATATTGCACAGCCCACGTAGTATATTGCACAGCCCACGTAGTATATTGCAGAGCCCACGTAGTACATTGCACAGCTCACGAAAGCTTGCAATTTGTTACCATCTTTTCAGTTAGCCATTAAAAGGTATCAACCACTGAGGACTCTCAATTCTAAATATTTTTCCATCTACTGGCTAACACGGCACCAAGATATATATCTTTCCTGTATCTTAACTGTCTTGACTATTTGTAAGTGCTGGGTGCAGAATCTATAGTGTATTTGAGGAGATTTGGCCGCATCCTGTATCCCTGCCTCCTGCTTGAAAAATCCAGGAAAAAACTGTCACAGGCAGGAGGCAGAGTAGACAAATTGAAACTGCATCATAATTCACTTTATCTCTGTAGGGTACAGCAGTTCTATATCACAGATTGATCATTGGCTGTCACTGAAGAGGTTGCCTCATCTTTTTTCAGGAGTGCTGCACTCCCCAGATTCCGCTTCCTACTTGCTAGGAAAACGGATGTCAGGGGTGTGGGGTGGGTAGGAAATTTCCCGACTGACCATTTTAGTTTAGACGTGTGATATGGTTAAGCCACTGGCTTGAACTGTGTTCCCTCGGATGCATTGGGCCCTCTCAGACCTTGTGCTCTCCAATATACTGTAGGTTGTATAGAAAAGATCTTGAAAACACTGCATTCCTTGCATAGTCTAAGCAATAGGTCATAAACAATATATGGTAATAAAAAAATTAACATGGCAGACAACCCAGAAATGGCATATGAACTAAAACAGATACACATAAGGCATTCACAACCGCCTAAAGGGGAGTTAAAGCATTGCCGGGTTTTGGAGGTAAAATAAAAGGGCCATGCATATGCATCAAGCTAATAGTGTCTTGCTTGCTTCAAAACTATCTAATATTTGTTAAATTTAATTCTCTCAATGCATTACAATAAAGCAAGATGAAATTATCAACTATATTTCTATATGCAAGGGCCTGCATGAAAAAAGCAAAAAAGATGTGCCCAGGATTTTGCCCAAAATTATGGTAACTCATCTAAAGATCACAAACAAAATCTAATAAAGAGGATGACAATGAAGGATTTTCCTAACAATAAAGTAATCTTCTGCTCTCAGGTGCAGCACATATAAATCCTCCACACACACACATTTGTTACTGGGATTTGCTACAGTTTGCCTCCATTTAATTACTAGAACTGGCACGCTGACAAAATTGGATTGTAACCTGGCAAATCGCACAGATTAGCTCTGGCCTTTTCATTCTTACACAAAAAAATCAATCATAACCTGTGAGCAGCTTTCCCCTAAAATCCTACCCTGCACAACTCTTGCCAAAACGTAGCAAAGCAGTGCGATGAAGGCATTCCTGTGGAGTACTAAGTGACTAATGACGCAGGATAGCCCCTGTGCAGTGCCTTAAACATATAGGCCCCGGAGTCTGTATACAATCACAGGCTCCCAGGACTATCCAGAGATAATCCCACAATTCTCAGGGACCGCAGCGATTTACATGTTCCGCAACATGCAAATCCACACAACTCAATTGCTTTGTAATGTAAAACCAGCAGCACGGGAGAGGAGGGGATTAGGTGGGTTTAAAGCAAACCTTCTCTTCTAGATTTCTTCATAAATCAGGAGTCAGACGGCAGCTGCAGGAAATTTTATTGTTAGTGGCTGTTTTCCTCTATAATTAAAATCATAATTTTAGTCAAACAGGACTGAGCCAAGTAGTTTTATATCAGTCTGTGACCTGAGCGCGCACAATCGATTATTGTATTATATGTGCTTAATGGCTAGGAAAGCTTTCTTAACAGTGATTTATGGTCTAAAGTTAAAAAGGGGAAATCCAGTCAAAATTATTTTTTTTTGCTATGTCAAAATATATGTGCAAAGATCACACAGACAATCTAATGCAACATCCTAAACTGCCAAAGATTTCCGATGAGCCTCTATTCACATCTGTGCTCTTCCATGTATCTGTTCCATCATAAAAGCAGAATGGCGAAAATTATGGCAGCGCTGTATCCATCTCACAGCATGCACCAATGTCCACAGGCAGATCCCACTGACTACAATGGATCCCGTAAGGATTCCTTCACATGTTCTGCCTTTTTACTAGAGAAAACAATATGGCGTACTCCACTACTTTGTCCAGTGTATGCACCTGTGGAGTATCCAATGCCGAGGTGAACAGAGCCTAAGAAAACGTATTTCATTTCATTGAATTTCTCCTAAAGCGTATGTTCACACGGAATGTTTTCAGGAGTTTTTGGATGAGAAACTCTCCAATCAAAATTTATGGATTCTGAACTTCTCATGAGTTTCGGAGAGTTTCCACTGAACAAAAAATCCTGAAAAAACCCTCAGTGTGAATAGAGCTTTAAATAAGAATTGCCTCAAACTCGCTTTGAACATTCCTCCTCTACATTTCTATTCCGAGCCTTCTGGTCTCTTCATTGAAGGGCCTCCTGGTGGAATCCAGTCTAGACTAGGCACTGTCCAATCAGAAGACTGCAAAATCACTTCAAGGCTATGTACAAAGCAGCTGCAATGTAAAAACATATCTTTGCTGTGCACATGTTCAGTCCTTTGTCACTTCTTTTAACAGATCAGGGCTTGGGAACTGTGAAGTGGTTAAAAGCAGCAGAATGTTCCCTCTTAGGGCTCATAAACATGACAGTATTTTCGGTCCAAGTGTGATCCAAGAAAACATCGGATCGCACTTGGACCAATGTTAATCGATGAGGCAGAGCACATATCTGATATTTATACCTAGTCAGTCCGAGGAAATAAATAGCAGCATGCCCGAGTTGGATCAGGATACCGGACTGCACTCGACCATGCAATGCAATTCTGACAAAATTGAGAAGATGGAGAATTTTTTATTTCTAAATCCGAGAAAAATGGATCATACTGTGATCAAACTCTGATCAGAGTATGATTAGCATAATTGGCCCTATTCTCTCAGACAAGAGAAAATACTATGGCCAACACTAGAAAGCCACTGACTAGCTGCCAACACTAGGAAGCCACTGACTAGCTGCCAACACTAGGAAGCCACTGACTAGCTGCCAACACTAGGAAGCCACTGACTAGCTGCCAACACTAGGAAGACACTGACTAGCTGCCAACACTAGGAAGACACGGACTAGCTGCCAACACTAGGAAGACACTGACTAGCTGCCAACACTAGGAAGACACTGACTAGCTGCCAACACTAGAAACCACTAGGAAGCCACTGACTAGCTGCAAATACTAGGAAGCCACTGACTAGCTGCCAACACTAGGAAGCCACTGACTAGCTGCCAACACTAGGAAGCCACTGACTAGCTGCAAACACTAGGAAGCCACTGACTAGCTGCAAACACTAGGAAGCCACTGACTAGCTGCAAACACTAGGAAGCCACTGACTAGCTGCAAACACTAGGAAGCCACTGACTAGCTGCAAACACTAGGAAGCCACTGACTAGCTGCAAACACTAGGTAGCCACTGACTAGCTGCAAACACTAGGAAGCCACTGACTAGCTGCCAACACTAGGAAGACACTGACTAGCTGCCAACACTAGGAAGACACTGACTAGCTGCAAACACTAGGAAGCCACTGACTAGCTGCAAACACTAGGAAGCCACTGACTAGCTGCAAACACTAGGAAGCCACTGACTAGCTGCAAACACTAGGAAGCCACTGACTAGCTGCAAACACTAGGAAGCCACTGACTAGCTGCAAACACTAGGAAGCCACTGACTAGCTGCCAACACTAGGAAGCCACTGACTAGCTGCCAACACTAGGAAGCCACTGACTAGCTGCCAACACTAGGAAGCCACTGACTAGCTGCCAACACTAGGAAGCCACTGACTAGCTGCCAACACTAGGAAGCCACTGACTAGCTGCCAACACTAGGAAGACACTGACTAGCTGCCAACACTAGGAAGACACTGACTAGCTGCCAACACTAGGAAGACACTGACTAGCTGCCAACACTAGGAAGACACTGACTAGCTGCCAACACTAGGAACCACTAGGAAGCCACTGACTAGCTGCAAATACTAGGAAGCCACTGACTAGCTGCCAACACTAGGAAGCCACTGACTAGCTGCCAACACTAGGAAGCCACTGACTAGCTGCCAACACTAGGAAGCCACTGACTACCTGCCAACACTTGGAAGCCACTGACTAGCTGCAAACAGTAGGAAGCCACTGACTAGCTGCAAACACTAGGAAGCCACTGACTAGCTGCCAACTGCCAGAAAAGCCTCTTCAGGAAGAAGACCACAGTCTTTTTCTTGAAGTGGCTCCACTTAGGAAAACCATGGATAGGCATCAGCGTCTTAAAAATCCTCCAAAACCTCACCAGAATATGCTCAGGTGCATACTTGCATGGTTTTTTGCTGATGGCGGTGTGTTTCGAAGTAAAGCAATCCCAGTGTTAGAAATATGAATAACACAATTGGTACCACTAATAATTGATCATTAATATAGCACAAAGTGGAAATATAAAACGTAACTTTTAATTGATCAAAAGTACTAAAAAAGACAATCACCCAAAAAAACAAAAACAAAATAAAGGTCTCGTCTCTGCCATATAATAGGTATCAGAGACCAACAACCTATAGGATAAAAGATTCCGATGGCGTCTCTATTCACGGAATCCAAAAAACTATGGTGTAATATTAAATATTTAAACAAACGCTGTAAACAGTGACACATATAGATAGAACAGCGTCAGTTTTATACACTCATAGCCGCATGTAAAAAACAACAGTTAGGTTGGTTACTTTCAACCTTAGCAACAAATATGAGGCTGTTTATAATAAGACAAAAAAAGATATGGAACAGTCTCACCAGATCTTGTGGGCAGAGGAGAACCGGATCTTTCCTGGTCAGGTAATGGTCCGGAGGGAAGAAGGGACAACAAACCCTATGTCCATCCCTATAGGGCTACCGTTAGGCTATCCCCAAAAGACTCCTGCCCTTACAAGGGCAGTCCACAGCTACCCCTGCATATATATGCCCTGCACTCTCCCTTGAGATATCGTCCCGACGCGTTTCCTCCAAGTTATTTCATCAGGGGACTTTGCTTGTATTCAGGAGAAGGTACTAAAGTGCTAAGTGCTAAATGAAAGAGGGACAAAAAGTCCTGCCACCCTCTATGCTGTCCTGCAGAGAGTGGTGGGGGCATAAGGATCATTTAAATAGAAATGCAGAGTGTGATAAGATACACCCACAAATCTTCATTAATTGATAGTCACATGACCAATATAACACCGCACACCGCATAATACAATGAGAAAGCCTAATCCTATAATAAATGACAGCAGAATGCAACTCACGTGTCAGAATGTTGGACGCCGAATACCATGCGGCGAGGATACTTCCGGACATGCGCATTCAAAACCGGAAAGCACCGCTGCTAGGCAACTGGACGTCAGGCTGTAAGCCTGGAATATATGAATTAAAACGCAGATCCGTGCCGATGATAGGAGCGGTTGGCCTCATAAAGGAACAACAAGGCCATCTCTCCACTAAAAAGGGGGTTATTTAATGTTTAGCCTATGTGTTACCCAGACGCAAACCGGAAGTGAGCGTCTCTAGGATACCCGACGCTAACCAAAGAAGAAGATCCAGGATAACAACCTAACCCGGAAATGAGCGTATCCAGGGTACCTAGACGCTAATAGAGCGAGCAAGCCGACCCAAAGTCGCTGCTAGCCAACCACATAAAGGGGCGATGTTAACATAGAAAGTGACAGAAGTAAGTGTCTGTGATATCCAGACCACAGACTCAACTGTCACTATAGTAGTCATGTGAAAATAAATTAAACAACATTAGCATATATTAGATACTATTGTTTATGCGTATCCTATAATGCATGGGCGATATAAATGGAATTTTAGGCATAGATGACAGCTGTGTATTAACAGAGGATGGCTATATACTTAAGGTAAAGAGGATTGCTCAAATGAAACAGCTATAGTTTATTTGGTCATTGAGTCCATGTGGACTCACGGTATTAAGATAAAAGATCCATTTGGCCTCCCGTTGGAGGAGCAATTGATCCCAATTGCCTCCACGTATAGGTTTTATCACTTTCTCAATGGCCATAAATTTGATATGTTTCACTTGGCCATTATGTATGTTATTAATATGACGCGAAATAGAGGTGTCTCTGCCATGTTCAACATCGCCAACATGTTCTCCAACCCTACGTTTGAATTCACGTATGGTCTTTCCAATGTATTCAACGCCGCAAGAACATGACGCCTTATAAATGACTCCCTTGGTGCTGCAATTCATAAATTGCTTGATGTCATAGTTTCTTCCTGTGACGTTACTTACAAAACTACCGCCTGTCTCGATATATTGGCAGGCCGTACAATGACCACATTTAAAACAACCAGTTACATTACTTTTAAGCCACGTCTCCTTCATAGGATTCTTAAAGTGGCTGTGTACCAGTCTGTCATTCAATGAACGAGCCTTTCTGTAGGTAATTGCAGGACTATCACTCAGATGATCCGAGATGTCTGAGTCCATCCGTAAAACGGCCCAGTGTTTCTCAATTATTCGCCTTACCGAAGTGGCTCCATTATCAAATGTGGTTATAAAACGAACCACATCATTACCTTGTGTTTTGGTAGAAGGATTCAGTAAGGTGGTCCTGTCCCTACTTTTGGCTTCTTTATACGCCCTTGTCAACACCCTAGGGGGATATCCTCTGGCCAGGAAATTATTCCTCAATTCTTTTGCATGGAATTCAAAGGATACGTCATCAGAGCAGTTCCTCCGAATTCTGAAATATTGGCCCTTGGGTATCCCCCTTTTTAGATGTTCAGGGTGATGACTGCTCCAATGTAAAAGTGCATTGGTAGCTGTGGGCTTTTTGTAGTTAGACGTGACTAGGCCACCATTACTTCCCTTAGAGATCAGTATATCCAGAAAAGGTAATGAGGAGAACTCAATAACGGATGTAAAAAAAAAGGCCAATATGGTTGTGATTAAGTTCATCCACAAACTTAGTAAAGTCACCAACCGCACCATTCCAAATCAAAAAGACGTCATCTATGTACCGTGTCCAAAATTCTGAGACACGGTACATAGAAAAACCTCCATATTCAGAGTCATCCCTCCAGACCACAGTCTCCTCCCACCAGCCGAGGAAGAGGTTGGCGTAGGCCGGGGCACACGGACTCCCCATGGCCGTCCCCCTCAGCTGGTGGTAGAGTCTGCGGTCGAAGGTAAAAACATTGTGGGTAAGGCAAAAACGGAGGAGCCTCAATATAAAGGAATTGTGTTCCTGGAATTGTCGCCCTCTTGTCTGAAGAAAAAAGTGAACGGCCTCCAAACCCTTGTCATGGGGGATGGATGAATAAAGGGCCTCTACATCAATGCTAGCAAGATATGCATCCTGATTAACAGTGAGGCCCTCAAGGCGACGTAAAAGATCTGGTGTGTCCTTGACAAATGATTGTAATGAAGACACAAAAGGATTCAATACTTTGTCAAGATATATTCCTGCATTCTGGCACAAACTGCCTACCCCAGAGACAATCGGCCTACCTTTTAGAGGGGTGAGGCCCTTGTGCACTTTGGGGAGGCAGTAAAATGTGGCTGTTATAGGATGACCAGGAAAAATAAACTCAAACTCGGTTTTGTTAATGACACCACTATCTAGACCATCCTGTAGTAAGGAACGAAGTTCATCACAGTAGTCTTTATGCGGGTCATGCGTCAGGATTTCGTATGTATCCCTATCAGCGAGTATCAATTCACATAGGTCCTTATAATGTGATACATCAAGAATGACAATATTGCCCCCCTTGTCGGAGGGCTTAATGACAATAGAGTCATCACGTTCAAGTCGGATGATCGCATTCATTTCCCTTTTAGAGCAGTTAAATTTGCAAGGTATATGTGATTTGGAAAGGCTCATGAGATCAGATGTTACAAGATTGGAGAAAACATCGATAGCTGAAAGATCACCAGTAGGTGGCGGCATCCTATGACTCTTGTGTTTTAGCTGAGTAAAGGGACCCAACCCAGATAAACTAGGGTCTGTCTCTCCAATGCTATTCAACAGTCTAACATCATCTAGCATGTCAATCGGGATACCCAATTCAGCACAAGTACGAGAGTCTTGTTTGTAAAAGTGTTTCTTCCATCTAATTTTACGTAAAAAAAGATTAAGGTCCTTAACTGTTCTGAACAAATCGAAATCACTGTTAGGGACAAAGGAAAGTCCTTTCTTTAAGACAAGCATTTCATCGGCATCAATGTCTCTAGCCGAGAGATTGATAACCTGAATGTCCTGCTTTATGATAACTCCAGAGGTATTAGACATACCCTCCCTGTGGGGGTCCATAGCTGATATTGTTGTGGACTGCTCTTTTTCCGCTACTTCCTTGCTTGAGGAGGTCTGTTTCTTAGAGCATAAACCTGGTCCAAAAAACCCCCCCCAGTGGTGTTATCTGGTCTATCAGAGGGGCCACGACCACCCCGACCTCTTCCCCTACCCCGATTTCTTCCTCTATTAGTTTTATTCCTACTTTCGGATTCCGAAAAATCCGTATCTGTGGAGGACAATTCAGTATCACGATCGGGGGCAATTGGTCGAGGGGTGAGAACAAGATAAGCCTTGTTGTCTTTAAAATCTTGTATATCCCGCATATACTGGCGGTGTTTCCTCTCTTTGAGGTGATATTGAAACCGCTCAATATGAGTCTGTAACTTTGTTTCCTTCAATCCAAAGTCAGACTCTGTGGAGAATTTTTTGGTGATTTCAATTTGTTCTTTCAATTTGTCATTCAATAAATTTAAAGAAGTTCGTTCCTCTTCAAGTAATAACTGCATGAAGCGGAGGGAACTCTCAGTGGCCTCCCTTTCCCACTTTTGTATGAAGGAAGAACTCTTGTGACGATTACCCGCTGAAAGGTTTATACGTAATCCCCGTGGAACAATTTTGGCCTTTAGGTAGCTCTCTAGGTGGGAGGTCCAAAGTTTAGAGAGCTACCTAAAGGCCAAAATTGTTCCACGGGGATTACGTATAAACCTTTCAGCGGGTAATCGTCACAAGAGTTCTTCCTTCATACAAAAGTGGGAAAGGGAGGCCACTGAGAGTTCCCTCCGCTTCATGCAGTTATTACTTGAAGAGGAACGAACTTCTTTAAATTTATTGAATGACAAATTGAAAGAACAAATTGAAATCACCAAAAAATTCTCCACAGAGTCTGACTTTGGATTGAAGGAAACAAAGTTACAGACTCATATTGAGCGGTTTCAATATCACCTCAAAGAGAGGAAACACCGCCAGTATATGCGGGATATACAAGATTTTAAAGACAACAAGGCTTATCTTGTTCTCACCCCTCGACCAATTGCCCCCGATCGTGATACTGAATTGTCCTCCACAGATACGGATTTTTCGGAATCCGAAAGTAGGAATAAAACTAATAGAGGAAGAAATCGGGGTAGGGGAAGAGGTCGGGGTGGTCGTGGCCCCTCTGATAGACCAGATAACACCACTGGGGGGGGTTTTTTGGACCAGGTTTATGCTCTAAGAAACAGACCTCCTCAAGCAAGGAAGTAGCGGAAAAAGAGCAGTCCACAACAATATCAGCTATGGACCCCCACAGGGAGGGTATGTCTAATACCTCTGGAGTTATCATAAAGCAGGACATTCAGGTTATCAATCTCTCGGCTAGAGACATTGATGCCGATGAAATGCTTGTCTTAAAGAAAGGACTTTCCTTTGTCCCTAACAGTGATTTCGATTTGTTCAGAACAGTTAAGGACCTTAATCTTTTTTTACGTAAAATTAGATGGAAGAAACACTTTTACAAACAAGACTCTCGTACTTGTGCTGAATTGGGTATCCCGATTGACATGCTAGATGATGTTAGACTGTTGAATAGCATTGGAGAGACAGACCCTAGTTTATCTGGGTTGGGTCCCTTTACTCAGCTAAAACACAAGAGTCATAGGATGCCGCCACATACTGGTGATCTTTCATCTATCGATGTTTTCTCCAATCTTGTAACATCTGATCTCATGAGCCTTTCCAAATCACATATACCTTGCAAATTTAACTGCTCTAAAAGGGAAATGAATGCGATCATCCGACTTGAACGTGATGACTCTATTGTCATTAAGCCCTCCGACAAGGGGGGCAATATTGTCATTCTTGATGTATCACATTATAAGGACCTATGTGAATTGATACTCGCTGATAGGGATACATACGAAATCCTGACGCATGACCCGCATAAAGACTACTGTGATGAACTTCGTTCCTTACTACAGGATGGTCTAGATAGTGGTGTCATTAACAAAACCGAGTTTGAGTTTATTTTTCCTGGTCATCCTATAACAGCCACATTTTACTGCCTCCCCAAAGTGCACAAGGGCCTCACCCCTCTAAAAGGTAGGCCGATTGTCTCTGGGGTAGGCAGTTTGTGCCAGAATGCAGGAATATATCTTGACAAAGTATTGAATCCTTTTGTGTCTTCATTACAATCATTTGTCAAGGACACACCAGATCTTTTACGTCGCCTTGAGGGCCTCACTGTTAATCAGGATGCATATCTTGCTAGCATTGATGTAGAGGCCCTTTATTCATCCATCCCCCATGACAAGGGTTTGGAGGCCGTTCACTTTTTTCTTCAGACAAGAGGGCGACAATTCCAGGAACACAATTCCTTTATATTGAGGCTCCTCCGTTTTTGCCTTACCCACAATGTTTTTACCTTCGACCGCAGACTCTACCACCAGCTGAGGGGGACGGCCATGGGGAGTCCGTGTGCCCCGGCCTACGCCAACCTCTTCCTCGGCTGGTGGGAGGAGACTGTGGTCTGGAGGGATGACTCTGAATATGGAGGTTTTTCTATGTACCGTGTCTCAGAATTTTGGACACGGTACATAGATGACGTCTTTTTGATTTGGAATGGTGCGGTTGGTGACTTTACTAAGTTTGTGGATGAACTTAATCACAACCATATTGGCCTTTTTTTTACATCCGTTATTGAGTTCTCCTCATTACCTTTTCTGGATATACTGATCTCTAAGGGAAGTAATGGTGGCCTAGTCACGTCTAACTACAAAAAGCCCACAGCTACCAATGCACTTTTACATTGGAGCAGTCATCACCCTGAACATCTAAAAAGGGGGATACCCAAGGGCCAATATTTCAGAATTCGGAGGAACTGCTCTGATGACGTATCCTTTGAATTCCATGCAAAAGAATTGAGGAATAATTTCCTGGCCAGAGGATATCCCCCTAGGGTGTTGACAAGGGCGTATAAAGAAGCCAAAAGTAGGGACAGGACCACCTTACTGAATCCTTCTACCAAAACACAAGGTAATGATGTGGTTCGTTTTATAACCACATTTGATAATGGAGCCACTTCGGTAAGGCGAATAATTGAGAAACACTGGGCCGTTTTACGGATGGACTCAGACATCTCGGATCATCTGAGTGATAGTCCTGCAATTACCTACAGAAAGGCTCGTTCATTGAATGACAGACTGGTACACAGCCACTTTAAGAATCCTATGAAGGAGACGTGGCTTAAAAGTAATGTAACTGGTTGTTTTAAATGTGGTCATTGTACGGCCTGCCAATATATCGAGACAGGCGGTAGTTTTGTAAGTAACGTCACAGGAAGAAACTATGACATCAAGCAATTTATGAATTGCAGCACCAAGGGAGTCATTTATAAGGCGTCATGTTCTTGCGGCGTTGAATACATTGGAAAGACCATACGTGAATTCAAACGTAGGGTTGGAGAACATGTTGGCGATGTTGAACATGGCAGAGACACCTCTATTTCGCGTCATATTAATAACATACATAATGGCCAAGTGAAACATATCAAATTTATGGCCATTGAGAAAGTGATAAAACCTATACGTGGAGGCAATTGGGATCAATTGCTCCTCCAACGGGAGGCCAAATGGATCTTTTATCTTAATACCGTGAGTCCACATGGACTCAATGACCAAATAAACTATAGCTGTTTCATTTGAGCAATCCTCTTTACCTTAAGTATATAGCCATCCTCTGTTAATACACAGCTGTCATCTATGCCTAAAATTCCATTTATATCGCCCATGCATTATAGGATACGCATAAACAATAGTATCTAATATATGCTAATGTTGTTTAATTTATTTTCACATGACTACTATAGTGACAGTTGAGTCTGTGGTCTGGATATCACAGACACTTACTTCTGTCACTTTCTATGTTAACATCGCCCCTTTATGTGGTTGGCTAGCAGCGACTTTGGGTCGGCTTGCTCGCTCTATTAGCGTCTAGGTACCCTGGATACGCTCATTTCCGGGTTAGGTTGTTATCCTGGATCTTCTTCTTTGGTTAGCGTCGGGTATCCTAGAGACGCTCACTTCCGGTTTGCGTCTGGGTAACACATAGGCTAAACATTAAATAACCCCCTTTTTAGTGGAGAGATGGCCTTGTTGTTCCTTTATGAGGCCAACCGCTCCTATCATCGGCACGGATCTGCGTTTTAATTCATATATTCCAGGCTTACAGCCTGACGTCCAGTTGCCTAGCAGCGGTGCTTTCCGGTTTTGAATGCGCATGTCCGGAAGTATCCTCGCCGCATGGTATTCGGCGTCCAACATTCTGACACGTGAGTTGCATTCTGCTGTCATTTATTATAGGATTAGGCTTTCTCATTGTATTATGCGGTGTGCGGTGTTATATTGGTCATGTGACTATCAATTAATGAAGATTTGTGGGTGTATCTTATCACACTCTGCATTTCTATTTAAATGATCCTTATGCCCCCACCACTCTCTGCAGGACAGCATAGAGGGTGGCAGGACTTTTTGTCCCTCTTTCATTTAGCACTTAGCACTTTAGTACCTTCTCCTGAATACAAGCAAAGTCCCCTGATGAAATAACTTGGAGGAAACGCGTCGGGACGATATCTCAAGGGAGAGTGCAGGGCATATATATGCAGGGGTAGCTGTGGACTGCCCTTGTAAGGGCAGGAGTCTTTTGGGGATAGCCTAACGGTAGCCCTATAGGGATGGACATAGGGTTTGTTGTCCCTTCTTCCCTCCGGACCATTACCTGACCAGGAAAGATCCGGTTCTCCTCTGCCCACAAGATCTGGTGAGACTGTTCCATATCTTTTTTTGTCTTATTATAAACAGCCTCATATTTGTTGCTAAGGTTGAAAGTAACCAACCTAACTGTTGTTTTTTACATGCGGCTATGAGTGTATAAAACTGACGCTGTTCTATCTATATGTGTCACTGTTTACAGCGTTTGTTTAAATATTTAATATTACACCATAGTTTTTTGGATTCCGTGAATAGAGACGCCATCGGAATCTTTTATCCTATAGGTTGTTGGTCTCTGATACCTATTATATGGCAGAGACGAGACCTTTATTTTGTTTTTGTTTTTTTGGGTGATTGTCTTTTTTAGTACTTTTGATCAATTAAAAGTTACGTTTTATATTTCCACTTTGTGCTATATTAATGGCGGTGTGTTTCCCAACTTGTTTCTTCTGACGTCTTCTTTGCTGTCATCATTTTTATTTGTTCCATATATAATATAATGGATGCTTCCTGAAGCAGCTAAAAGAAGTTATATAAGACAGAATGTGCACAGCAAGTCCATTCCACATTGCAGTGCATATTTTCATTCTTTTTGATGCTTTTTAGCACTTTTTTTTTTAAGGGAGGCTTCTAGGAGGAATCTGCCTGAAAAAGATGTGTGCATGTATATATAAAAAAAGAGCATTTCTTGAAGTAGTTTTCACTAGAAAACTCAATTTTGAGCACCTCTCAAAAACAGTGTGTGCACATACTCCAGGGCTTAATTCACATGCCCAGGTCAAATTTTGCTTCAGTAACAATGAACAGCACATGGATAGATTCAGTCTGCATTCAGTCATTTCTCGCTTCCATAAATGTGAATGGCTGAATCAGAAGGATCTAAACAGAGCTTTTCTCAGATAAGGCACAAATGTCAAAGAAATAAAACAATGTGTAATTAGCCCTATTGATTTCATTTGGTCACATTAATGGAAGGTGCATAGTTGGGATGAGATAAAAAAAAAAACCTGCCATGTGAATAAGGCCAAGTGAAGAAGAGGCAAGACTCCAACATTTATAGCTCAGATGTGCCATCATTTTTTGATCTTGGGGGCTTCAGAAGTGCATAAAGGGGACAAGTACAACTGCAGCAAAGCTCAGCAGGACGATGGGCAGTGCTAAGTACAGTAGCTATGGTTTGTGCCAACATACGTGTTCATATATCATACTACAGACCCCAAAAATCTTAAGCACAGGGTCCATAGATTAAATAGAAATGTATCTGGTTTTCCCTGTCTACAACCATGTAGCCATCATTTTCTTTGGTGGGAACATTTTCTTGCTCATTTCAGTATGTGTTCATTAATGATTTTCACTTGCTACTAGTGTTGAGCGATACCGTCCGATACTTGAAAGTATCGGTATCGGAAAGTATCGGCCGATACCGGCAAAGTATCGGATCCAATCCGATACCGATACCAATACAAGTCAATGGGACTCAAGTATCGGATGGTATTCCTGATGGTTCCCAGGGTCTGAAGGAGAGGAAACTCTCCTTCAGGCCCTGGGATCCATATTAATGTGTAAAATAAAGAATTAAAATAAAAAATATTGCTATACTCACCTGTCCGACGCAGCCTGGACCTCAGCGAGGGAACCGGCAGCGTTGTTTGTTTAAAATTCGCGCTTTTACTTGGTTACGTGAAGTCCCGGCTTGTGATTGGTCAGGGCGGCCATGTTGCCGGGACGCGGACCAATCACAGCAAGCCGTGACGTAATTTCGTCACGGCTTGCTGTGATTGGTCCGCGTCCCGGCAACATGGCGCCGTGACCAATCATAAGCCAGGACGTCACTGGAGGCTGGACACGCGCGCTTTTTAAAATACGCGCATGTCCAGCCTCCCGTGACGTCACGGCTTGTGATTGGTTAATGGCGGCCATGTTGCCGGGACGCGGACCAATCACAGCAAGCCGTGACGTAATTTCGTCACGGCTTGCTGTGATTGGTCCGCGTCCCGGCAACATGGCCGCCCTGACCAATCACAAGCCGGGACTTCATGTAACCAAGTAAAAGCGCGAAATTTAAACAAACAACGCTGCCGGTTCCCTCGCTGAGGTCCAGGCTGCGTCGGAGAGGTGAGTATAGCAATATTTTTTATTTTAATTCTCTCTTTTACACATTATTACATTAATGTTGTTGCGATACCCGATACCCGATACCACAAAAGTATCGGATCTCGGTATCGGAAATTCCGATACAGCAAATATCGGCCGATACCCGATACTTGCAGTATCGGAATGCTCAACACTACTTGCTACATCAAATGACAAGCTTTCATGTTTTGTATGCACACTACTAATTTTGGCCATTTTTGTACAGTAACCACTACTTTACATAACAAAATGACCTCACGTGTAGAATTACATCCAAAGGCAAAAACAGAAACTTTAAAGCTAAAGCTTCCAGCAGAAAGCAGACAAGCAGCATTCCCATCTGTCCCCCCAGGAGGACATCGTCAGCTACCAGAAGCAAGGTGACTGATGGAGTCTGCAAGTGTTCTCACAGGAGAAGCGCCATCGGAACACAGAAATGCAGTCACACGTTCTCTCTGGAGCCCACCAGACTTTACACACGTGTTCCAGTAATGTCAGCAAGATTAAATGACAAACCGTTTAAAGACAGAGGACAGCTTCTCCTTCAAATAGAAAAAAAAAATACACCCGCAGAAGGAAAGAAAACTATACTGACACCATCCTCCACATGTCAGCAGCTTTTATGGACCATGCACAGTCATGAAATTGCCAGATGGCAAGGGTAATAAAATAAAATATCACCTTTTTAGAACATTCGATTAACCATTAACCGGTCGCTAATAATCCACATACTGGGGATTCTGTGCCTAATATGCGATCACCTAACCATTAGGCTAACAGACCATTTACCGTGTTTGGGACAGTCTCCTCTAGGCCTCATGTGCGCCTCTCTATTACGGCACACTACAATACCTAGAGAAGTAGGTGCGGCAATTATTGCTTCTCTATGCCACATCAGATGCTTTAGGTACAGAGCAAAAAATCCTTATCATGGAAGATTAAAGGGGTGGTCAGAAACTAACTGGAATTTAATCCTAAATGTTTATTTAATGTAATAATCTAATCTTTTTCTAATATACTTTTATTAAAAATCCCCTACCGTTCCCACTCTACTCTAGCTGCTTTATTTTAATGTTTTTTTTTAGCAACTTCCTTTTTGGTATTTCCTTTTAGTATCCCATCATGCACTGGAGATTCTCAAACAATATGTTATATGGGGCAGAAGCCACTGACACTGCCGCAGCCTATGTCTCCACTTTGACATCAAGCGTCATCAGTGACCTCAGGGGCTGGGCTAGTCCCTCCTCTAGTGAGCGCGCGTCGCCTGTCAATTCCAGCATATGCAGGGCAGGATCTTGTTATTGTGCAATATTCTTTTTAATTCCCAGTGACAGTGCGCGCTGTCGCAGTCAGAAGTGATGAGCCGTCCAGAGAGCGCACGGTCAGTACGAATTGTAAGGAGATAACCTGGCAAGCAGGAAAAGCAGAGACAAGCTCCGCCACCCCAAAAGTAACAACGGTATTTAAGGCAGGGCAGGCATCTGTTCTCGCTGCTTGTTGGATTCTTTCTCTAAAATGCACACTGACAGCACACACTTTTTCCGGCTCATCACTTCTCATCAGAGTCGTTGAGGGAGTGCACAGACACTGTTCATTAAGGGTATGTGCACACGTCAGGATTTCTTGCAGAAATTTTCCTGACAAAATTCGGACATTTCTGCCAGAAATCCACATGCGTTTTTTTTTTTCGTTTTTTACACGTTTTTTACGTGTTTTTTGTGTGTTTTTTTGGCGGATTTTTTGTGTTTTTTTCCGGACACTCCAATTTAATGGGAAATCCGCAAAAAATCCGCAAAAATAATGAACATGTTGATTCTTTCTCCGGAATGCGTTTTTTTTTGCGGAAAAAAACGCAACATGTGCACAAAAAATGCGGAATGCATTCTAAATGATAGGATGCATAATGTATGCATTTTGTAAGCGTTATTATAGCGTTTTTATTGGGGAAATCCGCAAACAAAAAGCGAAAAAATTCCTGAAGAAATCCTGACGTGTGCACATACCCTAAAAATATTGCACAGTGACAAGATCCTACTGAGCATACATCAGAATTGGACAAACAACGCATGCTAAGTAGAGCTGAAACTAGGCCCAAAAAAGGGGCGTCACTGATGACACTTTATTTCAGAGTGGGGACATAGGCTGCCACAACTCTGTTGTCCAAATACCTGAGGCTCCTTCCCTTTCCCTAACGCTAGGGGCGCCCTAGCTATTCCTGCGCCCTGGATTACTTCTGATGGTGAAGACGCCAGGGCCATGGACCTTGCAGACCTCCTGAATCAGACCTATAGCTGTCTCCCACAAGAGGAAGTGGAGAGTAATAGTGTATGTATATACCCAAACCAGACTAACAAGGGAGGACGTACAAGGATAACTGAAAAACAGACTTCAAAGAGGAACACCAGGGAGAAAAGGCAGGTAAACAAAATAGGAAATGATGAGGAATCGCATACAACAGAAACACCATGCAACAATCATAGATCAACACTCCAAATGCCTCTACCAACAATAGACACCTCCACTCCACACAAGGCAATACAAAACTAACACTGGCAATCCAGAATGCCAGAGGCAAGAATATTTAGGATTGAGGAGTGGCCAATACTGAACAGCTGAGATCATCCAAGCAGGAAAGCTACAGAGACTCCAAGCTGAACAGTTTAACCCCTGCACTGCTAACAGAAACCTGCACCATTTAATATGAAGGGAAGTGCTTCTAATCAGTGCAGGAGTATGAAATCAGACGCGGTCTTCTGGCCCCCCTTCGTTGCGGTAAACCTGTGACATAGGCTTTATTTTAGGATGGGGACAGTGACTGCAGCCGCTGCCCCTTGATGACGTCTCCTTTGAGTATCCCAGCATGCACTGGGGATTCCCAAACAAAATTTTATCAAACAGGAAGATGGTAAAAAAATAAATAAAGCAGTTAGATTAGAAAAGGAAAGGTGGGGAATTTTTAATTAAAGCATATTACAAAAGCAATTAGATTATTACATTAAATGAACAAGACATTTAGGATTATATCAGTGTTTGTTTCTGATCACCCTTATAACTTCATTCATAAGGTACTCGGTGGAGGACAGCAGTAAGTTTAGTCACACAGCTTGTGTATTGTCATGCAGGACTCTGTGGCCTCGAGTCATCCTTTGCGATATACTGAACTCACTTTTGTTTGTCTTGTGGCATTCGTTGCCTGATATTTTTGTGTCAAATTCCTTGAAATGGTGCACGGTGTTCATGAATTTGGCATATAATAAAAAAAATGCTTTTTATTTTTGTTTTTAAAGCCTTTAAAAAGATGCACCTTTTTCCAACAAGTCTGGAGGAGGCAGTTCTCAAGGAAGAATAATAATTAAAAAATCATAAATAAAATTTAAAAAGTGGAGTAAATCTTGAAGAGAACAGGGCGCAGATAATAAAGCCACGAAAAAGAAAGGACTCCAAAAACTGGAGAAACTACACTGATTAATCGGGTCAGTACGTACAGTATCCCTGAGCACTTATGGACACATTTAGGAGTTAACCTTAGCATTTATTTCGGGGGATGAAACTTTGGACTCGATTTTATGTGGCAGAGTGGCCAAAAAAAAGGGTGATAAAAACCATAAAATACCATTAGAAAGTAGGTCCATTTTGTTGGGGTTAGTGGATATGATTTTCATCGGCATGCAGAGAGCATAAATTACACTCTTCATGTCATCCAGCACTTTTCTCATTTTAAGTACATTTTATACAAATTATTGAAACATGAAGAACTCGCTTCCATTATAAAAACTTTCATGATGAGTTTCCACGCTAAATACATTTATCACTTAACCACAGGACCGGGAATGTGTATGATTTCTGCGGATCTAACTGTTAAAACCCCACTGTTCCTGTGAACTGGGGTCCCAGAGTCCCCTGTGACAAGTGAGTAGTGATCATGCATGCACACTACTGTTCCATTTACACTGTGGTAATACATTTCATACCTATCCTGTGATTCATTTATCCAGGGGAAAACCAGTTAAAGCGGTGGTCTTCCTTTATAATATTATGGCATATCACTAGGATATACAATGACAATACGATTGGTGGTCAACTAGAAAGCAGAAGAAATTGCTAAATTCTGTATTCAAAGGGAATATGTCAGCAGGCTTTTCAATGCAATTTGAGAGCAGCAAGATGTAGGACAGAGACCCCGATTCCAGTGATTTGTCACTTACTGGACTGTTTGTTATTATTTCAATAAAAATCAATGTTTTATCAACAGTAGATTTTCACTACAGGACTAGTTGTCTCGTGCCATGTAGTCCTCCTGCACTGTATAACCCCCCTTTCCGACAGTGTACACAGAGAGCTGCCAGTAGTGGTGTATAGATCTCAGCATTCACAAATCTAGCTGTTCTGCAACAGATAATAGTGATTTTGTCAAAACTGCTGCAAGCGTAAGTGACACATCACTGGAATCAGGGTCTCAGCCCCTACATCATGTCACTCACAGATAACATAGCAAACATCTGGTGACAGACTCTCTTTAAGAAGTGGACTTACGTACTTTTTGAAAATTAGAGCTATGAGTAATGTCTGAGGCTGACAGTCTGACCCCGGTAACGTCATTCTTTCTTTTTATAATGGAGCCAATAAAGATGTGATTGATCCGGTCTCTAATGTTGAGGGATCCCATTAACCTATAATAGTGTCCATCATAAAGAACAGAATGTCACCAGAGAGGAAACCAGCGCCAGTGTGAACAGAGACAGACAACGCTTCCTATCTCTGGCTGCAGTTATACATTTTCCCTTACTGTTTTTTCGTTGACTAAGTCACTGGTTTCCTTTTGAAGTGACTTTTGCGCTTGACAATGTTAAAAACAAATAATTCCCGTGTGTAGCACTTGTGAAAGTACAGTGTTACGTGAAGGGGAGGCGAGAGGGTGCTCAGGGCAAAGCGCTGTCACAATGCGCAGTGCGCCCGCCCAGGAGGACAGGGGGCTTCCTTGCTGTAGTATGTAATGAGAAGTGTGGATTTCTGTGTACCAATCTATTCTGCATTGTCTGATGGCAGCCGCTTTGATTTCTAACTCTTGCAGTCTATTATTCCAATGCACCTGGTTCCCCGCAAAAGAGATGTTACAGTTTCTTTTGTAAATCATAAATCATGCAGCCATTGATCTGACTGCTTCCGACAGTGGCTGTATGATAAACTTGTAACAAAAATATTTCCCAAAGCAAAAAAATATTTATTCAATGTGAAATATCGGCAGCGCTTATTTCTGCGCAGTTACATATGCCACAGGATATATAGTACGATGACGGACCTGGGGGCTCGGTACCATCAGTCATTAGGAAACACTAGTGGATCACTTCTCTTCCATAGGTTTTGGTTCATCCCTTTCCTCCATATACCATTCATTTCCCCGTATTTTACATATAGAGGGGAATAACCGGGATTAGAAGCTTTAGGGATACCAGCCGACTTAATATCTCATGTGTATCTCCTATTACTAGCACTTTTAGGCCGGGGTCACACTTGTGAGTGCAATGGGAGAAACTCACGCTAGTCTCTCGCCCAGGGGCGTAACTACCGCGGTCGCAGCGGTCGCCAGTGCGACCAGGCCCGGCAGGTCAGGGGCCCGGGCCCGGCAGGTCAGAGGCACCCAACACCATGTTGCAGTGCAGGAGATTCCTCCTGCATGGCAACAGTCCGAGGCGTATCTAGGGGGAGGGGGCAGCCGGGGCACGTGAGAGACAGGAAGCAGCTCCACTGTTCCAGTCATCATGGTGAGACCGTCAGCTTCTGCTCTGCAGCCCCGGGACAGAGGGTGAGAGCAGGGGGGAGGTGCGGGACAGAGCCGCTTTAGTCAGGAGAAGCTGAGGAGCTGCAGCCGATTTACATCAGCCACCCCTGTACCAGAGAGGAGATTGTGAGTTGTGTATATGAGCTGGTATCTGGTGTGTATGTGTGTGTGTGTGTGTGATATCTGTAGTATGTGTGTGTGTGTGATATCTGTAGTATGTGTATGTGTGATATCTGTAGTGTGTGTGTGTGATATCTGTAGTATGTGTGTGTGTGTGTGTGTGTGTGTGTGTGTGTGATATCTGTAGTATGTGTGTGTGTGTGTGTGTGTGTGTGATATCTGTAGTGTGTGTGTGTGTGTGTGTGTGTGATATCTGTAGTGTGTGTGTGATATCTGTAGGGTGTGTGTGATATCTGTAGGGTGTGTGTGTGTGTGTGTGTGTGTGTGTGTGTGATATCTGTAGTGTGTGTGTGTGTGATATCTGTAGTGTGTGTGTGTGATATCTGTAGTGTGTGTGTGTGTGTGTGTGTGTGTGAGGCTGCGGCGTAATTACCACAGTCGCAGCGGTCGGCGCTGCAAGCAGCTCTGGCAGGTCAGGGGCCCGTGTGTCCCCTTGAGCCTGTCTCCCTTGTCCCCTTATGCTTGTGTCCCTTGTCCCCGTGTGCCAGTCTCCCTTGCCCATTAGTCCCTGTGTGTCCCCATGTGCCTGTCTCCTTTGTCCCCTTGTGCTTGTGTCAGTCTCCCTTGCCCACTAGTCCCTGTGTGTCAGTCTCCCTTTCCCACTTGTCCCTGTGTCCCCTTGTGCTTGTATCCCTTATCCACTAGTCCCCGTGTGCCCCTTGTCAGGCTCCCTTGCCCACTAGTCCCCTTGTGTCAGTCTCCCTTGCCCACTAGTCCCCTTGTAACCTTTTCCCCTGCCTCCTAGCCCCCATGTGTCCCCTTGTGCCTGTCTTCCTTGCTCCCTAGCCCCCCTATGTTACCCTTGTGCCTGTCTCCCCTGCCCCCTCGTCACCATTTGCTCCTGTCTTTCTCACTGCCCCTGTATGGAGGGGCTGCATTATACTATGAGGGGGGCTGCGTTGTATTCTATGGGGTTTACATTGAGTTGTATGGCAGGGCTGCAGGGGGGGGGGGGCATTTGGAAGTTCGCATCGGGGCCCATAACTTTGTAGTTACGCCACTGCTCTCGCCTCAATAGAAATACATGCAGCTGCACGCTCCGGTCCCGAGTGCCAGCGGCAGTGCTGGGTATTGAGGTGCGAGTTTCTCGCACTGCACTCGCAAGTGTGACCCCGGCCTTAGACTGAGCCGCATCCAGTCGCTGCTGACCCCAGTGTTGTACCAGTCCCCTTACAGAAGAGCCCTGTGTCTTCTCCCAAGTCTTATGCTTTACAGCTTGTTGTTACCCGTTCCCTGGTATATTACAACACCATAATCAATGGGGACACTGAAAATCCACTGCTATCACAGTGGAGGGCCATTTCCATTATTCCCCTTAGAGATTACATACAGCTCTGCAGGCCACAGGCAGAAAAGGGCCCCTGTGCAAAAACAATTTATGGGCCATTGGCAGTCAAATAGCTCATGAAAATGCAAAATTCCACCTGCTTTGTAGGTGGAAATGGGCCCCGTCACTCCTTGGGCCCCTGTGCGGCTCTACAGGTTGCACCCCTGACATACAGTACAGCTATTTAAGATCAGGAACAACTGAAGTAGGATTCCCATTCGAGTTCCTCGCCAGAAGAGCAGCACCACCACACGGTCCTTCACATGTGACTGACTTTTTTCCTCTCACTTTTCCTCACTTTTAACTAGAGGCCTCCATACAGATCCAATGAGCCATCTGATCTGTACAGAGGTCTCCCGAATATCCCCCCAAACTATAATGTGGTTCATTTGGTTTCATTCACTATCATTTCACCGTCCGATAAAGAGGCGCATGCTGCACTATTCTGCCAGGGATTTTTGGCTGGATCTGCAATGTAGCCATCAACACAGCCATATTCACTCTCATAGCTATTCCTTTCCATTCCCTCACTTACTAGAATGCATTGCTTCTGCTATTAACCAATGGCACACGCTTGCCCCAAATTGAAAGCCCACCTTTATATTACGTTTGTATTCAGTTTGACAGACAGGAGGCCAGGAGCAGAGAGGTAACACCCCCACTTCCTGCAATCTGTCTCCATGTCTCTGCTCCTTGTGATGGATTACACATGATGAAAGGCAATGGACCACCAGTTAAACAGAAGTGGGACACCTAGTGACCAGCACATAAGGCAGGTCAACAACATCTTTAAATTAATTAGGTTAAAACCAACAGAAAATACTTACTCTTCATGACGCAAGTCATTGATTGTTCGGTCTAATGAGATCATATCACTGGCGACCATGTTAAATCCAAATTCCTTAATGCTGGCCTGGACTGATTCTTTGTAGTCTGAACCCAAGATGTATGGCTTTCCTTCTTCACCCGGTCCACCTACCACACCCTGGGGCTCTGGTTCTTTCGGTTCGAAATTTCCTAGAACTCCTTGGCGAAGCACTGGGTCTGAATACAAATGCGTCTGGGGCTTAAAAGTTAGGAACTGGCGTTGCATCACATTTTGCTGGTTATTAACCTTCCCGTCCAGGCGGTCTTGATCATTTTGGACTTTGTTCTTCCTGCGTATCGACTCAAGGTCTACTTCTACGCCCTCAACACGAGGCCATGGCACGACAGGCTGGAATTCATTTTTGGGAGCTAGGTTATTTTCTAACTTTCCAGGCTGAGGGAGATTTGCATTATCTTCCTGCAAATGAAAATAATTAAATAAGAATCAAGATCAGGTATAAAAAAAGAAATCATCAACAAAATAATAATGCACATGGCAAGAAGTTTCAGCTTTCAAAAATATACGAAAACATATAACGTGCAGGTATGTTTACGGTGTGAGACTATTTAAGGAGTTACAATATGTGAAAGATAGCCGTAGGCACTACTATTGATGGTGGTGCACAAGTAGGTGCCCAAACCGTAAACTTATTTAGATAAACTTGGCACACACGTGATGAGATGCTTGTGAGAATTTTAATTTTAAGGAGAGTACATACACTAGACGTTTCGGTCATAGACCTTCATCAATGTACCCTTTTGAGTGTCAGGATCAGCTCAGAAAGCAGGCCGTATATGGCGCCAGAGGAGTATGATCCGGACGCGGCATCCACCGCAAGGTCTCAATTCTGAGCATGTACATAAAGTGCAGAACACATTCATCTCAGCTCCGACACCACAGCACGGTCTCACTACTGAGCATGTACATAAAATGCAGCACAGATTCATCTCAGCTACGACTCCACAGCACTGCCTCACTACTGAGCATGTACATAAAGTGCAGCATAGATTCATCTCAGCTACGACTCCACAGCACTGCCTCACTACTAAGCATGTACATAAAGTGCAGCACAGATTCATCTCAGCTCCGACGCCACAGCACTGCCTCACTACTGAGCATGTGCATAAAGTACAGCACAGATTCATCTCAGCTCCAACTCCACAGCACTGGTCACTACTGAGCATACCTGCCGAGATTCCCCAAAACAATGGATAGCCATGAAAAATCGAGACAAGGAATATTTAATTAAAAGATATATCTTTATTAAAAAAAATGACAAATAGTGGTACTATGTAAAGAAATGTGCACGTAACAGAACGAGATATACATGATTAGTATAAAAAAAAAAATTAGATTCCATATATAAAACCAATATTACAAATAGCAGACCAAAAGGTAATGGTAACGTAATACACCCATAAGAAAGAAAAAAAAAGGACAAAAAATGTGTATGGGTACCGAGAAAATCATCAAAATTACCTCCATAGATAGTGGAAAAATATGAAAAATACAACTTTTATATACATATTGTAGGGATTCACTCGCTCAGGTGCATTGGAGGAAACAGGAGGCACATTCTCTTTAATGCCCAAGTGGGTTTATTTGCTCCATAAACCAGCAAGGCAGCAACAAAAAGGAAAACAGTCTGTATATCAGGCCGACATAGCATAAAAGTCCACAGAAGAGCTCTGCTCTTCTCAGGCCTGACGGCACACAAGCTGTGCAATGTCCAGCACGCAGGCCCAGTCCTGGAGCCTTAACACACTGTGGAGGCTTTCTCCTCCACACACACAGACTCCTGTCTGTAGTGACCCGCCTGGACACAGGGATCTCTGTCCACACTCACAGATTCCCAAACACTCACTGCCATGTGCCAAACACACCTCCATTATGTAGCCTGAAACCACACCCAGGTACCTGTCACATGATTAGACATGTGGTTCTGACATCACCACAGGTCCTGAAACAAACATAGATAGGCATGGTTATGCCCCTTACCCAGGGGTGAGGTATATGGGTAGCCAGACCCTCCCATCTCTCATAGCTACCCGTAACCCGGACCCAAATATACTAAACAATTCCTTATTGCTTTACGTGCATTAGAGAAAACACTCCGGGTTACATCACAGCGACAAGCCTTCTCTGTGATACATACCTCCCGTCGACTATACAACCTTTAGCCATGCTACAATATATACCATTGATTAAATACAATAAATAATGGATAAATAATCAGAGAGAACCCCCAAATGATATCAGGAACCTAGCTGCAGCCTTAAAGCAGGAGTCTGCGCACGTGTCCCGAGAGTGTGTGAGGAGAGTTGCGGAATGCTTACCTGCCGGCACGCAGGACCTGAGGCACGTGACCTCTGGGGAGATGGCCAGAGGCGGGGCCAGACGCCGAGTTGCGGCGGTGGCCGGCAATGCTGGAGAGTAGTTAGAATGTGCAGAAGTCAAGCCGGGAAGGTGGGAGCAGTACCAAAGGGTGAAGTGCAGGAGTGGTCAGGACGTAGCCAGAGGTCAGAAAGCCGAAGATAGCGGTACAGTACAAACGGGGCAGACAGGAGAGAGGTACGATTAGTAAGACAAAGGTCAGAACCAGAAACAAACCATAAACACAGAGTCACAAGGCAATGCACAGCACGAGGAAACAGAACGGTTGATACACAGGAAGGCAAACAGACTAAATAGTATGCAAGCACACCAGGGGGTCAGACACTCAGCAAAGACAAATGTATCACTGACAAGGAACCCCAAGCAGAGGCGGGTAAATATAGCCCTCCCCAAACCAAAAATAGGCCATGCAAAATTAACCCTGCGCAGGCAGGAAAGAGAACCCAGTCCACAACCATGACAGTGAGAGCAGAAATAAAGTGCTTAAGTGACAGGGTAAACAACACAACTTAATACTGCACTAAAAGTGCATTTGCTAAAGTGGCAATATGGTAAAAATAAGGAGGTAATGTACCTATAAGAACCGTCAGGTCCTGATAACGCACACACCCCGACGCGCGTTTCGGAAAAATTCCTTCGTTAGGATGCGTGTTATGATCTGGTGGCCTAAGAGCAGCATGAGACGTACTCTGGAGAAGGTGGTACCTGTACTGACCACAGACCCTGAACTTAACACCGCAACTAGAAGTAGCCGTGGAATGTACCTAGCGCTCCCTAGACATCTCGACACAGCCGGAGGACTAATTACCCCTAGAGATAGAAAAGGGAAAACTATCTTGCCTCAGAGAAAATCCCCAAAGGATAGACAGCCCCCCACAAATATTGACTGTGAGAGGAGAGGGAAAAAACATACACAGACTGAAATGAGAATTTAGCAAAGGAGGCCACTTCTAGCTAAATAGAAAGGATAGGACAGAGTACTATGCGGTCAGTATTAAAACACTAGAAAATATCCACCACAGAAAATACAAAATCTCCACAGCTAACTAAAGATATGGAGGGTATATCTGCATCTCCAGAGATACCAGCTTGGCTAAACAAATCCTTATACAGACCAAGCTGGACAAGACAAAAACATGGAAAAGAACTGAACAATAAGGCCACAGCATGTGGACAGCAAAAACCAAGGCCAGAACTTATCTTTGTTGAAATGAACTGCAAAGCAGAAGAGACCAGGCAGGGATGTGAATCCTCCAGGAACAATGGACAACTGGCACTCACTAAAGGGTGAAGCAAGACTAAATAGCCCAGTCAAAATTGCAAAAAGTGAACACACCTGATAAATGCTGCGATTCAGAGACAGCAGCGCTACCACTTACAACCACCGGAGGGAGCCCAAGAGCAGAATTCACAACAGATGCGTCGACGAAAGAATTTTTCCAAAATGGGGTGTGCACATTATCGGGACCTGTTGGTTCTTAAAAGGTACATTGCCTCCTTATTTTTACCACACTGTCACTTCGGCACTACGAACTTTTAGTGCGTTATTGAGTTGTGTTTACCCTGTCACTTATGCACTTTATTTTTGCTCTCACTTGGGGGTTCTCTCTGATTATTTATCTGTTATTTATTGTATATCATTGATTTTCTATGGTTTTTGCTCTCACTTGGGGGTTCTCTCTGATTATCTGTTATTTATTGTATATCATCGATTTTCTATGGTTTTATATGTATATAAAATAGTTTAACATATTTTTTTCAGAATTTTCACATTATCTATGGAGGTAATTTTGATGATTTTCTCGGTACCCATACGCATTTTTTATACTTTTTTGTTTTTATGGGTATATTACGTTACCATTATCTTTGGGTCCGCCACTTGTAATATTGGTTTTATATATCTAATCTAATTTTTTTTTATATACTAATCATGTATATCTCATTCTGATACATGCACATTTCTATACATAGTACCACTATTTGTCATTTTTTGAATAAAGATATATCTTTTAATTAAATATTCCTTGTCTGGATTTTTCATGCCTTTCATTTTTCAGAGTGGTTTCCACTTCTTTTACAGATCACCGCTGCTATTCATTATAGATATATAAGGTTATAATTTTAATTTTTTGTAAACGTTTAGTACCGTGCGGTGTTACTGTTGTGTTTATTCACTACTGAGCATTCCAAAGATATACTGATAGGGAATTTAGATTGTGAGCCCCATTGGGGAGAGCGATGATAATGTGTGCAAACTGTAAAGCGCTGTGGAATATGTTAGCGCTATATAAAAATAAAGATTATTATTATGTACATAAAGTGCAGCACAGATTCATCTCAGCTCCGACTCCACAGCACGGCCTCACTATTGAGCATGTACATAAAGTGCAGCACAGATTCATCTCAACTAAAAGCGGAGATCCTTAGATAAGGAACAGAACATAACTTTCCCAAATTCTTATGAAAACATCTACAGCAATACCGACTTCAACTCCGAATCAAGCAAAATTGACACCGATTCAAACTACATGACTCTACAGACCAGTGTAAAATGCAGCAAATTTTTCTGCAAGTAAATAAGGAGCATAAAATCCGCTGCATTATCACTACTTAGGAATATGCCCAGCAACCAATGTGTTCTCAGAAAAGTACTTAATACGTTTTAATGTTAAACGTAGTGAAACGTTTTAACAACATGTAGTTGATGTCCTTGTTTCCCACCATTTTCAATGCCACTATCCTGCAGTTTTCTGTACATTGAGCCTCGTAACAGGTTATTGTTCACTACTTGTTGTGGAATCTCATTATCATCACAGACAGGATTACAATGACAGGTGAAACATAGAATCCACCATTCACAATAGATGATGGACACAGCTTACCTTCCCCCCCCTCCCTGCCTAATGACTTCTGAACATATCAAAAGGAGATGCCAAGAAAATGCTCTCAAGGTATGTGAACATGGTATCATTTAGACACTGACCAACACAAGAGCTTTCCAAGGCAAAGACATTTCAGAGAATCGCTGGTGTCTATTTTTCTGGACTCCTTATGTGGCGGCCTTGCTGCTGGCATCTACTTTCTACATTATATATATATATATATCTATATATATAATTGTCTAAGGGTTTTTCTGTCTGTCTGTCTGTCTGTCTTTCTGTCTGTCCTGGAAATCCCGCGTCTCTGATTGGTCGAGGCCGCCAGGCCTCGACCAATCAGCGACGGGCACAGCATGGCGATGATGATGTCATAAAGGTTGCCTCAACCAATCAGCGACGGGCACAGTATCGACGTAGATGTCGTAATGGTTGCGATGGCGACGATGATGTCATAAAGGTTGCCTCGACCAATCAGCGACGGGCACAGTCTGCCGCGAATTCTGGAATCATCATTGTCCATATACTACGGGGACATGCATATTCTAGAATACCCGATGCATTAGAATCGGGCCACAGTCTAGTATATATATAATTGTCTAAGGGTTTTTCCGTCTGTCTGTCTGTCCTGGAAATCCTGCGTCTCTGATTGGTCGAGGCCGCCAGGCCTCGACCAATCAGCGAAGGGCACAGCATGGCGACGATGATGTCATAATGGAAATCCCGCGTCTCTGATTCAATCAGCGACGGGCACAGTATCGACGTAGATGTCATAATGGTTGCCATGGCGACGATGATGTCATAAAGGTTGCCTGGACCAATCAGTGACGGGCACAGTCTGCCGCGAATTCTGGAATCATCATTGTCCATATACTACGGGGACATGCATATTCTAGAATACCCGATGCGTTAGAATCGGGCCACAATGTAGTATGTATGTATGTATATATATATATATATATATATATATATATATATATATATATATATATATATATATATATATATATATATATATATATATATATATATATATATATATAATGATAGTGGCTGCCATGCCAAAGCTGTCAGAAAAAAGAAAATAACTAGTTATGGTACTTCTTTTAGCAGTTCCATGGCTTTCATAGCAAGTCGTTTTGACATTGCTGTGAATCACATTCATTTGTTGAAGGATTTTTTTAGTGCTTTTTCAGGCGGGTTCCAGGCAGAATCTGGGTGAAAAAGAGGTTGTGTGCACACACCCTTACTGAAGATAATGAACATCTCCACTCTATGGTTTCTTATGGTCCATGTGGCTAATGTAAAGCATATCTCTGAATGTTAACAGCAGTTCAGGGAAGAAGTCTCCCCTTACAGTCAAGTACAAAAAAAAAAAAAAAAATCTATAAAATCCAAAAATATAAAACAAAATCTTAAAAATAAAGGAATATTTATCAGTATCTGGTGTTCACATCTTTTCTTCAGGAGTACACCGCTTGCCGTTTTACAGGGACTGGTGAGGTCCTAAAAAGGGAGAGTTGTGATCAGTGGCATGGTAGCGCCACTAGCTATAACTGAGCGCTCTCCTGTGCTTTTCTTCTCCAGCATGGGAGAAGAGTCGGTGACCTGAGGCTCGTCAGATCTAACCTGCTTCAGAGTGGAGCTAGCAAACTGTAAAGCATAGAGCCTGGGAGCGGAGCACGTTCTTTGCCTAAGGAAAGAGCTACTCCCGAGACTCCAAGGTGGTCCATAACCTAGGTAACAAACTGTACTCATATTTACAATAGTGATAACTTTTTCTTATGTCCGGTGTAAAACAAACTTGTAAAGCTGTAAAAATCAAATCCCCAGAAGTACAAGGTTCTTAGAGGCACCTTTATAGCAACAACATATAAAACATGTAAACCATCCTATGGGGAATAAGGCATGGTTAATGGCCAAAACTGACCCCGCACAAAAGAATGACGGGTCTCCGTGCAGAATAGTGATACCAGGCCGCTTAAAGCTGTAAAACACACCCAACTGTGCAATCATCGGCAATGTTTGAACAGCTCGAGTATAGTGAAGCACATAGCAATTGATCTGAGCACCTTAAAGAGGAGGCGGACAAAGTGCAATTATTTCCTGATAGTAGCAAGTCTCTGAAGTATACTCTTTGCTCATTAAAAAGTACTTGATTCTGCAGTGGCCATGATTAATATTAGCCCTGACTGGAATACACATATATACCTTTAATTTCAATTCAAATAGACTCCTAGTTTCCCATTAAATATAATACTAAACTGGTAAATGAGTGTTGAAATTAAATGGAACCAGTCATGACAAAATAGTGGTGCAGTTGTACAGGCACTTGTCCCCAAATACAAAATGAAACTTTTTTTCATAGAGAACTTCTAATCAGTAACATCTAACTACCGGCTGGTGCTGTCTGCCACTTCTACATTGAACACATACCATTAGAATTGGTCACAAATACGAAAAACAGCATCCGGAACAAGTACTGCATCTCTAACCCTACAGAAGTGTATGGGAGTTGAGCTGCAGTAGCCATTAATGGCCACTGAGCTATGAATAGGCCATACTGTTCAGGTTTCAGCATGGTGTTTGCAGGGCGCTGCCATAGCTGTCACAGCTTATGGTGGGTATGCTGGGTGTTGGCCAGCCACCAATCTAATATGGATGTCAATCTCAATAATAGGTCTTCGATATATCAGTCCTCGACAACCCTTTAACAAATCGTATTGTCCTACAATAGACAGGCAAGAGATGTTCTTAGCTGTGGCCAGTGGTCTTTCAGACCAATGACAAGACAGTATGGAGGAGGGGGACAGAACTTAGCTCCTGTACAAGCCCCCTTTAGAGCGAATAGCGTGGGGGCTTCATTGGATTGCGGCATCGGCTCCCCGTTTACTATTGGCTAATTCGGTTAGAGTTCTGTTTTGGTATGTCCCTTAGTTCTCTCAATGATTAGGCTCTATTCCTATCGCCCTTTTTTGATTTGTTATGGCTAAAGGTACTTACCTTTCGTGGATTGGTTCTTTTAGTCCTCAGGTGACAGGCAGAAATGAGCAACAGGAGTCTGACTGGTTAACAGATTTTGGCGCCAAGTAGAAGAGCTTCTAAAGCCCTGAATTCCTGTCAGAAGTTACAGCAGCCGGGATCTTAATTACAGCTGCCCGCCCTAAATTAATGTTGTCGTGGTATTTATTAGATGGTGCTCGCCCAGCTTGCTGGGAGGAGACTGGATGGTTTTATTGTATATGGAGTAATGAATTTTATTGTTATTTATTGGTTTATTATATTTAATATTTGAGTAACCATTAATAAATACCGTGGCCTTTTATCTTCACACTATGTGTATTGTGTCATTTTATTTGGTAAGTTGGTGGTGAGAGGCGGCGGGAGGGTTTGGTGCCTGCTATCTGGGAAGATTTTGTTAACCAAATAGAGCTACTTAACATGTAGGCTGGTTTTACAGGTAACCCCCCCCCCCGATAAACTAGACTCAGGTGAAAAAACAACAAAAAAAACACTGTTCCAGCACATCAGGCTACCATAAGAGACAAGGGTTTTTATGGTTTGGGAGACCACTTTAAATCATGTACCATCCTTGGAAAATGCAGCGTGCTATAAAGGTGGTCATACGCTTGAAAAAACAGGCAGCATTTTAACCGGACATTGAAATCTAACATGCTTAGAAGTCTTTCCCCGTTATCTGCAATCAGGGGTCTGTCAGAAAGCCCTTAGGCCTCTTTCACACTAGCGTCGTACGACGCACGTTGCAATTGTTTTGGAAAAAAAAAGCATCCTGCAAAGTTGCCCGCAGGATGCATTTTTTCTCCATAGACTAAGGCTATGTGCACACGTTGCAGATTTTCCTGTGGATTTTTCTGCACTAAAAACCACAGCTCTTGGCAGAAAATGCAGGTGCGGTTTTTGGTGCGTTTTTTGATGCGGTTTTTAGTGCGGTTTTTAATGCGGTTTTCTCTGCAGATTGTCTGTGTTTGACCCAAATAAAGCTTGAACTGCAGTGGGGAAAAAAAAAAAAAGAAATGATGTAATTTCCTTGTCCAACCCTTTTCTTCTTCTATCCTCCATTTTGGGAATAACACACCAAAATGAGCCCGGTTAATAATGGAGAGGCATCAATAAGACACCCATCCATTATTAATCCTATTAAAAGGATAAAAAATATGGGGAACCCCCCAAAAAATGACATAGGGTCCCCCTATATTTTGAGGCCAGAAAGGCTAGGCAGACAGCTGTGGGCCAATATTTGTGGCCCGGGAAGGGGTTAAAATACCCATGGCTGTTCCCAGGCCATGAATATTAAGCCCACAGCTGTCTGCGTAGCCTTTCTGGCTCTCAAATATAGGAAGAGCCCCCCCCCCAAAAAAAAAGTGTTGGGGTCCCCCTATATTTTGAGGCCAGAAAGGCTAGGCAGACAGCTGTGGGCCAATATTTGTGGCCCGGGAAGGGGTTAAAATATCCATGGCTGTTCCCAGGCCATGAATATTAAGCCCACAGCTGTCTGCGTAGCCTTTCTGGCTCTCAAATATAGGAAGAGCCCCCCCAAAAAAGTGTTGGGGTCCCCCTATATTTTGAGGCCAGAAAGGCTAGGCAGACAGCTGTGGGCCAATATTTGTGGCCCGGGAAGGGGTTAAAATATCCATGGCTGTTCCCAGGCCATGAATATTAAGCCCACAGCTGTCTGCGTAGCCTTTCTGGCTCTCAAATATAGGAAGAGCCCCCCCCCCCAAAAAAAAAAGTGTTGGGGTCCCCCTATATTTTGAGGCCAGAAAGGCTACGCAGACAGCCGTGGGCTTATATTCATAGCCTAGGAAAGGGGCCATGGATATTTGCCCTCCCCCCCCCCCCCCCCCCGGCTACAAATACAAGCCCGCAGCCGCCCCAGAAGAGGCGCATATGAGATATGGGGTAATGAGGGGTTAATGCCACCTTGCTATTGTAAGGTGGCATTAAGCCCGGTTAATAATGGAGAGGCGTCAATAAGACGCCTATCCATTATTAATCCTATGAAAGGGTTAAAAAAACACACACTAGAAAAAATTATTTTAATTAAATAATGACACCCACTTTTTGACCATTATTTTATTTCACTCTCAATCCACCAGAAGACCCTCGACCTGAAAAAGTAAAAAAATAAAGCAAATTCATACTCCCTGGCCCTGTCCGCAGAAATCCAACGAGGGTCCCACGAAGATCTGCCATGGAGAACAGACACATCCGGAGATGTGTCTGCTCTCCACGGCTGCAGCAACACACTGCCAGGAACTATGGCTCCTGTCGGTGTGTTACTGCGCATGCGCGAGAGTTTACCGGCGTTCATTGACCCCGGTACTCTCGCTTTACGGCAGTGCTGCGTGGGAAAGTTCACCCGCAGCTGTACTGCCGTTAACAGAGAAGCCGGCGCCATTGAACTCCGGAACAGTACGCGATACACTGCTAGGAGCTTCGCTCCTGGTAGTGTATCGCCGGAGAGCAGGCGATCGGCGTGGGACACTCGGTTTTGGATTCTGCGGACAGGGAGTATGGATTTGCTTTTTTTTGGGGGGGGATTTTTTTTCTAGGGGCGAGGGCTTCGCGTACCTGTATGTGCTGTATGGTGAGTATATACCCTATGTTCTATGTACTGTGTGTCATGTATGTTACGTTTATTGTATGTGTATTGTATGTGTTATGTTTTGTGTTACTTACAATTGTGCTAAGTCGCCGGAAACAGGGACAACTCTCCCATCCTAATACCGGATGGGAGTAGTAATCCCATAAGGCGACTTAGCACAATTGGGTGGCACTATCGTCGCGTGGGGACACACACAAAGACAGACGCATACACACAGACTTCACACACATATACACAGACACACATACACAGATACACACACATACATACAAAAATCGATCAAACGACCGACATCGATCCCCATGCGACGATATGCCTCCATGATGACAGCCACACTCCGCCCACGCACTTCCTGCTTTTCTACACCCAAAACCGCAGAAAACCCGCAGATATTTTTTCATCTGCGGGTTTTACTGCGGGTTTGACCCTCACAATGGAGGTCTATGGGTGCAGAACCACTGCAGTTCCGCAGAAAGTGACATGCTGCGGAATGTAAACCGCTGCGTTTCTGCGCGTTTTTTTCTGCAGCATGTGCAGTGGTTTGCGGTTTCCATAGGTTTACATGTAAATGTAAACGCAATGGAAACTGCAGCGGACCCGCAGCGGCAAAATTGCTGCGGTTCGGTGGTAAAAACCGCAACGTGTGAACATGGCCTAACATTAGCGACGCATTGCCACACGTCGCAACCGTCGTGCGACAGTTGCGTCGGACCGTCGGCACAAAAAAACGTTGCATGTAACCTTTTTTGGTGCGTAGTGTCCAGCATTTCCGACTGCGCATGTGCGGCCGGAACTCCGCCCCCGGCTCCCCGGAGCTCACAATGGGGCAGCGGATGCGTGGAAAAACTGCATCCGCTGCCCCCGTTGTGCGGCGCTTTCACAGTATGCGTCGGTACGTCGCATTGCGACGTGCGTCGTACGACGCTAGTGTGAAAGTAGCCTAAGGCGGATTAATCTGGTTCATATTAACCAGTGATCAAGCGAAATAGGCATCTGGCATTTCACAACCACCACACGGCCTGTATGGATCTTCTGATAACCATTTTGTATTTCTGATTGCTTTTGCTAGCATTATACAGACCGACTATGTTCTGTGCCAGGTGACTTGTGTATACTGTTTCGCATCTGATAGAGGACCCGCTACTTAGCATATAGAGCAGAACCCTGGTCATTTGCACATTTTACCCCACTAATCTGCATAGGCAACTACTTTAGTGGTGATGTGTGCACATAGTATATGACAAGCGTAGTTAGGCGTAGTTTGCAGTGTAATTTCATCTTCTGTACATACGTTATTTATCCTATACAAACTTCTAGTGATTCCTTTGTATAATAAAATCACTACAAGAAATTTGGATTATTAATATTCTTAATAAAGATAAACTCTAATTTGTATGGATTGTTGCCTTCTGAATTGTTTTTTGGTCTAGTATCACCTTAATCACAGATCCATAAATTGACCACAAACAAAAAAAAAAAAAGGCCACTTGATTAAGGCGACACTAGGTAATACTAAGTATCACCTTAATCAAGTGGCCTTTTTTTTTTTTTTTGTGGTCAATTTATGGACAGCGCATACGCCAATGCTTCTATGGTAGACTATATGTATAATATGGAAAGTATCTGAGTTTTGCCCACAATTGTCAAATCCAAGAACATTTAAATTATTTATTTCAGCAAATTACTATATTATCCATTTAAAGGAATGGACAAGTGCTGAAGATCAATGGGCAACCATAATAACTAAGGGATGGTGCTTCAGACAGCACCGACTTACATATTATTTCAAAGATTGTTTTCTTGAAAATTGGTCCACACATTTTGGAAACATACTGTATCTATGCTACTTCTCGGGTACAGCTGCCCTACGTAGAGACGTGATTATTTCAGGACATAATTATAACCGGACACTCCCTTTCCATGTGATAAATTCTGTAGAGTAATGCCATGATTCATTAAATGCCATAGTTTCTGCTAGAATTCTGGCATAAAACTTTTTGAATTGTCACAAAATATTTGCACAACTCATAGTTTCACAAAAGTTTTCCAATGTTTGAAACCAGTCCTGGTTTCTTTTATTGGCATTTTGAAAATTAAAAGGAGATTGATGGGAAGGGGCTGACAAGTTCATCATAATTTACCCCACAAAAGTGGGGGAAATGAAAACAAAAATGTATAATTCTTGAGGATGAGCATGGAAGCTGGAAAAATATGCCAAGTTTATTAGGAGCATACCTCTTAATGAAACTGTCACATCTTACTACAGAACAGTTAAAGACTCAAAACGCCATTGTATTGGAATGATGCGTTAAAGTGTTAGGCAGGTGTGGAGAAAACGCTAAAAAGAATGATTCAAAAATAGAAGTCTTAACAGTTTATTAGTAATTAATAAATTGGAAAGCGAATTACCGAAACATAAATCTAAATCAAATCAAAATTCAATTCTTTAAAGTACACTTCCACACAGTTTTTAATAAGAAATTCAGCAGGGAGGTTGTTCCAAAATCTTGGAGAACCAACTAGTGATCTTCTGTGGATGTTAGCTTGCACAAATTCTTCTGTCTCTTGAGATCAGGGCTCTGTGGGTGACACATCATCACTTCTAGAAATCCTTGTTGTTCTTTAATCTAAAGATAGTTCTTGATGACATTGGCTGTTTGGGGTTGTTGGCCTGCTGTAGAATATGTATGGGGCCAACTAATCAAAAGCCTCCCTAATGGTGCTGAATGATGGAAAAATACATTTGTCTATATTTCCCAGCATTGAGAACTCCAAGAAATGAGAAACGAGAAAGACCGGAGATGCAGTGTTCGGACAAGGAAACTTAGTGCAGCAGATGAAAAGACATATCCTGTTTACTTCCTTTCGAAAGATGTCCACCAGAACCATGAACTCAGAACTGCCAACTCCTGGTGGGAGTAAGCTACGCCTATCACCTATTTGGGGAAGCCTGGCCAGAAGTGGTCTTCAAGGAAGAAATGTGGACAAATACCATACCTTCAACATGGGAAGAAGGCCAAGTGACTCAACAAGGCATGAAACCATAAGAACTGGGGTGAAGAAAATTGGCAGTAGGTGCTCGGAACTGATCAGTCAAAATGTGAAATATTTATTTGCAAACGGAAAGAAGTTTGTTCTCCGAAGTACTGGAGAACGGTAAAATACTGAATGTATGCAAACAAAAAGTGAAGAGTTGAGGAGATTCCTTGCAAGTTTCATTAAATGAAGTTGGTAATTTGTTCAAGATTAATAGAGTTCTCAATGCCGAGATATCCCAATTCTTTCCGCGAAGGACAACGATTACAAACATAATACCAATGGAATCAAGAATTATCTTCAGTTTAAAGAAGAACAAGGGGCCTTGAAAGTGATGACATGGCCCCCGGAGAGCACAGGTCTCAACATCAAGTGATTGTAAGATTAGATGAAGAGACATAAGGATTTGCGCATGCCCACATCCACAGAAGGTCTGAGGTAAGCTCTCCAGATGTTTGAAACAACCTCCCTGTCAAGTTCCAATTTAGATTTCTCTTTTGTTCAGTCACATTGCATTTTGTTAATTGATAAAAATAAACTATTCATTCTTTAATTTTTGAAATCAATCTTATTTTACAAAAGTTGCAAGCAGTCGAGGGAAAAATGCTTCACAGTACTGTATATAATATACACACACACGTTTGTATTGCAATCAAAGTGTATTGTACTTTATTCATTTCATACTAAAGGTAATCTTGGCTAATTTCTATCACTTCAACATTTTAGATTTATATTTTTCCTATACCAATCCTTTTGCTATTTAAAGGTTAAAGAGAAAATTAGGTTGTATTTAAGGGGAATCTGTTACCAAGTTTTTGCTACCTCATTTGAACAGCATTATGAAGGAAAAGAGACCCTGATTCAAACAATTCCGCATAGTTTACTGGGTGCAGAGTTTTTAGATGTAGCAGGCAGCAGAGCTCAGAAAGCTAACCCCGCCCACACCACAGTTGTCTATGTACATTGTTTATTGACACTGAGTGAACCACTTGGCACAAAGGGGCTAGTCAGGCAGTAGCAATCTCCTGGTGATAAAACACTCATTGTATGGAAACAACAGCACAGTTTTCAGGGATGTGTCACTTATGGTGTGTCTCAGCACCTACCTTATGCTGTCCTCTGATTACATAGCAGAGACCTGCTGACACATTCCCTTTAAAAACAACTTTATACATATAGAAATTGTCCGGAAATCAAGGTCAAGGTTGCATACTCTACAGTTTTACTACTTTTTATATCAAGGCAAATAATATTAAAGCAGATTTTTGCGAACTAAATGTACAGATGAATGATGTTTCATGGCATAAAAGTAGGCAGTCAAAAGTTTTAAAATGTGAAGCAATTTGCTTTTACGCTTTAAGAAATCTGTCCAGAACAATTTTACGAGCGCCAGATTGCACAAAAAGCTTCCATATATTCTTCCACCTGCATTGTTCCATTTATAGGTTTCACGGAAAACATTTTATTGCAGAGAATAATAAAGACCAACTGCAGCGAGTGGGAGGAGGGATGCAAGATGTAGAAGGGGCCGCTATCGGGCATCTTCACAGTGAAAGGAAGACATCCTTAATTAAACTTAGGGGAAATTAAATCTTACAATAAAAACCCAGAATAATAAATATTTAAAGAAAAGTCGGAGCAGGCTGCAATGCTAACACAAGATGGTAATTTTTTATTTAAATAGCTTATTAATTATGAACATACATATTAATTAGGTGAGACTGCAGTTTCCTTTCATTAATCTAATTACAGCCGCCATGCAAACAAGAAGTATTCCAGTGATTCCACCTAGGTCACCTTCTGCAATGTCTAACTTTAGAACAGTAACAAAATGTGTTTGATTATGTGGTAGCACTCTGTGTCTGTATGAGGCTACATTTACTGTGTAGCTGATATGACCCCATTTTTCTTTGTAAACCAAACCTCCAGGAGTGAGTAAGGCCTCATTCATACGTTATTTTTCTCATGCTGAAAAAAAATGGAACAATATTCCTCCTATTTTGGTCATTTATACCTTCCCGGTGGGATCGGCAAAAAACTGATGGAGGTATCTCACGCTTCTCCAAGCATTAGTCAGCGAAAAATGGACAGCCCTAGGGTGCAACTTTCTGTTTTGTGGACCTATTCATTTGAATGGACGAGTTTAAGCCGAAAATTGAACATGTTCTAGCTTCAATTAAAAGAAAAAAAAAAGGCGTAACAAAAACGTACTTGAAACACTAAGGCCACAGGCCAGATTAGCTGTGGATTGAACGCTGTGTACAGTCGCAGCGTTTACTCCGCAGCATCCAGATGTAACAGCATAGTGGAGGGGATTTTATCAAATCCCATCTCCACTATGGGTGCGAACACGCATCCGGCAGCCCTGCGTTTCCGGACATGCAGCTCGTCTTCTTAGTCTGCAGCATGTCTGTTTACCTTGCGGTGGCGCTCCGTCTCCGCAAGGTTAATAACACAGTCCTATGTATAGGGTGCGGCGATTCCGAATGTGTGCAATGTATACATACGGAGTCACCGCGCGTACAGAAGGGGGTGGCGCTTTGGGCAGAGCGTGGTTTCAGCTCCGTCCAAAGTGCTGACAATACAGCCCATGGAGACGTACCCTAATACATGAGTGAGGCTGTAGGATTAGTGGCAGAAGTCCTGAAGAGTGTCTAAATTACCATCACCACTTTATATGTCGCCTCCTGAGATCCTTCGGAAAAATTTACCAACATTGAAGAGTTATATTAATGACTTTATTTTAGGGTTTTACTCAAAAACTTTCCAACCTTTGCTCTTTTGCTTTAATTCCTAGCTAGACCCAAATTCATCACGCAGTTCTCCGAGATAAAACTATTTGAAAGAACAACTTGAAACTGTGCAAAAATGTTGTGACAAAGTACTAAAGTGCACAGGCGCTGGGCCTCTCTGACCTTTCCAGGCTCCTGCGCACTGCAGTACTTTGCTCTGCCCTCAACCGGGCAGACAAAGTATGCCTGCGCAGGAGCCGCAGCGTGAAGACCAGAAGAGACCAGCAGCGGGAACGCCCCTGGGTGAGTATAATCTAACGTCTTTTTCTCATCTTTTCGGATACATCGGGGGCTTATCTACAGCATTACAGAATGCTGTAGATAAGCCCAATGCCGGTGGGCTTAGATCACCCCCTGATTTTGGGGGTGACAGTTTCTCTTTAAGCAAGTATAGTGGTCCCACTATCCAGTAGGATAATGATCTTCTAGCTCTTCCAATGTCTTTGACAAGCATTTGTATCACTATCAGAACACCCAGGCCAGGCTGTTTTATCTCCTAACAGTCAAAGTACCTCTTGACAAGACTTTATGGCATCAGCAACAGAAATAAATCAAACAAGCCAATACTGGGATCAAATCTGTAAAGCACAAGCTATAAAAGAAACATCAGAGCGCTCAAACATGTTTATCTGTAAATGCAGCAGATCTCCAGAAAGTGTGACTCCACTGGAGACCCCGAGCAGCCGAGCACATCTCAAAGTCGCATTCGGCAGAAATCGCAATAAGGGCGAGAGGGTACTTGGCTGGATGTGCATCCACAAACTACAGTCACTCATTAGAAACTAACAGTACTGAGCTCTTCACCAACATATTGTGAATACCGCATGTATTAAAGCTTAACCCATTCTGGTATTGGCAATTTTGCACTTACATTATTTCTTCTCTTATTCCAAAGCCTTAATGTTTTCATTTTTTCATGCAATAGCTAGTTTTTTTTTGAGGGGGCGAGTTGTAATTTTGAATGTCACCATTTATCTTTCTCATATAATGCACTTAAAAATGGGAGAAAAAACAAAAAACAAAACGCTATTATTATTTATTTATTTATATAGCACTATTGATTCCATGGTGCTGTATATGAGAATGGGTTACATACAAATTACAGATATTGCTTACAGTAAGCAAACTAACAATTACAGCCTGATACAGAGGGACGAGGACCCTGCCCTTGCAGGCTTACATTCTACAGGATTATGGGGAAGGAGACAATAGGTTGAGGGTTGCAGGAGCTCCGGTGTTGGTGAGGCGGTAGCTTCGGTAGTGGTGCAGGCTGTAGGCTTTCCTGAAGAGGTGGGTTTTCAGGTTCCGTCTGAAGGATCTGAATGTGGTTGATAATCGGACGTGTTGGGGCAAAGAATTCCAGAGGATGGGGGATATTCGGGAGAAGTCTTGGAGGCGGTTGGGTGAGGAGCGAATAAGTGTGGAGGAGAGGAGGTCTTGGAGGACCGGAGATTATGTGAGGGAAGATATTGGGAGATTAGTTCAGAGATATATGGAGGAGACAGGTTATGGATCGCTTTGTAGATCAGTATTAGTAATTTGAACTGGATACGCTGAGGGAATGGGAGCCAGTGAAGAGATTTGCAGAGTGGGAAAGCGGAGGAGTAGCGAGGAGAGTGATGAATTAGTCGGCTAGCAGAGTTAAGGATGGACTGGAGAGGTGCAAGGGTGTTAGCAGGGAGGCCACAAAAAAGGATGCTGCAGTAGTCAAGGCAGGAGATGATGAGGGCATGCACAAGAATTTTAGTAGATTGACGGTTGAGGAAAGGATGGATTCTGGAGATATTTTTAAGCTGGAGGCGACAAGAGGTGGAAAGAGCTTGGGTGTGCGGTTTGAAGGACAGGGCAGAGTCGAGGGTTAATCTGAGGCAGACTTCCGGTACGGGGGAAAGTGTGATGTCCTTTAATGCGATAGATAGGTCAGGTAAGGAAGATCTATGAGATGGAGGAAAGATGATGAGTTCAGATTTGTCCACATTGAGTTTGAGGAAGCGAGAGGAGAAGAAGGAGGATATGGCTGATAGAAAATCCGGGATTCTGGACAGCAGAGATGTGACGTTTGGAGCTGTTGGATCGAGGGTTGGCTTTTTAAGGACTGGTGTGATTGTGGCATGTTTGAAAGCAGAAGGGAAGGTGCCAGAACTTAGTGATAGGTTTAAGAGGTGGGTTAGGGATGGGATTAGTGATGAGCAAATATAGTCGTTACTCGAGATTTCTCGAGCACGCTCGGGTGTCCTCCGAGTATTTTTTAGTGCTCAGAGATTTAGTTTTCATCGCCGCAGCTGAAAGATTTACATCTGTTAGCCAACAAAAGTACATGTGGGAGTTGCCTGGCTGCTAGGGAATCCCCACATGTAATCAAGCTGGCTAAGAGATGTAAATCATTCAGCTGCGGTGAGGAAAACTAAATCTCTGAGCACTAAAAAATACTCGGTCACCCAAGCGTGCTCGGGAAATCTCGAGTGACGAGTAGATTCGCTCATCACTAGATGGGATAAGAGTGGTGGTGAGGTTGGGGAGGATGTGGGATGGGGTCAAGTGCACAGGTGGTGAGGTGCGATTTGGAGAGGAGACAATTAAGCCCCCCCTTCAGTGATGTTGGATAGGGAGGTTATGGGGTTTGGGCTTTAGTCTGGTATACAAGGGGGTTGTGGTGGTTGAACAATGAAGACTTGCCTTGTTTGGTCGATCTTATTTTTAAAGTGTGTGGCAAAGTCCTCAGCAGAGATGAGGGAGGTTGGAGGGGCAGTGAGGGGGTTAAAGGTTTTGAATAACTGTTTGGGGTTGTAGGATAGGGAAGATACGAGGATTGTTAAGTAGGCCTGGTTAGCAGAGGTGAGAGCAGATTTAAAAGCGAGTGTTGACTGTTTGAATGCAGTGAAGTCATCTTGCGAATGTGTTTTCTTCCAACGACACTCTGGAACCCTGGACACTTGCCGAAGCTTTTTAGTGGTGTTATTGTGCCAGGGTTGTCTATTGATACGTCGCACTCTGCCAATGTTTTTTTGGCAGCAACTTTTACATGGATTAGCAGTAAAGACTGAAGCCAGGTCGCTGCATACATCTGCCCATACATCTGACATAGAACATACTGATACATCGTATGTCATACCGAGACGCCATATGTCAACAATGTGTTGAAGGGAACTTGTCATGTGAAATAACGCTACTAACCTGCAGATATAGAGTTAATCTGCAGGTTAATAAGGTCAAGAACCTGCTCAGTGCCCGCACTTAGACTGGAGGAAATAAACTTTATTCGGTTATCAGGCACCGGGGCGGTGCTGGTACAGCTTTAGTCACCACTCCATGTATAGTAAGCAGCGACTGTAAGGCTGTGTGCACACGTTACAGTTTTGGTGCGTTTTTTCCTTGCAGATTCTGTAGATAAACCAGAAGCAATCCTTAAGCTAGCAAAGTGACTGAGAAACCTGAAGCGTCATGCACACGTTTCTTATTTTTGACTTGCAGATTTGGTACAGATAATAATCAGCAGCGTGTCAATTCTCTGTGCATGATTTCCCTGTGTTTCTCACCATTCACTTCACTCAAATCAGTCAAAAACGAAGAGAAAAAGGCGGCAAAAATGCGCGTTCTTGCAGCTGTGTTTTTCCTGCAAAGAGCTGCAGAAATAGTGCACTGTGTCCCCAACAAATAAAGTTGGCGCTATAGCATAAAAACATGAAATAGGAATTGCATTACTCTCTAGAAAATAGGAAAAATTGAGAATACTTAGTGCATAAATTGGCCAATCCATGTGTACCCAGCAGCCATAAGACGATTCTCATTGCTGGGAACCTATCTAATGTGAATCCTCTCCCAGGTTGAAGCCTGCATTTCTGTGGGTAGATGGGATCCTGTATGATTGCAGGCCTCAGAGCCTGAGAGGTGGAGTGCTCAGACAGGCTACGTACACAAATAACAAAAGACCGACCATCACTTCCAAACAGAAAACAGGTGTGTACAGGTGCAATCCAAGAGTAGCACCTCCATATATAACCAACAAAAAGCTGCACTCTGTAGTGCTATATTTGTCTTATATATGGAGATGGCTACTCTTAGTTTGTACCCGTACACACCTGTTCTCTGTTTGGAAGCTGGACCTGTGGAGGGAAATAATGCACGGTCTTTTTTTTGCTTTTCACACATAACAGAGTATATCAGCAAAAGTTTGTTGAAAGATGGCAACTTTTTTTTTTTTTTTTTTTTAAGTGTTGGATAAAGTGGTCTGGTTAATGGCCTACCTGATCAAAGACACTAAACAGTACTAAAACACAAACCTTTCCAAGTGTGCCTTGAAAATATTTGCCCTAGTATTAATGCATCTAGTATTTGCAGTGCTTATAGGGACCCAGTCATTCAATTCATGCTGCCCAATCCATGGTCAGCATGAATCGGAGCCGACTACATGACTGCTGATTGGCTGAAGTAGTCATGTGACGCAACATCACATCACCTGCCAGGAACGGAAGCAGCAACATCACTAAATGGCACTGGTGTGGGAGGTTAGTACACATAGTTTTTATTTTATATAGAGTCCGAAATTGATCAAGCAGGAGCTGTCAGTAGAGGACAACCCCTTTAATAAGTCATTTGGCTAAAATCTCTCTCTTCACAACTCAGCAGAGCATGCACACTTTGGATTGGTTTGGCTTACCGACTCCACAGCCCTCATATAACCCCAGCCACAATAGTGATTGGCAGCTTTCTGCCTATGCAGTTTACACAGAAAGCTGCTGATCAGTGGTGGTCGCGGGATTATACAGACCTCATGAAAATGTTTCACTACCTGGCAGCAGGTTTACTAGTCCTCTAATGATAAAATCACTGTTTTATCAGCAGTAAAACATCAAACCTACAGCAAGCAGTCCAGTAAGAGACATCACTGGAATCAGGGTCTATGTTTCTACAGTACACTGCTCTCAGATTAGGTGGCAAAAACATTAGGTGTTCGGCTGATCCCACCAAAATGAGAGGGTTGTGCCAACTTTAAGGTGTATGGTAAGCAGTGAATGACTAGACTAGGTAAGAAGAGTCTGGCAGCACATACGAGATTGCAGAAAAGTCCTACAAGATTAATTAGACATAACCAAAAATCCAATCGTGGACTAGCCACCTCAGAAACCAATTGTAAATACACAAACACCACACCAATTGCAGGTGAAAAAGAGGCATAGGCAAATGTATAAAAATTGCATATATACTTTATTTAAACATACATAAAAAACAAAACTAGGAGACTCATAAAATACCAATGGCATACAGAGCAAGACATATTCATTAGCACTGCTGCAAAACACTGTCCCACATTACTGCTAATTGCAATACATATTCAAAATCTGCAATATGACTCATACAAGGGTCTATAAAGGCAGAACATATTGCTGGGCAGAAACTTTTTCACCATATTCAAATACAAACTACGCCTCAATGATATCTTGCCGCACATATAGTATTTTAATGCAGGCAATAGATAGGGCAATACTCGTATTGGTGTCATATATATAAATTTCAATAGTGGTAACAGAAAAAACAATTGCAGCCAAATATCCTGTTTACTTACATAAGTATGAATCCTGCTCCGAGTAACCATTAGTAAGGGTTACTAATGGTTACTCGGAGCAGGATTCATACTTATGTAAGTAAACAGGATATTTGGCTGCAATTGTTTTTTCTGTTACCACTATTGAAATTTATATATATGACACCAATACGAGTATTGCCCTATCTATTGCCTGCATTAAAATACTATATGTGCGGCAAGATATCATTGAGGCGTAGTTTGTATTTGAATATGGTGAAAAAGTTTCTGCCCAGCAATATGTTCTGCCTTTATAGACCCTTGTATGAGTCATATTGCAGATTTTGAATATGTATTGCAATTAGCAGTAATGTGGGACAGTGTTTTGCAGCAGTGCTAATGAATATGTCTTGCTCTGTATGCCATTGGTATTTTATGAGTCTCCTAGTTTTGTTTTTTATGTATGTTTAAATAAAGTATATATGCAATTTTTATACATTTGCCTATGCCTCTTTTTCACCTGCAATTGGTGTGGTGTTTGTGTATTTACAAGATTAATTAGAAGTCTCCTGATAGCATAGTTACATCTTGAAAACAAACGTAAATTAGTATCAGCAATTGTTAATTCAATTATTAGAAAATGGGTGAAGCGTATTCTCACAACTGTTGGTTACAGCGGTCTGTCCATTGCAACATTTTAGGCTACATTTCATGTTTTTATATTGCAGATTTTCTGTACTTACTAGTTAACCCCTTAGTGACAGAGCCAATTTGGTACTTAATGACCGAGCCAATTTTTACAATTCTGACCAGTGTCACTTTAAGAGGTTATAACTCTGGAACGCTTTATCGGATCCCGCTGATTCTAGGGTTGTTTTTTCGTGACATATTGTACTTCAAGATAGTGGTAACATTTCTTCCATATTACTTGCGATTATTTATGAAAAAAATGGAAATATGGCAAAAAAAATTAAAATTTTGCAATTTTCAAACTTTGTATTTTTATACCCTTAAATCAGAGAGATATGTCACAAAAAATAGTTAATAAATAACATTTCCCACATGTCTACTTTACATCAGCACAATTTTGGAAACAATTTTTTTTTTTGTTAGGGAGTTATAAGGGTTAAAAGTTGACCAGCAATTTCTCATTTTTACAACACCATGTTTTTTTTAGGGACCACATCACCTTTGAAGTCATTTTGAGGGGTCTATATGATAGAAAATAACCAAGTGTGACACCATTCTAAAAACTGCACCCCTCAAGCTGCTCAAAACCACATTCAAGAAGCTTATTAACCCTTTACGTATTTCACAGGAACTGAAACAATGTGGAAGAAAAAAATGAACATTTAACTTTTTTTTGCAAACATTTTACTTCAGAACCATTTTTTTTAATTTTCACAAGTGTAAAAACAGAAATGTAACCACAAATTTTGTTGTGCAATTTTTCCTGAGTACGCCGATACCCCATATGTGGAGGTAAACCACTGTTTGGGCGCACCGCAGAGCTTGGAAGTGAAGGAGCACCGTTTGACTGTTTCAATGCAGAATTGGCTGGAATTGAGATCAGACGCCATGTCGCGTTTGGAGAGCCCCTAATGTGCCTAAACAGTGGAAACCCCCCACAAGTGATACCATTTTGGAAACTAGACCCCTTAAGGAACTTATCTAGATGTGTGGTGAGCACTTTGAACCCCCAAGTGCTTCACAGAAGTTTATAACGTAGAGCCGTGAAAATAAAAAATCGCATTTGTTTTCACAAAAATGATTTTTTCGCCCCCAAATTTTTATTTTTACAAGGGTAACAGGAGAAATTAAACCACAAAAGTTGTTGTGCAATTTCTCCTGAGTACGTCGATACCCCATATGTGGGGGTAAACCACTGTTTGGGCGCACCGCAGAGCTTGGAAGAGAAGGAGTGTCGTTTTACTTTTTCAATGTAGAATTGGCTGGAATTGAGATCGGATGCCATGTCACGTTTGGAGAGCCGCTGATGTGCCTAAACAGTGGAGACCCCCCACAAATGACACCATTTTGGAAACTAGACCCCTTAAGGAACTTATCTAGATGTGTGGTGAGCACTTTAAACCCCCAGGTGCTTCACAGAAGTTTATAACGTAGAGCCGTGAAAATAAAAAAATCTAATTTTTTCTACAAAAATGATCTTTTTGCCTCCAAATTTTTATTTTACCAAGGGTAACAGGAGAAAATGGACCCCAGAAGTTGTTGTACAATTTGTCTTGAGTACGCCGACACCCCATATGTGGGGGTAAACCACTGTTTGGGCGCATGGCTGAGCTCGGAAGCAAAGGAGCGCCATTTGACTTTTCAATGCAAAATTGACTGGAATTGAGATCGGACGCCATGTCGCGTTTGGAGAGCCCCTGATGTGCCTAAACAGTAGAAACCCCCCAAAAGTGACCCCAGTTTGGAAACTAGACCCCCCATGGAACTTATCTAGATGTGTAGTGAGAACTTTGAATGCCCAAGTGCATCACAGAAGTTTATAATGCAGAGTCGTGAAAATAAAAAATATTTTTTTTTAACAATAAAGATTTTTTAGCCCCCAAGTTTTTATTTTCACAAGGGTAACAAGAGAAATTGGACCCCAAAAGTTGTTGTCCAATTTGTCCTGAGTATGCTGGTACCCCATATGTGGGGGTAAACCACTGTTTGGGCGCACGGCAGAGCTCGGAAGGGAAGGAGCGCCATTTTGGAATGCAGACTTTGATAGAATTGTCTGCGGGCGTTATGTTGCGTTTGCAGACCCCTAATGTACCTAAACAGTAGAAACCCCCAACAAGTGACCCCATTTTGGAAAATAGACCCCCCCAAGGAACTTATCTAGATATGTGGTGAGAACTTTGAATGCCAAAGTGCTTCACAGAAGTTTACAATGCAGAGTAGTGAAAATAAAAAATATTTTTTTTTTCCCACAAAAGGATTTTTTTCGCCCCCAAATTTTTATTTTCACAAGGGTAACAAGAGAAATTGGACCCAAAAAGTTGTTGTCCAATTTGTCCTGAGTATGCTGGTACCCAATATGTGGGGGTAAACCACTGTTTAGGCACACGGAAGAGCTCGGAAGGGAAGGAGCGCCATTTTGAAATGCAGGCTTTGATAGAATGGTCTGCGGGCGTTATGTTGCGTTTGCAGAGCCACTGATGTACCTAAATAGTAGAAACCCCCCACAAGTGACCAAGTTTTGGAAACTAGACCCCCTAAGGAACTTATCTAGATATGTGGTGAGAACTTTGAATGCTCAAGTGCTTCACAGAAGTTTATAATGCAGAGTAGTGAAAATAAAAAAATATTTTTGTTCCCACAAAAAAAGATTTTTAGCCCCCAAGTTTTTATTTTCACAAGGGTAACAGGAGAAATTGGACCCCAAAAGTTGTTGTCCAATTTATCAAGAGTACGCTGATGCCCCATATGTGGGGGTAAACCACTGTTTGGGCGCACGGCAGAGCTCAGAAGGGAGGGAGCACCATTTGACTTTTTTAGCGCAAAATTGGCTGTCGTGTTTGGAGACCCCCTGATGTACCTAAACAGTGGAAACCCCCAAATTATAACTCCAACCCTAACTCCAACACACCCCTAACCCTAATCTTAACCCGATCCATAATCCTAATCACAACCCTAACGATAATCACAACCCTAACCCCAAAACAGCCCTAATCTCAACCCTAACCATAACCCTAATCAAAACCCTAAATCCAACACACCCCTAACCCTAATCCCAAACGTAATCCAAATCCCAACCCTAATCCCAAACGTAACCCTAATCCCAACTCTAACCCTAACTTTAGCCCCAACCCTAACCCTAACTTTAGCCCCAACCCTAACCATAACTTTAGCCCCGTCGTCACAAAAAAGTTCAATGTAACCCTTTTTTTGTACGTCGCGTCCGCCATTTCCGCGCATGCGTGGCCGTAACTCTGCCCCCTCCTCCCCAGGACATAGACTGGGCAGCGGATGCGTTGAAAAACTGCATCCGCTGCCCACGTTGTGCACAATTTTCACAACGTGTGTCGGTACGTCGGGCCGACGCATTGCGACCGCCCCGTACCGACGCAAGTGTGAAAGAAGCCTAAGGCTACTTTCACACTAGCGTCGTACTCGGCCCATCGCAGTGTGTCGGGCCGACGTACCGACGCTAGCGTTGTAAGCACCACACAACGGGTGCAGCGGATGCTGTTTTTTCAACGCATCCGCTGCCCCATTGTGAGGTGCGGGGAGGCGGGGGCGGAGTTCCGGCCGCGCATGCGCGGTCGGAAATGGCGGACACGTCGCACAAAAAAGTTACATGTAGCTTTTTTGTGCCGACGGTCCGCCAAAGCACGACGCATCCGTCGCACGCCGGATGCGACATGTGGCAATCCGTCGCAATGCGTCGCTAATGCAAGCCAATGGAGAAAAAACGCATCCTGCAAGCACTTTTGCAGGATGCGTTTTTCTCCAACGACGCATTGCGACGGAAGCCAAAAAACGCTAGTGTGAAAGTAGCCTAACCCTAACCCTAGCCCTAACCCTAACCCTAAATTTAGCCCCAACCTTAACCCTAACCCTAACTCTAACCCTAACCCTAACTCTAACCCTAACCCTAGCCCTAACCCTAACTTTAACCCTAACCCTAATTTTAGCCCCAACTCGTCTCTCCTGCCGGCCGGCAGATGGCAGCAGATGGCGGGCGCACTGCGCATGCGCCCGCCATTTTCTTTTCCGACGAAGAAGCCGGCCGGCAAGAGGAGACACAGGAGGACCCAGGGACACCGGGTGAGTATTATAGGGTCCCCGAATCCCCCTATTTCTCTGTCCTCTGATGTGCGATCACATCGGAGGACAGAGAATTACAGATCGCTTTTTTTTTTTTTTTTTGCGGTCGCCGGTAAACTGTTAATTACCGGCGATCGCAAAACAGGGGTCGGTGCAAACCGACCCCGATCATGTTCTTTGGGGTCTCGGCTACCCCCGGCAGCCGAGACCCCAAAGATCTTCCGGGTGCCGGGCGGCGGGCGTACTGCGCGTGCGCCCGCCATTTTTTCCCGGAAAAAAGATGGCGGCGCCCATCGGGAGCCACGAGGATCACCGGGGGAGATAGGTGAGTATTGGGGGGCTATCGGGGGCCATCGGGGACCCTATTTCTCTGTCCTCCGATGTGCGATCACATCGGAGGACAGAGAAATTAAAAGGCAAATCGCGTTTTTTTTTTTTTTTTTTTGTTGCGACCGCCGGTAATTAACCGCATCGCAACTCGGGGGTCGGTAAAACCCCCCCGAATCATGTTCTCTGGGGTCTCGGCTACCCTCGGCAACCGAGACCCCAGAGAAAATCCGACTCTGGGGGGCGCTATTCACTTTTTCCACAGCGCCGTTAATTAACGGCGCTGTGGTTTAAGTATCCTTAGCGGCCGCCGTTAAAAGGCGTATCGGATAAGGTTACTTACATTTGTGAGTGTGTTTCTTTATATAGGTTTTTATCATGTGAAGCTGTGGTTTTTGTCTGTTTTTGGTTTGTCATGTTGTAAATAAAGCTACCGTACTTTGCTTTTGATTCTTCCTGATATTTGGCTTTGACAAAAATATATTGATATAGTCATAAGCAGATTAAACACATTTTTAGTGCGTTTCTGCATTGGAAATGTACTAAAAACACAGAAGTATTACTTTAAATTAAAAAACAAAAAGCACAGTGGGCATGAGATTTCTATAAATCCCATCCACTTTGCAGGACCTATAAGATATTGCATATTTCCAGATCCGTACATTCCTGAACCAAGAATCTGCAAAAACCTTAGTCCATGCCCTCATCATCTCCGCATTGACTACTGCAACCTCCTGCTCTGTGGCCTCCCCCCTAACAATCTCGCACCCCTCCAATCTATTCTAAACTCTGCTGCCCGACTAATCCACCTGTCCCCCCGCTATTCCCCAGCTTCTCCTCTCTGTCAATCCCTTCACTGGCTCCCCACTGCCCAGAGACTCCAGTTCAAAACCCTAACCATGGCATACAAAGCCACCCACAACCTGTCTCCTCCATACATCTGTGACCTCGTCTCCCGGTACTTACCTACACGCAACCTCCGATCCTCACAAGATCTCCTTCTCTACTCCCCTCTTATCTCCTCTTCCCACAATCGCATACAAGATTTCTCTCGCGCATCACCGCTACCCTGGAACTCTCTACCACAACATATCAGACTCTCGCCTACCATCGAAACCTTCAAAAAGAACCTGAAGACCCACCTCTTCCAACAAGCCTACAACCTGCAGTAACCACCGATCCACAAAACCACTGCACGGACAGTTCTACCCTCACCTACTGTATTCTCACCCATCCCTGGTAGATTGTGAGCCCTTGCGGGCAGGATCCTCTCTCCTCCTGTACCAGTTATGACTTGTATTGATTAAAATTATTGTACCTGTTTTTATTATGTATACCCCTCCTCACATGTAAAGCGCCATGGAATAAATGGCGCTATAATAATTAATAAAGATAATAATCTTCGGCACAGCAAAAATACACAGTGTCAAATACTAATTGTGGGAACTTGGGAGCCGAGATCTCAGTCTGCGCCTGTGCTGCCTCCGGCGGCAACTCTCCCACAGTCCACCACAGTAAAAAGGATGAAGGGACTCCTGACATTTTGCAAAACACCCCCTCCTCCCAGCCTGGGGCGCACAGTATCGCCCCTCTCCTGTCGCCACCAGTTTCCTGCAGCAGCGACCCGGCCTCCTGGACCTCACTTCACCACAGGCGCCCCTAATTAAGCTACATTCGGATTAAACGATGCCCCCCCCATTTCACCCCCAATTTCTGGAGAAAAAAGTGCATATTACAATCCCAAAAATATGGTAAACAGCAAGTATATCAGTACTGAGCAGCAAATGATTGAGTTCTTCCAAAAACCCATCCCAGATATTTTTAGAGTTTATTAAACCTTGTGATGCAAAATTAGGCAGATTCCGATTACAACATACATAGACAAACAAGTTATGCAAGAGCGATGGGTGCCGCGTGGCAAACCACACCTAAACTGGAGGAGAAATTGTGATTAATAATCCTCCCTTGCTGCCTGACTCACTGTCCAACTAATGCCCAATATATCGCTTATCTTATTGCAGTGGATGTGAGAAAAATGGACATTGATGTTCATTGAAAAGGAAATCCTGCATGAGAAATCAGATGTGAATGCGCTGTACTCATTCCTTATGGATGTATAGATTCACACGGCTTCTGTACACAGCACTAATCTAATACCATAGAAATAGGTGTTATAATAAAATTATCTGGAGCAGTGAGTGATGACAAGCCGTATGTATGAATATGCAGATTGATAAGGCGGTTGAAGAGGGATATTGCCTCTTCAACCGCCTTATCAATCTGCATATTCATACATCTCTTGATTCATAGCCAAATCTGCTCCACAGAATCAGCGGTACCGCTCCCAGAAAATTCACACCCTCAGGAGTAATTATACCGTTCACATATTATAGAAAAGTCTCACAACCCATCTAGCAAAATGCCACAGACAAAATGCAAGTTAGATTCTAAAAAGGTCTCTCATGTTGCCCCCTCCAAGGGCAGCACCGTACAGTGACAGACATACTGATTTCACTAGTCTGCCATTAACCAGTTAATGTGCCGTAACATAGTGATGGGATTGTCCTATCTCATATCAGCCCAACTGAAAAAAGAAAAAAGCAGCAACACTTCAAATTCCAGTGACAAAAAACCTTAGTCCTTTATTTCAAGCGAGTTGCATGGACAAGGTAATGCAAGCAGGTACATGGCAGATGATACAGGCGGAGAAACAGGACGACGGCCGTTTCGCGTTATTCACGCTTCCATGGGTCCAGATCTAGGCCCTTTAGTTCCAGTAAAGAAAAATGTTAATGCTTCAGCATATCAAGGTCCATGAAGGCATAACCAGGTGACTCTGGTGTGGAAGAACATGACCAGCCCACACAAAGCCCCGACTTCAATCCCATCAAACACAAGAATGGAAATTGAGAGACACAGCCTCTTGGTTCAACAATAATCTTCCAACTACCAAATTTTATTCTGGATAAATAGACAAAAATTCCCCAAAACACTCCAAAATCTTAATGCCTTCCCAAAAGATTGGAAGCTGTATTAAACTTCAAATGGGGGATCAGCTCCATAGTAAGGATATATTCACACGTTGCTCTTTTACTTTTTTCTGCAGCCAAAACCTGATTTCTTGGTAGTAAAATAGCTGCAGACAAAAAGCTGGTTTTGCTGGCTTTTTTGCTGCGGTTTTCAGAATCTCAAAGTTTCATTATTGCTTCCACCATACAAGCATGAACAATGCAAGGTGTTAGGTCACCAATGCAAAACATGTGTGAAACCATAAAACATTTTTGAGAAAAAATGGTAAATTGATCAACGTATTTAATTTTAAAAAAAGATTTTTATGTCTGAAAAAATAGTTACTATTCTGAGCAAAAAAGTTAATGAAAAATACATACAGTAATTACAAATGTAACAACAGTGGGTGGAGTTGAATTGGGCTGGAATAATTTACCTAAGACATTGGCAGAATGTGTTGTAGGGCGGACACTATTTACTTTAACACATTGGTTGGCCATAGAGTTGGCAGGTATTGTGTAATTTCACACCTTAGTTAAGGTACCTTCACACGAAACGACATCGCTAGCGATCCGTGACGTTGCAGCGTCCTGGCTAGCGATATCGTTTCGTTTGACACGCAGCAGCGATCAGGATCCTGCTGTGATGTCGCTGGTCGCTGAATAAAGTCCAGAACTTTATTTGGTCGTCCGATCGCCGTGTATCGTTGTGTTTGAAAGCAAAAGCAACGATACCAGCGATGTTTTACACTGGTAACCAGGGTAAACATCGGGTTACCAAGCGCAGGGCCGCGCTTAGTAACCCGATGTTTACCCTGGTTACCAGCATAAAAGTAAAAAAAACAAACAGCACATACTTACATGCGCGTCCCCCAGCGTCTGCTTCCTGACACTTACTGAGCGCCGGCCCTAAAGTGAAAGTGAAAGCACAGCGGTGACGTCACCGCTGTGCTGTTAGGGCCGGAGCTCAGTCAGTGTCAGGAAGCAGACGCTGGGGGACGCATGTAAGTATGTGCTGTTTGTTTTTTTTACTTTTACGCTGGTAACCAGGGTAAACATCGGGTTACTAAGCGCGGCCCTGCGCTTAGCAACCCGATGTTTACCCTGGTTACCGGGGGACCTCGGCATCGTTGGTCGCTGGAGAGCGGTCTGTGTGACAGCTCTCCAGCGATCAAACAGCGACGCTGCAGCGATCGGCATCGTTGTCGCTATCGCTGCAGCGTCGCTTCGTGTGAAGGTACCTAAGCCTATGTTTAGTTTCACACCTTGGTTAGCCAAGGTTTACTTTTACACATATCACTTATTTAATTAAACTGTACTAATCCCAACTGCCATGCTAAAATGAGGACACCAAGACATTTTGGTTTAACCTTGAGAAAATCACAAAAATAAATGCATGTTTCATGCCCTGCTGTACCTGCTTTTTTTCATTAAGGCTACGTGCCCACGATCAGGAATAGCAGCATTTTAGAAGCAGCATAATTTTTCCTGCCGCCAAAACTCTGCGTTCTAATCACGCAGTTAAAGATGCATGTTCTTCGTGAACTATGCGGATTTAACGCATCTAACGAATAGCTGCGGGGAAACTACGCAGAGGAGACTAGCCTCTCCGCTGCCGAAATTAACATGCTGCGGCACATAAACCCGCACCACGGGTGAGTATACGCATCAATAAATAGAAGCACAGTGGGCATGGGATTTCTATAAATCCCATCCACTGTACTTCTAATGTAAAACACTGCTATTCCTGATCATGGGCACGCAGCCTAAAAGCGCAGCAAAAACTGATGGAAATATTTTTTGCACTTACTCTGCTTTCTATGGGTGAAAAAAAGCAGCTTTCCAACTGAGTCAGAAAAAAAACAATATATGTGCATGAGATTTCCAAAAACGCAGCTTTTAATTGAATAAAAAAGTTACAAAAAAACGCAGAAAAAAGCAACGTGTGAACATAGACTAATGCCTATAGATTTAGAATAGGATGCCATAAAAGCTCCTGTAGGTGTAATGTGCAGGTTTCCAAAACTTTTGCCATACATTGTATGTATTAATCATACATTTAAACTATAAGCAGTGCATATGTAATAAGTGCGAATGATGATGGCAACATCACTTTAAATTGTATCGCACTCTGCCAGAGCTGCAGAACGGTATCCAATGATGTGAATGATTTTTAGGTTACCCCTGTCCTACAGGCTGACAGGCTCCTCGCAACGCACAGTAGTATAGAGAAAGCGCTCAGTATCTGAAGAGTGGAGGGGACACCATGGCTGTCTGGCCGTTGCATGTCTGGGGTTCTGAATAGCAATTCACCAAAATTAAATAAAATACATGTACAGGTATGTACTAACTGGCCAAATACAAAAACCCATCAATGAAACCACAATTTAATTTCAATCAAAATCGTGAAACAGATCTTATAGACAATTCTATTTCACAAGTCTTCAAATCCCTCATACAAACTAAGAATCTATCTCCCAAAGGGAAATGTGTAGACTTTATATGGCCTACAGGCCGCTGTCCCAGTGGAGCTTCTGCCATTCACTGGCTTGGTTCATTTGGCTGTAATCAGAAGCCTTTTATCCTCAAGCTGAAAAGTGACACATACTGGAATACTTGCTCAAAGAAATGCGCAACTATTAAAATAAAATCCTCGCCTTCAACCTTAAGTCACGCTACTTGAATAAAAATGAACTTAAAAACATAAGTGTCGTTAACGACTGCAACATTTACTATACTTTTCCATACATATTCAGAAATAGTGTGGCAGGTTTATAAATTAAAGAAGCACTCCTCCCATTAAAGTTTTTATCCTCTCAATATATTACAATTATCATATTATATAGCACTCATTGTGCCTTTCTTCCCAGCTAATTCTTCTCTTTTCTCTATGATATGTAGAAACAGGAAGTTTAGTGTCCCTGTATTTATCATTCCCCTCTTCAGCTCCTTACCCAGCTGTCCCTCCCCCTGCCAGGGACTTTTGCAGTGACTGATGACTCATACAGGGAAAATTGACCTCCTGTTTCTACACAGAGCTTAGAAGGATCCAGCTAGTCCGTTTGTAATTGTGTAATGTCAAAAAACTGCTGGAAAAAAAGGAACTGACTGGATAGAAAGGCAAAATGAGCAGTTGTAAGTAAACAGTGCTATAGAATATGATGATTGCTGTCATGGCAGGAACTCGCATAACATTCACAGAGTGTGAATGCAGACTTATTCATTTAGACCAGACAACCCCTTTGATTTGCAGGAACTCAGATTTACAGTACATAGGTCACAGGTGTATATAGTGCTGAAACCTCGCAGTTTGTGCAGTAAAATACGTCACTTTTTCTTACTATTAAAGCTGGGATGCATTGTGAGGCATTAAGGCTCCCAAACATATTAGCTAGCTGTCAGCCGTACAGTAATTCTGCCGGCAGCCATCTCTCCGGACTCTCACATACACCGGGTGCTTGGCCGAGTGGTCTTATGCTTTTCATTAGATAGCAGCGGCTTATCTTCACAGAGAACAAATAGATTCGCTGCTAAAATTCAGTTTGCAGATCCTTCTTTCCCCGGAGATCCTGTCAAGGAAGAGTCAGGAGACCTCCATACACATAAGACTGATTGCTGATCCCACCAACTTAAAGGTACCGTCACATTTAGCAACGCTGCAGCGATATAGACAACGATCCGATCGCTGCAGCGTTGCTGTTTAGGTCGCTGGGGAGCTGTCACACAGACAGCTCTCTCCAGCGACCAACGATCAGGGGAACGACTTCGGCATCGTTGAAACGGTCTTCAACGATGCCGAAGTCCCCCTGCAGCACCCGGGTAAACATCGGGTTACTAAGCGCAGGGCCGCGCTTAGTAACCCGATATTTACCCTGGTTACCATCGTAAAAGTAAAAAAAAACACTACATACTCACCTTCTGATGTCTGTCACGTCCCCCGCCGGCGGCTTCCCTGCACTGAATGTGTCAGCGCCGGCCGGCCGTAAAGCACAGCACAGCAGTGACGTCACCGCTGTGCTGTGCTTTACGGCCGGCCGGCACTCACAGTCAGTGCGGGAAGCAGACGGCTAGGGACCTGACGGACATCAGAAGGTGAGTATGTACTGTTTTTTTTTTACATTTACAATGGTAACCAGGGTAAATATCGGGTTACTAAGCACGGCCTTGCGCTTAGTAACCCGATATTTACCCTGGTGTTGTGAACTCTATTTTTAGGCTCCCTCTAGTGGTCACAAGCGGTACTGTGTAGTGTTGTCTTCTGCAGGTTGGCTGCATCAGCTGGTTCGTTATCCTTGGTTTGTTTCCTATTTAACTCACCTGGATACTCAGTTCCTTGCCTGCTATCAATGTATTCAGTGCTCTTCAGATTCCTTGTGATTACCTTGCTCCCAGCCTCTCCAAGACAAGCTAAGTTTTTGTCTGTTCATTTTTTGATTATCAGCATTCATCATGTTTCTTGTCCAGCTTGCTAAGATGTGATCTCCTCGCTTGCTGGTTGCTCTAGGGGACTGAGTTTCTCCCCCCACTCCGTTAGTTGGTGCGGGGGTTCTTGAAATCTCAGTGTGGATATTTTGTTAGGGTTTTTTACTGACCGCACAGACCCCTTACTATTTTCTGCTATCTAGTATTAGTGGGCCTCATTTGCTGAATCTGTTTTCACCCCTGTGTATGTGCCTTCCTCTTACCTCACCGTTATTATTTGTTGGGGGCTTCTATATCTTTGGGGATTATTTCTCTGGAGGCAAGAGAGGTCTTTCTTTCTCTCTAGGGGTAGTTAGTTCCTCAGGCTGGCTCGAGACGTCTAGGATTTTTTAGGCACGTTCACCGGCTACTTCTAGTGTGTTTGGATAGGTTCAGATTTGCGGTCAGTCCAGTTTGCCACCTCCCTAGAGCTTGTCCTATGTTTGTTACTTAGCTGGAGTAATTCGTGATCCTCAACCACTAAGGATCATAACACCCTGGTTACCATTGTAAAACATTGCTGGCATCGTTGCTTTTGCTGTCAAACACGACGATACACGCCGATCTGACGACCAAATAAAGTTCTGGACTTTCAGCAACGACCAGCGATATCACAGCAGAATCCAGATCGCTGCTGCGTGTCAAACACAACGATATCGCTATCCAGGACGCTGCAACGTCACGGATCGCTATCGTTATCGTTGCAATGTCGTTTAGTGTGAAGGTACCTTAAGTCAGGGTTGGGTTTTAAACAAAATATCCCAATCTCTGATGATCCCCTGGAGCACCATCAAATTCATTATCATCAAATGAATAGAACATGGTACCACAACAAACCTGCCAAGAGCGGGTCGCCCACCAAAGCTCTCAGCACGGGAAAGGAGGGCATTAATCAGAGGCAGCACACAAAAGGTAACCCTGAAGGGGCTCCAGAGTTCCCAAGCAGAGACTGGATTATCTGTCCATACGAGCACAATAAGCCATACACTCCATAGAGGTGGCCTTTATGGAAGAGTGGGCAGAAAAAAAGCCTTTAATTACACAAATTGTAAGGCTCAATTTCAGTTTGCCAAAAGACACATGGGAGACTCCCCAAATGTATGGAGGAAGGTGCTGTTGTCAGAGGAGACCAAAATGGGACTATTTAGCCTTTAAGGTAAATGCTATGTCTGCCGCCTAACCAACATAGGTCATCATCATCCTCACCGTGAAACATGGTGGTGGCAGAATCATACTGTGGGGATGTTTTTCGGCAGCAGGGAGAGGGAAGATGGTCTGGGAGGAGGGGGAAGATGAATGGTACGAAATAGAGATATACATGAGCAAAACCGGTTTCACTCTTGTCAGTGATTTGAGGCTGGGACAGAAGTTCACCTTCCAACAAGACAATGACCCAAAGCATACTGCTAAAGCTACACTTGAGTGGTTCAGGGAAACGTGTAAATGATTGAGTTGCCTAGTCAAAGAGCAAAACTTAATCCAATTGAGAATCTGTGGTCAGATGAAGACTGCCGTTCACCAGAGGAAACCATCTAACTTGAAGGAGCGCAAGGAGTTTCGCCTTGAAGAATGGGCAAAAATCCCAGTGGCAAGATGTGGAATCTCAGAGACTTTTCCGAAGCAACTTGCAGCTGTGATTACCGAAAAAGCGAGGACTGGACCGCGACGCCCATCGGATCGGACCGCCCACCCAGGGGAGTATAATCTAACCTCTTTTTCTCATCTTTCAGGTTACTTCGGGGGCTTATCCACAGCATTCCAGAATGCCGTAGATAAGCCCCTGATGCTGGTGGGCTTAGCTCACCATCGATTTTGGGGGTGACAGGTTCCCTTTAAAGGCGATGTCCTGCTGTCAGCAGGATTTCACTCCAAACTATTTACATGGACATGAAGCTCCTTGATAAACAACTCCAGAAATTCCTTTAGCTAGCCAGTGCATTCCTTAACTGAGAAATCAGTGACTGAATTGATATGTAAATAGTTATGGTAGATCTAAACCCTCAGTCACTCCAGCTCTATTGCCCACATAGCAGTGACCGCCTCTATGCATCGGTGACAATTTTCTGAGACTTGTAACTTATTTTTTTTCAATGGAGCTTTATGAAGGGTAGTTATTTTTTGTGAGGAGCTGTGGTTTTTAACAGTACTACTTGGACAATCCCTTCTCATTCCTCATGTTTTGCCCCGTTAAAATAAAACCACCTATGCTCACCTCTGGTGCCAGCATTTTTCAAGCGGTGTCTGCATTCGTGGTCTTGGGGCTCACACGGATGTTCTGGCACGTCAGCACTACGCCCAATCACCGCTGGCGTCACCGTCCCCGCCTTCGGACAAATCATACATCAAGAGGAAGTCAGAACAGCCGCAGCCCTAACTTCCTCTTGATGTTCAATATGTCTGAAGGTGGGGACAGTGAAGCTGGCACTGGGCTTGTGTGACAATTTCACGTGAGTCCCGGGAACACGAGTGTCGACACAAGATGTTAGTATAGGTGTTTTTATTTTAACAGATCCAAACATGAGGAATGAGAAGGGTTGTCCTAGTAGTGAACAACCATTTTAAGACTGCCATTTAATCGAACAAATGAACACGAATGATACAGAAAATATTTTTCATTTTGTCACTCAAGGTATTGATTGATTACAGCTGTATCACGTCCTCTGAAGAGCATCTTTGTGGAACAATCAGACTGTTTCTATTACAATGACGTCAAAAGTAATGTCACAAGATCCATACAAGTACATCTCTCAAATTAATGGCAGCTTTATACAACACCAAACCGTATCTCTTTGACATCAGTAATAAATCAGCCTCAGGGTCTACTGATATAAGTTATGTAGGTCAATGTGCCAAGGCCCACATAAGACAAATGAAATGGTATAATGGATCGGTTTCGTTTCCTATGGAAATCAGACCTCGTAGACCGATTTTCTACGAGCAGATGCTGCAGGTCTTCATAGTGCACGCTTCCAGTGACTGATAAACACATCAGAGTGCTTATTCTTTTTAGAATATGGAAAGACTGACACAAATGGCTCGTGAGTAGTATTCTTGCTTGCAGCGATATCAGATACATACAAAAAAGCAAATTGTCAGATCTCTCCATTACACCCTGAAAAGCAATGTTGCTCCACATCTGGCTTTCTTATGTACTCTAAGCCTTAGAGCAACCACCAAATCCTGAGAGTAGGGTATGCTTTCTAGTAATATAAACCAGGGCAAGTCAGATTACAGTTAAACAACTCCATGAGTCACTTTGATTTTTACATAAGAAATAAAAACTCCTGTGGTTATCAACAGAAAAAAACGAGAGACACCGGTTGTAAATAGATTTATGTAGCTTTGATATAACTCATTACACCAGCACAAGATTATAAAAAGAGTAGCCTCTTAATTTGGGTTCAGATGGCTGAACTTCGTGGTCTGAACTAACCACAATGCCTGTACTGAGTGCGGGTCTCCTGACCCATCAGCCACATATATGCCCCCAGAGGCTTAGTTCAGACCAGCAGTCAGTCAAGGTACTGCGGTCCGTACATGGACCACAAACATATACATGGATGTGTTCTGTATAGGGACTGTTAACCCTGCTTTCAGGTGATTTTTTTCCCCCTGAGCCATAGGTACCAAAAAAAAAAAAAAAAACGCACACACCCTACACAAAATTTCTCTAGGGTGATTGATTTACTTATTGGACATGAGGTCTCCATGGACTACTCTCATCTGAGGCCTTGTTCACGTGTTCGGTTCCATTTTGCATCTACCAAAAAAAAACAAATATCTTCTATTTTACGATCCGTGTGCCATCGATCAGCATTTTAACTTGTTTTCACCAGACATTCCCTCCAAATAAAATTAGCCTCAATTCATCAACACTGGCCATATGGCCTTTATGTGGGGTTGGGTATAGTCCATTCATGAAGAGGGCCAAGCCTTTGCATGAATACGGAGTATCTGAAGATTGGCATGCACCACCGTGTGATACACCAACAGTCATATTCCAGTCTCTCGTGAAATTACCGTACTTTGATGAAAATGGGGCCATAGTGTCCAGAGTCAGCACATGGATGACAACCATGAATGTTTGAGTAAGACCTCAAATTTATTGTTTAATGATACTTTACTGGGAACGGCTGTTATGCAATGGTCACAAATATGTCTTGACACGCATCTTTTTTTTGCCAGTGTTATTCAGGATTTCTTCTTTGTGTTCGGCGATAACATGGAAAACCCTGAACATACGACTTGCTTGTAAATGATTCCGACACAAGCGACCCACCTGGGAAAATATATTCATCGGTTCGACTTAACTGCACGGGTTCATAGGCACTAGAAGAAAATCAAGTTCAAAAATCCAAATATCAATCATTCAGATGCAAGTATTGATGGCTCAGGAAACGTGCGGCACATACAAGCCCACTCAACGCACAGCTCCCATTTCAGCTGCAATCAATTTCAGCGACCCCAGAAGGGGCAGCCACATTTGATTGGTTAAAGTGAGATGAGAATGACCGTATCACTCATGTAACTGTCTGCAGAGCTGCGCCATGGATTAAAATGAAGACAAATTTCCTCACACAGGGGAGAATTATAGGAAAAACGAACCAGGCGTATTGGTAATGTGCAGCCGCTGTAAAAACACCCTTCGCTGCACTTGTAGAGCAGAGGAGACCCGTGTTCCATGTAAAGATAAAGGCTGAATGAATTAAAAGAAAGAAAAATAGACAGAAAACGTGTGCGTGGACTGGAGAGGTGTGATTAATAGATCAGTAAGCAGACAGTGGTGAGGGCAGCTTATAATAGCAGGATCACCACCATAAATCTAGCCCAGATCCGGCAATGTATGGGCAGATGAAGGGCAAATGAGGTTAAGAGTCGGATTTTCAATCTTCGTGAAGTTTCATTACCACAGCTACTCAGCAGAGAATGCACGAAAGACAAGAAATGAAAGCGGATATGTAAACATTGCAAGAAAATGCTTTATGTGCCATCAGATTTAGTCGATCAGCCACACTTAGCCTTTGTATCAATGATAATCCATAGCCAGATGCCGATCATTCATTCTGGAAGAGGAGTATGACGCTACATGGATTCTACACATTGTAATGTAAAGGCTATCACTGCACATGATTTTCCACATACAGGCCAGCAATGAAGACAATTTATGTATTTATTCAGGTCACCATGTCCAGGCCATGTATGTAAAGGTGAACGCCTTTTCATGAATACGGAGAGTCTGACGAGTAGTGTGCGGCCTGATGTGCCATACCAAAAATCTCATTCTTAATTTGATACATACTCGGCTAATGATTGTTCATATGAAGGGTTATTCCCAATTATTGGAGCAGGACATGGTGGTGAACACTAGACAAAAGAGCAATATGCTCATTGTGTGATCAGATCATTTAATGGAATCCGTCAGCAGGTTTCTGCTATCTGAGAGTTGCATGATGTAGAGACAGATACCCCGATTCCAGCGATGTGTCACTTACTGGACTGCTTGGGGCAGTTTTGATAGTATCCCTGCTTTGTCTGCTGCAGATGTAGCAGTGCTCAGAATGCTGAGCCATGTATAATCCCGCCCACACCTGTGTACTCTGTACATTGTCAGCAAACTGTCGATCAGTGGTGGGGTTACACAGATTAGCCTGACTGTCTGGCATGGCACACCTAGTCCTGCAGTGATAATCTCTTGCTCATAAAACTCTGGTTGAATTGAAACTGCAGCAAGTTGCTGAGCAGGTAACACATCACTGAAATGAGGCCCTCTGTCTACCTGTCCCTGCTGATAGGTTGTCTAAGTTCACACAGGGCGTTTTTGTGGCTTTTTTTTTCTGCAGCAAAACGTGATCTTCTTGGCAGGAAAGAAGCTGCGTCAAAAACGCAGGTTTAGGTGTGCGTTTTTGGTGCTTTTTTTTTTTCTCTGTCCATGCTAATGTCCTTGGATTTTTAGTAGCAAAAACGCAGCAAATAATGATACCTGCGTTTTTGCTGAGTTTTTTTCAACACCCTTTCAAGCCAATGGGTGAAAAAACGCAGCAAAAACGCTGAAAGAAGTGACATGCTCTATGTCCAAAAAACGCAGCAAAGCACAAAATACTGATCACACAAAAACCCAATGTATGTGCATGAGATTTCAGAAATCTCATAGGCTTTGCTGGTATTGTAAAAAGCAGCTGAAAATTAGGATAAAAAAATGAAGCAAAAACGCCCAGTGTGAACTTAAAAGGCAGAACCACTGCAGATATTTGTGTGAGAAATGTGACATAGTGCAATAAGAGGCTTCAGGTTAGCAATAAAGGGCTCTGAATACTTTCTGTACCCACTGCAAGCGTCACATGGTCTGTCAGGATATACACATGTTTTCTGAACAGAGGCTGCAACACCATTAAGCAAGAGGCACCACTGAACAAACACCATGAAGACCAAGGAGATCTCCAAACAAGTCAGGGACAAAGTTGTTGAAAAGTACATGTCAGGGTTGGGTTCAAAAAACAAACAAACAAAAAAAAAAACAATCTTGGATGATCCCCTGTAGCACCATCAATTCCACTCATCAACTGGAAAGAATATGGTACCACAACAAAACTGCCAGAGGGCCGCCCACCAAAACTCTAAGCCCGGGCAAGGAGGGCATTAATCAGAGAGGCAGCATACAAAGGTAACCCTGAAGGGGCTCCAGAGTTCCCAAGACTGGAGAATCTGTCCATATGACCACAATAACCCGTACACTCCATAGAGGTGGCCTTTATGGAAGAGTGGCCAAAAAAAAAGCCTTTAATTGCACACACAAATTGTAAGGCTCATTTTGAATTTGGCAAAAAACATGTGGGAGACTCCCCAAATGTATGGAGGAAGGTGCTGTGGTCAGAGGAGACCAAAATTCGATACGTTGATCATTTTTAGGCTTTATTGTTCTCAACGCATTCCACTATGTAATGAATAAAGATTTCACAACTGGAATATTTCACTCAGTAATATCTGGGTTGTGGGATTTTAGTGTTCCCTTTATTTCTTTTTGAGCAATGTATTTCGGGGGGGGGGGGGTTTAAGCAGAAAATTTGCAGCGCCTCTATGTCCAAGCAAAGTGGCTGGGATTTCATGAAAACTCCTGCCAATTCGATGTTTCTCTCTATGCGCTTTTATGGGGAGATTGAAAAAAAAAAAAAAAGAGCAGAATCAAAGCTTTTCTGTACAAGAAACCCCCCCAAAAGTATTAAGAATGCTGTTTCAAATGAGCACTGAATATATATCAAAAAAGGGAAAAATGCACGAAATAAACAGATAAAACGCAAAAAAAAAAAACAAAACCATTCAGTATTTTCGCTATGTATGAACACCGCTATTCTGAATGAGAAACTGCTTCAGGAAAGTCTTTTTTTGGGAAGTTCTTAGAGGAAGACTTATCCCCCCCTAATGTACTTCCTGAAGAAGTTTCACAGATTTTTTTTGCCATTTTGACGACTGTATTTTCTAACCATCTCCAAACCTTTCACTTAATACAAGCACCGTACTCTATGAAACTTTATCCCAACATCTTTGGTTATTCAGATTGTGTTTGCTCTGTGACCTTGTTAGATGGAGCCGGGTTGTGATTTCTCTTATATCATTATTAAACTAATATACACTATAAAATCATTAGAAGAAACTAAAAACGTATATCTGAAGCCATCCTTTGGTAAATAGATGATGGCACGTTACGTACCAACAGTGCTACAGTCTAGCAAACACCATTCTCACTCAAGAAATATAGTAAAATCTTCAACCGGTTAATGTATTATGCATTGCTGCAGCCCAAGGAACAAATCACATGAATGGTAGAGACAGTGTCTCATTACGGAGAACAGATGTAGTATTGTACGGATCCCTGTATTATTTGTATCTCTCACAACAGGCCGCCAATATCAGCAGATGCACATATGGTAGGCTTTGGTTTATGGAGATTGGTTGGGAGCAGGAGTGGCCACCAGATAGTCACAGGGGCACAATTAGCTTACAAAAATCCAAAATATTCCCCAACATACACATTAGGTTTGTGCTATAGAATGTGTATATTACCTTAGAATTGGCAGGGAACCTTTGCAGCTAGGATTTATTTATGAATTTTTTATTTTAATGTTTTTTCTGACCTCTAAAATCAGTTAAAAATGTTAAAGTCTCATATGCTACAATCCTCAATATTGAAACTGCAACAAGAAGGAAAAGTCGTTGAATTCTATAGATGTTGGCGAATTCCAAATGATGAAAAAAAACGGAAACAATTTTCAAAACATTTCAATTTATTCAGTATGGAATACGAGCATCACGCATAGAAATCCACACGCATTGTCTGCCATTAATGAGGTTATCTGAAGAATGCTTTGACACGCCGAAAGCACTTGGGCACATAAATCATCAAGATCCGCGGCTGGCAGCTACTTTGCAATTGCCAACTAATTATATCTTAGATGTGTTCAATGGGAGACAAGTCCAACAATGCTACACGACACGGTAACGAGCTTAGACCAGGCAGGCTGCTCACACTGGCACGGGCAACATCAGTCTTGTCACTTTCCTGTTGAAAACCTGCTCCTGGAGCACTTTCTCTCAAGAAGGCCTTTTCAAGGCATTGCCAACATGATCTCCAGACCCATATTTGGCTAACATTGCGTCCAAGACAAAAGCAGGACTTTTGACTAGAGAAGATACACTTCCTTTCCCATCGTTGAATAATGGACTTTTAAAGGGCACCTGTCGCCCCGTTTTTTCCGTATGAGATAAAAATACTGTTAAATAGGGCCTGAGCTGAGCATTACAACAGTGTATTTTGTGGACCCCGATTCCCCACCTATGCTGCCAAAATACGTTACCAAAGTAGCCGTTTTCGCCTGTCAATCAGGCTGGTCTGGTCAAAAGGGCGTGGTGTCTTCCCCCAGATCTTGCTTAGTTTTCCGTTGGTGGCGTAGTGGTTTGCGCATGCCCAAGGTCCCGAATCCACTGCACAGGGGAGTGAAAACAGCGCGATGTGTGCTATTTCATTGGTGATCGGTGGGGGCGGCCATTTTGCTTTGGCCGCGCGTGCGCAGAAGCGGCGCTCTGCTGGCCGCGGCTTCAGGAAAATGACCGCGGGATGCCGCGCGTGCGCAGATGGAGATCGCGGCGGCCATTTTCCTGAAGCCGAGATGCGAATTCTGCTTCAGGAAAATGGCCGCCGCGATTTCCATCTGCGCACGCGCGGCTTCCCGCGGCCATTTTCCTGAAGCCGCGGGCAGCAGAGCGCTCCATCTGCGCACGCGCGGCCAAAGGAAGATGGCCGCCCCCACCGATCAACAGGGAAATAACGCACATCGCGCTCTTTTCACTCCCCTGTGCAGTGGATTCGGGACCTTGGGCATGTGCAAACCACTACGCCACCAACGGAAAACTAAGCAAGATCTGGGGGAAGACACCACGCCCTTTTGACCAGACCAGCCTGATTGACAGGCGAAAATGGCTACTTTCGTAACGTATTTTGGCAGCATAGGTGGGGAATCGGGGTCCACAAAATACACTGTTGTAATGCACAGCTCAGGCCCTATTTAACAGTATTTTTATCTCATACGGAAAAAACAGTGTGACAGGTTCCCTTTAAAGTTGCAAAATGAGGTCAATGAACACTTGTAGCTGGACATCACACTCGTATACCAATGTCATACAGTACAAAGGCCTTTTGATGTAGGCACTGTTTGATGCCTTAAACTTGGCATGTCACATCCAATTTCACTTGTGCTACAGAATAAAGTGGATATAAAATGTTTACAAACCCCGTTATAAAAGGCCATGTCAAAAGAAAAGGAAACCAAAAAAATTAATTAAAAAAAAATGCTTCCCCCACATTTAACGCCATTCATAATCTGTACAAATCCATTGACAAAAACTGAAATCATTTCGGGGGGAGAAAATAAAATTAAGCTAAAATATGATTGCACAAGTTTGATTACCCTCTTATAATTGGGGATGTGGTTGTGTTTAGAATTAGCCAATTACATTTAAAGGGAACCTGTCACCAGGTTTGTCGTATAACAACTAAAACTATCACCTTATTTAGCGCCTATGCTGCATTCCATTACTAGTTATATAACACCCCGAGTCCCCCTGTATACCCCACAAAAGCCTTTTTAAGTTCTCCAGCCCTGTATGGAAATCAGGTAGGGACGGTCTGGTTACGTGCCTCTACATCACTCCCCCACGGCTGTTGCTCGCCGTCCTCCTTTAATTGATATGGATGACGCCTCAAACCTGGTATTTTAACAAGGCTGTGTATATCAATCGTGGAAATAGCAGTACGGCCATTTCTATAAAGTGTCTCGGGACAACCACACTAGACACCTCCAGGCTGATTAGAGCAAGTAAAAGGGGAATCAAAGAGCACATGGAACTAAAAAGTTATACATTTTATTAGCAAAAATACAGTCATGGCCAAAAGTATTGACACCCCTGCAATTCTGTCAGATAATACTCAGTTTCTTCCTGAAAATGATTGCAATCACAAATTATTTGGTATTATTATCTTCATTTAATTTGTCTTAAATGAAAAAAACACAAAAGAGAATGAAGCAAAAAGCAAAACATCGATCGTTTCACACAAAACTCCAAAAATGGGCCAGACAAAAATATTGGCACCCTCAGTCTAATACTTGGTTCACAACCTTTAGCCAAAATAACTGCGACCAACCGCTTCCGGTAACCATCAATAAGTTTCTTACAATGCTCTGCTGGAATTTTAGACGATTCTTCTTTGGAAAACTGCTCCAGGTCCGTGATATTTGAAGGGTGAATTCTCCAAACTGCCATTTTTAGATCTCTCCACAGGTGTTCTATGGGATTCAGGTCTGGACTAATTGCTGGCCATCTTAGAAGTCTCCAGTGCTTTCTCTCAAACCATTTTCTAGTGTTTTTGAAGTGTCTTTTGGGTCATTGTCCTGCTGGAAGACCCATGATCTCTGAGGGAGACCCAGCTTTCTCACACTGGGTCCTACATTATGCTGCAAAATTTGTTGGTAGTCTTCAGACTTCATAATGCCAATCACACGGTCAAGCAGTCCGATGCCAGAGGCAGCAAAGCAACCCCAAAACATCAGGGAACCTCCGCCATGTTTGACTGTAGGGACCGTGTTTTTTTCTTTGAATGCCTCTTTTTTTCTCCTGTAAACTCTATGTTGATGCCTTTGCCCAAAAAGCTCTACCTTTGTCTCATCTGACCAGAGAACATTCTTCCAAAACGTTTTAGGCTTTTTCAGGTAAGTTTTGGCAAACTCCAGCCTGGCTTTTTTATGTCTCGGGGTAAGAAGTGGGGTCTTCCTGGGTCTCCTACCATACAGTCCCTTTTCATTCAAACGCCGACGGATAGTATGGGTTGATACTGTTGTACCCTCGGACTGCAGGGCAGCTTGAACTTGTTTGGATGTTAGTCAAGGTTCTTTATCCAACATCTGCAGAATCTTGCGTTGAAATCTCTTGTCAATTTTTCTTTTTCGTCCACATCTAGGGAGGTTAGCCACAGTGCCATGGGCTTTAAACTTCTTGATGACACTGCGCACGGTAGACACAGGAACATTCAGGTCTTGGAGATGGACTTGTAGCCTTGAGATTGCTCATGCTTCCCTACAATTTGGTTTCTCAAGTCCTCAGACAGTTCTTTGGTCTTCTTTCTTTTCTCAATGTGGTACACACAAGTACACAGGACAGAGGTTGAGTCAACTTTAATCAATGTCAACTAGCTGCAAGTGTGATTTCGTTATTGCCAACACCTGTTAGGTGCCACAGGTAAGTTACAGGTGCTGTTAATTACACAAATTAGAGAAGCATCACATGATTTTTCAAACGGTGCCAATACTTTTGTCCACCCCCTTTTTTATGTTTGGTGTGGAATTATATCCAATTTGGATTTAGGACAATTCTTTTTGTGTTTTTTTCATTTAAGACAAATTAAATGAAGATAATAATACCAAAGAATTTGTGTTTGCAATCATTTTCAGGAAGAAACTGAGTAAAATCTGACAGAATTGCAGGGGTGTCAATACTTTTGGCCATGTCTGTACATTAAATGACAATAGAGTAACATCGCTATTGCAGGAAACCACAGGGATCCAAATATAACACAAGGAAGTACAACAGGAGCATCTCAATCAATACAAGTTTATATAAAAAAGGCAGAGGTTAGGCAATTTAACGCCCACCTCAACACTCAAAAAGTGAAAGCAGTTGCTGTGCCAGCCTAGTATAAGGAGTTAACCTCTAGTAGAAAATGTAAAAGACTCTTAAATGTCTCGATTAAACATGAGCCATGTATGAGGGAGTCGAGAGTCGGAGTCATTGAAAATTGACGAGTCTGAGATTTGGCTTATTGACTCCACAGTCGTGTCTACAGGTACAGAAAACATTTAAGTTTCAGAATTAGAGTGACTTTCTGTATCTTTAAAGCCTACTAAGGCTATGTGCACACGTAGGCAAAAGAGGTGCAGAATTTTCTGCACAAAATCCGCATCTCCTGGCAGAATCCACAGACGCGGATTTGCCACGGTTTTTATGCGGATTTTGTGCGGTTTTTATGCGGAATTGCTGCAGATTTTGTGCGGATTTTGCCACTGCGGATTTTTAACATGGAGGGGTGCAGAAACGCTGCAGATCTGCACAAAAGAAGTGACATGCACTTCTTTGAAATACGCAGCAATTCCGCACCGTCTGCACAACTTTTTTTTTTCCCATTCACTAACATTGTACTGTACATCACAGTGCGGATCTGCAGCGTTTCTGCGCGGTAAAAACCGCTGCGGATCCGCAGCAAATCCACATCGTGTGCACATACCCTTACTCTCTATCATCAAACCAAAAATTCATATGCTGTTAATTTTATACACTAGCACAACACAGTGTTTACGCACCCACCTTATACACTACCGTTCAAAAGTTTTTAAAATTTTCCTTCATTTTTCAAAGAAAAGCAGTTTTTTCCAATGAAGCTAACATTAAATGATTCAGAAATATACTATATACATTGTTAACCCCTTCATGACCCAGCCTATTTTGGCCTTAATGACCTTGCCGTTTTTTGCAATTCTGACCAGTGTCCCTTTATGAGGTAATAACTCAGGAACGCTTCAACGGATCCTAGCGATTCTGAGACTGTTTTTTCGTGACATATTGGGCTTCATGTTAGTGGTAAATTTAGGTCGATAATTTCTGAGTTTATTTGTGAAAAAAACGGAAATTTGGCAAAAATTTTGAAAATTTCGCAATTTTCACATTTTGAATTTTCATTCTGTTAAACCAGAGTTATGTGACACAAAATAGTTAATAAATAACGTTTCCCACATGTCTACTTTACATCAGCACAATTTTGGAAACAAATTTTTTTTTGCTAGGAAGTTATAAGGGTTAAAATTTGACCAGTGATTTCTCATTTTTACAACAAAATTTACAAAACCATTTTTTTTAGGGACCACCTCACATTTGAAGTCATTTTGAGGGTTCTTATATGGCTGAAAATACCCAAAAGTGACACCATTCTAAAAACTGCACCCCTCAAGGTGCTCAAAACCACATTCAAGAAGTTTATTAACCCTTCAGGTGTTTCACAGCAGCAGAAGCAACATGGAAGGAAAAAATGAACATTTAACTTTTTAGTCACAAAAATGATCTTTTAGCAACAATTTTTTTATTTTCCCAAGGGTAAAAGGAGAAACTGGGCCACGGATGTTGTTGTCCAATTTGTCCTGAGTACGCTGATAGCTCATATGTGGGGGTAAACCACTGTTTGGGCGCACGGCAGGGCTCGGAAGGGAAGGAGCGCCATTTGACTTTTTGAATGAAAAATTGGCTCCAATCTTTAGCGGACACCATGTCGCGTTTGGAGAGCCCCCGTGTGCCTAAACATTGGAGCTTCCCCACAAGTGACCCCATTTTGGAAACTAGACCCCCCAAGGAACTTATCTAGAAGCATAGTGAGCACTTTAAACCCCCAGGTGCTTCACAAATTGATCCGTAAAAATGAAAAAGTACTTTTTTTTTCACAAAAAAATTATTTTAGCCTCAATTTTTTCATTTTCACATGGGCAACAGGATAAAATGGATCCTAAAATTTGTTGGGCAATTTCTCCTGAGTACACCGATACCTCACATGTGGGGGTAAACCACTTTTTGGGCACATGGTAAGGCTCGGAAGGGAAGGAGTGCCATTTGACTTTTTGAATGAAAAATTATCTCCATTGTTAGCGGACACCATGTCGCGTTTGGAAAGCCCCTGTGTGCCTAAACATTGGAGCTCCTCCACAAGTGACCCCATTTTGGAAACTAGACCCCCCAAGGAACTTATCTAGAGGCATAGTGAGCACTTTAAACCCTCAGGTGCTTCACAAATTGATCCGCAAAAATGAAAAAGTACTTTTTTTTCACACAAAATTTCTTTTAGCCTCAATTCTTTCATTTTCACATGGGCAACAGGATAAAAATGGATCTTAAATTTGTTGGGCAATTTCTTTTCAGTACGCTGATGCCTCATATGTGGGGGTAAACCACTGTTTGGGTGCACGGCAAGGCTCGGAAGGGAAGGAGCGCCATTTGACTTTTTGAATGGAAAATTAGCTCCAATCGTTAGCAGACACCATGTCGCGTTTGGAGAGCCCCTGTGTGCCTAAACATTGGAGCTCCCCCACAAATGACCCCATTTTGGAAACTAGACCTTCCAAGGAACTAATCTAGATGTGTGGTGAGCACTTTGAACCCCCAAGTGCTTCACAGAAGTTTATACCGCAGAGCCGTGAAAATAAAAAATAATTTTTCTTTCCTCAAAAATGATTTTTAGCCCAGAATTTTTTATTTTCCCAAGGGTAACAGGAGAAATTGGACCCCAAATGTTGTTGTCCAGTTTGTCCTGAGTACGATGATACCCCATATGTGGGGGTAAACCACTGTTTGGGCGCACGGCAGGGCTCGGAAGGGAAGGCACGCCATTTGGCTTTTTGAATGGAAGATTAGCTCCAATCATTAGCGAACACCATGTCGCGTTTGGAGAGCCCCTGTGTGCCTAAACATTGGAGCTCCCCCACAAGTGACCCCATTTTGGAAACTAGACCTCCCGAGGAACTAATCTAGATGTGTGGTGAGCACTTTGAACCCCCAAGTGCTTCACAGAAGTTTATAACGCAGAGCCATGAAAATAAAAAATAATTTTTCTTTTCTCAAAAATGATTTTTTAGCCCACAATTTTTTATTTTCCCAAGGGTAGCAGGAGAAATTGGACCCCAAAAGTTGTTGTCCAGTTTCTCCTGAGTACGCTGATACCCCATATGTGGGGGTAAACCACTGTTTGGGCACAAGTCGGGGCTCGGAAGGGAGGTAGTGACGTTTTGAAATGCAGGCTTTGATGGAGTGGTCTGCGTGCGTCACATTCCATTTGCAGAGCCCCTGATGTGCCTAAACAGTAGAAACCCCCCACAAATGACCCCATTTTGGAAACTAGACCCCCCAAGAAACTTATCTAGATATGTGGTGAGCACTTTGAACCCCCAAGTGCTTCACAGAAGTTTACAACGCAGAGCCGTGAAAATAAAAAATCATTTTTCTTTCCTTAAAAATGATGTTTTAGCAAGCAATTTTTTATTTTCACAAGTGTAACAGGAAAAATTGGACCCCAATAGTTGTTGCCCAGTTTGTCCTGAGTACACTGATACCCCATATGTGGGGGTAAACCACTGTTTGGGCACAAGTCAGGGCTCGGAAGGGAGGTAGTGACGTTTTGAAATGCAGGCTTTGATGGAGTGTTCTGCGTGCGTCACATTCCATTTCCAGAGCCCCTGATGTGACTAAACAGTAGAAACCCCCACAAGTGACCCCATTTTGGAAACTAGACCCCCCAAGGAACTTATCTAGATGTATAGTGAGCAGTTTGAACCCCCAAGTGCTTCACAGAAGTTTATAACGCAGAGCCGTGAAAATAAAAAATAATTTTTCATTCCTCTAAAATTATGTTTTAGCAAGCAATGTTTTATTTTCGCAAGGGTAACAGGAGAAATTGGACCCCGATAATTGTTGCCCAGTTTGTCCTGAGTATGCTGGTACCCCATATGTGGGGGTAAACCACTGTTTGGGCACAAGTCGGGGCTCGGAAGGGAGGGAGCACCATTTGACTTTTTGAATGCAAGATTGGCTGGAATCAATGGTGGCGCCACGTTGCGTTTGGAGACCCCTGATGTGCCTAAACAGTGGAAACCCCTCAATTCTAACTCCAACACTAACCCCAACACACCCCTAACCCTAATCCCAACCCTAACCCCAACACACCCCTAACCCTAATCACAACCCTAGCCATAACCCTAATCACAACCCAACCCCAACACACCCCTAACCACAACCCTAACCCTAATCCCAACCCTAATCCCAACCACAACTTTAACCCCCAACACACCCCTAACCCTAACCATAACCCTAACCACAAGCCTATTCTTAATCCTATTTCCAACCCTAGCCCTAATTCCAACCCTAACCCTAAGGCTATTTGCCCACGTTGCGGATTCGTGTGAGATTTTTCCGCACCATTTTTGAAAAATCCGCAGGTAAAAGGCACTGCGTTTTACCTGCGGATTTACCGCGGATTTCCAGTGTTTTTTATGCGGATTTCACCTGCGGATTCCTATTGAGGAACAGCTGTAAAACGCTGCGAAATCCGCACAAAGAATTGACGTACTGCGGAAAATACAGCGCAGCATTTCCGCGCGGTATTTTCCGCACCATGGGCACAGCGGATTTGGTTTTCCATAGGTTTACATGGTACTGTAAACCTGATGGAACACTGCTATGAATCCGCAGCGGCCAATCCGCTGCGGATCCGCAGCCAAATCCGCACAGTGTGCACATAGCCTAATTCTAACGCTAACCCTAGTTCTAACCCTAACCCTAACCCTACCCCTAACCCTACCGCTAACCCTAGTTCTAACTCTAACCCTAGTTCTAACCCTAGTGGAAAAAAAAAATATTTTCTTTATTTTATTATTGTCCCTACCTATGGGGGTGATAAAGGGGGGGGGGGGGTCATTTACTATTTTTTTATTTTGATCACTGTGATAAGTTTACCACAGTGATCAAAATGTACATGGAACGCATCTGCCGGCCGGCAGATTCGGCGGGCGCACTGAGCATGCGCCCGCCATTTTGGAAGATGGCGGCGCCCAGGGAGAAGACGGACCGACTTCGGGAGGCTCGGTAAGTATGAGGGGGTGGTGGGGGGGTGGATCGGAGCACAGGGGGGGGGATCGGAGGACGGGGGGAGCGGACAGGAGCACGGGGGAGCGGACAGGGGGACGGAGGGGGGTACCGGACAGAACGGAGGACTGGGGAGGAGATCGGGGGCGGTGGGGGGGGCAGAACATGATTTCCAGCCATGGCAGATGCTATTGCAGCATCGGCCATGGCTGCATTGCAATATTTCACCATTTTCATAGGTGAAATATTGCAAATTGCTCTGATTGGCTGTTGCACTTTCAACAGCCAATCAGAGCGATCGTAGCCACGTGGGGGCAAAGCCACCCCCCCTGGGCTGAAGTACAACTCCCCCTCTCCCTGCAGATCGGGTGAAATAGGAGTTAACCCTTTCACCCGATCTGCAGGGACGCGATCATTCTGTGACACAGCATATGCGTCACGGGTCGGATTGGCACCGACTTTCATGACGCATACGCTGTGTCACAGGTCGGGAAGGGGTTAATGTGGTACCGTAAATGACTATTCTAGCAGCGAACGTCTGGTTTGTAATGCAATATCTTCATAGGTATATAGAGGCCCATTTCCAACAACTATCACTCCGGTGTTCTTATAGTACTTTGTGTTTGATAACTGTGTAAGAAGGCTAATGGATGGTTAGAGTACCCTTGAAACCCCTTATGCAAGTATGTTAGCACAGCTGAAAACAGTTTGGTTGATTAGAGAACCTATAAATCTGACCTTCCTTTGAGATAGTGGAGAATCTTGACCATTACATTTGTTGGTTCCATTACTCTAAAAATGGCCAGAAAAAAAGAACTTTCATGTGAAACTCGACAGTCTATTTTTGTTCTTATTCCATGCGAGAAGTTGCCAAGAAACTGAAGATTTCCTACAATGGTGTGTACTACCCACTTCAGAGGAGAGCACAAACAGGCTCTAACCAGGGTAGAAAGAGAAGTTGGAGGCCCCGCTGCTCAACTGAGCAAAAAGACAAGTACATTAGAGTCTGTAGTTTGAGAAATCAACTCCTCACAGGTCCCCAACTGGCAGCTTCATTAAATCGTACACACAAAAAGCCAGTGTCAACGTCTACAGTGAAGAGGCGACTCCGGGATGCTGGACTTCAGGGCAGAGTGGCACAGTAAAAGCCATATCTGAGACAGGCAAATAAAAGGAAAAGATTAATATGGCAAAAGAACACAGACATTGGACAGAGGAAGATTGGAAAAAGTGTTCTGGACAGTCGAATCTAAGCTTGAGGTGTTTGGATCACACAGAAGAATATTTGTGAGACGCAGAACTAAAAAGATGCTGGAAGACGCCATCTGTCAAGCATGGTGGAGGTAATGTGATGGTCTGGGGTTGCTTTGGTGCTGGTAAAGTGGGAGATTTGTACAAGGTGAAAGATTTTGAATAAGGAAAGCTATCACTCCATTTTGCAATGCCATACCATACCCTGTGGACAGCGCTTGATTGGAGCCAATTTCATCCTACAACAGGACAAAGACCCAAAGCACACCTCCAAATTATGCAAGAAATATTTAGGGAAGAAGCTGGCAACTGGTATTCTTTTTTCATGGAAAACACAAAATTGTCTGGGTGACCCTAAACTTTTGAACGGTAGTGTATATAGCAATCTTTCTCTAGAACTCAGTAAGGTAAAGCATCCCTATATAGCTATAGGTAAAGCAGTCCTAGCTTATACAATAATAAGCTGAGAGTCTCCTCAACTTTCAGGAATACACCAAAAGCTGGAAAAAAAACAAAACACTAAATTGTCACACACTTGCCTAAAACAAAATCACCAATGCAGTCCAATGTATAATTACAACTACAGTAATTTCAGAGACCAATTTTATACCACCTTCATATCCCCATGTGGCTTTCAATATGTAATTCTTGATTTTGCTTCTTGTATTTTTTCTCACTACTGCAAAATAATCATTTTACTAACATCTGTCCTTTTCTACAGCTTGCTAAAGCTATGCCCACAGAGAATCCAAAGTCACAGCAAAGACCATAAAAAGTTGCACTAAATAAATAGCACATATCTCTAACTATAAGGCCATGTTCACACAGTGCGTTTTTTACTGCAGAACCGCAGCGGTTTTGCCGCTGCGGTTCCGCAGCTGTTTTCCATGCAGGGTACATTACAATGTACCCCTATGGAAAACAGGAACCGCTGTGCACACGGTCCTGAATTTCCCTTAAAAAGCCGCGGTGAATCGGTGTGGGAAAAAAGAAGGAGCATGTCACTTCTTTCCCCGAAACTGCAGCGGTTCTGCACCCATAGACCTCCATTGTGAGGTCAAAATCGCAGTAAAACCCGCAGATCAAAAATATATCTGCGGGTTTTACTGCGGTTTGTTGTGCAGAACCGCTGCAGCCGGAAGTGCGGGGAAGCCGGCGGAAGTGCGGGGCCGGAAGTGCGTGGGCGGAGAGACATGGAGGCATACCGGCGCATGGGGATCGTGTCGGCCGTTTGATTGATTTGGTATGTGTGTCTGTGTGTGTGTGTGTGTGTGTATGTGTGTGTGTATGTGTGTGTGTGTGTGTGTGTGTGTGTGTGTGTGTGTGTGTGTGTGTGTGTGTGTGTGTGTGTGTGTATGCGTGTGTGTGTCTGTCCCCATGCGACGCTAGTGCTACCATTGTGCTAAGTCGCCGTATGGGACTACTACTCCCATCCGGTATTAGGATGGGAGAGTTGTCCCTGTGTCCGGCGACTTAGCACAATGGTAAAGTTACACCAAACACCTACACACAATACACATACATGACACACAGTACAGTACATACAACACATAACACAGAGTATATACTCACCAACAGCACACTTGTAGGCGAAGCCCTCGATCCTCCAGGAAAAAAATCACAAAATAATAAACCAAATCCATACTCCCTGTCCGCAGAATCCATAAAACGAGTGTCCCACGCCGATCCCCTGCTCTCCGGCGATACACTGCCAGGAGCGAAGCTCCTAGCAGTGTATCGCGTACTGTCCCGGAGCTCAATGGCTCCGGCGTCTCGGTTAACAGCAGTACAGCTGCGTTGAACTTTCCCACGCAGCACTGCCGTTAAGCGAGAGTGCCGGGGTCAATGACCGCCGGTAAACTCGCTCGCGCATGCGCAGTGACACACCGACAGGAACTATGGCTCCTGTCAGTGTGTTGCTGCATCCGTGGAGAGCAGACATATCTCTGGATGTGTCTGTTCTCCATGGAAAATCTTCGTGGGATACGTGGCACTTAAATACGTGGCACTTAAATACGTGACACGTGTCACTTATACGTGATACGTGTCACTTAAATACGTGATACGTGTCACTTAAATACGTGGCACGTGGCACTTAAATACGTGGCACTGAAATACGTGATACGTGGCACATGGCACTTAAATACGTGGCACGTGGCACTTAAATACGTGGCACTGAAATACGTGGCACGTGGCACTTAAATATGTGGCACGTGGCACTTAAATACGTGGCACTGAAATACGTGGCACTTAAATACGTGGCACTGAAATACGTGGCACGTGGCACTGAAATACGTGGCACGTGGCACTGAAATACGTGGCACTGAAATACGTGGCACTGAAATACGTGGCACGTGGCACTTAGGCTATGTTCACATTTGCGTTGTGCGCCGCAGCGTCGGCGCCGCAACACACAACGCAAAGTAAAACGCAGCAAAACGCATGCACAACGCTGCGTTTTGTGCCGCATGCGTCCTTTTTTTGATTGATTTTGGACGCAGCAAAAATGCAACTTGCTGCGTCCTCTGCGCCCGGATGCGTGCGCTGCAGTGACGCATGCGGCGCAAAACGCGGAGCGCTGTCATTCAAAACACGTCCACTCATTTTGGTGTTTAGTCCCAAAATGGAGGATGGAAGAAGAAAAGGGTTGGACAAGGAAATTACATCATTTCTTTTTTTTTTTTCCCCCACTGCAGTTAAAGCTTTATTTGTGTCAAACACAGACAATTTGCAGAGAAAACTGCATAAAAAACCGCACAAAAAACCGCACTAAAAACCGCACCAAAAACGCACCAAAAACGCACCAAAAACGCACCTGCGTTTTCTGCCAAGAGCTGCGGTTTTTGTCCTGAAAAAAAAAGGATTGAAATCAGGATCGTGTGAACATACCCTATAGCAGATTAAAAAAAACAAACAAACAAAAAAAAACACACGATTACTGACCCCCCTCTGACCTGAGGACTGGTCCCTCTTTAAAGTCTATCCTGCCCTATTCTGGCCAACACAGAGAGCTCTGAAATTGAATAGTCCATTTCTAAACCCGTTTGACCTCTCTATAGAATGAAAACTAGTGCTTCCATTTCACCAGCAGCAAATAAATCACTTGAAAAGTGTACATAAACTCAGAGGTAAAGAAAAAAAAAAAAGGCCAAATTGTAACTAATTATGCAATGTCTTAATTAATCACAATACTGAGGCACATTTTTCCCATAAATGTTTGTTGTAATGTTCCTTTGTAATTTCTCCTGCAAATGAATAAATTGACAAATAGCACCTATCCCCTTGTCAATAGGGTGTGTCAGTGAAGAAGGACACTGCCAGCAAAGATTAGATAGTGTCAAAGTGAGTAATGACACATCCCAATTACAAAGGAAAATGGCAACATCTAGTGATCTCTTTATTCATACATTTCCAGGAGTAGAATTCTAGGAATTGGTCAAACTTTAATGGTAAGAAAAGGCACTCAAGAATTGTTGTTTTAACCATACATGTAGAGGGGATGGTAGTTCCACTTTACGTTCACACGCTCAGTATGTGTAAACCAAAACCAGGATTGGGACAATCAGAGAAAGAGTATAATACAAACATGCACACCACTTTTTATTTTTCACCCATTCCCGATTTTGGCTTACAAATGGGGATGAGCAGACCAGTGGAAGTTTGGGTTCTGGTACCGGGCCCGAACTTTATTTAAAAACTTGGTTACCAGAACTGTACCCCAACTTGAACCAGAACACCACTAAAAACAATGGGGACTTTTGAGCTGGATATCCATTCATTCTCTTTCTCTGTCTTTCGCTGGGTCCTCTTCAAGCCCAAAGATTGCAGCCAAGGTCTTTATTCGTTTCCTTAAATTTTTGACTGTTAAGGTGGATATGCATCTTCAATAGCTGTGGGCTGAGTATTCATGTATTCTCAATGAGGGGGAGATATTGCAACAAAGTTATACCTATGAAATGATTGACAGGTTTGGCTGTCATCAGTCTAAGGCCGGTGTCACACTTACGAGTGCAATGCGAGAAACTCGCGAGAGTCTCTCTCATCAATACCCGGCACTACCACCGGCGGTTCGGACTGGAGCGTTCAGCTGCATAGAAATACATGCAGCCGCACACTCCAGTCCCAAGTGCCAGCGGCAGTGCAGGGAATTGGCACGAGTTTCTCTCATTGCACTGTGTGACACCAGCCTAACATGTATGGCAACCTTTAAGAAAATATCTGGGGACATCCAAACCCGCTCACTTCAGCACTGTAAGTAAATGGTGCCAATGATGCCAAGAGCACACAAGCCTATGGAGATCCTTGCACGGTTGGCTTGTATTGTGTACATGTTCAGTTCTAATGACCAAGAAACATGTACGATACGTGCCAACATTGCCCAGCGTGTTGGGTTGTGACATCATCGGCTCTTCTCACTTCTGGCTACGGAGGGCATTGGATAACCCCGTTAAGTCTTTACAATAATATTCTATCATATTCACTGAACATGATTTTCTCAAAAGGTTATACACACATACTGCAACATTTCCACTAGAAAGCATCTCAAGTGCACATGGAGCAGCAGAGCAAACACTCCGTTTTTTAGGGCATTTAGATGTAATTTTGTGCAAGGATATTAGTTTACTTGTTTTAAAAGAGGAATTTTCTATAAACAAATACCCAATTGTGGAGCGAGTGTATTCATTGTTATCTGGTTCCTACTAATGCAGGATCACAGTTCTGCTTCCTTGGGTGCTATGCCTGCCAATTTCACATTTACCATTGTTAAAGTTTAATTAATGCTTCCTTTGGCTGACTACAGTGTGGATGACCCCTGGAGGCATGGACTATATTACAACACATTTGATATTTAAATTACAAGGAGTATAAACTATAAATTTCCCATAAAGACTTATTATGTGTATATTTTTAAAGAACAAGGAGTTTCGCTATCCGTGACCAATGTTCTTTATTTACTTAGCGATACCTGTTAGACAGAGGCTCTTTTTACCAGTTTTAGCTTCTATCAAGTTAATAAGTACCGTATCTTAAAAGGGGAAGTACATGAGAATTAAAAGATACAAAATTAGTTTTGGTGAACCAATCATTCTTTATAGTAATGGTTCCCAACATTTCTTACCTCGAGTCCCATATTCAGCACTAAGAGATGGCTGAAACATACAGATAGCATTCCCCTTTCTCACCATAGTGACACCCATAGTCTCCCATTACTGATGTGCAGGGCCGGACTGGGACTAAAATTCAGCCCTGGCATTTGAAGTCACACAGGCCCACTTGTCGCATGGTGACTGTATAATATCTTTGTACACTTGTAGGCTACAAGAAGTGAGGGGAGTGTAACACGACTATATAACATATAATTACAGCTGTATCCAGCATTACAGCTCAGTCCCCATAGAATGTAATACAGCACAGCCCCCATAGACTATAATACAGCACAGCCCCCATAGAATGTAATACAGCACAGCCCCCATAGAATGTAATACAGCACAGCCCCCATAGAATGTAATACAGCACAGCCCCCATAGAATGTAATACAGCACACCCCCATAGAATGTAATACAGCACAGCCCCCATAGAATGTAATGCAGCACAGCCCCCATAGAATGTAATGCAGCCAGCCCCATAGAATGTAATGCAGCACAGCCCCCATAGAATGTAATGCAGCCAGCCCCATAGAATTAAATGCAGCACAGCCCCATAGAATGTAATACAGCACAGCCCCATAGAATATAATGCAGCACAGCCCCATAGAATATAATGCAGCACAGCCCCATACAATATAATGCAGCACAGCCACCATACAATGTAATGCAGCCAGCCCCATAGAATATAATGCAGCACAGGCCCATAGAATGGAATGCAGCCAGCCCCATAGAATATAATGCAGCACAGGCCCATGGAATGGAATGCAGCCAGCCCCATAGAATATAATGCAGCACAGGCCCATGGAATGGAATGCAGCCAGCCCCCACAGAATGTAATGCAGGCAGCCACCATACAATATAATGCAGCACAGCCCCCATAGAATGTAATGCAGGCAGCCCCCATAGAATGTAATGCAGGCAGCCCCCATAGAATGTAATGCAGCACAGCCCCATAGCATGTAATGCAGCACAGCCCCATAGAATGTAATGCAGCACAGCCCCATAGAATATAATGCAGCACAGGCCCATAGAATGGAATGCAGCCAGTCCCATAGAATATAATGCAGCACAGGCCCATGGAATGGAATGCAGCCAGCCCCATAGAATATAATGCAGCACAGGCCCATGTAATGGAATGCAGCCAGCCCCATAGAATATAATGCAGCACAGGCCCATGGAATGGAATGCAGCCAGCCCCCATAGAATGTAATGCAGGCAGACACCATACAATATAATGCAGCACAGCCCCCATAGAATGTAATGCAGGCAGGCAGCCCCCATAGAAAGTAATGCAGGCAGGCAGCCCCCATAGAAAGTAATGCAGGCAGGCAGCCCCCATAGAAAGTAATGCAGGCAGGCAGCCCCCATAGAAAGTAATGCAGGCAGGCAGCCCCCATAGAAAGTAATGCAGGCAGGCAGCCCCCATAGAAAGTAATGCAGGCAGGCAGCCCCCATAGAAAGTAATGCAGGCAGGCAGCCCCCACAGAAAGTAATGCAGGCAGGCAGCCCCCACAGAAAGTAATGCAGGCAGGCAGCCCCCATAGAATGTAATGCAGGCAGGCAGCCCCCCCCAATAGCTCCAAAATCCAGTCATCACTCATTGATAAAAAAAACCAAAACACTCTACTCACCTCTCCTCGTGCCCCGCGCTGCTCTGGCTCTGGTCTCAGCAGTCGCAGTCTGCCCGCCCGGTCACACAGCAGGTGCGCGATAATATGACGTCATCGTGCACCCGCAGTGTCAGCAGCAGGCAGAGCGGGGAATGATGGGAGAGGGGGCGTCAGCGGACACTCTCTCCTCCATCATTGCATTCAACTGTACCGGTGTCTATGACGCCGGTATAGTTGAATGCGGGGCCGGGAGTGCGCCGACAGCGGGGAGAGTGTGCCGACAGCGGCACACTCGAGCGGCCCACTACTGCCACCGGCCCTTCTGGCATTTGCCAGAACTGCCCTATGGCCAGTCCGGCCCTGCTGATGTGCCCCCTAGAGTCCTCCATTACTCATACGCCCCCCTACCTTATATGCTGTATACTTCTAACCAGGGGTTCCCACTTAACCTTACTCAGTATTCTTGGATCAAGCACTCCCTCCACACTATTGCACCCAGCTTCAAGTACCCCTTTAATTGACAGCAGCATCCTATCTCCAGCTTAGGATCTCTCCCCAACCTATCAGGAGACATTCTTTTGATAGCCGTTTGCTAGAACAAGTGCTAATGCACCTAGCTGGCAGACAGCCGTGAGTCACAAATCATGGGCCCATGAACCACATGTGGCTTCCGAGCCAAAGGATGGGGACTCCAGCTTTAGAAGAATCCTGACGGACTCCATCTTATGGCACTTATAATTTCTGTAGTACAATAGATCCAACAGATAATTATGGCTTCTGCTTTAACCCCTTAGAGACCGCCGATACGCATTAAAACAGCGGCCGCTAAGGGTACTTATTCCCTCAATCGGGAATATGGCTGTAGCACCCCCCAGAGTCGAAAGTCTCCAGGGTCTCGGCTACTGAGGGTAGCTAAAACCCCCGGAGAACATGATCATAGCCGGACTATGTCCGATCAAGTGATCGCCATTATTCACTGGGAAAAAAAAAAAAAAAAAAAGAGTGCTGGCCGTTTCAATTATTTCTTTCTCTTCTAACACGATATACATATCAGAGGAGAGAGAAATTATGCCCCCGAGACCTCCGCCATCCCCCGGTCCCTCCTGATCCATCCCCCGACCCTATATTCAGGAAAAATAAAAAAATTGCAGGCACAAAAGCAGTGCGCCCATCAAGATCTGCCAGCCGGTACCCAACAATAGGAAATTTTTCCTATTGGCTCCTTTTGATCACTGCGATAGACCCTATCACAATGATCAAAATAAAAAAAAATAGTAAATCAAACCTCCTTTTGTCACCCCCGTAGTTAGATAAAAATTATAAAAAAAATGTTTTCTTTATTTTTTCCATTCATTGCAGTTAGGGGTTAGGTCTTTGGTAGGGTTAGGGGTGGGTTACGGTGAGGGGTGCGTTACGATTAGGCTTGGGCTTTTTTCAAAAGTGAAAAACAAAACAATATGACAGTGTTGAGCGCAAGTGCTCGCTACTGAGTTTGCATCAGGTGGTTGGGTATGCATGGAGTACTGCGGATCCCCGCATGATGTTTTTGGGTGTCTAACAGTCGCAAAACATGCGGGTCAGGGACTCGAACATGTTACTTGAGCACCCACGATATTCGGTGCATACCCGAGCACCCGATGCAAAATGGAGTAGCGAGCACTTGCTCTCAACACTAATGACGACATATTCAATATGATGACCTAAGGTTATCAAATTCTGTGTCGTACCTGTGGCTTCAAAATGCTCACTATACCCCTGGATGGGGAGTGGTTTCCAAACTGGTGTCACTTGTGATGGCTTTCCACTGTTTAGGTACATCGGGAGCTCTCCAAACACAACATGGCGTCCGCTAATTATTCCAGTAAATTTTGCATTCATAAAGTCAAATGGCGCTTCTTCCCTTCTGAGCCCTGCCGTGTACCCAAACAGTAGATTTCCCCCACAAATAAGTTATCGGCATATTCAGGAGAAATTGTGCAACAAATTTTGTGGTCCACTTTCTCCTGTTACCCTTGTGAAAATAAAATAGTTTGGGTCTAAAGTAAATTTTTCATGAAAAAAAAAAAGCACTTGAAGTGTTAATAAACTTATTGAATGTTATATTGAGCACCTTGAGGAGTTCAGTTTTTAGAATGGTGTCACTTTGGGGTATTTTTTGTCATATACACCCCTCAAAGTCACTTCAAATTTGATGTGGTCCCTAACAAAAATAGTTTTGTAAATTGTGTTGGAAAAAATGAGAAATCGCTGGTCAACTTTTAACCCTTCTAACTTCCTAACAAAAAAAAATTATGTTTCCAAAATTGTACTGATGTAAAATAGACATGTGGGAAATGTTATTTATTAACTATTTTGTGTGATATGACTCTCTGATTTAAGGACATTTGAATTAAAAGTTTGAAATTTGTGAATTGTTCACAATTTTCGTCAAATTTCGTGTTTTTTTTCTTCTCCACAAACGCATGTAATATCAAATAAATGTTACCATTATCATGAAGTACAATATGTCACAATAAAACTGTCTCAGGATCAGTGGGATGTCGAACCGTTCCAGAGTTATAACCTCAAAGTGACAGTGGTCAGAATTGTAAAATTTGGCTTGCTTATTAAGGTCCAAAATTGGCTTGGTCACTAAAGTGTTAAACGACAACACCACAGACATGAACAGAGATTAACAGCCCCTTTACAAGAGGCAAAAATGTGGAAGTGTGATTTCCTGAGAACAGGATCCCAACTACTTGCCTGTGTAAGAAGGCCGGCAACTGTTATGATCCTTAGTGGTTGAGGATCACAAAATACTCCAGCTAAGTAACAAAACATAGGACAAGCTTTAGGGTGGTGGTAAACTGGACTGACCGCAAATCTGAACCTATCCAACACACTAGAGGTAGCCGGTGAACGTGACTAAAATCCTAGACGTCTCGAGCCAGCCTGAGGAACTAACTACCCCTAGAGAGAAAGAAAGACCTCACTTGCCTCCAGAGAAATAATCCCCAAAGATATAGAAGCCCCCAACAAATAATAACGGTGAGGTAAGAGGAAGGCACATACACAGGGGTGAAAGCAGATTCAGCAAATGAGGCCCACTAATACTAGATAGCAGAAAATAGAAAAGGGGTCTGTGCGGTCAGTAAAAAACCCTTACAAAATATCCACACTGAGATTTCAAGAACCCCCGCACCAACTAACGGTGTGGGGGGAAGAAACTCAGTCCCCTAGAGCAACCAGCAAGCGAGGAAATCACATTTTAGCAAGCTGGACAAGAAACATGATGAATGCTGATAATCAAAAAATAAACAAACAAAAACTTAGCTTGTCTTGGAGAGACTGGGAGCAAGGTAGTCACAAGGAATCTGAAGAGCACTGAATACATTGAAAGCAGGCAAGGAACTGAGTATCCAGGTGAGTTAAATAGGAAACCAATCAAGGATAACGAACCAGCTGATGCTGCCAACCTGCAGAAAGACAACACTACACAGTACCGCTTGTGACCACTAGAGGGAGCCCAAAAATAGAGTTCACAACAGGCAACAATCAGTGCGATGAATTTTAAGTCGGCTTAAAAATCATTGCACTAGGAAGCACATCCCCTATGTAAAGACTGTAGATGCTTGGGGGATAACATGATATTCTATGAGCAAAGAAGGATCGGCCTAAGATAATATTCTTCAGCCTGCCCAAACAGAACAGTTACTAGCCGCCAATCGGCGTGCATACAGCTTTAAGGGACCACTACAGCCAAGCTAGAATATGGCTAACCTACAAGCAACTACACAACCAGTGAGATAAAGACATCAGATATTTGCCAAACACATTAAGGAGGACATGACCCCTGCTACAGGGCGATCCTGCAGATAAAGTTTCACATCTCATAAGACTATGGATCATCATAGGGGTGAACATTTTCCAGAGCCAAAACACTATTTTTATTTTTTACAAATATTGACACTAAAAATGCTGGATGCGATCAGAGTAGAAACCACATAATGTTATTTGAATTCACTGCAGATTTGTTCTTCGTTGGCGATCAGGTCAACAGCTTAATTGGCCGCCATTGTGGCGGAAAGTCAGCCGTGTGAAGCAGACCAAAGTGGTATACAGGGAGATATACAGAGCAGCAAACCCAGCTCAGAGAAGAAGCAGGTTTGTGACCTGGTATTTCAAAAGAAAGAAACCCTTCATTAAAATGTCACTTTAAATTGATAAAGTGTGCATGAATTCCAGAAAGGTCTGTTTAGATTCGATGTGTGCAGGCTAAAACTATCCAACAACCACCTACAAGCTGAAATACCACATTTTTACACATTATGGCAGAGGGTCTCAAATCAGCCAGGTAAATGGGACTCTCATAGAAAAAAACAATTTGAATATGAAGGGCTGTATTCTTTGCGGGAGAAGATTACATTTTCAGTGATACCATTGATTTTTCTATATGACTTATTGATCATTTTTTGGAGTGTTTTTTATTCTTTGTAATTGTGCTCATCATATGAGTTATGGTACAAGTCTTCACTTTACATTACATTTTTAAATAAAACAGCATTTTTAGTGGCCAAATATTATTCCATTATTTTTTCATTCTTTTACACCCAGTCAGCCCCATACAGTAATATACACTGCTCCAAATAAAATTGAGGGAACACTAAAATACCACATCCTAGATATTACTGAATCAAATTCCAGTTACAAATCTTTATTCATTACATAGTGGAATGCGTTGAGAACAACAAAGCATAAAAATGATCAATGTAAATAAAAATGAATATCCTATAGAGGTCTGGATTTGGAATGATACTCAAAAATCAAAGTGGAAAATCAAATTACAGACTGATCCAACTTCAGTGGAAATGCCTCAAAACAAGGAAATGATGCTCAGTAGTGATGAGCGAATATACTCGTTACTTGAGATTTCTCGAGCATGCTCGGGGGTCCTCCGAGTATTTTTTAGTGCTCAGAGTTTTAGTTTTTCTTGCCGCAGCTGAATGATTTACATCTGTTAGCCAGCATAAGTACACGTGGGGGTTGCCTAGTTGCTAGGGAATCCCCACATCAGATGTAAATCATTCAGCTGCGGCAAGAAAAACAAACTCCGAGCACTAAAAAATACTCGGAGGACCCCCGAGCGTGCTCGAGAAATCTCGAGTAACGAGTATATTCGCTTATCACTAATCCTCAGTAGTGTGTGTGGCCTCCACGTGCCTGTATGAGCTCCCTACAATGTCTGGGCATGCTCCTGATGAGGAAGCAGATGGTCTCCTGAGGGATCTCCTAACAGGCATCCAACAACTTCTGGACAGTCGGTGGTGCAACGTGGTATTGGTGGATAGAACAAGACATGATGTTTCAGATGTGTTTGGATTCAGGTCTGGGGAACGGGCGGGAGAGTCCATAGCATCATTGTCTTTTTCTTGCAGGAACTGCTGACACATTTCAGCCACATGAGATCTAGCATTGTCATTCATCAGAAGGAAACCAGGGCCCACTGCACATGCATATCGTCTCACAATGGGCCTGAGGATCTCATCCCGGTACCTAATGGCAGTCAGGGTACCTGTGGCTAGCACATTGAGGGCTGTGCGGTCCTTTAAAAAAATGCCTCCCCACACCTTTACTGACCGACTACCAAACCGATCATGCTGAAGGTTGTTGGAGGCAGCTTATCGTTCTCCACAGCGTGTCCAGACTATCACATCTGTCACGTGCTCAGTGTGAAAATGCTCTCATCCGTGAAGAGCACAGGGTGTCAATGTCAAACCTGTCAAACTTGGTGTTCTCTGGCAAATGCCAATCGCCCTGTGCGATGTTGGGCTGTAAGCAGAACACCCTCTTGTGGATGTTACGCCCTCATACCACCCTCATGGAGTCTGTTTAATATGAAGGTTAGTGGCCTGCTGGGAGTCATTTTGAAGGCTCTGGCGCTGCTCCTCCTGTTCCTGCTTGCACAAAGGAGTAGGTAGTGGTACTGCTGCTGGGTTGTTGCCCTCCTACGGCCCCCTCCACGTCTCCTAGTGTACTGGCCTGTCTCCTGGTATCTGCTCCATGCTCTGGACACTGTGCTGATACACAGCTACTTTTCTTGCAACAGCTTGCATTGATGTGCCATCTTGGATGAGCTGCACTACCTGAGCAACTTCTGGGAGTTGTAGACACTGCCTCATGCTACTGTACAGTACCTCTAGGGGTGAGAGCAATGACAAAATTCAAAAGTGACTACAACAACAGCCAAAAAGGATGAGAATAGAGAAGTGATCTGTGGTCACTTCCTGCAGAACCACTCCTTTATAGGGGTTTTCACCATTCGTCCCATATAGTAATTCTGACCCCATCCTTTAATAATCTCTCCAATCCTATTATAATGTCTCTCATCCTGTAATAGCATCCTGTCCTGAAATATAGTCACCCTTGTAATTATGTCCCCTGACCCTTTACTGTAACAGTGCCTTCAGTCCTGTAACAATGCCACCAATCCCCCCCCCCATCTTGTACGTGTCCCCCGCCTGTAATAGTATCCTGTCTTGTAATAATGGTCCCTGATCTGGCAATAATGTCCCTCAGCCCGTTCCCATCTTATACGTAGTAATATCCCCATCACTGTCCCCTACTTGTAACAATGTCCCCCAAAAAAAATTCTTCTCACCTGACCCCTCGCTCCTTTGGCAAACAGCATCCTCTTCCTCCTCCACAGCTGGGACACTTAGTAATGACGTCATGTGGGGCTGCGCTGGGACACAGTGCTGTGAGTGGAGACTGAAGTCTCTCCGCCACGCATGACTGAAAGTTAACTTCGTAACATTATTACCCGACATATTAAGCCTATATCTGCAGCTTAATAGCATTACCAGACCTGTTAGGTTCCCTATAAATAAGAAAAGCTAGCTTTTTCCATTTTTCTTAGCTCAGTCCAAGAGGGCAATCCCCGATATCTTTTCCACGCCACACTCGCCTAGAGTGATAGTCCCCCCTACATGTGTGTATAGGGAGAGACCCGTCACTCAAGAAGGTACGGGGCAAGAAGAAACCACTGGGGAACTGCATCTTCGGCAAGTCACACGAGCCACATGGTTCCCTGACGGCTGTTTTCCCTGATGTCTGCCCATGGCTTGGAAAGCATGTATCAGCTGTACTGACATTCCCAGGGTTCATCACCTCTTCTCCGCAGCTGCTTTTTCTGTGTAAGTCTATGGAGCTTCGATCTGAGGCTCAAATAGGCTTACGATGAAGGAAGTAGCTCTACCCCACATAACAGTCACTGCTCGAGCAGGAAAAGAAGATGAGAGCTTATGTGGGATTGGAACGGCACTGGACCCGGAGAACACCGGAATCGGTAAGCATTGCAAAACACTTACAACTTATACAATAAAATAATGTTGTCGAAAGTTCTATTTCAGGTTGGAGAGTGTTTGGAGGTAATATGCCAAATATAAAACTCTAAAGTACGCATTATTGTAGCGGTAATTAAAAATGATCAAACCCTCTAAGGAAGGTCTTATGACACATAAAAATGTGAAAATGTCCAAAACTTCATGAAAGGTTAACATTTTAAAATACTGCTTTCCTCTGAAATGGCAGTGATTCAAATACCACCTACAACATAATTTATAGCATTGTGAGTGATAGAGAAAAAATTAAAGACAAGAATAGTAAGAGTGGGCGCTGAGGACTTGTGAGATAGTGGCGAGTTTAATAATGACATTTGTAAGGTGCTTACAAAGGGTTAAAGGGGAATACCTTTCTAAGGCTTCTTTCACACTTGCGTCGGTACGGGTCCGTCGCTAAGCGTCGGCGCGACGTACTGACGCACGTTGTGAAAATGTGGCACAACGTGGGCAGCGGATGCAGTTTTTCCAACGCATCCGCTGCCCATTCTAAAGTCCGGGGAGGAGGGGGCAGAGTTCCGGTCGCACATGCGCGGTAGGAAATGGCGGACGCGACGTACGAAAAAACGTTCCCTTGAACATTTTTTCGTGCCGACGGTCCGCCACAACATGACGCATCCAGTGCACGGAGGACGCGACGTATGGCCATATGTTGCCATCCGTCGGCAATACAAGTCTATGGGAAAAAACGCATCCTGCGGGCACATTTGCAGGATCCGTTTTTTTCCTAAAACGACGGATTGCGACGGACGTCACACGACGCAAGTGTGAAAGAAGCCTTAAGAAGTAATGACATATTGTTAGGATATGCAATTGCAATGATCCTGTCCACCCACACACAATGCAGGGAACAGCATCAAAACTTCAGAAAAAAAAATAAAAGTGTGAACAGCAGTGATAAAGAAGTGTCCAAGGCATCAATGATTGGAGGAGAGTACCCGAAACTTTGAAGTCCCACTGTGTCATTAAAGAGATGACTCAAAGCTTCTTTCAGAAATTGTATTCTTGGAAAAGCTTCCCCCAATTGCAGAGTCTGAACAAATGTAGAGACAACGCTCGCATGATCAGATCTCCTACTCCACACCACAAATCTGCAGCACAGCCATGCTTTACAAGGGGAAAATCTGTGATTAGGTCACAACAAAATAGGAAGGCCACAGATTTAAAAACTATGCTCATTTTTTTGTTATACATGAATTTTACAGTAAATGGGTAGATTTTAGGAGCAGAATCGGCAAACATCTGGGCAAGTATGTGGCCAAGTAGTGATACGAACCAGATCTGCCCGGTTAAATAATATCTCATTTGTTCCTGAAAAGAAACTGAAAAACATTTATAAATGCATTTTTGCCACAAACAGTCACAAAATTACAGAGGATGCCATTTGTACACTATAATTTGTGACTTATTAAGCTTTCGCCTCCACAGTTTTGAAAAATAGCAGGGGGTAAGTCCAATTGACAAATCTACTGCCGCACGTTTATTTCTGGTGCACGTTCTGCGCACGATGTGCTGACATATTAGAAAGCATGTGCCTTTAAAAGAGAATCTGTCACCACGTTTCTGCTACCTCATCTGAAAGCAGCATAATGTAACAGCAGAGACCCTGATTCCAGCATTGTGTCACTTACTGGGATGTAAAGTGTATGTCTGACAAAATCACAATTTTCTCTGCTGCAGATCTAGCAGTTCTCTGAATAGTGAGCTCTGTATAACCCCGCCCCCACCACTGATTGACAGCTTTCTGTGTACATTGTGTAAAGGCGTAAAGCAGAGAAACAGTGGTGGGGGCGGGGTTACACAGAGCTCATGAATATGCTGGACTACCTGGCAGCAAGTTTACTAGTCCTCTAATGATAATCTTCTGCTAATAACACAGTGATTTTATTAAATCTACAGCAAGCAGCCCAGTAAGTGATACATCGTTGGAATCAGGGTCTCTGTCTCTACATTATGCTGCTCTCGGATTATGTGGCAAAAACATGTTGACAAATTCCCGTTGATAAATCAGACTCCTTTCAAAATTGTGCCATTTATCAAGACTGACCGTGCACTTTGTCTTGCCAAATCTTTCCCAATATCTTTTGAGTGAAGAAAATATAAATCGCCAAAGAGAACCTTGTTGTGCATTTATAGCTGCCGACAATCCGTTATCAGCAGCCCAATATCCCATTTACACACAATGCTGTGCTGCCAATAACGATCATTTTAATGCTGCCATGTACACTCCAATCACCAACAGAACAAGCATTTTATTATTCGTTGGGTGATTGCCGACACAATTAAACAAACCGCAAATCGGCAAATGAGCGTTAAGGAAAAACTATCAATTCCTCAAAATAGGCCTTAACATTGTTTGTTACGACTAAATATCACTTAAAAGAATAATTTGAAAGCTTTGTACACAAAAATCAAATTAAAAATAAGAACCTAATAATACTTCTCCTAACTGACACCTGCCTAAAATAATATAAATATATATGTAATGATCCAAATAGTGTAAATACTTATCTAGTGCTAACCCGAACGTATGTGTATACTAAGGGGCACTACTGTACCTACAAGACCTGGTCCTAAGTAATAGTACAGACATTTATATAGTGTGAGAGTAAACATTAATAAATAGTAAATTACATAAAACAACATGCCGGAATGAGAGATGAAAAAAGCCTGGACAGCCAGAAAAATGGAGAACTATTTTCCCCTTTCTGGAAAAAATGATGCATCCATAATTTTTTTGAAACTGGAGAAACTTATACAGATTATGAAAGTAATTAAAGGGATTCTTCGGTCATAAACTACATGTCTGCAGTCATCTGCTATGTTAATGGCTGCAGGTGGACTGCGATTCCACCTGCAGCTGTTAGGGGAACAGGACAACTGATCAAATCAGCTATCATGTGCCGGAAAAGATGTGGGCTCAGCGCCTGGAGCCTGTACCAAAAGTGGATACACAACTTATGACGTACCTTTGCTGTGTTCAGATGAAACCAAAATTTAACTTTTTGGCCACCAAGGTAATAGCTATGTCGGACGCTAAACCAACACAGCTCATCGGCTCTAGAACACCATCCACACAGTAAAATATGGTGGTGGCAGCATCATGCTCTGGGGATTTTTTGGGCTGCAGAAAGAGGGAAAAAGGATGGTGGGAAATACAGGGATATTCTTGAGCAAAACCAGCTTCAGTGTGTCAATGATTTGAGGCTGGGACGGATGTTCACCTTCCAACAAGACAATGACCCAAAGCATACTGCTAAAGTAACACTCTAGTGGTTTAAGGGGAAACGTGTAAATGTTTTGGAGTGGCCTAGTCAAAGCACAGACCTTAATCTAACTGAGAATCTGTGGTCAGACTTGAGGAGTGCTGTTCAGAGGAAACCATCTAACTCGAAGGAGCGCTGAGCAGTTTTGCCTTGAAGCCATGGGTAAAAATCCCAGTGGCAAGATGTGGAAAGCTCAAAGACTTATCCAAGGCGACTTCCAGCTTTAATTTGTCGCTATAAAGTACTGACTTTACGGGGGGGGGGTGTGAATAGTTTTGCACACTGAAGTTTTCAGTTATTTTGTCCTATTTGTAGTTCACTTCACAATAAAAAGAACACCGAATGTTCACAGGTGTAGGCATGTTCTGTACATGAACTGATGCAAACCTTTAAAAAAAAAAAAAAAAACAGTGAAATTCCAGGTTGTGAGCTAGTAAAGGGTGGGGAATACTTTTGCAAGCCACTGTACATGTGCATATAAATTGTTTGGGGTGTAATCCTGCTGATAAGATTATTATTATTATTATTATTTATTGTTATAGCGCCATTTATTCCATGGCGCTTTACAAGTGAGGTCTGAAAGGTATTCCAGATTACTTCAAATTCCATTCTCCATTTGTATATAGGCGTTTTTTTATTTTCTTACCAGCACTGGTTAGCACCAGAAAGCGTAAATCATACTGCCAGCACTGAATAATGGGAACAGGAAATGATGTGGACTTGAGTAAAGCATATTTGCATTACACGTGTACCACACCAACACCGCAGTTTGGGTAGGTTAATTACATGCAAACCAGAAAATGAAAATCCTTTCTACACTACTTCTGACATGCACATTATACAGGTCAGTACCACAAGTGCCTGACAAAAGTCACAAGAAGTGATGAGCGAACGTGCTGGGATAAGGTGTTATTCGAGTACGCTCATGTTCTAACCTAGTGTCTTCAGCGTGCTCGAATACTATATTTGAGTCCCCGCGCCTGTATGTCTCCCGGCTGTTAGACAGAAGCAACACATACCAGGACTGCCCGTTTATTAGCTGCGAAAAATGCAGCTGCGGGGACTTGAATCTATTTTACGAGCACGCCAAAAACACTCGGTTGGCACACGACCATGTTCGGATAACACCTTATCCCAGCACATTCGTTCGTCACTAGTCACAAGCTCCAGCAGCCATCATATTATGTATCCTACAGCAGTTAATACACTAATGAGTCTGATTCATTAATGCTTTTGGGCCTTTTTGGTATAGCTTTTGGCGTTTTTCACTTGCACCTAATCGCTCTTTTAAAGAGGTTTTCCCGCAAAAAGTTAATTTTATTCAATACATCTTGGAATAATAACTTCCTCAATTGGATGTTTAAAATAAAACGTTCCCGTGCTGAGATAATGTCATAAATGTGCCCCTGCTGTGTACTGTGTGTTCCCTATTGTGAATGGGGTTCAGGGTTTCCAGATATTTTTGCCCCATACATCATTTGTGACTTTTGGAAAACTCTAAATGTAATCACGTCTCCCTTTGGAGTGATTTTATTTACACCAGATTTTTTGGAGCAATTTCGGTGCCATTTTGCGTTAAAGTGTTGCTAAAAATAAAGACAATTCCTTACTTTTGCGCAAAATTCATGAATTGCATTTGCCATTGTGAAAAATTTAGTGCAAAAACCAGCAACAAATACAAGTCAAAACAGAAAAAGTAAGAAACAAAACCTGATCAAATGATGGGGCCTGAAATCAGAAAATGAAAATTCTATTTATCCATAAATGTTAAAACTATTTCAATATATTTATCTTGACAATTTCAAGTCACAGTTCCCAGATAAAATAGCATAGAAATATCAGTCCACAGCATAAAATATTTGCTGAAATCACCCAAAATGCCATTCGAGCATCTGAAAATATCACGAGACCGGCTCCCTAGCTCCAGAGCAGTGCTGAATCAGCAGCGTCATGCACAGAAGCTGAACGCGAGTAAAAAAATAACACATTACTGTTAACGTGTCGCCACACACACACAAATTTATTATATATATGTGTGTGTGAATGTTATTATGGAGCACCTTACAGGTTGTGAAGTCCAGAAACTCAGAACAACGTTAGTGATTTTTTAGATTACAACACATACTGACATACAAATCCTAAGTAGCACAGAACCTGTTTCAAAAGGGTGACCATCATGTAAATTAATATGCTCTCTTCCACAACATAAATTGTTTATTAACAATGCATTTGTTGAAATTTTGAGTTTATCTTATATATTGATTAATATTCTGCATTTCATAAATCTGGATGTATTTTGTGGTTTCCATGCTAAACAATAGTTTCTTTGCTGTAGTCATCCTTTCTCTATCGACCTTGAGGTCCAGGCCTGTCTGCCCTGTGGGCTACCATCCGACTACCACGATACGGCTTTTCAATGTTACTCATTGTGGACACAGCTCATACTATTCAACAGGGGTGTCAAACTGCATTCCTCGAGGGCCTCAAACCATGCGTGTTTTCAAGATTTCCTTCTCATTGCACAAGGTGCTGGAATCATTCTGTGCAGGTGATTAAATGATCACCTGTGCAATACAAGGAAATCCTGAAAACATGACCTGTTTGCAGCCCTTGAGAAATGCAGTTTGACACCCCTGCTATTCAATATATTTTATACTTTTTTTGTTTTATCTACGCATTATTTTGCATTAGATTTTTTGCTCTTACCGCCTATGACATTGCCTCTTCCTGGGTTTTAGTATGGGTTGGGTCACAAGTCCCCTTGGTTGTCCCGCTCCATAGTGGCACCCAGGGTTTGCTGCCCTTTTTACATATGGGCTGGCGGTACCGAGGATACATCCGCATCACTTTCGTGATGTGGCTCACTGTGACACGCAAGCACTAGCGTCATTTCTGATATTCTGGTCCACCATGACATGCACACCGCAGATGCATTTTTGCATTCTGGGATTCCTCCGATTTTGGCCTCGTGTCTGTGCCTTTTCATTGGCTAATTTAGAGTATGGGAGAGAAACATTCAGATCATACAAACTCCTTGGTGGGGTTTAAGTCCAGGACCTCAGTGCTGCAAGACTACAATGCTAACCACTGAGCCACCGTGCTGCCCTATTTTACCTGAAAACATAAGTTGTGAAGAGGTTTTGCAGCTGTTGTGGGAATTGCTTTCATAATGGATACTCTAGGAAGTAGGTAAACTATTTCAGAACGATAGCGTCATACGAGTCTACCAGAAACTGATTACATCCCCCTCTTACTCAGGAAAGGCAGGATGTGTTTTATGAGGTTCTGCAGCAGGTTAAAGACATACAGTATATCAGCACAAAATTACTGTTCAAACCAAGCACATCACCTTGTAAGGCACATATCCCTAATAAAAATGTCACCTTGCTGCATTTGCAGAAATCATTCTTTTTCAAAAGTGCTAATGAGGAGCTCAGTACACCCTGGGTGTGGCCAAGCAGTTAAAGTCGCCTTTCCACCTACTTACTTCCCATTTCTCCCTACCCTCTTGTGGATCCTGTAAAACTTGAGCTGTCAATTAGAAAGAGGGTTACGGAAATAGTTGCAAAATAACTATATAGACTGACCTGCTCGGCCACACCCAGAGTGCACCAAGAAGCTCATCAGCATATTTGAATAAAAAAATGACTTGTGGTAAAGGCAGTAAAGGATTTGTTTATTAAAAGGGTTGTCCGGGACTTTATGATGTCGGCCTATCCTTAGGATTGGTCTTAAATATCTGATCGTGGGGGGGGAGGGGGAGCGACATCCGGCACCCCCGCCGACCAGCCATTCCCAGCATTTGCGCCGAGTTGCATAGCATAACATCAACGGAATAGTGATCATGGCCAGAGCCTGCACATCTGCCCCCTACTGACTTGAATAGAGGGCAGATGCGCAGTACCTGGCTGTGGCCACTATTCCATCGAAGGAGCTGTGCTATGCAACTCAGCGCATCTGACCACCGCCAACAGCTGATCGGCAGGGAGTGCCAGATGACATCTCCACCGATCAGACGCTGATGACCTATCCCAAAGCCATCACTGTAAAGGTTCTGGATAACCCCTTTTAAATGTATTATTTTTTATTAAGACCATGTTCCCGCTAAGGTATCGTGCTTGGTTTAAATATTGTATAATGAAAATCTATTCCGTAGAGCGAAGTTTATGCAAATCAACTACAGCCTGACAATGTTTTCATTTTCTTCAAAAAGGTACGTTTCAAGAGGTTCTGCAGCAACTGCATGATGTAAATCCCAGCTAGACTAGAGACTATTTCAGAGAGGGGGTTTCATGCCAATCAACCAGATACAGCATTTCCCTTGACCTTACAAAGGGGTTTTACAGGAAATGACAGTTTTATTCCATTAGGTAGATTATCCCAGCTGTAGCAGAAAATAAGGAGACAGCAGAATATTTGTGAGACATTGCCTCCTCACTTGTACAATCGTGTCATTATCAGAGTGACCATCACCAAATAGAATTGCCTACAACATCAATTAATTTGACCGTATGCCACTTCAGAAAGAAGAGATATTTTCACCCTCCATACATTTCTAAACCTGCGCCGTCTTCTGCAAGTACAGCAAAGCTTTTGTCAGGGAGTAATGGTGTGTTTAATTAAACAAGCAAGGGTGAACACACAAGAAGACAGAATACCGTCTGCATATTTTTACTGTCGACTTCCTAGTGATGAGTGCTTGTATAGGGGATGGACTACACGTACCAGGCGACTGGTGTCACAAATGATGACGGGGTAAAGATAAGATTAGGTCGGGCTTTTAATCAGATGTGACCTGTGCAGCAGACTCTGATCTCAATACTCCATGTAGGGGCCTGGGTCTAGCCAAAGCACCAGACTTGTCAAGTAAGCCACCTGGTAGCACGGCCATGGACAAGCCATTTCTTTCATTATTATTATTATAGCGCCATTTATCCCATGGCGCTTTGCATGTGAGGAGGGGTATACATAATAAAAACAAGTACAATAATCTTGAACAATACAAGTCATGACTGGTACAGGAGGAGAGAGGACCCTGCCCGCGAGGGCTCACAATCTACAAGGGATGGGTGAGGATACAGTAGGCGAGGATAGAGCTGGTCATGCAGTGGTTTGGTCATGATCATCAAACCTGTCCTACAAGAAGTCCCAACAGATGGTAGACATGCACATACGCAGATCAACCTGGTAAAGAGGTAAAAAAAGGATTTGTATAATCGCAAGTTTTGAAAGGGTCACCTTCTGTCCAATCCCTGTTGAAAAACAATCTTTTCTGCACAACGCCTCTTAGAACTGTCAAACAGGCTGTCAATAGATCCGACCACGTCACCGGAGCTCTGCAGCAGAACAATAGCGTGACACAGCCTTATTCTTCTGCAGTTTGTCTACAGCTACCTATGTCAGGTAACAAGTGCGTTCCCAGCACAAGGAATAAGGGATCATTGTTCTAATTGGGGTTCGGATGTGTCCATTCTGACAATAGCGAAGTCCTGATAACTTGTTAGCTAGCGATCAGCTTACTCAGGGTGGATAAATCCCAGAAGCTTATAGCCAACATGTCTAGGAATGTGCTCCGTACAAATCATTTTTTTCCATGTCTACAGGAGATCATAAAAAAAATCAAGTTCTAAAAGATCCTCACTTACGGCACAGCCACACAACCAATCGTGTAGAAATCCACAGATATGACGCTGCCCCTACATGATAGGAACTAAAAATGACATCAATCAGCATCGCCACTTCAATCCCCGCTGTCCGATACTGATACTCCCCCACCAGTGATGTCTCACGCCAGCACATGAATGCTGCAGCCAATCACAGGCCTCACTAGTCATGTGCCATGCTTACTGGCATTGCATTGCTCCAGCCGTCCTGGTGCAACATATCACCACTAGCCTATACACAAAGGTCTGCAAGGGACTACCAAATGAGCAGCACCATAGGATTGATGAAGTGAATGCTTTTTTTTTTTTTTTTTTTTTTTGGGGGGGGGGGGGGGGAGGGGATGTAGTACATTTGTTGCTTTCTTCCGAATCAATGACAATGGCTAGTTAGTATCAAGATCAGTCACAATTCATTTGGTCACAGGCACATCAGCTCATTCCCATATGGTCAACATGGCTGGTCCTACATAAAGTCGGAACCCGCACTAGTGACTTTCTGGATCCCTACACAGTCCATGAACTCAACACCCCCCAATCAAGTGTCCAAACCATAATGCTTCCAAACACTCTTGGTGCCAATTACGAGGTCTCTGAAAGTGGAAATTTCTGACAAGACATCCTAAACAAAGAACCATTCAAATTAATGACGTGTTGCCTGGAATTGTTTGTCAGAGCCTCCAAGACCCAGACACCGCAGAGCAGCAATATAGGGGGAATAAAGACCCCGTGTTCTTGAGACCACTGGAATAGCTATTCATCAGATGATCTGACACAGTGCTGGTGTAGCCGCACAATCAGGCAACAAGCAGCACGGTATTTGCCCCTTCAATAAAACACAAGGTTAGCAATTTCATCTGAAATACTGCAAAGTCGTAACCCAATAATCGCCCAGATATCCGGTTATAACAGCTAAACTGCTCATGAAAAGAATCCATTTTAAAGTTGATTCTATGCCTTTATATATAACACATAGAACTGACCTTCCTCTTCTGACAAGCCTACAACCTGCAGTATCCACCAACCCACCAAACCGCTGCACGGCCAGCTCTGCCCTCACCTACTGTATCCTCACCCGTCCCTGGTAGATTGTGAGCCCTCACAGTCTCCTCCTGTACCAGTCGTGACTTGTATTGGTTAAGATTATTGTACTCATTTTTATATACCCCTCCTCACATGTAAAGCTCCATGGAATACATGGCGCTATAATAATAATCTTTATATCGCGCTAACATATTCCGCAGCGCTTTACAGTTTGCACACGTTATCATCACTGTCCCCGTTGGGGCTCATAATCTAAATTCCCTATCAGGATGTCTTTGGAATGTGGGAGGAAACTGGAGAACCCGGAGGAAACCCACGCAAACACGGAGAGAACATACAAACTCCTTACAGATGTTGTCCTTGGTGGGGTTTGAACCCAGGGCGCCAAACACGGAGAGAACATACAAACTCCTTGCAGATGTTGTCTTTGGTGGGGTTTGAACCCAGGACTCCAGCGCTGCAAGGCCGCTGTGCTAACCACTGCGCCACCGTGCTGCCCGTATAAGAATAATACTTTTTTTTTTTTTCACAAATTATCTCAGGTTTTGTTCTCACTTCTGTTTATCTGTTCAATTTAGGGGGAAATTCATGTGCAAAACAGATCCAAGGTATATCTGATGAAGGCAGAAGCAGAGACCCCACTAGTCCCCGATGTCCCCGTGGGTCCATTATGTGTAGAAGGTGCATCACACAGAACTTTTTCTCCTGTTCTAAAAACCTCAAACAGAAAGCGGATGGATCCCATAATAATGGATGGACTCCATCGTCCTCCGTCTGCTTCAGTCATACTGTTCTGGCCAATCCCCACCTCGAGAGGACATATAACCCGACCCTGTAGGGGCAGACATGGGCTCGGTTCATCCACGTGGCAGAACTCTGGTGTAAAGCCATAAAAAGTCACACAGATGTTTTTACTACTTTCGGTGTTTGCACTCCAGCTTCGGATAGCCCACCAGAGTGGCCAGAGCTGGGGTGGGCCATGGCTACGCCACCAACCATTCTGGCGAGGAGCACGTCACTCACAACATGCGCCAAACCTCATGAGTGGCATGTGCCTCCTAATGAATGTGGTGCACAGTATCCCTGCAAGCCCCTCGTACCTAATACCAGTCTTAAGGAATTGTGGGCATGGAGCCCCCATTATGAGGGCAGACAGAACAGGCAGGCCACTAAGCAGAAAACACAGCAACCACTACACACACCAGCAGTAACACTACTGCCATGGCGGATGAATACACACATTGCAGGTTACAGGGCTGCCTAGAGGTCTATGGGCGGAGCGATATCCCGGCGGAATTTCGGTTCTCGGCGTTTATGAGCCGCACATAGACGCGCAGTAGAAGGACGCCAGCAATGGCCGCGCCTCCCCCCTCCCGGCCACTGGGATTTGTGAGGAGCAGTCCGTTGGGGGGCACCAGTTACCCAGAACCCCACGGGGAAACCAACTCGCCGCGCCTCCCTCCCGGACACAGCGCACGTACAGCCGGGCCGGGGATGCGCAGTACGGCGCTGAGCTCGCGGCACCTCGCACCATTAGGGCGATTAGTAAAATTAATGAATCCACCTCCAGACAGAGGGACCCGGCCTGACAGAGCACCAGGCCCCTCTGGTGATGGAGGAAGGACGGGGACTAGGAAGCGGCTACACACAGCCGTACACATAAGCCGGTACTCACCCGGGCCAGCTGGGAGTGCGGGGGCTCCGTCCGGCCGGAGGACAGGGAGGACCAGAGGATGAGCAGAGCCAGGAAAGTGGCCAGCACCAGCAGGCTGCGCAGGAGGAAGCCGGGCTTCAGCCTCATGGTTGTGCTGGCAGCAGAGAGGAGCAGTCACGGTGCAGTCACTGGAGAAAGTGAGGGGAGCGCTGTGCACGGACTGCTTACATGGCGCACGGCGCGGCGGCGGCTGCCCGCACAGAACACACGGCGCCCGTAGCCTGGGCTGAGGGCTCCTTCATGAGGCGGCGGCACATCCTCCTCAGCCGGCGGCACTCGCCTCACACACAGGTGTGAGCTCCTCACACACCAGTGTGGCCTCTATTCTCCTCCCTCCCTGACACTGTCCCGCTGCTGCCCCCTGCCTCACCCCGCCTCTGCCAGACAGCAAACTTTCCTGCTGTCCTGAGGTGAGGCCGCTGCTGCGGGGGGGCATTCCTGCCACCATTGTGTATGGCCAGCTACTGGTCTGGGAAGACCCCCACATGTGGTGGAGGAGGAGGGCAGCACTTCCAGGAAGACGTCTGCTCTGCAAAGCGACCACTCATGGAGGTCCAGGATGGGCTCGTGGCCCCAAGTCACACAGACCACGCTTAAAGCCCCCCATACACATTACAATATTATTTATATAGCGCCATTAATTCCATGGTGCTGTACATGAGAAGGGGTTACGTACAGGGTTATAGATATCGTTTACAGTAAGCCCATTTACAGTGACACACTGGTGCAGAGGGGAGAGGACCCTCGCGGACTTACATTCTACAATATCAGTCGATACCTAATGTGTATGGGTCGCAGCCAACTGAAAGTCAGGGCAAATGACGACTGTTGGCAGAAATGTCTGCCGGAGGCTTTCTGGTAGAGAACACAGGAGCACTTGTCCATACGAACGCCTGTGTGTACGGGAGAGGTGGCATCAGACGAATGATCGGCCGCAGCTAACAGCCATCTAAAGTGGCTAACATAGGGCGAATTCAGACAATCATTAACTCAAAACTGAAAATAAAGATTAAACAATAACCACAAGACGGATTTCATCAACCAAGGTATCATCTTAGGCTAGGTTTACATTAGCGTTTCTGTACGCAGCGTATCATCTGCATGCAAAGATGCATGTTTACGCAGCATTTTTTATCCGCATCATCTTAGGCATGATGCCAAACAAAGCTGCGTGTGCATGCGTTTTTGCATGCATTTGCGTTGTTTATGCGCATGCGTTTGATATTTCCAATGCTTTCCATTAGAATTTCCTTGACACCGGACACCCAATGGGCGTATCTCATGTGATTTCCCTATATAGACACTGCACTGATGAAATTATCTTTTGCAGCTGTATCCTGCTGCAAGATGGATCTTAGCGTGGAGAACTTCATTCTTAATCTTGATTTGTAATTGAGATTGGCTTTTGCCTTTGTTGTGGCTTGTGAAGAAGAAAGAGAAAGATGGAGAAGACGTCGTCGTCACTATTGGCAACACCCCATCGTTGAAGTCCGAGAGAGCTGTGGAGCCTACCACCCGTTGTACACAGAGCTGCGTGAAAACCCTGGGAAGTTTTTCGAGTACACGAGAATGTCGAAACAGAGCTTCCATGACTTGCTGCTACGTGTCCGAGGATCCATCACCAGGCAGGACACAAAGCTACGTCGAGCAATTCCTGCTGAGGAACTTCTGCTGGTGACCCAACACTTAGAACTTGAGGAACTTGTTACTACTACATTACAGGATTACCAAGATTACTCTCTGAGGACTATAGTGGTAGTTGCCAAAATGAGGGATTAATTTGCTGCCTACTTTGTTTCGTATATTGGACATGTGGCAAGACGAAATGGTTTAAGCCGCTAATAAGTAAAATATATCTGAAATGTTTGCTGACTTAAATTTCTAAACACCTTGACTGTAAGGCTACTTTCACACTAGCGTTAACTGCAATCCGTCACAATGCGTCGTTTTGCAGAAAAAACGCATCCTGCGAAAGTGCTTGCAGGATGCGTTTTTTCTCCATTGACTAACATTAGCGATGCGTTGCGACGGATTGCCACACGTCGCAACCGTCGTGAGATGGTTGTGGCGGTCCGCCGGGAGCAAAAAATGTTACATGTAACGTTTTTTGCTCCCGACGGTTTGCTTTTTCCGACCGCGCATGCGCGGCCGGAACTCCGCCCCCACCTCCCCGTACCTCACAATGGGGCAGCGGATGCGCTGGAAAAATGCATCCGCTGCCCCCGTTGTGCGGTGGAGACAACGCTAGCGTCGGTGACCTCGGCCCGACGCACTGCGACGGGCCGAGCCCGACGCTAGTGTGAAAGTAGCCTAACACCCGTTAATACTTCACTCAAAGAAGACACAGGGAGACAGGGATTGTGAAAAAAATTTTATTAACAAAAATAAAGAAAAGTTTAATTTAGCATAAATAAATAACATAATCAGTGTCATGTCCACTCTGGGAAGCTTTACTGGAGGACATATTGGAATAGCAGGAAGCAGTCAAGTGAAACACTACAGAAAAGAACAAAGAAGAACATTTAAAATTGTTTAAGAGCCAAGCAAAAAATTAAAAACACAATGGACACCAATACTTACATTACAGGCAGTAGTTTAACAGCACAGATATGTAAGCATGACGTATGCGGATCATATGCTGTGCACAGATACACAGATACGCTAACATGAAACCAACCTTAATCAGTATTAGGCCGAGGTCACACTAGACCGTAATACAGACGAGTGCTATGCGATAAAAAATCGCATAGCACTCGGCCCAATGTTAATCTATGGTGCAGCTACCATCATCCGATATTTTCTCCACCGTATTCAGGATCCGAGTGAAATCGCAGCATGCTGCGATTGTCAGCGTATCTCGGCCGAGACTCGCCAATGCAAGTCTATGGGTGCGAGAAAAAATCGGATTACACACGGACCATGCGTGTGCATTGCGAGAAATACGCACCGGTGTTAGAGAAAAGCCGGCAATTCAATTGCCGGCTTTTCATTTCTCCTTCCCAAACCCGTCAGGATATGAGACATGGTTTACATACAGTAAACCATCTCATATCCCCTTTTTTTTGCATATTCCACACTACTAATGTTAGTAGTGTGTATGTGCAAAATGTGGGCGCTGTAGCGTGTCAAATAAAGGGTTAAATTGCGGAAAAAATTGGCGTGGGCTCCCGCGCAATTTTCGCCGCCAGAGTGGTAAAGCCAGTGACTGAGGGCAGATATTAATAGCCTAGAGAGGGTCCATGGTTATTGGCCCCCCCCTGGCTACAAACATCTGCCCCCAGCCACCCCAGAAAAGGCATATCTGGAAGATGCGCCTATTCTGGCACTTGGCCTCTCTCTTCCCACTCCCGTGTAGCGGTGGGATATGGGGTAATGAAGGGTTAATGTCACCTTGCTATTGTAAGGTGACATTAAGCCAGATTAATAATGGAGAGGCGTCAATTATGACACCTATCCATTATTAATCCAATTGTATGAAATGGTTAATAAAACACACATTATTAAAAATTATTTTAATGAAATAAACACACAGGTTGTTTTAATATTTTATTGCTCTCTCAATCCACCTGAAGACCCTCGCTTGGCAAAATAATAAACCCACAATATACATACCCTCTGATGAACTGTCAGGTCCCACGAAGTAAATCCATCTGAAGGGGTTAAATCAATTTACAGGCAGGAGCTGTGCTAAAGCACTCGCTCGTACCTGTAAACCCCGGGTGCTGAAAGGAAAGCTGGGTGATCTGTACTTACATTGAGTCGCGGTGAGGCGCCCTCTGGTGGATGTTCTCATGAACTGCAGCCTTGGAAAAGTTCCCACGCTCGAGTTCATGTGAGTTCATCCTGCAGAGGGCGCCTCACCGCGACTCAAGGTAAGTACAGATCATCCTGCTTTCCTTTCAGCACCCGGGGTTTACAGGTACAAGCGAGTGCTTTAGCGCAGCTCCTGCCTGTAAAATGATTTAACCCCTTCAGATGGATTTACTTCGTGGGACGTGACAGTTCATCTGAAGGTATGTATATTGTGGGTTTATTATTTTGCCAAGCGAGGGTCTTCAGGTGGATTGAGAGAGCAATAAAATATTAAAACAACCTGTGTGTTTATTTCATTAAAATAATTTTTAATAATGTGTGTGTGTTTTATTAACCATTTCATACAATTGGATTAATAATGGATAGGTGTCATAATTGACGCCTCTCCATTATTAATCTGGCTTAATGTCACCTTACAATAGCAAGGTGACATTAACCCTTCATTACCCCATATCCCACCGCTACACGGGAGTGGGAAGAGAGTGGCCAAGTGCCAGAATAGGCGCATCTTCCAGATGTGCCTTTTCTGGGGTGGCTGGGGGCAGATGTTTGTAGCCAGGGGGGGCCAATAACCATGGTCCCGCTCTAGGCTATTAATATCTGCCCTCAGTCACTGGCTTTACCACTCTGGTGGAGAAAATTGCACGGGAGCCCACGCCAATTTTTTCCGCCATTTAACCCTTTATTTTACAAGCTACAGCGCCCAAATTTTGCACATACACACTACTAACATTAGTAGTGTGGAATATGCAAAAACAAAAGGGATATGAGATGGTTTACTGTATGTAAACCATGTCTCATATCCTGTCGGGTTTGTGAAGGAGAAATGAGAAGCCGGCAATTGAATTACCGGCTTTTCACATATATCGCGCTGAACTGAATATAAATACAGAATATATATATGTGTGTCTCAATGACATATATATATATACATACTGTAGATATGTTTTAATGAACATTTGAGCACATAACATCCATTAGATGTCGGTTTTGCAAGCCTGAGAGAAAATCTCGGCATACGGATGTCACACGGATGTCAAATGGATCATTTGATGCGAGGAAATCGCATCCTCGCACTGCACACGGATCACTGTTTTGGAAACATTTGTGCGATTCTCGTCCGTGAAAAACGGACCTTTTTTTATATGTTGTGTGTGTCCCCGGCCTAACAGTGCCGACCTGACACTGTAGGTTACTGTGCACAATCTTGCTGACAGATTCCCTTTAACCCCTTAGGGTATGTGTCCACGTTCAGGATTTGGTCAGGATTTTACGCAGGTAAAATCCTGACCAAATCTGCACCTGAGGTCACTGGCAGGTCACCTGCGTTGTTCTTGCGTTGTTTCAGCATTGTAAGGACATGCTGCGTTCTTAAAAGACGTGCCGCATATCCGTTTCCGCGGGTATGCCGCACGAGTCTTAACCCCTTCATGACCTGGGGATTTTCCATTTTTCCGTGTTCATTTTTCGCTCCCCTCCTTCCCAGAGCCATAACTTTTTTATTTTTCCGTCAATATGGCTATGTGAGGGCTTATTTTTTGCGGGACGAGTTGTACTTTTGAACAACATCATTGGTTTTAGCATGTCGTGTACTAGAAAACGGGAAAAAAAATCCAAGTGCGGTGAAATTGCAAAAAAGTGCAATCCCACACTGGTTTTTTGATTGGCTTTTTTGCTAGGTTCACTAAATGCTAAAACTGACCAGCCATTGTGATTCTCTAGGTCATTAGGAGTTCATAGACATCTAACATGTCTAGGTTATATTTTATCTACGTGGTGAAAAAAAATTCCAAACTTTGCTAAAGAAAAAAAAAATTGCGCCTTTTCCAATACCCATAGCGTCTCCAATTTTCATGATCTGGGGTCCGGTGAGAGCTTATTTTTTGCGTGCCGAGCTGGTGTTTTTAATGATACCATTTCAGTGCAGATACGTTCTTTTGATCGCCCGTTATTGCATTTTAATGCAATGTCGCGGCGACCAAAAAAACGTAATTCTGGCATTTTGAATTTTTTTCTCGCTATGCTGTTTAGCGATCAGGTTAATGGGTTTTTTTTTATTGATCAGGCGATTCTGAACGCGGCGAAACCAAATATGTGTAGGTTTGATTTTTTTTATTATTGATTTATTTTGAATGGGGCAAAAGGGGGGTGATTTAAACTTTTCTATTTTTTTTTATTTTTTCACTTTTTTTAACTTTTTTTTTTTACTTTTGCCATGCTTCAATAGCCTCCATAGGAGGCTAGAAGCTGGCACAACGCGATCGGCTCTGCTACATAGCAGCGATCATCAGATCGCTGCTATGCAGCAGAAATGCAGGTGTGCTATGAGCGCCGACCACAGGGTGGCGCTCACAGCAGGCCTGCATCAGTAACCATAGAGGTCTCAAGGACCTCTATGGTTACTATTCTGACGCATCGCCGACCTCCGATCATGTGACGGGGGTCGGCGATGCGATCATTTCCGACCGGAAGCGCCGGTTAAGTGCCGCTGTCAGCGTTTGACAGCGGCATTTAACTAGCTAATAGCGGCGGGTGAATCGCGATTTCACCCGCCGCTATTGCGGGCACGTGTCAGCTGTTCAAAACAACTGACATGTCCCGGCTTTGATGCGGGCTCACCGCCGGAGCCCTGCATCAAAGCGCAGAATCTGACCTCGGACGTACTATCCTGTCCGAGGTCAGAAAGAGGATAATGCATAGTGGAGACGGGATTTCATGAAATCCCCTCCACTATGCTGTAATATCTGGACACTGCGGCTCTACGCACACGCAGCGTTTCCTGAACGTGGAAACATACCCTTAATGACTGCCAATGCGCTTTTTAACGGCGGTAGTTAAGGGTACTTAAACCACAGAGCCGTTAATTAAAGGTGCTGTGGAAAAAGTATATAGCGCCCCCCAGAGTCCCATTTTCTCTGGGGTTTTGGTAGCCGAGACCATAGAGAACATGATTCGGGTCGGTTTTTACTGACCCCCGGGTTGCGATCGGCGTTATTAACCGTATAACGGCGACCGCAAAAAAAAGCGCAATTTGCGATTTAATTTCTCTGTCCTCCGATGTGGTCGCACATCAGAGGACAGATAAATAGGGTCCCCGATCGCCCCTGATACTTACCAGTGTTTCCCGTTGTCCCTTGGTCCTCCTGCTTCCCCCCCCCCCCCCCCACGGCCGCTGGCATCTTCCGGTATGAAAATGGCGGGTGCATGTTCAGTGCGCCCGCCAAGATCTGCTGGCCGGCACCCGGCAACAATAGGAAGATTTTTCCTATTGATTCATTTTGGTCACTGTGATAGGGTCTATCACAGTGATCAAAATAAAAAAAATAGTAAATGAACCCTTACTTTATCACCCTCTTAGCTAGGGAAAAATAATAAAATAAGATATATTTATTTCCATTTTCCCTTCACGGTTACAGTTCGGCTAAAGTGAGTAGGGCTAAGGTTAGGGTTGGGGCTAAATTAGGGTTGGGATTAGGGTTAGGTTTGTGGTTAGGGTTGGGATTAGGGTTAGGGGTGTGTTGGGGTTAGGGTTGTGATTAGGGTTATGGTTGGGATTAAGGTTAGGGGTGTGTTGGGGTTAGGGTTGGAGTTAGAATTGGGGGGTTTCCACTGTTTAGGTACATCAGGCGGTCTCCAAACGCAACATGGCTCCACCATTCATTCCAGCCAATTTTGCATTCAAAAAGTCAAATGGCGGACCCTCCCTTCTGAGCTCTGCTGTGCCCCCAAACAGTGGTTTACCCCCACATATGGGGTATCAGCGTACTCAGGACAAATTGGACAATAACTTTTGGGGTCCAATTTCTCCTGTTACCCTTGGGAATATAAAAAATTGAGGGCTAAAACATTTTTGCGGGAAAAAAAAGATTTTTTATTTTCACGGCTCTGCGTTATAAACTTTAGTGAAACACTTGGGGGTTCAAAGTTCACACAACACATCTAGATAAGTTCCTTGGGGGTCTAGTTTCCAAAATGGGGTCATTTATGGGGGTTTCTACTGTTTATGCACCTCAGGGGCTCTGCAAACGCAACATGACGCCTGCAGGCCATTCCATCAAATATATATTAACCAAAAAAGAAAAAGGGAAACCCTAGCAGCCGTTAAATGCGGTGCCAGATACACAATATAATTGGACAGATAAACCATAAATTATAACCATGTATAAAGTCCAAACCAGACAGGGGTAAGTAAAGATGTAAATTTTATTGAAAATATTAAATATAATAGTACAAAAACGTACAACAGTAGTGAAGCAAAAAACAGCTAAAAAGAACAGTGCATCAGATGTAGACACGCATGGGGGGGATGCACTGAAAGACTGCACAGGAAAAATTACTGCTGCACTGCCTACAACACCTGGAACATGAATGCCAAACGAGTATAAACGCCCACAAATAAATAAAATGCCACCTAATGAAGGAAAGCATATGAAAGGGCGAGATATCGGGTGCCAGTACTACATACCCAGATTACTGGGTCGCAATACTGCACCGTGCAACACAAGGTGGGCCAGATAAAGCATGAAATAAGAGTGCAACAAATGAATACTAAGTACCAGTACCTTGAGACATCATGAAGGCAGGGTGCCGGCGTGCAGACAGGGAGCAGAGAGCCTCGACGCGCGTTTCACTGCCTTGGCTTTGTCAGGAGGCGTGGCCGATAAAATGAGGGCCGGGGTATATGTAGGAGAGTGAGGGGAGAGCCAGCGAATCGGCGCGCTAGGCCCAGCATGATGTGTAAGCGCGTCAGCTGCGAGGCGGGCCGGGGCGCGCCGTGGAGTATGGGCAGGAGGACACACGTCATCCGTCCCATCACCACAGCAACGCTGCCGGCCAGCGACGCCACCGAGGCGACACAGCGCATGCGTGGGGCGCGTCTGCGCCGGACTGAGGGAGGTAAACATAGAAGGCATATGCAGGGGTCTCCTGCCAGGCGCTGGATTCCTCACAGGACCACCCGTATAAAATAGTTGGTGGCATAATCATGTACTTAGAAGCAGGATATGCTAGGAGAACGTCACCGGTAGATCAAAGGACATAAGGTAATTTAGCCAACTAGATTAACCCTGGATAAACCAAGAGGAATCAGCCGGAGTGCACTAGCATCCAATTACAGAGACTGGTAATTACAGCATGTTTGTATTGCACTGAACTATGTGCCTAATAAAATGATGTAATAAAACGACATACAGACTGATAGACAGTAACAGACAAATTGTCAAAATATACAATATACTTATATAGAACAGAACTGTATGTCTAATAAGTACAGAGCCGCAAATAGACTGTAAAAAAGGTTGCTAAGATTATTTAACCAAAAAAACACCGGGCATGCTAATAAACGTTTATATCATGAATTTATCCGGCATAGGTCAGTCCATAAATCTTCTATCACTCCGGACGGTATCTCCGATGTGGCCTCCCCACCTCGTATACATGGATGGAAGAATGATGAATGAGAACAGCATCTAATAAAAGTAAGATATAACAATAAGCACATATACTATGACAAAAGACATAAAAAATATAAAATATACCCCAACCACAAAGAGAATAATAAAAATAGCAATAGACATATCTAGAGAAAAGACTTGAAACTGAGGGCCTCATTTAACCCTTTCGGTGAAAGCGTATCCAGGATTACTATCCAGCGTGCTTTTTTTTTAAGCAGTTTCTGTTTAACGTCACCACCCCGAATCCCCATATAGATACGATCAATCCCGCATACGGAAAACCCCTTGGGATTACTGTTATGTCTCTCAAAAAAGTGTTTCGGAATGGATTTTAACAGCTGTGGTTCGGAACAGTTGGCTAAGCCCCTTATATCCCTCAGGTGTTCCTGTACTCGAATTTTTAAAGGCCTAGTTGTCATACCGACATACAAACGATCACATGGGCACCGGCCACAATACACTACTGTTTCGGTGTTACAAGTAATGTGATGAACAATTTTGAAATTTTTATCTCCTGCAGAATTGGTGAAATTTTTTGTTCTTTTAATAGTACCGCAGGCCGAACATTTCCCACAAGGAAAACACCCCCAAGGAGGACCACGGCTGACCGAACCAAAAGGATTACTCTTAGGAGGTACGTAATGGCTGCTACATAAAAGGTCGCCCAGAGTACGGGATTTACGCCACGTAATGAGAGAATAGGGAGTAAGTTGGTTAGCCAGATCCCTATCAGTTAATAAAACTGGCCAGTGTTTTTTAAAAATGCTATTGATTTCTGACCAATTAGAGTTAAATTTGGTGATAAAACGAGGTGTCAGATCTACATTTTTGTTGTTAGTTCTTCTGGGTGGTTTTGACAATAAGGTTGCTCTATCGGAATTGAGGGCACGGGAGAAGCCTCTATAGATGTCTCTCCGTCTGTAACCTCTATTTCTAATCCGGGAAGATAAATCCTTAGCCTGATTGATGAAATTAGCGTCATCCGAACAGATGCGGCGGGCTCTCAAAAACTGTCCCGTCGGTATTGAACTCTTGAGTTTAGGGGGGTGGCATGATGTAAAATGCAGCAATGAATTAGTAGCAGTTTCCTTGCGGAAAATAGTCGTGCCCACAGTACCCTCGCTTGAATTGGTAATCAATAAATCCAAAAAGTCGATAGACTTTTGACTGTACTTCCATGTAAGCCTGATGCTAAGTGCACTGACATTAAGTTGGTTCAAAAAGGAGTCCAGCTGCGACGTGGAGCCCTGCCATATAAACAGTATATCGTCGATATAGCGAAGCCACGAGATGACGGAGCTGTGACCTGGTGTGTCAAGGACCGTGTCCCTTTCCCACAGCCCCAGGAACACATTCCATCAAAGTCTGAATTTTAAAACGTCACTACTTTCCCGATGTGTGCCCAAACAGTGGTCCCCCCACATATGGGGTATCGGCGTACTCCGGACAAATTGGACAACAACTTTTGGGGTCCAATTTCTCCTGTTACCCTTGTGAAAATAAAAAATTGCGGGTTAAAAAATAATTTTTGAAAAAAAAAAAGATTTTTTATTTTCACGGCTCTGCGTTATAAACTTCTGTGAAGCACTTGGGGGTTCAAAATGCTCACCACACACCTAAATAAGTTCCTTAAGGGGTCTAGTTTCCAAAATGGTGTCGCTTGTGGGGGTTTCCACTGTTTAGGCACATCAGGGGCTCTCCAAACAAGACATGGCATCCGATCTCAATTCCAGCCAATTCTGCATTGAAAAAGTCAAACAGTGCTCCTTCCCTTCCGAGCTCTGTCGTGCACCCAAATAGTGGTGTACCCCCACATATGGGGTATCTGCGTATTCAGGACAAATTGCACAACAACTTTGGGGGTCTAATTCCTCCTGTTACCCTTGTGAAAATCAAAAATTGCTGGTTAAAAAGTCATTTGTGTGAAAAAAATATGATTTTTTATTTTAACGACTCTACGTTATAAACTTCTGTGAAGCACTTGGGGGTTCAAAGTGCTCACCACACTAGATAAGCTCCTTGGGAGGGTCTAGTTTCCAAAATGGGGTCACTTGTTGGGGGTTTTTACTGTTTAGGCACATCAAGGGCTCTGCAAATGCAACATGATGCCCGCAGACCATTCCATCAAAGTCTGCATTCCAAAACTTCACTACTTCCCTTTCTAGCCCTGATGTGTGCCCAAACAGTAGTTTTCTCCCATGCCACATGGTGTCCGATCTCAATTCCAGCCAATTCTGCCTTGAAAAAGTCAAACAGCACTCCTTCTCTTCCAAGCTCTGCCGTGCGCCCAAACAGTGGTTTAACCCCACATATGGGGTATCGGCGTATTCAGAAGACATAGCACAACAAATTTTTTGGTTCATTTTCTCATTTTACACTTGTGAAAATAAAAAAAAATTGGTTCTGAAGTAAAATATTTGTAAAAAAAAGTTAAATGCAATTTTTTTCCTTCCACATTGCTTCAGTTCCTGTGAAGCACGTAAAGGGTTAAAGGGAATCTGTAACGCCCAAAATCGCGGGTGAGGTAAGCCCACCGGCATCAGGGGCTTATCTACAGCATTCTTTACAATATTTCCATTTTTTTCATAAACACAAGTAAGGCTACGTTCACATTTGCGTTGTGCGCCGCAGCGCACAACGCAAACAAAAACGCAGCAAAACGCATGCACAACGCTGCGTTTTGCGCCGCATGCGTCCTTTTTTTAATTGAATTTGGACGCAGCAAAAATGCAACTTGCTGCGTCCTCTGCGCCCGGACGCGGGCGCCGCAGGGACGCATGCGGCGCAAAACGCACGTGCGACGCATGTCCATGCGCCCCCATGTTAAATATAGGGGCGCATGACGCATGCGGCGCCGCTGCGGCGCCCGCCGCTAATGTGAACGTAGCCTAATATCGAAGAAATTTTACCACTAACATGAAGTACAATATGTCACGAAAAAAAAGTCTGAGAATCGATTAAAGCGTTCCAGAGTTATAAGCTCATAAAGGGACAGTGGTCAGAATTGTAAAAATTGGCCTGGTCATTAAGCTGCAAATTGGCTCCATCACTAAGGGCTTAAAGCATCCTGAGAGCATTTATGTGTTTGGCTGCTTTTATCCATGAGCGGGCTCACTCATTTTGCCAAAGAAAAAAAAGTGGCATCTAAACATCCTCCAAGACCAACTTGTACCAACAATCAAGGAGAACTTTGTTAATGAACAATGCTTTTTCCAGTAATAGTGGCTCATGGAACAAATTAAATTTTGAGTCCATGACCAAAACACTCCCCAGACTCTAATCCCATTGAGAACTTGTACTCATGCCTCAAAAAGCGAGTTAGGGTACTGTCACACAGTACCATTTTGATCGCTACGACGGCACGATCCGTGACGTCGCAGCGATCGTATGATTATCGCTCCAGCGTCGTAGACTGCTGTCACACGTTGCAATCACGGCGCTGGAGCGATGCCGAAGTCCCCGGTAACCAGGGTAAACATCGGGTAACTAAGCGCAGGGCCGCGCTTAGTAACCCGATGTTTACCGTGGTTACCAGCGTAAAAGTAAAAAAAAACAAACAGTACATACTTACATTCTGGTGTCTGTCCCCGGCGTTCTGCTTCTCTCCACTGTGTAAGCGCCATAGCCGGCAAGCACAGCGGTGACGTCAGACGTCACCGCTGTGCTCGCTTTCCGGCTGGCAGACGCTCACACAGTGGAGAGAAGCTGAGACGCTGGGGACAGACACCGGAATGTGAGTATGTACTGTTTGTTTTTTTTTTACTTTTACGCTGGTAACCACGGTAAACATCGGGTTACTAAGCGCGGCCCTGCGCTTAGTTACCCGATGTTTACCCTGGTTACAAGCGAACACATCGCTGGATCGCTGTCACACACAACGATCCAGCGATGTCAGCGGGTGATCAAGCGACGAAAGAAAGTTCCACACGATCTGCTACGACGTACGATTCTCAGTAGGATCCCTGATCGCTGCTGCGTGTCAGACACTGCGATATCGTAACGATATCGCTAGAACGTCACGAATCGTACCGTCGTAGCGATCAAAATGGTACTGTGTGACAGTACCCTTAGAAACAAAAGCTGATACATTGTGATAAATGGCAATCACTGATTAGGCAACAATGCCATCAGTCAGGATTTGGCCCAGAGGCTGATATCCAGCATGCCATGGCAATTTGCCTTTTGTTTTTTATCTGAGTTGCAGATGAAAATCACCCATACAAGTCTATAGGTCTGTGAAAATCTTATTGGCATCTGTGTGCTGTCCATCTGCGTTCTGTACATTTTTAAAGGGGTTGTCGACTACTAGGACAACGCCTTCTTGATCAAAATGTTTGGCCCCCAAAAATAATAAAGGCTATACTCGCCTCCGGTGCCAGCACCATTCCCGCGATGTTGACAGTCGCTCTCCATGGGGTTCTCGTGCGGTGTTGTGACACGTGTGACGCCGGCTCCAAATCAGTGCTGGTGTCACTGTCTCCCCCTTTGAACAAATCAATCATGTAGAGTAAGTCAGGGCTGCAGCTGATCCCAGGCTTCCTCTTCATGTTCAATTTGTCCTAGGGCAGGTACAGTGACGCTAGCGCTGATTGGGCACCAGCGTCACACATCACAGCATCACATGAGAGCCCAGGGGAGAGTGACAAGAAAATAACTGATGGCAAAAATGGAAACTGAACAAACACTGATGAAAATTAGCTTCAAAACACTGAAGATAACTGGATTATTTTTTGCAAACCTGAAAAATCACTGACATCTGAATAAGGTATTAGACTGTGTACATTTGCATGTAAAAGTTTGGGCACCTCTCATCAAAATCTCTATTATTCTGAACAGTTAAGCATGTTGAAGATGAAATGATCTCTAAAAGGCCTAAAGTTAAAGTTGACACATTTCTCTTGTATTTTAGGCAAAAAAGCAAAGTGTGAGATATACACTCACCGGCCACTTTATTAGGTACACCATGCTAGTAACGGGTTGGACCCCCTTTTGCCTTCAGAACTGCCTCAATTCTTCGTGGCATAGATTCAACAAGGTGCTGGAAGCATTCCTCAGAGATTTTGGTCCATATTGACATGATGGCATCACACAGTTGCCGCAGATTTGTCGGCTGCACATCCCAAAGATGCTCCATACAAGGCAGGATGGATCCATGCTTTCATGTTGTTTACGCCAAATTCTGACCCTACCATCTGAATGTCGCAGCAGAAATCGAGACTCATCAGACCAAGCAACGTTTTTCCAATCTTCTACTGTCCAATTTCGATGAGCTTGTACAAATTGTAGCCTCAGTTTCCTGTTCTTAGCTGAAAGGAGTGGTACCCGGTGTGGTCTTCTGCTGCTGTAGCCCATCTGCCTCAAAGTTCGACGCACTGTGCGTTCAGAGATGCTCTTAGGCCTACCTTGGTTGTAACGGGTGGCGATTTGAGTCACTGTTGCCTTTCTATCAGCTCGAACCAGTCTGCCCATTCTCCTCTGACCTCTGGCATCAACAAGGCATTTCCGCCCACAGAACTGCCGCTCACTGGATTTTTTTTCTTTTTCGGACCATTCTCTGTAAACCCTAGAGATGGTTGTGCATCAAAATCCCAGTAGATCAGCAGTTTCTGAAATACTCAGACCAGCCCTTCTGGCACCAACAACCATGCCACGTTCAAAGGCACTCAAATCACCTTTCTTCCCCATACTGATGCTCGGTTTGAACTGCAGGAGATTGTCTTGACCATGTCTACATACACTGAGTTGCCGCCATGTGATTGGCTGATTAGAAATTAAGTGTTAACAAGAAGTTGGACAGGTGTACCTAATAAAGTGGCCGGTGAGTGTATATGTATATATATATATATATATATATATATATATATATATATATATATATATATATGTATATACAGTTGTGCTCAAAAGTTTACATGCCCCGGCAGAATTTTTGCTTTCTTGGCTTTTTTTCAGAGAGTATGAATGACAACACCAAAACGTTTTCTCCACTCATGGTTAGTGGTTAGGTGAAGCCATTTATTGTCAAACTGCTGTGTTTTCTCTTTTCAAATCTCAATGACAACCCAAAACATCCAAATTACAGTGATCAAAAGTTCACATACCCTGGTGATTTTGGCCTGATAACATGCACAGAAGTTGACACAAATGGGTTTTAATGGCTACTAAAGGTAACATCCTCATCTGTGACCTGTTTGCTTGTAATCAGTGTGGGTGCATAAAAGTTGAGTGAGTTTTTGGGATCCAGACAGACTCTTGCAGCTTTCATCCAGCCACTGACATTTCTGGATTGTAAGTCATGGCGAAAGCAAAAGAATTGTCATTGGATCTACGGGAAAAGGTAGTTGAACTGTATAAAACAGGAAAGGGATACAAAAAGATATCCAAGGAGTTGATAATGCCAGTCAGCAGCGTACAAACTGTGATTAACAAATGGAAAATCTGGGGCTCTGTAAAAACAAAACCACGGTCAGGTAGACCAACAAAAATGTCGTCCACAACTGCCAGGGAAATTGTTCGGGATGCAAAGAAAAACCCACACATAATATCAGCTGAAATACTGGACTCTCTAAAAATTAGCGGTGTGGCTGTTTCAAGATGCACAATAAGAAGGCACTTGAAGAAAAATGGGCTGCATGGTCGAGTCGCCAGAAGAAAGCCATTACTGCGCAAATGCCACAAAGTATCTCACCTTCAAAATGCAAAACAGCACAGAGACAAGCCTCAAACATCTGGAACAAGGTAATTTGGAGTGATGAGAACAAAATTAAACTTTTTCGCCTCAACCATAAGCGTTACATTTGGAGAGAGTTGAACAAGGCCTATGCTGAAAGGAACACCATTCCTACTGTAAAGCATGGAGGTGGATTGCTGATGTTTTGTGGATGTGTGAGATACAAAGGCACAATAAACTTGGTTAAAGTTGAAGGAAAGATGAATGCAGCACATTTTTAGCAAATACTGGAGGCACGTTTGCTCTCATCAGCTCGGAAGCTGCCCATGGGACATCCTTTGATGTTCCAACATGACAACGATCCAAAACACAAGGCCAAGACAACCTGTTATTGGCTACAGCAGAACAAAGTGAATGTTCTGGAGTGGTTATCTTTGTCTCTTGACCCAATATCATTGAGCCACTCTGGGGAGATCTCAAGCATGCAGTTCATGCTAGACAGCCCAGGAATTTACAGGAACTGGAGGCTTTTTGCCAAGAAGAGTGGGCAGCTTTACCATCTCAGAAAATAAAGAACCTCATCCACAACTACCACAAAAGACTTCAAGCTGTCATTGATGTTAGAGGGGGCAATACATAGTATTAAGAAATGGGGTATGTGAACTTTTGATCATGTTCATTGGATGTTTTGGGCTATCATTATGATTTAAAAAGAGATAACACAGTAGTTTGACCAAAAATGGCTTCACCCAACCACTAACCATGAGTGGAGAAAAGGTTTTGGTGTTACCATTCATATTGTCTGAAAAAAGGCCAAGAAAGCAAAAATTCTGCCGGGGCATATAAACTTTTGAGCACAACTGTGTGTGTATTCATATACATATTTATATATACAGTGGGGCAAAAAAGTATTTAGTCATTCAGCAATAGTGCAAGTTTCACCACTTAAAAAGATGAGAGGCGTCTGTAATTTACATCATAGGTAGACCTCAACTATGGGAGACAAACTGAGAAAAAAAAATCCAGAAAATCACATTGTCTGTTTTTTTATTTTATTTGCATATTATGGTGGAAAATAAGTATTTGGTCAGAAACAAAATTTCATCTCAATACTTTGTAATATTTCCTTTGTGGGCAATGACAGAGGTCAAACGTTTTCTGTAAGTCTTCACAAGGTTGCCACACACTGTTGTTGGTATTTTGGCCCATTCCTCCATGCAGATCTCCTCTAGAGCAGTGATGTTTTTGGCTTTTCGCTTGGCAACACGGACTTTCAACTCCCTCCAAAGGTTTTCTATAGGGTTGAGATCTGGAGACTGGCTAGGCCACTCCAGGACCTTGAAATGCTTCTTACGAAGCCACTCCTTCGTTGCCCTGGCGGTGTGCTTTGGATCATTGTCATGTTGAAAGACCCAGCCACGTTTGATCTTCAATGCCCTTGCTGATGGAAGGAGGTTTGCACTCAAAATCTCACGATACATGGCCCCATTCATTCTTTCATGTACCCGGATCAGTCGTCCTGGCCCCTTTGCAGAGAAACAGCCCCAAAGCATGATGTTTCCACCACCATGCTTTACAGTAGGTATGGTGTTTGATGGATGCAACTCAGTATTCTTTTTCCTCCAAACACGACAAGTTGTGTTTCTACCAAACAGTTCCAGTTTGGTTTCATCAGACCATAGGACATTCTCCCAAAACTCCTCTGGATCATCCAAATGCTCTCTAGCAAACTTCAGACGGGCCCGGACATGTACTGGCTTAAGCAGTGGGACACGTCTGGCACTGCAGGATCTGAGTCCATGGTGGCGTAGTGTGTTACTTATGGTAGGCCTTGTTACATTGGTCCCAGCTCTCTGCAGTTCATTCACTAGGTCCCCCCGCGTGGTTCTGGGATTTTTGCTCACCGTTCTTGTGATCATTCTGACCCCACGGGGTGGGATTTTGCGTGGAGCCCCAGATCGAGGGAGATTATCAGTGGTCTTGAATGTCTTCCATTTTCTAATTATTGCTCCCACTGTTGATTTCTTCACTCCAAGCTGGTTGGCTATTGCAGATTCAGTCTTCCCAGCCTGGTGCAGGGCTACAATTTTGTTTCTGGTGTCCTTTGACAGCTCTTTGGTCTTCACCATAGTGGAGTTTGGAGTCAGACTGTTTGAGGGTGTGCACAGGTGTCTTTATACTGATAACAATTTTTTATCCATTTTTTAGATCTTTTTCTTAATAGTCTAATTATTATTACGGGTCTTATCTTTTTCATATGTCATGTACTTTTTGTATATTATTAGGGTTAGTTTTGTGTTTTGTCAATCATTATACTTATTCATTTGCACTTATGTCACTTTACTCCTCTATGATGCAGTATACATTGTGAGTTGAGCTATATTGGTGGTATTAATCAAATAGTTGGAAATATCTATTATATTTATTTATCACAGTCACTTTATTGGTACTTAAGTCACTTTATGTCATTTTTGGCATTATATTATTCCTTCCTTGTATTGGTCATAATAGAGCGTTATTATTATCTCTTATGGCTATTCGCTTGCACTTGTTTCACTTTATTTCTACAATATACATTGTCTTGTTTTTATTTGTTTTGTGGTCTTCTATCTGTATATTCATTATCAGCATTATATTAGCAATCATGTCACTTTACCCCAAGTTTATCAAATTACGTTTTTGTCCCTCATTGGTTATATCTGTGTTTTATTATGTTCTTCTTTTAACCACTTATCTTGTGGGTATCTCACTTATTTATTAATTGCTCTGATTGCTACTATTCACTCATATGAGAATAATTTTTTCAGCTTTTTCTCTTATTGTCCTCCACGTTCCCTCACCCAACTTTTCACTGTATTATTTTCGGTATTCTTTATTGTTATTATATCACTTGTATTTTTGCATGCACTCTCATGCACTTTAGTAGACTAATAGACACACGTTCCCTTCCACAGCGCGTACCTTTATGCCTTTATTATCTTATTTTATATATGCGCTGTTCCAGTGAGGCTCCAGTGATTCCCTACCATACGCATGCGCTATAGAGACCTCTCTTTTTCCAGCAGCGCGCGCTTGCGCTGTGGAGCTTTGCTGGACGCCGGGCAGGCTTCCGGTCGCGGCGATGCACGTGCGAGGGTGTGTATTGTCAAGCAGGTACGCTTCCTGTCTCAGTAGTGCGCGCCTGCGCTATGGGTTCCTCATAGATGCCGGATACACTTCCGGTATTACACTGCTGTATGGCTGTATGGCGCGTCTGCGCCGTAAAGAAACTGCACTGCGCGGTTGGAGCTGCATGTACGGTAGGGGGGCTTGATGCATGCGTGTTATTGACCACAGGTGTTGGTGTCTCTACTCTTGAATTCTCTGTCCTCCCATTGGTCATGACCACTATATAACCCTATCTGGCCAGGACCCAACCACCCCGGACGAAGCATTTCGGTGCGAAACGCGCGTCGGGTGTGGTGGGTCCTCGGGTTCTTCCTCTCGGTAACTATACCAGTATTTAGACGCTATACTTATGTGATATGTGAGTGTTTTTGTCAAGCTGTTTTCAGCTGCTTAATTTGGCCTATGGGCATTGTGCTATATCTTACATGTGCATGTATCTATTACACTACATGTTGAAGGAATATTTAGACACTTGTTGTATAACCACTGCTATATATGCTCTGCCATAGACTACTCTCTGTTACTTTACATTCGTGTCTACTGAGGTTGCTGCCTGTATGTGACCCACCATTGCTTCTGCACTGGTGGCTACCACCTCTAATAATTTTATATGTTATATGTATTGTTTTTAATCAATAAAATATATATATATCTTTCAGTACATGGCCTTGATGTGAGGGTGTTTTGCTTTCAGTGTGGTAGTATTGATTTACCTTCATGGCTTTATTAGGGATATGATTTTGGTGTTTCTGATAACAAGTTTAAACAGGTGCCATTACTACAGGTAATGAGTGGAGGAAAGAGGAGACTCTTAAAGAAGAAGTTACAGGTCTGTGAGAGCCAGAAATCTTGATTGTTTGTTTCTGACCAAATACTTATTTTCCACCATAATATGCAAATAAAATGATAAAAAAAACAGACAATGTTATTTTCTGGATTTTTATTTCTCAGTTTGTCTCCCATAGTTGAGGTCTACCTATGATGTAAATTACAGACGCCTCTCATCTTTTTAAGTGGTGGAACTTGCACTATTGCTGACTGACTAAATACTTTTTTGCCCCACTGTATATTCAACTCACTCAGCAGTACACGGAGATAGAAAACAGGAACACTGTCTCTTTAAATCTTCAGTTGGTTTATTATATGGCGGCATAAGCCAACAAAAATGGAAAAGTAAGCACAGTCCTTCAGGCAAAAACAGGAAAATAAAGAAAACAAAATGCTGTAACACAGTTCATACGTTTGCAGGTAGCAGCCGTCTCTGGAAAAAAACATGTTCAGTCCTTCCTCCTCATGATTCAAAACCACTGAAGATCCTCTCTCCAGTCCTGCTGAACCAAGACTGCCTATGGAGCTCAGCTATTTAAGCCCTAGATCACACCCTGCGGTGGAAATAAGGTGGACATCCTCCCACCCACTCTATGGATGTCCATATAATAGCCAGCTCATTATGAAAATTAGCTCAACCCCTCACAGCACTTAGTGTACTGGAGGAAAATACTCTGAGTTTCACATCTCTGATGCCGATAAGCGTAGTGACACATATCTCCCCTTCTTTACTTTACCAGTGACTTTGTCACTACAGCGTCTTATATATGGTTTTGTAACCCATCCCAGCTTTGTGCAGGTCTATGATATTGTCCCTGACATCCTTATAAAGATCTTTGGTCTTGCCCATGTTGTAGAGGTTAGAGTCTGACTGATTAATTGAGTCTGATGACATGAGTCTTTTATACAGTACAGACCAAAAGTTTGGACACACCTTCTCATTTAAAGATTTTTCTGTATTTTCATGACTATGAAAATTGTGCATTCACAGTAAAGGCATCAAAACTATGAATTAACACATGTAGAATTATATACTTAACAAAAAAGTGTGAAACAACTGAAAATATGTCTTATATTCTAGGTTCTTCAAAGTAGCCACCTTTTGCTTTGATGACTGCTTTGCACATTCTTGGCATTCTCTTGATGAGCTTCAAGAGGTAGTCACCGAGAATGGTTTTCACTTCACAGGTGTGCCCTGTCAGGTTTAATAAGTGGGATTTCTTGCCTTATAAATGGGGTTGGGCCCATCAGTTGTGTTGTGCAGAAGTCTAGTGGATACACAGCTGATAGTCCTACTGAATAGACTGTTAGAATTTGTATTATGGCAAGAAAAAAGCAGCTAAGCAAAGAAAAACGAGTGGCCATCATTACTTTAAGAAATGAAGGTCAGTCAGTCCGAAAAATTGGGAAAACTTTGAAAGTGTCCCCAAGTGCAGTTGCAAAAACCATCAAGCGCTACAAAGAAACTGGGTCACATGAGGACTGCCCCAGGAAAGGAAGACCAAGAGTCACCTCTGCTTCCGAAAATAAGTTTATCCGAGTCACCAACCTCAGAAATCACAGGTTAACAGCAGCTCAGATTAGAGACCAGGTCAATGCCACACAGAGTTCTAGCAGCAGACACATCTCTACAACAACTGTTAAGAGGAGACTTTGTGCAGCAGGCCTTCATGGTAAAATAGCGGCTAGGAAACCACTGCTAAGGAGAGGCAACAAGCAGAAGAGACTTGTTTTGGCTAAAGAATACAAGGAATGGACATTAGACCAGTGGAAATCTGTGCTTTGGCCTGATAAGTCCAAATTTGAGATCTTTGGTTCCAACCACCGTGTCTTTGTGTGACACACAAAAGGTGAATGGATGGACTCTACATGCCTGGTTCCCACCGTGCAGCATGGAGGAGGAGGTATGATGGTGTGGGGGTGCTTTGCTGGTGACACTGTTGGAGATTTATTCAAAATTGAAGACATACTGAACCAGCATGGCTACCACAGCATCTTGCAGCGGCATGCTATTCCATCCGGTTTGCGTTTAGTTGGACCATCATTTATTTTTCAACAGGACAATGACCCAAAACACACCTCCAGGCTGTGTAAGGGTTATTTGACCAAGAAGGACAGTGATGGGGTGCTACGCCAGATGACCAGGCCTCCGCAGTCACCAGACGTGAACCCAATCGAGATGGTTTGGGGTGAGCTGGACCGCAGAGTGAAGGCAAAAGGGCCAACAAGTGCTAAGCATCTCTGGGATCTCCTTCAAGATGAAGCTCATCAAGAGAATGCCAAGAGTGTGCAAAGCAGTCATCAAAGCAAAAGGTGGCTACTTTGAAGAACCTAGAATATAAGACATATTTTCAGTTGTTTCACACTTTTTTGTTAAATATATAATTCCACATGTGTTTATTCATAGTTTTGATGCCTTCAGTGTGAATGTACAATTTTCATATTAATGAAAATACAGAAAAATCTTTAAATGAGGTGTGCCCAAACTTTTGGTCTGTACTGTATGTCTATGCAAGACAGCTGTCTTTAATGCAGGTAACAAGTTGATAATGAGTGTCTAACTGGTCTGTAGGAGCCAGAACTCTTAATGGTTGGTAGGGGATCAAATACTTATTTCTCACTGCAAAATGCAAATAAATTTATATAATTTATACAATGTGATCGTATGGATTTTATTTTTGATATTCTATCAATGATAAAATTAACGTGCCCTTAAAATTATAGACTGTTCATGTCTTTGTCAGTGGGCAAACTTACAAAATCAGCAAGTGATCAAATACTTTTTCCCCCACACCATATATCTTGTCTCCAGTTCAACATGAAAAATTTGGTGAAATATCCTCTTTAAATGTCTGGCCATGGACTATATAGTGAGACCTGACGAGTTCAGTCCTGCCTCTGGCCTAGGCCCAGCTGCAGGTGATTGACAGGTCTCTTGCATAGCGATAGACCACTCAATCACATGTAGCCTCTCTGGCAAGAGCCAGACCTCTAAAGTATACACACCGGGGCATTTCAGAGAAAAATATAGGTAGCTGCAATCATCCACCCAGGCTGATTCATGCCTCCCGTGGTTTGGTCAGCATTACTCAGATGACCTGTTTCTTTTAACGTCTCATTCAGCTGTATGTGAATTCCATGTGTTCTGTACATGATTTTCACAGGTAGAACACGTACCCAGTATAATCTATTGAGCTGTTCTCAAAGTCTGCTTCTTTCTGCAGGCTGTGTCCACAAACAAATTACAGATAGCACAATTGCGGCACACCTATAATAAAGTGTTCAAGTAGGGTCCCAGTCCTTAGTAGTACATTAGCTAAACTTGGCACTCAGATGGATATAGAAATTTTAAATTGCTTTAATTGCAGTGGAGTAGTACAGATGCCGGCCTTTTAGTCAGTAAAGACCTTGATCAGTGTACACCAACCCAGAGAAGAACCAGCAGTGGATACTGCGTTCACATCGCAGTCACACACCTAACACTAAGGAACTTTGATGGTACACTACCGGACACTGTGTTCCTTGCGCCACTTTCCTAAAGCAGTGTGCACACTGATGAAGGTCTTTACTGACAGAAATGTGTGCATCTGTACTACTCCACTGCTGTTAAAGCAATTAAAAAATTCTATATCTGTCTGAGTTCCAAGTATATCTAATGTACTCAGACAAATTACAGACACATCCATTTTTTGTCCGAGTCTCAGATCAAAATGACCCCAAAGATTCTATTGGTCTAGTGTTAACTCATGGGACAGCTCACAGATGTCATCCATATGTTAGCCAGTTTTGAAGCATACATACGTACAATAAGCTCATCTGAACATATCCTAAAGCGAAACATCAGGGACAATTTTAAAACCGTTAAATATACTTGTGAATCACTGTACCCAAAACTTATCTCCATGGGACCTTTGCAGCGCGACCTCGTTGAATGTTACCCTTTCTTGGTCTCTGCAGTCTATACTGGCATACACAGATTCCACATTTGTAGCACTGGTCATTTTATGCTGTCAGCCTTACACAGCATATATAAATTACATTTCATGAAATCTCATTTACAACGCTGTTACCGCAATACAACACAAATTTCTCCAAGTAAATGTTCAGTGGGAAATCTGCTGTGTCTGTGCCCCATGCACCTCACTGTCATATTAACTCCTAGCTAAACAAAACACTGTCAGAAAATTGTGACAAAACTACCTTGTGTGAACTGCGTTTTTACAATGTGTCTAGCATGCTGGAGAAACCTAATATTTTTATAAGGGTAAATGCAAACAGCGTAGGTTTTGACGCAGAAAGTTCTGCAATTGTCCCATTTATCAGAAGCAACCCGTTCAGATGAATGTAACTGATTTCCAGTTAATTTCTGCAACAAAATCTACAATATGGGAATTCAACCTGAGAACCGCTCATAAACTCCGGGGAACCAAGCAGATGCTATACTGATGCTGAGTAGTCATCTGTCTCTAGCTTTATTGTAGACTTGCTGTGGAGGAATCATTGCTTGTTTGCTTTTGTTTGTCTCTTCACAGCTACGTGTACGTGTCATTCGCTTATCAGAAGTGAAGTAACCAGGATATGTACCAGGAAGTCCACATACTGGATATCTACGTGGCTGCTAGATCTCAAAAGAAAGTTTCCATCTGCAACTGCCTCACCCTCTCAGGTGAAAGAGCAAATGCTGGCATGCTCTTTACATACGTAGCCTTGTGCAGCATTCCTCTGAATAAACAGGTGGGCTGGTCACATATTTACGTGTTTCTAATATTTTACATTATAGTTCTCTTTTCTAGGACTGTAAATATTTGGAATTACTACATTTTTTCATCTAAGGCCACATGCACATTGCATAAACAATCTCTTTTGTTCTGTGTTACTCACCCTGAAGACTTTCACGCACAATAGATTAAAGTCGGCCGACAACAATCTTCCAATGTGTATAAGGCCATTCCGGTTCACCCAAGATGATGGTGGTCGGGAAGGATCGGGCTGTTTGATTTGAAATGATCTTTTTCTTCTCCCTGCAAAAATATTGCCTGTACTCACGGTGACACATTCTACTGGACTTTGTGGAGTACTGCTTCCTCTTTTATCTGGCTGAGTAAGATACATTAGCCACAGCTTGTAGGAGAGGTGAACAGTATGCAAATCAATAGAATAAAGCTGAAAAATTTCCCATGAAGCACTACCTGTGGTTAAGTACCCTAGATAGAAACATGGGAAATATTTTCCTACTGAGGAGTATAACAAAGTAGACAAGTAAAGGGATTGTTTTATGATAACAGACACGGACCGCTCCTGACGGGGTTTCTGCAGCTTCCGCTGACAACACGTCAACAGAGCATCGCTTTCTCTTCTGCACTGCTCTGCTGATAGGGCGTCTCTGCTGATATCATGCCCATTGAGAGCTGGTTCCCCACTGCCTTACTGCGGGGAGCTGGATATCAATCAGCTTGATGTTCGCAGTTTTACTGTCAACAGAGCAGTCTGGAAAAGAAAAAGCTGCTATGTTGGTGAGAAGTGAAAAGAAGTAGGAGAATAGCCGCTTGAGCCACCAAACATTGTTCATCAATTGTTGTGGAAGGATATTAACTCCATCATGTAATTGCTTGATAAAGTTGCTTCCAGCCAAATTAATATTTTGATATCTATTTGCTATTTTTCAAGTAGAGAAATGCTTACTGTATGGAATTCACAGACTGTATTTCTAAAGATGAAATTCACAAAGCTTACAGTCAGTTTAGATGTTCTCGGAGGCGAATGCCGCAGTCTTCTGTTGCTGCATTTGTGCAAGGCTTTATATGCTTAAAAAGGCACTTCTTAAACTCTCCTGATATGAAAGATCACAGCTTTCATATGTGACTAAGAAAGACTCCAGACCACCACTTGTTCCTCCTAAACCTTTATTATGCCAGGCACTACATTATTGAGGAGAATTAGAACATACTGTCCATTTACGTTTTATTGACCTTCTCTGAGCTTGGAAAGGTTGAGAGCCATGCTGCAGAGCAGACATGAATACTAACATCTTTTACAGCCAAACTGTTCTAAGGCTGCAATAAACAATACTTCCCCCTCGTAGATTCTTGCGTAAGATTATTTTCCATCTATCTGTATTGGTAACATCTTCAGTGCAAGAGGGACCAACATTCTGAAGAATAAACATAAGTTGCTGACTTTTCTGGCTCTAACTGAATGTTGGTTTTTGATATTTCCAGGAAGAGAAAGAAAACTCTCTATTGTGTATTTAGATGTGCTTGGACTCCTGCCAGAGTTGCATCTGAAAGACTGTGCAAGGCAAAGAATAATGAAAATCATTTTTAACACACAGAAGTGGGTAAATAATTTTTAAAGTCAAAATTGTGTATTCTATTTTGAGTTTCATTTACCTAAATTTGCAAAACTTTCATTATTCACCCTGATGTTCGTTTGAGCACTTGGTTAATCATTCCACTGTTGCTGATATAGAGATCTTTTCCCCATTGCTCTGGCTTCTTTCTTCCTTGTGCATATTTAGCAGCCAATATGAGCAAACAGGGAGTCAATGTAAAGTAAGGAGGAAGGACGTGGGTTAAGATTACTTTAAACTCCCTTTAACAATGCCTTTTAGGTGCAGTTATAAAAGTAGTGTCATAATCAAGAACAGCTAAAAATTAGCTAGTCTTATTAGAGTTTTGGGTTTTCAGTAAGTTTATAAAAATCAATATGTCAGGGTATACATTACCATACCAAATCTTTTAATCATTTAATTCAGATACATACATTCAGAACAGTTTTTGTCATGGTTTCATATGACTGTGGCCTAGTGATGCCTTGAGTGACAGCTCAACTACCGTATGGGATCTGAAGTGTGCTGGACTGTTGGTTTCGTGAGTGACGGTCTAGTCATCCAATATGATCCTGCTGGGTCATGCTTGGCTGTCAGCAGTTTGATTGAGAGCCCTGCTGCTCAATCAGGTCGAGCCTGCGGGTATTTCCCTAGGTGCCTCCTGTCTTTAATTATTTGCAAGCTATTTAGCTGGGTTGCTGTCTGTAGTCAAGTGTCAATTATAGCTTTGCTCAGTTAGGTGTGGGTGCTTGCTCATTGTCTGACTTCTAGATGTTTTTGCTGACCTCGGATATGTTCTGACTATTTGTGTTGATTATTCCTACTGACTTCCGGTATCTGACCCCGTACTTGGTCTCTGACTATCCGTTTGTTGTACTCTCTGGTCTTGTCGTACTCTCCTGGCATTTGACCCTGGACTGTTACCTGACCACACCTTTGTCTAACCCCTCTATACTACGAACCCCCTGGTATCTGTCCTCAGACCTCCTGACTACATTGTCTCACAACTTGCCAGTGAAAGGTGACTCAGCATCACAGATTTAACACTTTGGTGGGCCTATTGCCTTATCAATATTTACTAGTCGTTGGAGTCATTTCTTTTCCTTTTTTCTCACTATTCAACCTAGATCAAATAAAATGTCTTATAGTCAAAACTTGACTGTTCAGAGTTTTTCTAAGGCTCTGTTCACATGCAGCTTTTTTGTAGTTTTTTTTTAATACAAATTAAAGTTGCTTTTTGCAGTACCAGCAAAAACTGAAATTTCAGAAATCTCATTCACGCAATTGTTTTTTTTTCTCCTGACTGAATATGAGAATTGCAGCGTTTTTAAAATCTGCAACCTGTGAATTCTTTCCATTTGAGACCTAAATAGAATAAATGGCCACTATGCATCCTCCACAGCAATATTGTTCCCCTTTTTGCCTCCTCAAAGTAATGGTGGCTCTTAACCCCTTAGTGACTGAGCCAAATTTTTAAAATCTAACCAGTGTCACTTTATGTGGTAATAACTCTGGAACGCTTCAACATATCCCAGTGATTTTCAGATTGTTTTTTCGTGGCACATTATAATTTATGATAATGGTAAATTTAGGTTGATATTAGTGTTTATTTATAAAAAAAATTACAAATATGACACATTTTAAAAAATGTGCAATTTTCAAACTTTGAATGGTTATCCCTGTAACCCCTTAACGATCGTCGATACGCCTTTTAACCGGGGGTAGCTGAGACCCTGGAGAACATGATTCTGGTAGGTTTTTACCGTCCCCAGTGTTGCGATGAATAATGGCGACCGCAAATAAAAAAAGGTCCCGTTTGCTATTTATTTATCTCTCCTCTGATATGATCTAGCACATCAGAGAAAAGAGAAACGGGGTCCCCTGAGCCCCCCTGGTACCTCCGGCACCTCCTGCATCCCCCGGTGATGTCTCCCAGCCCTTGGCGTCTTCTTCCGGGAAGAAAATAGGCACATGCGCACCAGACAACAATAAGAGATTTTTCCTATTGGTTCATTTTGATCTCTGTGATAGACCCTATCACTTTGATCAGAATAAAAAAGGTAAGTCGAACCCCCCTTTATCACCCCCTTAGTTAAAATAATAACATTAAAAAAATGTATTTATTTCCATTTTTTCATTAGAGTTAGGGTTGGGACTAGGCTTAGGGTTGGGCTAGGGTTAGTGTTGTGAAATTGGATTTTGGGCTCCCCCGGTGGCCACTGGTGGAATTGAACTTGTGTGCATCATCCCCTCTGTTCACCTGTTCCCATCAGGATGTGGGAGTCGCTATTTAACCTTGCTCCTCTGTCACTTCCATGCCGGTCAACATTGTAATCAGAAGCTTTTCTGTGCATGTTCCTGCTACCAGACAACTTCCAGCTAAGTCGGACTTTTGTCCTTGTTTGTTTTTTGCATTTTGTTCCAGTTCACAGCTGCAGTTTCGTTTCTGTGTCTGGAAAGCTCTTGTGATCTGAAATTGCCACTCTGATGTTATGAGTTAATACTAGAGTCTTAAAGTAATTTCAGGATGGTGTATTGATAGGGTTTTCAGCTGACCATGAAAGTACCCTTTCTGTCTTCCGGCTATCTAGTAAGCGGACCTCGATTTTGCTAAACCTATTTTCATACTACGTTTGTCATTTTCATCTTAAATCACCGCCAATATATGTGGGGGCCTCTGTCTGCCTTTCGGGGAAATTTCTCTAGAGGTGAGCCAGGACTATATTTTCCTCTGCCAGGATTAGTTAGTCCTCCGGCCGGCGCTGGGCGTCTAGGGATAAAACGCAGGCTACGCTACCCGGCTACTGTTAGTTGTGCGGCAGGTTTAGTTCATGGTCAGTTTAAGTTTCCATCCTTCCAAGAGCTAGTTCCTATGTATGCTGGGCTATGTTCTCTTGCCATTGAGAACCATAACAGTTTGACCGGCCTTAAAGGGTTAAATTAATTGGCAGAGAAAGGAGAGAAAAAAGAAGTCTGCTGAAAATTTTTTTATTTTTTTTTTTCCTTCAGTTCTGAGTGTGCTTTCTATTGAATCACTTGCAAGTCTGCCTATATTGCAGCCTTCCTCTCTCTCTCTCCTTCTAATCCTGGAATGGCTCTGTGTTCACCTGTTTAAAATGGATATTCAGAGTTTAGCTGCAGGTTTGAATAATCTCACCACGAAAGTTCAAAATTTACAAGATTTTGTTGTTCATGTTCCTATATCTGAACCTAGAATTCCTTTGCCTGAATTTTTCTCGGGGAATAGATCTTGCTTTCAAAATTTCAAAAATAATTGCAAGTTGTTTTTGTCCCTGAAATCTCGCTCTGCTGGAGATCCTGCTCAGCAGGTCAGGATTGTGATTTCCTTGCTCCGGGGCGACCCTCAAGATTGGGCTTTTGCATTGGCTCCAGGGGATCCTGCGTTGCTCAATGTGGATGCGTTTTTTCTGGCCTTGGGGTTGCTTTATGAGGAACCTCATTTAGAGCTTCAGGCGGAAAAAGCCTTGATGTCCCTATCTCAGGGGCAAGATGAAGTTGAAATATACTGCCAAAAATTCCGTAAATGGTCTGTGCTTACTCAGTGGAATGAGTGCGCCCTGGCGGCGAATTTCAGAGAGGGTCTCTCTGATGCCGTTAAGGATGTTATGGTGGGGTTCCCTGTGCCTGCGGGTCTGAATGAGTCCATGACAATGGCTATCCAGATCGATAGACGTCTGCGGGAGCGCAAACCTGTGCACCATTTGGCGGTGTCTACTGAGAAGACGCCAGAGAATATGCAATGTGATAGAATTCTGTCCAGAAGCGAACGGCAGAATTTTAGACGAAAAAATGGGTTGTGCTTTTATTGTGGTGATTCAACTCATGTTATATCAGCATGCTCTAAGCGTACTAAGAAGCTTGATAAGTCAGTTTCTATTGGCACTTTTCAGTCTAAGTTTATTCTATCTGTGACCCTGATTTGTTCTTTATCATCTATTACCGCGGATGCCTATGTCGACTCTGGCGCCGCTTTGAGTCTTATGGATTGGTCCTTTGCCAAACGCTGTGGGTATGATTTAGAGCCTCTTGAAACTCCTATACCTCTGAAGGGGATTGACTCCACCCCATTGGCTAGTAATAAACCACAATACTGGACACAAGTAACTATGCGAATTAATCCGGATCATCAGGAGATTATTCGCTTTCTTGTGCTGTATAATCTACATGATGTGTTGGTGCTTGGATTGCCATGGCTGCAATCTCATAACCCAGTCCTCGACTGGAACGCTATGTCTGTGTTAAGCTGGGGATGTAAGGGGATGCATGGGGACGTACCTTTGGTTTCCATTTCGTCATCTATTCCCTCTGAGATTCCTGAATTCTTGTCTGACTATCGTGACGTTTTTGAAGAACCTAAGCTTGGTTCATTACCTCCGCACCGGGAGTGCGATTGTGCCATAGATTTGATTCCGGGTAGTAAATACCCTAAGGGTCGTTTATTTAATCTGTCTGTGCCTGAACATGCTGCTATGCGAGAATATATAAAGGAGTCCTTGGAAAAGGGACATATTCGTCCTTCGTCATCTCCCTTAGGAGCCGGTTTTTTCTTTGTGTCTAAGAAAGATGGCTCTTTGAGGCCGTGTATTGATTATCGGCTTTTGAATAAAATCACGGTTAAATATCAATATCCGTTGCCACTGCTGACTGATTTGTTTGCTCGCATAAAGGGGGCCAAGTGGTTCTCTAAGATAGATCTCCGTGGGGCGTATAATTTGGTGCGAATTAAGCAGGGGGATGAGTGGAAAACCGCATTTAATACGCCCGAGGGCCACTTTGAGTATTTGGTGATGCCTTTTGGCCTTTCAAATGCCCCTTCAGTCTTTCAGTCCTTTATGCATTACATTTTCCGTGATTATTTGGATAAATTTATGATCGTGTATCTGGATGATATTCTGATTTTTTCGGATGACTGGGACTCTCATGTCCAGCAGGTCAGGAGGGTTTTTCAGGTTTTGCGGTCTAATTCCTTGTGTGTGAAGGGTTCTAAGTGCGTTTTTGGGGTTCAAAAGATTTCCTTCTTGGGATACATTTTTTCCCCCTCTTCCATCGAGATGGATCCTGTCAAGGTTCGGGCTATTTGTGATTGGACGCAACCCTCTTCTCTTAAGAGTCTTCAGAAATTTTTGGGCTTTGCTAACTTTTATCGTCGATTTATTGCTGGTTTTTCTGATGTTGTTAAACCATTGACTGATTTGACTAAGAAGGGTGCTGATGTTGCCGATTGGTCCCCTGCTGCTGTGGAGGCCTTTCGGGAGCTTAAGCGCCGCTTTTCTTCCGCCCCTGTGTTGCGTCAGCCTGATGTTGCTCTTCCTTTTCAGGTTGAGGTCGACGCTTCTGAAATCGGAGCTGGGGCGGTTTTGTCGCAAAGAAGTTCCGACTGCTCCGTGATGAAACCTTGTGCCTTTTTTTCTCGTAAATTTTCGCCCGCCGAGCGGAATTATGATATTGGGAATCGGGAGCTTTTGGCCATGAAGTGGGCTTTTGAGGAGTGGCGTCATTGGCTTGAGGGGGCTAGACATCAGGTGGTGGTATTGACCGACCACAAAAATTTAATTTATCTTGAGTCCGCCAGACGCCTGAATCCTAGACAGGCGCGCTGGTCGTTGTTTTTCTCTCGGTTTAATTTTGTGGTGTCATACCTACCGGGTTCTAAGAATGTTAAGGCGGATGCCCTTTCTAGGAGTTTTGAGCCTGACTCCCCTGGTAATTCTGAACCTACAGGTATCCTTAAGGATGGAGTGATATTGTCTGCCGTTTCTCCAGACCTGCGGCGGGCCTTGCAGGATTTTCAGGCGGATAGACCTGATCGTTGCCCACCTGGTAGACTGTTTGTTCCTGATGATTGGACCAGTAAAGTCATTTCTGAGGTTCATTCTTCTGCGTTGGCAGGTCATCCTGGAATCTTTGGTACCAGGGATTTGGTGGCAAGGTCCTTCTGGTGGCCTTCCCTGTCACGAGATGTACGAGGCTTTGTGCAGTCTTGTGACGTTTGTGCTCGGGCCAAGCCTTGTTGTTCTCGGGCTAGTGGATTGTTGTTGCCCTTGCCTATCCCGAAGAGGCCTTGGACGCACATCTCGATGGATTTTATTTCGGATCTTCCTGTTTCTCAGAAGATGTCTGTCATCTGGGTGGTGTGTGACCGTTTCTCTAAGATGGTCCATTTGGTTCCCCTGCCTAAGTTGCCTTCTTCTTCCGAGTTGGTTCCTCTGTTTTTTCAAAATGTGGTTCGTTTGCATGGTATTCCGGAGAATATCGTTTCTGACAGAGGAACCCAATTCGTGTCTAGATTTTGGCGGGCATTCTGTGCTAGGATGGGCATAGATTTGTCTTTCTCGTCTGCTTTCCATCCTCAGACTAATGGCCAGACCGAGCGGACGAATCAGACTTTGGAGACATATTTGAGGTGTTTTGTGTCTGCAGATCAGGATGATTGGGTTGCTTTTTTGCCTTTAGCGGAGTTTGCCCTCAATAATCGGGCCAGCTCTGCCACCTTGGTGTCTCCTTTTTTCTGTAATTCGGGGTTTCATCCTCGATTTTCCTCCGGTCAGGTGGAATCTTCGGATTGTCCTGGAGTGGATGCTGTGGTGGAGAGGTTGCATCAGATTTGGGGGCAGGTGGTGGACAATTTGAAGTTGTCCCAGGAGAAGACTCAGCTTTTTGCCAACCGCCGGCGTCGGGTTGGTCCTCGGCTTTGTGTCGGGGACTTGGTGTGGTTGTCTTCTCGTTTTGTCCCTATGAGGGTTTCTTCTCCTAAGTTTAAGCCTCGGTTCATCGGCCCGTACAAGATATTGGAGATTCTTAACCCTGTGTCCTTCCGTTTGGACCTCCCTGCATCTTTTTCTATTCATAATGTTTTTCATCGGTCATTGTTGCGCAGGTATGAGGTACCGGTTGTGCCTTCCGTTGAGCCTCCTGCTCCGGTGTTGGTTGAGGGCGAGTTGGAGTACGTTGTGGAAAAAATCTTGGACTCCCGTGTTTCCAGACGGAAACTCCAGTATCTGGTCAAATGGAAGGGATACGGTCAGGGGGATAATTCTTGGGTGACTGCCTCTGATGTTCATGCCTCCGATCTGGTCCGTGCCTTTCATAGGGCTCATCCTGATCGCCCTGGTGGTTCTGGTGAGGGTTCGGTGCCCCCTCCTTGAGGGGGGGGTACTGTTGTGAAATTGGATTTTGGGCTCCCCCGGTGGCCACTGGTGGAATTGAACTTGTGTGCATCATCCCCTCTGTTCACCTGTTCCCATCAGGATGTGGGAGTCGCTATTTAACCTTGCTCCTCTGTCACTTCCATGCCGGTCAACATTGTAATCAGAAGCTTTTCTGTGCATGTTCCTGCTACCAGACAACTTCCAGCTAAGTCGGACTTTTGTCCTTGTTTGTTTTTTGCATTTTGTTCCAGTTCACAGCTGCAGTTTCGTTTCTGTGTCTGGAAAGCTCTTGTGATCTGAAATTGCCACTCTGATGTTATGAGTTAATACTAGAGTCTTAAAGTAATTTCAGGATGGTGTATTGATAGGGTTTTCAGCTGACCATGAAAGTACCCTTTCTGTCTTCCGGCTATCTAGTAAGCGGACCTCGATTTTGCTAAACCTATTTTCATACTACGTTTGTCATTTTCATCTTAAATCACCGCCAATATATGTGGGGGCCTCTGTCTGCCTTTCGGGGAAATTTCTCTAGAGGTGAGCCAGGACTATATTTTCCTCTGCCAGGATTAGTTAGTCCTCCGGCCGGCGCTGGGCGTCTAGGGATAAAACGCAGGCTACGCTACCCGGCTACTGTTAGTTGTGCGGCAGGTTTAGTTCATGGTCAGTTTAAGTTTCCATCCTTCCAAGAGCTAGTTCCTATGTATGCTGGGCTATGTTCTCTTGCCATTGAGAACCATAACAGGTTAGGCTTGGGGCAAGAGTTAGAGCTAGGGTTAGGGTAGGGGTTAGGGTTGGAGCTAGGGATGGGGTTAGGGTTGTGGATAGGGTTATGGTTAGGGTGGGATTAGGGTTAGGGGTGTGTTGGGTTAGGGTTGGAGTTAGGGCTGTGTTAGAGTTGGAGTTACAATTGGGGGGTATCCTCTGTTTAAGTACGCCAGGGGGTCTCCAAATGCGACATGGCGCCCGCCATTGATTCCAGCCAATTTTGTGTTCAAAAAGTCAAATAGTGCTCTTTCCCTTCTGAGCCCTGCCATGTGCCCAAACAGTGTATTTCCCCCACATATGGGGTATCGGCATACCCAGGAGAAATTGCACAACAAATTTTGTGGTCCATTTTCTCCTGATACCCTTGTGAAAATAAAAGTTTTTTGTGAAAAAAGTAAAATGTTCATTTTTTCCTTCCACATTGCTTTAGTTCTCGTGAAGCACCTGAAGGGTTAATAAATAGTGATGAGCGAGTGTACTCATGCTCGGGTTTTCCTGAGCACGCTCGAGTGACCGAGTATTTGTTAGTGTTCGGGAGATTTAGTTTTCATCGCGGCAGCTGAATGATTTACAGCTATTAGCCAGGCTGAGTACATGTGGGGGTTGCCTGGTTGCTAGGGAATCCCCACATGTAATCAAACTGGCTAATAGATGTAAATCATTCAGCTGCCGTGATGAAAACTTAATCTCCGAGCAGTCATAAATACTCGGAGACCACCCGAGCGTGCTTGGGAAAACCCGAGCAACGAGTACACTCGCTCATCACTATTAATATACTGTACTTCTTGAAGGTGGTTTTGAGCACCTTGAAGGGTGCAGTTTTTAGAATGGTGTCACTTTGGGGTATTTTCTGTTATATTGACCCCCAAAGTCACTTCAAATGTGAGGTGGTCCCTAAAAAAATGGTTTTGTAAATTTTGATGGAAAAATGAGAAATCAATGGTCAACTTTTAACCCTTATAACTTCCTAACAAAAAAAAATATGTTTCCAAAATTTGCTGATGTAAAGTAGACATATGGGAAATGTTATTTATTAACTATTTTGTGGGATATGAGTCTCTGATTTAAGGGCACAAAAAAAATATTTTTTTTTCATAAAAATCAAAGATATTTTTATCACTAACATGAAGTACAATATGGCACGAAAAAACAGTCTCAGAATCAGGGGGATCCGTTAAATCGTTCCAGAGCTATAACCTCATAAAGTGACAGTGGTCAGAATTGTAAAAATTGGCTCTGTCAGTAAGGGGTTAACCAGATAGTCATACCATAGAAAAACAATAACAAATAACATTTCCCTCATGTCTGCTTTAAATCTGCACCATTTGTTAAATGTTATTTTATCTTGTTAGCATTTTAGGAGGTTTAAAAATATAGCTGTAATTTTTTGTGTTTTCAAAGAAATTTACAAAATTTATTTTTTTAGGGACTTATCCAGGTTTGAAGTGACTTTGAGCTTCCTGTATATTGGAAACCCCAAAAGTGATACTATTTTAAAAACAGCACCCCTTGTCATATTGAAAACCGCTGTCAGGTAGTTTATTAACCCTTCAGGTGATTTTCAGGAATTAATGCAAAATGTCATGACAGGAATGAAAAAGTGTATCTTTACCACCTAAATGTTGCTAAATTCTGAACAGCCCACTATAGCCGGCTGACTCTAAGGCCGTTATTTAGCTTTGAATTACCATGGCAAACATCAGGACCACACATTCATGATCTCAGGGTGCCCATGGGGATAAAGAGGGAGCCCCCACACCCTGTTAACCAATTATATGATATAGTCACTATTGATTGCAGCCTCTAAGGGGTTAAACAGATATGAACGGTGCCAACACTGATCCTGGATAATGCAACAAGTAGTCAGCTATAGTGTACAGCCGACAGATGCCGGATTGTCACCTGTATGGGGATGCTAGTCTCTTATATCGCAGGTCAGTAAAAAGACCTCTTTCTCACAACAGTCAGTGGTGCAAGGCAATGACATCAATGTGCTGCCTGCAGCAGGCTGCTGATGTATGTGACCCATTAGAGAGACGGGCAGAGGCTGAGGGGCTCATATGGTAAAATGCCCCTTCACACATTGCATCTTACATGTTATTCTCATTGCATGTATTAGTTATAAAGATCATTTTTAATGGCAAAGTTGAAAATGAAAGAGAATCTGTCACCAGGTTTTTGCTACCCCATGTGAGAGCAGCATGAGGTAGGGGCAGAGAACCTGATTCCAGTGATGTATCACTTAGTGAAGCAGTTTTTTTCTCTTCTGCAGATATGGAATTGCTCAGAAAGGTGATCTGTGCACAACACTGCCCCCACCACTGATTGGCAGCTTTCTGTGCACACTGGGCATAGGCAGAAAGCTGCCAATCAGTGATGGGGGCAGGATTACACAGCGCAGGTGTAGGAGGCACACGGCAATCAGTTGAGTAGAGATAATCTCCTTTTAAATTTTATTGAACCTACAGCAAAAAGCCCACTAAATGAAACATCTCCGGTATCAGGGGCTCTGCCCGTCCATCATGCTGCTCTAACATTACACAGCAAATATGCTCCCTTTAAAGAAGAAATCAAGTTCAAGTGGGCACCGTCGATGCTTTTCATTCACAAGGTCCACAGTATATAAGACTTGTTAAACAGGCAGCGTGCCGGGTATTTAAGTATATATTATCCCGCCTAACACTGTGGCATCCATTTCACTGAAGCACAGACATTAAAACGGACATATTTATAGTTTTGTAGCAATGTTTTATACTCCAGATAAGTGTCCTGAAGCCTGGTGATATTTATTTTACTGAATATCTGATGTTTGTACTGCAATTTACCTCCTCCACAAGCATACCCCAGCAATCTGTAATCATAGCTGCCATTTTTTAAAGATCATTGAATATTCCTGTGCAAAATGCTGTTTACAATTTTTACGGACCTATAAGCATAAGAAATGTATTAATCTATGGGCATCATTTATTTATTTAACTAAAAGTCTGGCATTTATGGAACAGGTATTATGTTCTGGCTGTTACGGTATAATGTGTAATCTGTAAGAAATACTGCTGTTTCCTTCCACACTCCAAAGATAGACTGATATGTCAATCGGTGACTTGTCAAATTGGCCCTAGCTTGGGCGTGTTTAAAATAGGGATATTAGATTACAAGTTGTGCTTTATTCCGGAACTGATGGGAGCTGCACAATATGTCAGTAGCACTAAATAAATAACAGGGAAAGAGAGCAAAATGCTTTACAAGGTAATGTCATATCAATATGAAAATGACTGCACGACTTCTGTAATGTGAAGGTCATGTTATAGCAGCTGTGCTCTGATAAATTACTGCCAATCTTTTGGCTGAGAAGCGTTAAGACTTTATATGAAATGCTCAAGTACAGTGACAAAATATTATCATTAACTGTAAAGGGAATCTGTTAGTATTATTGTCCCCCCTAAGCCATCTATATGGGCATTCTGGTCATAGGACGCTGAATAAAGCGATTCCTTAATATCTGTCATCCGATGTTATATGTTTGAGAAATCCACATTTCTCTTATATCTAAATGGGCTGTTAAGATCTCCCTGACAGTCTGCCTCCAGAGGTTATTTTAAATAAAAGGAGGCATTACCAGTGTGAGACAAGTAATGACTGACACAGTGCTCTCATAATCACACACTGCTCTGCACTGAGATCAGAGCTAACACAGTACAGCAGAGTTAACACAGTACAGCAGAGTTAACACAGTACAGCAGAGCTAACAGTACAGCAGAGCTAACACAGTACAGCAGAGCTAACACAGTACAGCAGAGCTAACACCATGAAGCCGACTCCTGCTGCTGCAAATGTGTTTGTAATGAGACAAAGTTCACTTCTGCTGTACTGGTATTTTCTTCATCTCTTTATGGCCTTATGGTACTTTATTTTATTGCTGATGATAACAATTTTCACCCAGTGCCTTAAATGCGAAAAACTGTTAATATGCAGCAATTTTTTTTTTCATTTTGATACTGAATGCCTGTCACTACTGCAGATTTTTCCTTTATGACTCTGTTTAATGAAAACTTTCACATAATTAAACTGCAAATCGATTTCAAGAGTGAGCTCAGATGTTGTGACTGGTTTTGTGGCTGAAACTCAGTTCAGCTTTAGGCTGTGTGCACACGTTCTGGATTTTTTGCATTTTTTGTGCATTTTTTCACTATAAAAATGTGATACATAAAAACATATGCATCCCATCATTTATAATGCATTCCACAATTTTTATGCATATGTTGCGTTTTTTTCCGCAGAACCTCCGGAAAAAAACTTAAAAAAAACGCTCAAAAAAGGAAATTTCTGCAAGAAATCCTGACGTGTGCACATAGCCTTAGTAGCTAATATTTGGACGATTTGGGGCAGATTTTCTGCAGCGCATCTAACCACATTGTCTGTTTTCACCCTTAGGCTATGCTCACACAAACCTATTTTTAAGTTGTATGCTGTCTGTGAGGAAAATGGACCTCACACAGATCAAATGTTAGCCTATGTGTTAGCGTACACCGGTTATAGGTCCGTGTGGTTAACATGGTCTCCTGCTAGTCTGGCATGGTTCACATGTAGACTAGTGCATGGAAATGCAAGCAACTTCTGAACCCATCTGCTATGCAGACTAGCGCATGGAGCCACACAGTGAACCAGTCACTTTCACAATTTGTGACCATGTGACAGATCAGATCAGCATTACGAGTGCTAACATGGCTGCCAATAAGAACTGACAGTCAGTTACTTCCTGTCCTAACAAGTAAAGGTATAAAAGTGTACAAGACTCCGACTGTGAGCGCAAGAAACACTGTATGCAGTCTGATAACTATGGATTCAGAAGTGCAGTCATTTTCTAATATGGATGAAGGTATTTTTGATGCCAAAAAAATTATTTATGGTTTTTGAAAATGTATAATAAATTAACTTACTAATATTTATTAACTTCCCATTTAGCTTCCCATTTATGTACCCTCCCTCAGGTCCCGGAAGTCCTTTGTTTTTACCCTCCTAAGGGCTTGTTTCCATTTGCGAGAAACACGTCCGTATCTCGCATGTGGAAACCAAGCTCTGGTGCCGGCACTTTAGAGCGGAGCGTGCGGCCGCATAGGAATACATGCAGTCGAACGCTCCGCTCCCAAGTGCCGGCGCCAGAGCTTGGTTTTCACATGCGAGACACGGACGTGTTTCTCGCAAATGGAAACAAGCCCTTACACCGAACATCTCCTCCACTCCTCTGTCAGCAACATGCTAAAGAGGGACTAGCTGTCTGACCACAGTTCATTAGCTAAGCCAGCCCCCTTCTATCACACTTGATGAAAACAGTGAAGAGGGCTAAACATCTGAGCAAGACAGTCGGAGGTTGGCTCCTTTAAGCATGATATCAACACAGAGGAGGGAAAACTCTGCTTCTGTTGGAATAACAGGGGAGGTTGACAGACCATGAGAAAGAATATGAAACAGGATGTCCCATGGTTTGCATTATAATGTATATTCGTATATTTATTTTACATTTCAAAGCTAATTTTTTTTTTTGCTATAGGGAAATCCTTTTAGTCACTAACCACTCTGCTGGAAGGTTGCTGGGATAGCGAGCCACCAAAATGCTATCATAATCTACTTTTTGTAATAATCACAATTATCTTATTCCAAAGAGACTACAGTATGTTGGAATTCTCAACCATAGTTCCCTCTTTTGTTCATTAACAGCTCAGTTAGTTTCATATGTTCTAACATCAGTTTTGCAAAGCAGAAGCAAAACAATAAAGCAAGAAAAAGAAGCAAAGACTCAAAATGGAAAGAGGAAATTATTAGATGTATGATTCCAATTATTTCACTTTACCAGCAGCTTGAGTTTAGTACATTTGTGTAATAAGTAGTAGCTTATTCTGAGCTGTGAGATGTACATCAAAACTATCTGTTAATTTCCCAACAGTATACCAGTCTATGACGCTAACATTTCAGTTGGGACTAATTATTATCCCAAAGTCGGGTCTAGGTGCACATTGTGAGTAAAAGAAATGATGTCCTGTCACAAACCTTTATATTTAACGTCACCAGTTGCTATTTACCAGGGAATGTTATAAGTGATGGTAAAAGAGAAAAGCATTTATAAATCCTGTACTAACACGAGAGCTTTCACTGCATTATTTTGTAGGCTCATCTATCATGAATAGGATTATGTGTAACACTGTCAGAGACAGCAAGCAAGAGCCAAAGGAGAATGAAATATAATACATTTAAAAACAAAACAGTGGTACGGTAGGACACCTTCTCCATGAATCTGCTTCATGGTTCCTGCAGTTTTTTTTGCATTATGTGGAATTACTGAAAATTTGAAATAAGTACAATTGACTCATTTATACTCTAGGAAATACAAATCAGTGAATCTTCTTTTTAGATGAGCATTCTTAACAATGAGAAAGTAAATGATAAAACAAATAAAAAAAAGGGTTTATATTTCTTCCTTGGCTATATTTTATGCACTTGTCCCGGATCTGAGCCTTGCTTCCCTCTTCCTGGTCTGCTGGACTCTGCTGTGCTCTACGTCACGCTCTGCAGATGGCCTGGCATGATCCCATGTGAGCATCATCAACAAAATACTGACTGGCATATCCAAGCTAGTGTGAATACGTGCATACTAGGAGAAGCCACCTCCATATAAAACATACATATCCCATGTGCTCCTCCTATCTGCTGCACTGATGTCCGTGGTGCGTGTGCCCACTCAGACCTTGGGCTTTGAGGATCGACTTCACCTGGTGAGTCTAACACTATAATGGAGACTTATATATGCAACTAATATTCTGCTAACTATGGTGACTGGGAAAATCATTCAGGAAATTTGTAAAGGACTGAGTAGTTCATCCTCCTCACAATCAAATTATTATAGCATCTATAGTGGAAATAAGTATATATCTTTTTATTTATAACATTTTAAAGCAAGTTGGAGAAAACAATTTAAAAAAATATATATAAAAAAATATAAAGCCACACTAGAGTTTTACACATCAAAGTATGGAGCAGCATGGAGACATGTTAGGCAACTATGAATGTGTACCAGTAGGGTACCTGATCTCCAAGTATACAATGCCTGACAAGACTAGAAAGGTACTGCAGTTGCCATCAGTATAACTTTTCCTCCAACAAAATATGCAAAAGTGGATAAAATATAACTGTTTCACAGTTAAAATGTAGCCACGCTATGGGCATTTGACATCATTTTCAAGCTCAAGGCCTTATTGTTGGTGAATTAAGTGGAGATTATACGATGTATGCTTGATTTAATGAACCGGTTTTGTATGGGTATAGCCGAAACACCAGGACGCGTAATTTTAAGGAGTGTCCCCATGCTGTTGGCCGATTACATTTAGATGAACATCAGATTCTCAATTTATATACTGTTGTTGTTATCTTTTGTCTTTCTATATACAGTTATTTATGAATTGGAGACATAATTATACAAAATATCAACTGAGTTTGGATTTTTTTGATAAATCAGGCACAGAGTAAATAGATACTGACGCACTGCTTGCCATTTTTTATATTGCCCCTTAGTGTATCCAAATCTTAAAAGATATTTGGAATATTCTTATGCTTGATTATACCTATCAAAAGTGAAAGTGTTATGGGCTCACCTGGTGAAATGGATTCTCTAAGCCCTAGGTCAGAGTGAGCAACCTAGGTTCAAGTCGATGGCATAGCAGGCACGGCTTGCCAGATGGCATTTGGAACAATAAACACTAATGGTATGGACAAAAGCAGAAAGACAAATGGAGCAGTAAATGGCAGAAGACAAAGCCAGAAATGTGAATATATACAGGAACTAAAGATCTATAGTCAGTCCATAATTTGCAGCAAACAAATGGTTAATGGGAGAGTTGTATACTGTCAGCAGAAAGATGATCAATGGCAAAGACTTTGACAATCAGGAAACAAATTGTGAAGAACAGGATAACTGCATACTCGCAGAAAATATTACACACTGAAGCACAAAAGAGTGAACAGCACCAGTATAATCAGAGAAAAGTTTCTGATTATGGCAGATGAGTGATTAATGAATGGTCTGGGTCTGGGGGTAAATGTAGGTAGATGATAAAAAAGAGGGAATTTCCGGAATACATATTTGGCCAACAGAGAGAAATGGATGGTGAGGCAAAGCCCAAATGTACAAGTGATAACTCAATACAAAACTTACTGAATACTCAGACAGAACATACCGTAGTTGTCTGAGTCGGCCCAAGTAAGACCGTGGTGATGATGTCAAAGGACTTTGCCGGATTACTTCAGAAACCTGGTGGGGACTACAGCCAACGGAGGTGGCCATAGGAGCAGGAAGCAGGGCCCAGCTCTGGTATTTGGAGAGGTGACTAACAGAAAGTTTTCCGCTCCGTTTCCCAACACCTCTGTTTTAGGATTTGCCTCAAAAAAGTTACGTAATCTGAATCCTTGTGAACAATTGAATAAACAAGGTGATATATTATACACAGTATACCATTTTTGCCAAAATGTAGGTACCATAGTTTAGGATTGTCTTAACCAAACTAATCTACTCTTGATTTTAGCCATTACAGGTGCTATTGGATATGACACCAAAATAAAGGTAATGCAACTATCTAAAGCTAAATCTAAAGCTAAACAATTTGTCATGGCATGTATTTTACTAGGTTTTGTGTAGCTGTAAATTACAAGATAAAGCTGTATGGCATAGAGTCGTCTTATTCAATGACACTTGAGTGTTTTAATCTGGGAGCTGTGCAAACCAATGAAGCAAATTTAACTAATTTCCTCACATTCCTGGGACCATTCCATTATTTTTCAAATAAAATGATAGTTCACATTTTAGGGAATACAGTGTTTAGTGCTGTACAACTTTCACATTTTTTTAAACCCTGCTGAATTTTTTTCCATTGGCTGTACAGGAAACTGCAGCACACCCTTATTCACTTATGAAAATGGAAAACGTGCTACTGGATTTATCTAAAACCTTTTTTAGAAATCACTGCAATAGTGCATTAAATGTGTTTTAAAAAAGATGGTTTCTTTTGGAGACACTCTGTCTCCTAGTTACTTCTATTGAAATGATGACAAATCCAATAACACCTGGTTGATATGGCATGTTTTTTTTTTTTTCAAATGTGGAGGCAGCAAATGCAATGTCTGTCAATTTACAAACAAAAACACATTTTCCACAAACAGTGGAGTCACAAACAAATAAAAGTCTGTCCTTCATAAATTGTGACACCACATATGCGGTTTATGTTGTGGAAGGCACTTAAATATATCTGTTCGACACAAAAAATTAAATCAAGAATTGCTGGACATATGGCTGATATAGATAAAAAGAACACTGTAAATGTATGGGGGGCTACCAAGCATTTTTTAGATTAATATAATGGCAGCTTACAAATTTTTCATTTTTTGGCTAAAGAAAAGGTCAACCAACACAAACAGGGTGGTGACTGGTGTAAAGGCATTTTTGATAAGGCAGCTCAATACTTGCTCTCCTAATGGCATGAATTTCTGCATGTGTAGTATAGCCTTATCAACATACTTGACTTATTATTTAATGTTTTATTACATTTCTATAAGATTGGATATATTTATTTTAATTCACATTTTGTATATGAATTTTCTAAGATTTTAATATTGATTTAATAAAGTAAATACATTTTTAATATTTAATAGATATCAATTTTAATAGCCTCAATATACTTATTCTGTACCATGATTGCACCTTTCATATCTTGCTAGTTGGATTGCTAATCGGCTGGGTGGTCCTGCAGGTATTTAGGGCACCATGTAACAACATGTCTACAGCTTCCTCTGATGAAGGAAACAGTGTTTTTCCAAAATATGAAAGGAGGGATTGTGATCTTCTTAAGCTTCCGTGATCCACAGACTGTGTGACGTCACATGCTACTCGCTGCTTTGCTTCCAGCTCCAGAGACCCCACTGGCCAGGGCTCCTAGTTTGCTGCCTCATACCACGCTTCCATTACCATTCGAACCTGCAGTATTTCACTCTACCAACATTTTTGGACTTTTGTCAGGTGCTAATCTAATATTATACATATGCATTATATGATTTTTTTTTCGTTTATTTGTATGTAAATATTGTTGTTCCATCTTTTGAGGGGCGGTGGTCTTTGTTTTTAAATAGTATTTTTGTCTGCATTGTTTATGATATGACTAAAGCTACTTTCACACTAGCGTCGGGCCGAGGTTCCCGACGCTAGCGTTGTCTCCGCCGCACAACGGGGGCAGCGGATGCATTTTTCCAGCGCATCCGCTGCCCCATTGTGAGGTGCGGGGAAGTGCGGGGAGGTGGGGGCGGAGTTCCGGCCGCGCATGTGCGGTCGGAAAAAGCAGACCGTCGTGAGCAAAAAACGTTACATGTAGCGTTTTTTGGTCCCGACGGTCCGCCACAACACGGCGCAACCGTCGCACGATGGTTGCGACGTGTGTCAATCTGTCGCAATACGTAATGTTAGTCTATGGGGAAAAAACGCATCCTGCAAGCACTTTTGCAGGATGCGTTTTTTCGGCAAAACGACGCATTGTGGCGGATTCCAGTTAACGCTAGTATGAAAGTAGCCTAAGACCGTTTAACGGTCAAAATGTGTTATTTCTTACCGCTTTTTCCTGAAATGGATATAGAATTTTAATAAAAATTAAATAAAGGATTCGTATTTTTGTATAAATCCTACAGCACTTTTTCTACTTTCATATTCACTTGCTGAAGTTGACATGTTTTCTCTGCGGATTTCCAGACTGCTTAGTGTATATATCGATCTGGTATTCATTAGCATATTTTTCAAAAGTTCGCACCCTTGCACTTATATTGAGCCACAATGCATTTCCCTGCACAATGAATTCACTGCACCATACTATGCAAATAAAAATATTGATTTTCTGCAAGAAGTCAGGCTTAAATCTCCTGAATGACACTGCAAACTATTGTCACTTTATGGTTGCTGCAAGGTAATCTCAATATAATAAAAAGCGGAGAATTGGAAAGACAGAATGGCATTTTTTTCATTTGTTGATAGGCCTGGAAAATCACCGCAGTAGCCTCTGTACTTAATTGTAAATTCAAATGTAACCTTTATTTAGGGAATTTAAAAATCAAAATTGACATGAAAAACTCAAACCACAGACAAACAAGGGACCACCATCTCCCTTAAAAGTAAAAGATAGGAGTCAGGGAGGTGCCTGATTCTACCAGGTTGCTATATGCTCTCCTGCCTTGCTACGGAGGTTGGCACCCTGAAACCTACACACTGGCGCCCCCACTCCTCCTTGACAGGCCCTTCTATCACTGAATCTCTCTGTCAGGATAGAAAGCCGGTGGGGGGGAGGTAGAAGTACTATGTAATAAGTACTTACATTGTAATAACTACTATGTTACTGTATGTAGTCTAGAGTATAAAGGTAAAAAAGTGGCTGTAGTTTTTTGTTACAGAGCTCAGCCAGCCAGAAATAATAGTATATTGCACTGTATAATCTTTAAAGTGCAAGCATGCTTAGGATGTAAGGCCAGAAAAAGGTTCAATAGAATAATGGGAGGGTAAAATACCCTTGATGTGCCCTACCTGTCAGCGGGGGTTGGCACCCTATATTCCTGCTCAGATGGAGCCCCCGCTCCTGATGTCTGTCCCTTCTATCCCTATTGGTGCTGTAGACAGACCATTATGAATAATTAGAGATAGCTTATAAAAATATGTGGTAGAAGGGGGAAGAAAGGATAATTAGCAACCTTACTGATGTGTTTTGAGCAACAGTATAACAAGCATGACATAAGTCGCCACCTGAAAAACAATTAGCTGCCAACATTAACAGTTTCTCATAATGTATAGATAAAACTGGACAAGCTATGGTCAATGGTAGATCATTGCATAACAAAAATAAATATACAGTTGCATGGAACTTCCCAAGTGTATATTGCTACTGACAGCTAGATATGCAATCACACAAAGGCAATGAGATTAGAAACTATATTGCTTTCATGAGTTAGGTAGATATGTGACTGACAATAAATCATTATGAAAAAAAAAGACCATTAGGGAATTGATTAGACACTCTAGAAACACTTGACGCGTTTCCCCTATTCAGGGTTCATCAGAAGTGAAAAATAATATCTAGAGGTCACTTAGCTAGCAGTAGTCTTGCTGTTGGTCCACCCAATATGACACAAAGGTGTCAGGCACATGAGGATCAGTCCCTCCTGGTGTTGTGCAAAGTTGATACATTGCATACCCTCGGTCCAGATGTGTGTTTATTTAAAGCCTCTATAATTACTGATGTGGTACACCTTGATAGCGCTTATGCGTGTTATCCATATTGTCAGGGAAAATGTATCAAGGCGCACATATGTGTTACTATGGCCTTCTGGCCATAGATGCATTCCACCTGCATTCAAGAAAGAGGGCAGCTGGGAACAAATAATAGTAGGTATCGGCGCCCAAACAGGAAGTGATGTGGAGCTAAGGCGGAGGTTCTGCTCCATTTGTCAAATGCGTTCCAAACGTCGCCAACAGGAAGTACTTCATAGCAGTACAAAAATTCTGCCGGGCTATGTAAACTTTTAAGCACAACTGTAACTTTTTTCACAAAAATTTTACTTTAGACCCAATTTTTTTATAAATCATTAGAGGACTTGGTTGGAGAGCCAATGATGTGCCTAAACTGTGGCAATCCCCCCACAAGTGACACTATTTTGGAAACTGACTTTTAGAAAATCGAATTTTTCCCACAAAAATGTTTTTTAGCCCCAATGTTTGCATTTTCATAATGGTAATGTCACTGTTCCACTCCTCAGTGTGTCTGGGATGAAGTTATTGACAGCTGAGCCATCCAATCTTGTACAGGGGTGGGCTGAAGCTTTCGATGCTTTGATTGACAGTTCAGTCATCCAGTCTGGAACAGGGGCGTACTGAGCTGCCAGTGTATTGATTGACAGCTCAACTATCCAATTTGAGACTGGGAGGCACTGGATGGCTCCAAGTGTTCACTATCACAGGTGATTGCCATGCTACTTAACTGAGCTGTTTCTCCCAGATCTCTGCCAGAAGTATATTCAACTAGTGAGGATTGTTCTCTCTGTGCCTTGAGTTCTGTATGCTTGATCTTTTGTTGCTTAACCTTGGACCACGTTCTGGAGATCTGTCTGTTTAAATCGTTCTGCTCTCATCCGTTATCCTCCTTGTGTTCTAACCTCAGTACGTTACCTGACTACGCTTTTGTCTCTTCCTTCTGTTTATGATGTACTCTCCTGGTTTCTGACCATGGACTGCTTGACTATTCTCACTCACGGCTTGGCCATGAGAAGTGATTAGCGACACATTACATCTGGCTGATGCGTTTCTTTTTTTCGCCAGTATGGCTCTTGTTCACACGCTTTGTGACCATGTGGCTAATTTGATGCAGATGACTCAGGACCTGGCTAAGGGTTTTCAGAGTCTGGAGTCATTGCAATATCAGTTGCAGGGTCAGATTAACAGTTTGATGAAGACCCTCTATAGCCCTCCACTGCCGGCAGTGGCTGTGACGTCAGTACCCTATGATGTATAGTTGGTCTCTCTGGAACCTGTGATATCCCTCCCTCATATATTTTTTGGGGAGAGACCAAGTTTAGGGTAATTAGGGAGAGTTGTAGGTTATATTTTACCCTGCGGCCCCAGTAGTCAGGGGAGAAGTTCCAGCTGGTAGGAATAATCATGTCCCTACTGCGAGGGTGTCTTCAGACCTGAGCACTTTCTTTGTACCCACAAGCCCTAGAACAATTTTCTGTTGGGCCATTTTTTGACAGTTTAGGTCTGATATATGACAAACCCGACAGAATCCAGGTCGCTGAGGCTAAGATCATGAACCTGGCGCAGGGGAGTCGCACAGCTGAGGCCTACTGTTCTCATTTCCAGCAGTGGTCCACCAAAGCTCTATGGAATGATGCTGCTCTCAGGTGCTAGTTCCAAAAAGGCCTTTCCGAAACCCTCAAGGATGCTCTGGTCTTCACGATGCCCCCTGTTCCCTGATGGAGGCCATGACTCAGGCCATACGAATGGACCACAGAATCTGTGAGAGATGTGGTGAACAGAAGGCTGCTCTTTACACTGTGTTCCAAATTATTATGCACAAAGAGTTTAGGAGTGATAAGGTTATAATTTTTTTGCTTGTCATTTAAACTCATTGATGGTGATGTGTGTCAGGGCTCTTTATATCACTGAAAGCAATTGCAGATACCTGTGCAAATTAGTTTGGCAGGTGTGTCCAAATAAAGGCAAGACTACTTAAGAAGGCTGTTCCACATTATTAAGCAGCCTACATTTTTTGCCAAAATGAGAAAGAAAAAGCATGTGTCGGCTGCTGAGAAGCAACAAATTGTGGAGTATTTAGGTCAAGGCATGACTACAATCAACATTGCCAAGACACTTCATCGTGATCATCGCACAATCAAGAAGTATGTAGCGGATTCCCAGCACACACGTGTGCGTGCTGATAAAGAAAAATTGAGGACTCTTTCCAACAGGCAATTGCATAAGGTTAAAAGAGCAGCTGCAAAAATGCCTTGTCATAGCAGCAGACATGTTTTTGAAGCTGCTGGTGCCTCCAACGTCCCCAAAACAACAAGATGCAGGGTCCTTCAGAGGTTTGCAGCTGTGCGTAAGCCATCCTGTCGACCACCTCTATCCACTGCACACAAGCAGACTCCAGTTGGCCAAACGATACATGAAGACTGACTTCCAAACTGTTTTGTTCACCGATGAGTGCCGTGCAACGCTCGATGGTCCAGATGGATGGAGTGGAGGATGGCTGGTTGATGGACACCCCATGAAAACACGGCTAAGGCGCCAACAAGGAGGAGGTGGAGTAATGTTTTGGGCTGGAATCATGGGGAGAGAGATTGTCGGCCCCTTTATGATCCCTGAAGGGGTAAAGATGAACTCCATAATCTATGTGGAGTTTCTAAAACAACACTTCCTGCCATGGTTCAAGAGGAAGAACCGTGCTTTCTGCAGCAAGATCATTTTCATGCATGATAATGCACCGTCTCATGCTGCAAAAAACACATCTGCATCTCTGGCTGCTATGGGCATAAAAGAGGACAAACTTATGGTGTGGCCACCATCTTCCCCTGACCTCAACCCCATTGAGAACCTCTGGAGCATCATCAAAAGGAGTGTCTATGATGGCGGGAGGCAGTTCACATCTAAGCAACAGCTTTGGGAGGGTATTCTGTCCACATGCAAAACAATTGAAGCAGAAACCATCCAAAAACTGACAAATTCAATGGACGAGAGAGTTCAGAAGCTTCTTTTGAACAAGGGGTCCTATGTGCAAATGTAACATCACCTAGAATAAAGTTTTCACTTGAAAACTGTTTGATTTCATTTTGTAATAAGCTGATAATGCTTATAACTTCACAATTGACCATTTTTTTGTTCAAAATAAAAAAAAAGGTTGAAAACTCTGCTGTGCATAATAATTTGGAACATGCATTTTGAGTGTTTATTTTTTTTTAAAAAAGATACTGTTTTCATAGGCAGTTTGTTCCAAAACATTGCAATTATACTAGAATAGTAGATGACTGGAAAATAACAATGACTGCAATTCAGATAGGTAATTTAGAGAAAATATGAGGAAATATTATTTGCATAATAATTTGGAACACAGTGTATACTTCCCTGGAGGAGGTGCATTTACCTCAGGTTAGAGTTGCCAGTCTTTGTGAGGCAGAGAGAAGACGTATACAAGATCTCGGACTCTGTCTACGCTGTGGTCTCTCTGGACATTTTCTTAAGAATTGCCAAACTCGTCCTCAAGCTATCAAACAATTGGGAGAACATCTGAATCTGGCTGACAGTCGAGAAGGTCACCCAGACTCCCAGGTACGTTTTTCTTCCTCTGATAAAGTACTGATGAAAACGATATTATCCTTTGAGAACCAGGTGTTATCAACATTGGCGTTCATTAACCCCTTCCCGACATCTGACGGTATAGTACGTCAGATGTCGGGTCCCCTGCTTTGATGTGCGCTCCGGCGGTGAGCGCACATCAAAGTCGCGACATGTCAGCTGTTTTTTACAGCTGACATGTGCGCGCAATAGCGGCGGGTGAAATCGCAATCACCCGCCGCTATTAACTAGTTAAATGCCGCTGTCAAACGCAGACAGCAGCATTTAACTACCGCATCCGGCCGTGCGGCCGGATATGAGCGCATCGCCGACCATCGTCACATGATCGGGGGTCGGCGATGCTTGTACATTGTAACCATAGAGGTCCTGGAGACCTCTATGGTTACTGATCGCCGGTGGCTGTGAGCGCCACCCTGTGGTCGGCGCTCACAGCACACCGGCATTTCTGCTGTGTAGCAGCGATCTTATGATCACTGCTGCATAGCAGAGCCGATCGGGCTGTGCCTGCTTCTAGCCTCCCATGGAGGCTATAGAAGCATGGCAAAAGTAAAAAAAAAAGTAAAAAAAAATGTGAAAAAAATAAAAAAAATATAAAAGTTTAAATCACCCCCCTTTCGCCCCAATCAAAATAAATCAATAAAAAAAAAACCCAACCTACACATATTTGGTATCAGAATCGCCCGATCTATCAATAAAAAAAAAAGCATTAACCTGATCGCTAAACGGCGTAATGAGAAAAAAAATCGAAACGCCAGATTTACGTTTTTTTGGTCGCCACGACATTGCATTAAAATGCAATAACGGGCGATCAAAAGAACGTATCTGCACCAAAATGCTATCATTAAAAATGCCAGCTCGGCACGCAAAAAATAAGCCCTCACCTGACCCCAGATCACGAAAAATGGAGACGCTACGAGTATCGGAAAATGGCGCAATTTTGTTTTGTTTTGTTTTTTGCAAAGTTTGGAATTTTTTTTCACCACTTAGGTGAAAAATAACCTAGTCATGTTAGGTGTCTATGAACTCGTACTGACCTGGAGAATCATAATGGTAGGTCAGTTGTAGCATTTAGTGAACCTAGCAAAATAGGCAAGCAAAAAACAAGTGTGGGATTGCACTTTTTTTGCAATTTCACGGCACTTGGAATTTTTTTCCCGTTTTCTAGTACACGACATGGTAAAACCAATGATGTCGTTCAAAAGTACAACTCGTCCTGCAAAAAATAAGCCCTCACATGGCCAAATTGACGGAAAAATAAAAAAGTTATGGCTCTGGGAAGGAGGGGAGCGAAAAACGAAAACGGAAAAAGCTCCGGGGGTGAAGGGGTTAAAGGGCCACTGTCACCCCCTCCAGCTGTTATAAACTAAAAGAGCCACCTTGTGCAGCAGTAATGCTGCAGTCTAACAAGGTGGCTCTTTTAGTTTTTGATTCCGTTATTCCCTCAATAAAGCGTTTTAAAATTTGCCCTAACTACCTGTCTGCAGACCTGGAGGCGGTCCGAAGCCTCCTCTGTGAATCTCCCAACGGCCGTCACTCTTCTCTTCTGGGGATGTGGTCGCCGCCCCCTTCGCGCTGTTTCTTCTTAAATCCGGCGCCTGCGCTGTGCGTGCCTGCCTGTGACAGGCGCAGTCTTCATTGTCCGTCATAGGTCAGATGCAGGGTGCCTGACTGCGCCTGTGCGGGCAGTGCGGCCACCCTGTTGCTGAATCCCCACCCCGCACTGTGTTATTCATTATGCACAGTGCGGGGCTGGGGTTCCTGGGCATGCGCACTGCGCTGTTCAGACGCTCCCCCAGCTCAGACGCTCCCCCGGTCCCCTGCCTTCCAGCGTTGCCATAATATACAGGTTTCCTTGCCAGCGTTTGGAATGAAGCAGCCGCAAATAACAACGCTGGAAGGCGGGGGAGCTGGGGGAGCGTCTGAGCTGGGGGAGCGTCTGAACAGCTCGGTGCGCATGCCCAGGAACCCCAGCCCCGCACTGTGCATAATGAATAACACAGTGCGGGGCGGGGATTCAGCAACAGGGTGGCCGCACTGCCCGCACAGGCGCAGTCAGGCACCCTGCATCTGACCTATGACGGACAATGAAGACTGCGCCTGTCACAGGCAGGCACGCACAGCGCAGGCGCCGGATTTAAGAAGAAACAGCGCGAAGGGGGCGGCGACCACATCCCCAGAAGAGAAGAGTGACGGCCGTTGGGAGATTCACAGAGGAGGCTTCGGACCGCCTCCAGGTCTGCAGACAGGTAGTTAGGGCAAATTTTAAAACGCTTTATTGAGGGAATAACGGAATCAAAAACTAAAAGAGCCACCGTGTTAGACTGCAGCATTACTGCTGCACAAGGTGGCTCTTTTAGTTTATAACGGCTGGAGGGGGTGACAGTGGCCCTTTAACTGTGGGTTTGTTGCTAACTTTATTGATTCGGGGCTGGTTCTGAAGTTAGGGTTAAAGACAGTTAGTTTAGAAAGACTCATTCAAATAATGAATGGAGCCCCAATTGTTACAAGAAATGTCTAAAAAAACGTACAAATATGATCCGCTAGTCTGAAGGGTCTTCCAGGGTACCTGAAGGACTTCGGAGATGTGTTCTCTGAAAGGAGGCAGAGATACTACATCCCCATCATCCCTATGATTGTGCTATTGATCTTATTCCTAGCACCAAATTGCCTAAAGCTCACCTTTAAAATTTGTCGGGCTTGAACGTATCACCATGACAAAATATGTAAATGAAAATTTACGGAATGGTCATCTCCGTCCTTCCTCCTCCTCTATAGCTGCTGAATTTTTTTTTGTTAAAAATAAAGATGGGATCTCCCTCTTTGCCTTGATTTCCGAGAACTTAAAATCATGGTTAAAAATTCTTAATCACTTCCACTCATCCCGACCTATATAATAAGCTTCTGGGGGACAGGGTGTTTTCTAAACTTGATCTTAGAGTGTCTTATAATATGATACGCATCTGGAAGGGTGATGAGTGGAAAACGGCCTTTTTAACATCTGAGGATCTTTTTGAAAACCTTGTCATGCTTTTTGGATTATCCAATGCACCAGCTGTATTTCAAAATGTTATGAATGATCTTTACTCTGAATGCATTGATAGATATATTGTGATTTACCTGAATGATATTCTAATTTTTTCCCCAGATTTTGATCCTCAGCAGAAACATATCTGTGTTGTATTACAGAGATTGCGGGATAACTCTAACTGTTCAGGAAATCTCTTTTATAGGGTTTAGCTTGTCAGCAAAAAGGTTGAAGATGGACCCTCGGAAGGTGCAGGTCATAATTGATTTGTTTCAACCTCGTGATCTTAAGGCTTTGCAGAGTTTTCTTGAATTTGCCAACTATTATAGGAAATTTATCAAGGGAAAATGTATCAAATTACAAAACCACTTACTGACCTTGCACGTCAGGAGGAGAATCTCAAGGTTTGGTCGCTGGGTTGTATCAGGGCTTTCAAAATATTAAAACAGTGTTTTATGTCTGCACCCATTTTGATCCAACCTGATCTCCAAAAAACGTTCATTGTGGAGATGGATGCTTCGGAGATCAGAGTGCGGACAGGAGCGCAAAACTCTGACTAACCTGCATCCGTGTGCTTTTTTTCTAAAAAAAATTTTTGCCGGCAGAGAGAAATTATGATGTTGGGAATCGGGAGTTACTTGATGTCAAATTGGCCCTTGAGGAACGGTGGCATTTTTTGGAGGGGGAGGTTCATCCAGTTACGGTGGTCACTGATCAAAAGAATTTAACTTACATTGAATCGTCTAAAAGGTTAAATCCCAGACAGGCCAGATAGTCCCTGTTTTTCCCTTGGTTTAATTTTTCTATTACTTTCAGGCCAGGCCTCATTCTGACCATTGGTCTGTTTAACTCTTTCTGCTCTGATCCGGTATCTTAGCTTCTGACCTTAGACTCCTTGACTATTCTGATTCACGGCTTGGAAGTGAGAAGTGACTAGCATCACAGGTAACAGGAGAAATTAATAATAATTATAATAATAATTTTATTTATATAGTGCCAACATAATCCGCAGCGCTTTACAAATTATAGAGGGGATTTGTACAGACAATAGACATTACAGCATAACAAAAATTTGTTCAAAATAGATACCAAGAGGAGTGAGGGCCCTTCTCGCAAGCTTACAAACTATGAGGAAAAAGGGGAGACACGAGAGATGGATGGTAACAATTGCTTTTGTTGTTCGGACCAGCCATAGTGTAAGGATTGGGTGTTCATGTAAAGCTGCATGAACCAGTTAACAACCTAATTATATAACAGTACAGACACAGAGGGCAACTGCATAAAGTGTATGAGAACATGATGCGAGGAACCTGATTATGGTTTAAGTTTTTTGAATGGGCCACACAGGGATAGTTAGGTTAATGCGTTGAGGCGGTAGGCCAGTCTGAACAAATACGTTTTTAGGGCTCGCTTAAAGCTGTGGGGATTGGGGATTAATCGTATTAACCTGGGTAGTACATTCCAAAGAATTGGCGAAGCACATGAAAAGTCTTGGAGACAGGAATGGGAGGTTCTGATTATTGAGGATGCTAACGTTAGGTCATTAGCAGAATGGAGAGCATGGGTAGGGTGGTAGACTGAGACCAGGGAGGAGATGTAGGGTGGTGCTGAGCCATGGAGTGCTTTGTGAATGAGGGTAATAGTTTTGTACTGGATTCTGGATTGGATGGGTAACCAGCGTAATTACTGGCACAGGATAGAGGCATCGGTGTAACGGTTGGTGAGGAATATAATCCTGGCAGCAGCATTCAGGACAGATTGGAGTGGGGAGAGTTTGGTAAGAGGGAGGCCGATTAAGAGGGAGTTACAATAGTCCAGACGAGAATGAATGAGTGAAACAGTGAGAGTTTTTGCAGAGTCAAAAGTAAGAAAAGGGTGAATTCTAGAAAAGTTTATGAGATGCAGATAAGAAGAGCGTGCCAGTGATCGGATGTGGGGGGTGCATGAAAGCTCGGAATCAAGTATGACCCCAAGGCAGTGGGCATGTTGCTTGGGAGTAATGGTGGAACCACACACGGAGATGGCAATGTCAGGCAAAGGTAGGTTAGTAGAGGGAGAGAGCACAAGGAGTTCAGTTTTTGACAGGTTCAGTTTCAGATAGAGGGAGGACGTGATGTTAGATTCAGCGGTAAGACTGGTGTTTTCTAAAAAGGCAGGCTTGATATCAGGAGAAGAAGTGTATAATTGGGTGTCATCAGCATAGAGATGGTACTGAAAACCGAATCTACTGATTGTTTGTCCAATAGGGAGGTACACAAAGAGAAGGGGAGAGGTCCTAGGACTGATCCTTGAGGAACCCCAACAGTAAGGGGAAGGTGAGAGGAGGAGGAACCAGCAAAAGATACAGAGAAGGAGCGGTCAGAAACATAGGAGGAGAACCAGGAGAGAATGGTGTCCTTGAGGCCGATGGAGCGAGCATAGTGAGGAGGAGCTGATGATCCACAGTATCAAATGCTGCGGAGAGATCCAGGAGAATTAGCATGGAGTAGTGACCATTAGATTTAGCTGTTAGTAGATCATTAGAGACTTTAGTGAGGGCAGTTTCAGTAGAGTGTAAAGAGCGGAAACCAGATTGAAGAGGGTCGAAAAGAGAGTTATCTGAGAGATAGCGGATGAGACGGGAGTGGAACAGGCGTACTTGGAGTTCAGAGATGAAGGGAAGATTAGAGACCGATCTATAATTAGCGGCACAGTTTTGATCGAGGGATGGTTTTTTAAGTAATGGATGTATGATGGCATGCTTAAATGAGGAGGGAAAAATATCGGAAGAGAGAGAGGTTGAATATTTTTGTTAGGTGAGAGGTGACAGCAGGGGAAAGGGACTGGAGGAGATGTGACAGAATGGGGTCACTGGTGCAAGTGGTTGGGCGAGAAGATGCAAGGAGCCTGACTACTTCTTCTTCTGTAACTGGTTCAAAGTCAGAGAGAGAGATAGATGCAGTGGGGGTGGGAGGAAAGTGCATGGTATGAAGGGATTGGGAGATAATTTCCTGTCAGATGTGGTCAATTTTTTCTTTGAAGTAATTGACCAGACCATCAGCATAGAGGTCTGTGGTTGGGGCCTCACTCTTGGGTTGAGTAGGGAATGGAAAGTGTCAAAGAGACGTTTAGGGTTATTGCACAGTGAGGTGATGAGGGTGTTAAAATAGGTTTGTTTGGAGAGGTGAAGGGCAGAGTTGTATGTTTTAAGCATGAACTTATAATGGATGAAATCTTCGGGTAGATTAGATTTTCTCCACAGACGTTCGGTGCACCTGGAGCACCGCTGCAGGAAACGTGTTTGCAGAGTATGCCACAGTTGTCGCCGTCTGTGCTGAGTTGTTCTATATGAATGAGGTGCAATTTCATCCAGGGCATGTTGCAGTGTTTCATTATAGTGCTTCAGTGCAGAATCAGGACATGAGATGGAGAAGATGGGGCCAATGAGGACTGCAAGTTCTTCATAAGTTTCTGGGTGTTAATGGCCTGTATGTTTCTATACTTGTGGAAAGTGGGGGTGACCTGAGCGGGATGGCAGTTCTTGATAGATAATGAAAGAAGGTTGTGGTCAGAGAGCGGGAGAGAGGGTATGTGAAATCGTCCTCTGAGCAAATCTGGGAGAAGACCAAGTTGAGGGAGTTTTTGTCTTCATGCGTTGGAGAGTTAGTATGCTGCGAAAGGCCGAAAGAGGAGGATAAAAGGTGAGAAGCAGATGGGGAGAGGGGGAAAGCAAAGGGGATGTTGAAATCACCCATGATGAGGGTGGGATCTCACAGGAGAGAAAGTGTGGAAGCCATGTGGCAAAGTGATCCAGGAACTGATGAGAGGGGCCGGGAGGACGATACACCACTGCCACTTGTATGTAGAAGGAGATGTAGAGTCTGACAGCATGGACTTCAAAGGAATGGAATACAAGTGAGGTTACGTGTGGGATAACTTGGAAGGTACATTTTGTTGATAGGAGCAGACCAACTCCTCCACCTGCTCTGTTGTCTAATCTTGGGGTAAGAGAAAAGCGTAGTCCACCATATGAAAGAGCAGCAGCGGTGGTGGTGTCAGACTGCTGGATCCAGTTTCAGTAAGAGCCAGGAGGTTAAGAGAATTAGAAAGGATGAAGTCATGGATGAAAGTGAGTTTATTACACACAGAGCGAGAATTCCAAAGGGCACAATTGAAAGAGGCAGAAGGCATGCATGGAATATTAATAAGGTTAGAGGGGTTTCTGAGTGTAGCAGTTGGGAGGTTTGGCTATAACATGGGGGGGCGGGGTTGGGAGAGATGTCTCCTGCAACTAGGAGAAGGAGGATAGAAAGAGTGAGGAGATGGTTAAGTGATTTGTGAAAGCTTCTCTTGTTTTGGATGGTGGGACTGAGTGGATCTGCACTGCGCTTCAGCTATGTGAACAGAGTGTGAGTGCTATACATAGGAGAGGCAAGGACAGAGGGGCCGATATGGATGGAGTCTGAAGAGTTAATGCAAGGGCAGTGAATGCAGCAGCCAGGATATATATTATACAAATACATATGATGAATATTTGTTCTGTTCCAAATGAACAAGGAATATAAATCTTAAATTGTCTTAGGCTACTTTCACACTGGCGTTTTTTGCAATACGTCGCAATGCGTCGTTTTGGCGAAAAAACGCATCCTGCAAAAGTGCTTGCAGGATGCTTTTTTTCCTGATTGACTAACATTAGCGACGCATTTGCGAAGCATTGCCACACATCGCAACCGTCGTGCGACGGTTGCGCCGTGTTGTGGCGGACCGTCGGCTGCAAAAAATGTTCCATGTAACGTTTTTTGCCGCCGACGGACCGCCATTTCCGACCGCGCATGCGCGGCCGGAACTCCGCCCCCACCACCCCGCACCTCCCCGCACCTCACAATGGGGCAGCGGATGTGTGGAAAAACAGCATCCGCTGCACCCGTTGTGCAGCGCAAACAACGCTAGCGTCGGTACGTCGGCCCGACGCTCTGCGACGCTAGTGTGAAAGAAGCCTTACCTGTCTCCTGCCCTGTCTAACTGCCATGTTTTAACTGCCAGTGTTTTGAAAACTACTGTACTTCGAATAAATGTACACAAATAATAGTGCACAAATGCGTCCCTGGCCTGGGACCTCACAACATCAAGACTCCCTGATGAATTGGGATATATGGCTCCTCCCACCAGTATGGTTGGCCTGAAATGATCTAAACAGCATGTGAGTGTTAATTTTCTTTAATCCCTGTTTTTTATATGTAATTTCATGTACATACTTTGTCTCATATTGTAAAATCTTTATAGACCTTTTGTAAAATACTGCCTAATCTTTTTGGAGTAAAAGTTATAATAATTACTAGCTTCGTTTTCCTTGCTCTAAAACGTACCCTGAGTCCTCTGAAGTTAATTACGCTACTAATTTGGGTTAGCTCGAACCCCTCTGTCGAGAAATCTGAGCTGGTGGCAGTGAAGTGCGTTCTTGGCTAGTTGGGTTCAGCTGGCAGCGACGGAACGGGGTTTTATAAGCTATAGACTGGCTGCGGCCTGAGCACTTATAATTCCCTCGCTGCAGCGTGCCTGCTAGCCAGTCCACAATGAAGCGGCCCGTCCGGCAACTAATCCTAAGTGTAGTTCCCTGACTGACCTGAGGGTAAGGGGGTGCCGGAGAGCTGCAAGTTCCGAAGCAGAACTGGAAAACGGGATATACATAAATCCCTGCAGTTCGTGATATATTGTAGCAGCAGTGGTATAACTAAAATAAGCCCCTGCAGTAAATTGATAGGTCAATAGCCTTGTTTGTGTTTTCATCATATTGTAGCAATGATGCGATAACTAAGATAAGCCCCCGTGCACATGTGATAGGCGTGTGCTGGCCAAAGGTCACCCCCAGATTCGGACATATGTTCCCTTTCTTCTTGGTTCCCAGCACGACCCCCTGGTGAGATTGGAGACAGAAGTCTGCTGTCTCAGGAAAATACGTATTAACACCTGGGTGAGACTTGCAGTTTTCAGGACAGATGTTACATTATTACTAGTCACACAACAAATCTATACATAGTTAATTGCACACATATATATATATATATATATATATATATACATATTTCACCACACGAAATTGCACCTTAAAACATGTTGTGCAATTTCTCTTGAGTACAGCGATACCTCATATGTGAGGAATTACTACTGTTTGGGTGAACAGCAGGGCTTGGAAGGTATGGAGCGCCATTTCACTTTTTGAATCCAAAATTTGCTGGAATAATTAGTAGACACCATGTCGCATTTGGGGTGCTCCATATATGACCTGATTTTGGAAAGTAAACCCCTGAAGGAATTTATCTAGATGTGTGGTGAGCACCTTGAACCCCCAGCATAAAACTTTATAACGTTGAGCTGTGAAAATAAAAAATATTTTTAAAACTAAAATTTTGTTTTAGCCCCAAATTTTTTCATGTTTACAAGGATAGCAGTCGTAAATGTACCCCCAATTTGTTGTGCATTTTCTCCTGAGTGCACCGATACCCCATATGTGGCTATACACTACTTTTGAGGCACAGTGCAAAGCTCAGAAGGGAAGAAGAGGCATATTGGAGTTCAGATTTTGCTGGACTGGTTTGAGGGTGCCATGTCACATTGTCAGACCCCCTATGGTTCTAGAACAGCAGAACCCCCCACATAAGACCCCATTTTGCAAACTACTCCTCTCAATGAATTCATCTAGGGGTGCAGTGATCATATTGATACCACAGTTGGGTCACAGAATTTTATACAATTGGACCGTGAAGAGAAAAATTACATTTTAACCACCAAAATTTAGTTTTATCCACAAATTTTACATTTTCACACTGGGAAATAGCCACACAGCGAGACTCGGGAGGGACAGAGTGCTATTTGCCTCCAGGAATGCAGATTTTCCTAGAATGGTATGCGGACTCCATAAACAGAGCACCTAAGTGCTAGAAGAGCAGAATCCCTCCTCAAGTGACCCAATTTTGGAAATTATACCTCTTTGAGAATTTATCTGCAGGTGTAGTGATGATTTTGACTCCATGGGTGTTTTACAGAAACAAGCAGCAGTTGATGTTGCTGAGTGAAAATTGCAAACTGCCATTGTAGTGACCAGTATGTTGTAGTGACCAGCGCGTTATGACCCGCTTATACTTCTGGAGACACGCACCTGTAAATAGGTGGACTATCATTGCTACAGAAATACCAAACATGTGGACGCTAAATGCTGTTTAAGCACATTGGGGCGCAGAATTAGCTGGATTTCTTTTGGGGGCTGAGAAGCCATTTTGCTTTTCCAGAGCCTTTGTATCACCTCTACACCTGAGTGAGGACTTGATTTTTGTGGATTGATTTGAATCTTTTATTGGGAACATTTTACATAACGTTTGGAATCACATTTATACTGCGCTCTATGTTGAGCACTTCCTTGCTTTGGGCTTTCCATTTAACGCTCTGAGTGACGTAATTCAGATGAAACCCCCGAGGGATCCAATCTCTATAATAAGGCACTCTGAGCTGCATCTGGCCTCTGTTCAGCTGTGTCCTTCTTTTCAGAAGTCCACAAAACTGTGGTCGACAGCACTTTTATGTAAAAAGATGTACACCGTTGAATCATAGGCCAGACAACTTCCACAGTGCTTCCATCTGCCTCATTATAGGGAATACGTATTTCAAAGCTTTACACTGAACCCCTGGTGTAAGTTCTCAGTGCAGAGCGCAGGATAAATGTGAGCTGAGCCTTACTGTGATCTTTGGGAGGCAGAATGAACAAATCAACAGCAGGTGAAGAATTGATTTTATTTATTTTTTAAGCCATTCCTCGTAAAGTATAAGTTATTAGAGGACTCTGTTCTTCAGGTCAGTGTGATTACAGCAATACTAGATTTATAGCGTTTTTTATGTTTGGCTGCTGTCACACACTAAAAGACGCTTTTTTTTCAAAAACTAGTTTTTGCATCGCCATATTTTGAGAGCTATAATTTTTCCATATTTCTACTGACAGTCATGTGAGGGCTTTTTTTTTGTGGGACAAGTTGATGTTTTTATTGGTACCATTGTCAGGAAAACAACATTTTATTTCTATTCTTTCTCTCTATTCAGATTTTTGTTAGGCAAAATAAACAAAAAACAGTAATTCAGGAATAGATGTTTTGGGGATTTTTTTATGCCATTCCGTGTGTGGCAAAATTGATAAGGTAGATTTATTCTTTGGGTCAGTACAATTATGGTAATATATTTACGGTATATTGTTTTTTTGTGTTTTGGCACTTTTACGCAATAAAAACTATTTAATAGAAAAAATAATTATTTTTGCATTTCTTTACTCTGAGAGCTATATCTTTTTATTTTTCAGCTGATAGAGTTGTATGGTGATTTGTTTTTTGTGGGACACGATGACGTTTTCAGCAATACCATTTTTATTTACAGTCGTCTTTTTGATTGCATTTTATTCCACTTTTTGTTCTGCGGTAGGATGAAAAGCATAAATTTTTGCCTCGTTTTGTATTTTTATTTTTTGCAGTGTTCACTAAAGGGGTTAACTTTTGGAACAGTTTTATAGGTCCAGTCGTTCTGGATGCTGCAATACCAAATATGTGTACTTTATTTGTTTTTTTCATAAAAATATTTACTTATGGGCACACTATATATATATTTTTTATTTTGTGATTTTTTTTTTTTAAATAATATTTTTACAGCTTTTTCTAATTTTTTTTTTAACTTTTTTACTTAGTCCCTCTATGGGACTTTCACTTTCTGTAGTCTGATCGCAGTTCTAATGCACTAGCATTGCAATGCATTAGACATGATAGTCTACTCTCACACAAACTTCTTAGATCATGCACTGAGCTTGATCTAACAAGAATGCTAGAGCCTGGTGACCCAGATGTAGTCATGATGACATTGGGTCATCATGGCACCGATCAGGCCCCTGCGATGAAGTCATAGCATTTAAGAGGTGTGGTAGTGCAGCTCACTCAGCGGTACATGGAGGTAGAAAACAGGAACACTGTCTCTTTAAATCTTCTGTTGGTGTATTATATAGATGGCATAAACTAACACGAAGGGAGAAACAAGGCCCTTTGGGCAAAACAGGAAAGAGAAAAACAAAATGCTGTAACACAGTCCATACATCTTCGGGATCACCCTCTCAGAACCTCACAAGTCTTCAGATCCACCTGGAGCTACCGTCAGGAGACTTCCACAAACCACCTCTGCAAGCAATTCAATCTGCTGCTGCTATTGTCTGAACTATTCCTGTTGGTGCTTCTGCTGTTGTTAGAGCTGCTGCTGGTGCTGCTGTAATAGAGTGCAGGGTTGCGTATGTCACCACGGAACAGACAGACCAACTGTTGAAGGGGATTTATTAACAGGGGTAAAATTCTCCTCGCAGGGAGTAAAGGGGGTTAATAGTCAAGTAAAACAGTAAACAGTTAAGCGGAATCAAAGGGTTAACGAGTGTTCTTGTAACTTATCAGCCCAGGGAGGGCCTGACTGGAGGGTCCTTTTCCCAATGTGGATACAGTCACCAGCAGGGCTTGGGATCCTGAAGTCTCTTCTGTGTCTCCTGGAAGGTCCGGGGTTAAGTCTCTCTGCAATCTGTTCTTCGCAAAGTGAAAGTGAAACCAGGAAATAGCACAGTCTCGTTGCTTCTGCAAGAGCCTCTATGCACCAGGCTGACAGTCTCCCTGTATTAACGCTGTCACACACGCTCTGGGTAGTTACTTATCACACTCAGGGATTCTTTGCTTGTCACTGCGGTCACCAGGGATTCTTTGCTTGTCACTGCGGTCACCAGGGCTGCACAGTCACTGTCTCTGATTCTGGAGGCTTCCAAATCTACACCCTCACATCCAGCCGTCACTCTGGTGGGTATCTCAGCCTCAGTGCCCTCACGGGGAGCACTCTGTCATGGGGAGCGCGGCGCTGCAGCCTGCTTTCTCTCTGGCACGCTGTCCCCTCTCTCGCGCGCTCTCTCTCCCGCACTTTTCTGACCACTCCCCTCTCTTTTCCCAGCAGTCAACCTGTCCCCTCTGTCCAGGGCAGAAAGTCTTCCCCCCAACAACCCAGCTGTCTGGCTAAGTGGTTCCAGGCAAGGAGCAGGGAAAGCAACCTCCTTACATTCCCCCTCTCTTAAAGCTCGCCATTCCACGGGCGAGGACTCTTCGTGCTTCTCTTTGTTCTTCGGAGGGGAGTCAGATACCTGCGATTCTTGCATCTCCTTCTGCCTTTCTTCTTGTAGATACTCCAAGACTAAATGGTTTAGGAGCTGCTCATCAGTCAGGTTGAGATATGCTTTCCCTGCGTCATCAACAACTGCTGTCTTCTTCTTTTTCTTCTTCTTCTTCTTAGCTTTGCCGCTAGCAGATGTCTGCGTAGATGATTCATCCTCCTCCTTGTCGTTATCGGAAACTTTAGGGACTTCTTGTTCAGGCTCCTCAGTTTGGGGGCTTAGTACACGCAATTCTTCTTCATAGCTCCCCCTCTCTTTGACAGGAGCATTCTTGTCAAACCTTGAGTCAGATGAATTAAGACCATGCAGGCCGGACTCTTTGTCATCTGCGCCGGGCTCTGCGGGCATCACTTCCCAGGTATTCTCAGCCACACGCCCTGTCTCACACAGCTGCTCCATTTCCCTTGTCCGATCAGGAACTGGTGAGCTGACAGCCAGCACATTCTTCACCTCAGGGGACGACATCAGTGGTTCCTCCTCCTCATCAGCTCCGACATTGAAAACGAGTGTCGCAGGAACACTTGGCACTTTCTCTCCTTCTTCAGGAATTCGTGCTGGACAGGGTAGTAAAGCACTTTGGTGGTCTTCTCGAGAGAACGTCACTTTCTTCCTGCCGGTCTGAGTCTCACCAGAGATGCTTGACACCTTCTCCACCTCTCCTTGGCGTCCGACATTGTGGTACTGTCTTGTCCTAGGTGGAACTCTTCTCTTCCTGCCGTACCATTCCCTCCAGGGGAGACATTCCCTCCAGTTAGCAGGACCCTCAGAGGGGTGAGCGGATCTCTGCCACCGCTCTTCTCGGGTAGGGCAATTTCTTGACATGTGTCCCACCTTTCTGCACGTCCAGCACTCACGTCTGCGTCTGTCTGGAGGGCGCTTCAGTTTGGATCGTCGACCTCGACAGGGGACATCTCTCATCTGCGGTTGCTCTTCATCCCAGGATACGGAGTTACACTCTGGGGCCGCCACCGAAGCCTTCTTTATGTGGCGCACCTCTCCTATATCTCTTTCTGGCGGCTTCCGCACGTTACCTCGGGATATGCCGCTGGTCCCCAAAACTGCAGTAAGGGCTTTCCCCAGACTCTCAATCTCCTCCCAGATTCTTCTTATCTTCAGCTGGGAATCCCGGGTCCACATTGCCTCCTCTTCATTTTGACTGGATGCTCCGCAGTTGTAGCATCTAGGCAGTCTTCTTCGCCGAACGGCACTAGTCTCACTTTGGAGGGCGGTTTCTGCAGCAGGGATCTTCTTATATTCAGCCACCTCCTCACGGACTCGCTTAAGCTCCTTCTTCAAGTCTTCTACCCATTGAGGGGCTGTTACCTCCCTGCTCCATACCTTTCCCACTGGCACTACCACCCCTTGCTCTTGCTCGCGTGTGCGTGCCTCACTCCCGACCTCAGAGAAAGTCATATCTAGCTTTACACGCATGCGCTCTCGCAGGGCCTGTTTCATCAATACATCTCGCAAGCCTGTCACCAGTTGGTCTCGCAGTACAACGTCAATTGACCCCACACCTATGCCGTCCTTCCGTATAATGGCAGTATGAAGCTCCTGCAGTGCGTTCATATATTGCGTCACGGTCTCCCCCTCTCTTTGTACCCGGCGGAACAGTCGCATGCGCAGCTCCCCTACGTCAGTGGGGTCCCCATGCGTCTCCTCAAGTATACGTAATACTTTGTCCAGGGTATCTCTCGCCTGGGGGGGTCTTAGCATAACAGAGTCCCGGGCATCCCCCTCTAGGGCCATCACAGCTATTTCCGCCTGCAGAGCCTGTGTCATAGGATGTATCCGCATCATCCCTCGGATGCGCTCCATCCAACCCCACAACATGACATTACTCCCTGAAAATTTTGGTAGGTTAGCTAACATGGCTCCCAGGGAGATGCTAGACCTGGGGCCTCCCTCAACTGCTTGGTCTGCCCCTTCCGTGCTACCGTGTGACATCCTGCCGACTACGCCAAGTGTAATAGAGTGCAGGGTTGCATATGTCACCACGGAACAGACAGACCAACTGTTGAAGGGGATTTATTAACAGGGGTAAAATTCTCCTCGCAGGGAGTAAAGGGGGTTAATAGTCAAGTAAAACAGTAAACAGTTAAGCGGAATCAAAGGGTTAACGAGTGTTCTTGTAACTTATCAGCCCAGGGAGGGCCTGACTGGAGGGTCCTTTTCCCAATGTGGATACAGTCACCAGCAGGGCTTGGGATCCTGAAGTCTCTTCTGTGTCTCCTGGAAGGTCCGGGGTTAAGTCTCTCTGCAATCTGTTCTTCGCAAAGTGAAAGTGAAACCAGGAAATAGCACAGTCTCGTTGCTTCTGCAAGAGCCTCTATGCACCAGGCTGACAGTCTCCCTGTATTAACGCTGTCACACACGCTCTGGGTAGTTACTTATCACACTCAGGGATTCTTTGCTTGTCACTGCGGTCACCAGGGATTCTTTGCTTGTCACTGCGGTCACCAGGGCTGCACAGTCACTGTCTCTGATTCTGGAGGCTTCCAAATCTACACCCTCACATCCAGCCGTCACTCTGGTGGGTATCTCAGCCTCAGTGCCCTCACGGGGAGCACTCTGTCATGGGGAGCGCGGCGCTGCAGCCTGCTTTCTCTCTGGCACGCTGTCCCCTCTCTCGCGCGCTCTCTCTCCCGCACTTTTCTGACCACTCCCCTCTCTTTTCCCAGCAGTCAACCTGTCCCCTCTGTCCAGGGCAGAAAGTCTTCCCCCCAACAACCCAGCTGTCTGGCTAAGTGGTTCCAGGCAAGGAGCAGGGAAAGCAACCTCCTTACATTCCCCCTCTCTTAAAGCTCGCCATTCCACGGGCGAGGACTCTTCGTGCTTCTCTTTGTTCTTCGGAGGGGAGTCAGATACCTGCGATTCTTGCATCTCCTTCTGCCTTTCTTCTTGTAGATACTCCAAGACTAAATGGTTTAGGAGCTGCTCATCAGTCAGGTTGAGATATGCTTTCCCTGCGTCATCAACAACTGCTGTCTTCTTCTTTTTCTTCTTCTTCTTCTTAGCTTTGCCGCTAGCAGATGTCTGCGTAGATGATTCATCCTCCTCCTTGTCGTTATCGGAAACTTTAGGGACTTCTTGTTCAGGCTCCTCAGTTTGGGGGCTTAGTACACGCAATTCTTCTTCATAGCTCCCCCTCTCTTTGACAGGAGCATTCTTGTCAAACCTTGAGTCAGATGAATTAAGACCATGCAGGCCGGACTCTTTGTCATCTGCGCCGGGCTCTGCGGGCATCACTTCCCAGGTATTCTCAGCCACACGCCCTGTCTCACACAGCTGCTCCATTTCCCTTGTCCGATCAGGAACTGGTGAGCTGACAGCCAGCACATTCTTCACCTCAGGGGACGACATCAGTGGTTCCTCCTCCTCATCAGCTCCGACATTGAAAACGAGTGTCGCAGGAACACTTGGCACTTTCTCTCCTTCTTCAGGAATTCGTGCTGGACAGGGTAGTAAAGCACTTTGGTGGTCTTCTCGAGAGAACGTCACTTTCTTCCTGCCGGTCTGAGTCTCACCAGAGATGCTTGACACCTTCTCCACCTCTCCTTGGCGTCCGACATTGTGGTACTGTCTTGTCCTAGGTGGAACTCTTCTCTTCCTGCCGTACCATTCCCTCCAGGGGAGACATTCCCTCCAGTTAGCAGGACCCTCAGAGGGGTGAGCGGATCTCTGCCACCGCTCTTCTCGGGTAGGGCAATTTCTTGACATGTGTCCCACCTTTCTGCACGTCCAGCACTCACGTCTGCGTCTGTCTGGAGGGCGCTTCAGTTTGGATCGTCGACCTCGACAGGGGACATCTCTCATCTGCGGTTGCTCTTCATCCCAGGATACGGAGTTACACTCTGGGGCCGCCACCGAAGCCTTCTTTATGTGGCGCACCTCTCCTATATCTCTTTCTGGCGGCTTCCGCACGTTACCTCGGGATATGCCGCTGGTCCCCAAAACTGCAGTAAGGGCTTTCCCCAGACTCTCAATCTCCTCCCAGATTCTTCTTATCTTCAGCTGGGAATCCCGGGTCCACATTGCCTCCTCTTCATTTTGACTGGATGCTCCGCAGTTGTAGCATCTAGGCAGTCTTCTTCGCCGAACGGCACTAGTCTCACTTTGGAGGGCGGTTTCTGCAGCAGGGATCTTCTTATATTCAGCCACCTCCTCACGGACTCGCTTAAGCTCCTTCTTCAAGTCTTCTACCCATTGAGGGGCTGTTACCTCCCTGCTCCATACCTTTCCCACTGGCACTACCACCCCTTGCTCTTGCTCGCGTGTGCGTGCCTCACTCCCGACCTCAGAGAAAGTCATATCTAGCTTTACACGCATGCGCTCTCGCAGGGCCTGTTTCATCAATACATCTCGCAAGCCTGTCACCAGTTGGTCTCGCAGTACAACGTCAATTGACCCCACACCTATGCCGTCCTTCCGTATAATGGCAGTATGAAGCTCCTGCAGTGCGTTCATATATTGCGTCACGGTCTCCCCCTCTCTTTGTACCCGGCGGAACAGTCGCATGCGCAGCTCCCCTACGTCAGTGGGGTCCCCATGCGTCTCCTCAAGTATACGTAATACTTTGTCCAGGGTATCTCTCGCCTGGGGGGGTCTTAGCATAACAGAGTCCCGGGCATCCCCCTCTAGGGCCATCACAGCTATTTCCGCCTGCAGAGCCTGTGTCATAGGATGTATCCGCATCATCCCTCGGATGCGCTCCATCCAACCCCACAACATGACATTACTCCCTGAAAATTTTGGTAGGTTAGCTAACATGGCTCCCAGGGAGATGCTAGACCTGGGGCCTCCCTCAACTGCTTGGTCTGCCCCTTCCGTGCCACCGTGTGACATCCTGCCGACTACGCCAAGTGTAATAGAGTGCAGGGTTGCATATGTCACCACGGAACAGACAGACCAACTGTTGAAGGGGATTTATTAACAGGGGTAAAATTCTCCTCGCAGGGAGTAAAGGGGGTTAATAGTCAAGTAAAACAGTAAACAGTTAAGCGGAATCAAAGGGTTAACGAGTGTTCTTGTAACTTATCAGCCCAGGGAGGGCCTGACTGGAGGGTCCTTTTCCCAATGTGGATACAGTCACCAGCAGGGCTTGGGATCCTGAAGTCTCTTCTGTGTCTCCTGGAAGGTCCGGGGTTAAGTCTCTCTGCAATCTGTTCTTCGCAAAGTGAAAGTGAAACCAGGAAATAGCACAGTCTCGTTGCTTCTGCAAGAGCCTCTATGCACCAGGCTGACAGTCTCCCTGTATTAACGCTGTCACACACGCTCTGGGTAGTTACTTATCACACTCAGGGATTCTTTGCTTGTCACTGCGGTCACCAGGGATTCTTTGCTTGTCACTGCGGTCACCAGGGCTGCACAGTCACTGTCTCTGATTCTGGAGGCTTCCAAATCTACACCCTCACATCCAGCCGTCACTCTGGTGGGTATCTCAGCCTCAGTGCCCTCACGGGGAGCACTCTGTCATGGGGAGCGCGGCGCTGCAGCCTGCTTTCTCTCTGGCACGCTGTCCCCTCTCTCGCGCGCTCTCTCTCCCGCACTTTTCTGACCACTCCCCTCTCTTTTCCCAGCAGTCAACCTGTCCCCTCTGTCCAGGGCAGAAAGTCTTCCCCCCAACAACCCAGCTGTCTGGCTAAGTGGTTCCAGGCAAGGAGCAGGGAAAGCAACCTCCTTACACTGCTGCTGTTCTTGTATGTGCTGGATAGGCAGCTTGCCTCCTGATGTGCCAGCTGTTGCTTTTGCTGTGCATTCACCAGATTCTTGATCAGGTCTTCTGTACTGTCTGACTTTGTCTCTTGGCTTATGGCTGCCTTTATCCGGGACTTGTGGTTGCCCCATTTGAAACACCACCTATGGTAGTGTAGCTCACTCAGCTGTACACAGAGAACGGAAAAATAAACACAGCCCTTTTGGCAAAACAGGAGAGACAATACAAAATGCTCTAACAGAGTCCGTACATCTGCAGAGTCACCCGCTCAGAATTTCTCTGGAGTCTGGAGACTTCTCTCTCCAAACACAAAACAGAGAGGCAAAAAAACATGTCACTGGATGTTTAATTTCTCCAACTACACCCTTGAGGTGGAGGTATGGTGAGTAGGGATCCCACCTATCTCTTACACCAACTCAAAAAAAAAAACAACCCCTTGTTATTGCTGATTAACCCCTCAACACATAGCATGCTGGAGAGAAACTTATGGGTTTCAGGATAGCAACCTTCGCAACACATATCTCCCCAAACGTACAGTGCCAGTGACCCTGTCACTGGGGTTAAACTTCCGGGATTGGTGCAGGTACCGCAACTGGCAGTGAGTGCCGGGTGTCAATTGTCAGAATCATCTGACACCCGGCGGTGATCGCGCACGCACAGGCTCCTGTGCACGTTCGATCGCATGATGTATATACTGTATTGGTTGGGAAGTTCTTCATGACCATGACATGTATATACTGAAAATGTCATGTGGAGGTTAAAGGGGGTGTCCAGATTTCAGACTGAAAGTATGACCACTTGTGACCACAAGTATGCAATTTGCATATATCCAACTATATTCCCACTAGATGTTTTCAACCTCGCTCAATTCACTTACACTGAATGAACCCACACACGTCTACAGCATGTAGTCAAAACGCAAAAATCTTATCTACTTCCAGACCTCCCATAGCCTTTAACACCTTCACGTCCTTGGAGGTATCCATACGTCCAGGTCGCCAGGTACTTACCGACCTTGGACGTATGGATACATCCTGTCGATTTTGCACATAAGGGCTGTTCATGAGCAATCACTGCTGGATGTCAACCGCTGGATGTCAGTTGATTCTGACAGCTGTCACCCCAGCACTGAGGGCCAGGAGCCGTGCCCACACTGCTTCAGTCAATTTAATCCCCTAAATGCTGTGATCGATATCGATCGCAGCATGTAGAAATCAGGCAGAGGAAGCGAGCCTCCTCTGCCCTGCTCCCTCACGATGTCATCGCGGGGACCCAATTATTGCCCTGTTGACCCTATGTCATTACTAGCAAGATAGTTAGATCATGCCCTGTGCATAATCTAACAAACCAGTTATTTTTTTTTAAATCTTAAAATAATAAAAAATGAATATACAGTTGTGCTCAAAAGTTTACATACCCCGGGAGAATTTTTGCATTCTTGGCCTTTTTTCAGAGAATATGAATGATAACACCAAAACTTTTTCTCCACTCATGGTTAGTGGTTGGGTGAAGCCATTTATTGTCAAACTACGTGTTTTGTCTTTTTAAATCATAATGACAACCCAAAACATCCAAATGACCCTGATCTATAGGTTACATACCCTGGTGATTTTGGCCTGATAACATTCACAGAAGTTTACATAAATGGGTGTGACTGGCTACTAAAGGTAACATCCTCACCTGTGACCTGTTTGCTTGTAATCAGTGTGTGCATAAAAGCTGAGTGAGTTTCTGGGATCAAGACAGACTCTTGCATCTTTCATCCAACCACTGACATTTCTGGATTGTGAGTCATGGGGAAAGCAAAAGAATTGTCCACGTATCTACGGGAAAAGGTGCTTGAACTGTATAAAACAGGAAAGAGATACAAAAAGATATCCAAGGAATTGATAATGCCAGTCAGCAGCGTTCAAACTGTGATTAACAAATGGAAAATCAGGGGCTCTGTAAAAACAAAACCACAGTGAGGTAGACCAACAAAGGTGTCATCCACAACTGCCAGGAAAATTGTTCGGGATGCAGAGAAAAACCCACAAATAACATCAGCTGACATACAGGACTCTATGAAAACTAGCAGTGTGGCTGTTTCAAGATGCACGATAAGGAGGCACTTGAAGAAAAAATGGGCTGCATGGTCGAGTCGCCAGAAGAAAGCCATTACTGCACAAATGCCACAAAGTATCTCTCCTACAATATGCAAAACAGCACAGAGACAAGCCTCAAAACTTATGGAACAAGATCATTTGAAGTGAAGAGACCAAAATTGAACTTTTTGGCAACAACCATAAACGTTACATTTGGAGAGAGGTCAACAAGACCTATGATCAAAGGAACATCATTCCTACTGTAAAGCATGGAGGTGGATCACTGATGTTTTGGGGATGTGTGAGCTACAATGGCACAGAAAACTTGGAAAAAGTTGAAGGAAAGATGAATGTAGCATGTTAATCAGCAATACTGGAGACAAATTTACACTCATCAGCCTGGAAGCTGCGCATAGGACGTACTTTGACGTTCCAACATGACAACGATCCAAAAAACAAGGTCAAGTCGACCTGTCATTGGCTACAGCAGAACAAAGTGAAGGTTCTGGAGTAGCCATCTCAGTCACCTGACCTCAATATCATTGAGCCATTCTGGGGAGATCTCAAGAGTGCAGTTCATGCTAGACAGCCCATAAACTTACAGGAACTGGAGACTTTTTGCTAAGAAGAGTGGGCAGCTTTACCATCTGAGAAAATAAATAACCTCATCAAGAAGTACCACAAAAGACTTCATGCTGTCATTGATGTTACAGGGGGCAATACACGGTATTAAGAAATGGGGTATGAGAACTTTTGATCAGGGTCATTTTGATGTTTTGGGTTGTCATTATGATTTAGAAAGAGAAAACAGTAGTTTGACAATAAATGGCTTTAACCCATCACTAACCATGAGTGGAGAAAAAATGCTGGTGTTATCATTCATATTCTCTGAAAAAAGGCCAAGAAAGCAAAAATTCTGCCAAAGTATGTAAACTTTTGAGCACAACTGTATGTTTCACAGGAATTATCGCAAATTGGAATACAATTTTTTTCACTACAATATTGATTTAGACTTAAATTTTTCATTTTCACAAGTCATAATATGAGAAAATGAATCCTACAATTTATTACACAATTTCTCCTGTTATGAGCCAGTGACCCTGGAGCCGCATGAGACTATCTCTGGAGTAGGTGGTACCTGTACTGACCACAATCCTAATACTGACAACGCAACTAGAAGTAGCCATGGGATGTACCTAACCAGGCCTAGACACCTCGACACAGCCGGAGAACTAAATACCCCTAAAGATGGAAATGGGAAATCCTATCTTGCCTCAGAGCAGAGCCCCAAAGGATAGGCAGCCCCCCACAAATATTGACTGTGAGTTTAAGAGGAAATACGTACACAGGCAGAAAAAACAGAGTTTAGCAAAAGAGGCCCTTCTAGCTAGATAGAAAGGATAATACCCAAAAAATGGAACAGCACAACTCCTTATACTTAGCTTCGGGTGCAATGCCCATAGACCACCCGTCCACCGGTCGTCTCCAGTCAATATTCAAAAAAAGCAGGCAGCACTCCGTTTTCAGAAAAATATGCAGGACTTTAATGAACCCACATGTCTCAGCGACGTTTCGGCTCAACTGAGCCTTTCTCAAGCAGTGAGTGTTACATCTTAGTGCATATATATAGAGACATTTTCATCATCCAATTAAGGTGCCATATTATAGTTATATTCATATATATTGCTACATAAAGTGCTACTGTGCTAAAAGTGTCCAGTGTTCATATTGATATTTGGTGATTTATTGTTCTTAACCATGGTTATTTCTGCTTACCCATGAGGAGACATGCTGGTAATGGGGGATATCAGCGTTCTATCTTGCTCACTGCGCATATCCTAGTATTTCCTCATACATCACGGTCATGTGAGCGGCTGTAGGCCAATCAAATACAAGGGGCGGTATTTTGTATCCGGCGCATGCGCTGTAGCGCCTAAAAGCGCCATATTGTATGTGGCAACTACGCATCACTTTATTATAGCCATCTTAGTTGTGGAACATCATAGCTTTTAGATATTACCTCCTTATAAGGCTACAAACAGCGACGCTTACATGCGCCTATATATAGCGCCGATTAATTAAAAAATCAGCCTGTCATTATACTGTTTTACAAGGAATGTTATTTTAAAAGGAATAACTCATTTAGACTCCATATATGCCGCACGGACTATTTATGCTTCATCTCGCCTTGGCCACCAGAGCAGACCTTATTACAGACCTCCCTCCAGTGGTCACACAGTGTCACGAGGGTGCATTAAGCCTTTTGGCAAAATTGCCTCACCTTATGACCCCTGTATAGCGTTAGCCATATAGTCCCAGCTACCATTTTCACCACACATATACACTCAGGCATGTCATTATTCCCTTTAAAAAATTATTATCTTAACATAGTGATGCCAGAAAAAATTGTTGATATATATTATTATATTTTATTAATACATTGGCCTCGCTTCTCTTCGCAAACATGGCTCATAAACTTTTACAAAAATAAATGTTATAACATTTTTGATAAACGCCTAGATATCTCCCCATCCTTGCATATCTCCTATGGCAGGATCTTGTAGCCAATCATAGGCAGCAGAACGACCTAGGTAGAAACACATACATAAAATTAGGAATATAACCTAACAGATCAATTCAAAGATAAAAACAACATATCGAAGTCTTCGGGAACCTGTTAACTAAACATTGGGGGATGTTGGGGAAATGTTTGCCGGATATAAAAGAGTTGAGACTGCCACCTCTATTCTCATACAAAAGGAACAAAAATTTAAAAGACTATTTGATCAAATCAGATATAGGTCCCAGTAAGATGAGTAGACAAATGTTCCTAACAGGTTCCCGAAAAAACGGTTGTTTCCTTTGCCTTAGTTGTGTGAATTGTGCACATATGGACAAGGGGGATACCTTTGAGCACCCCATAACGAGAAAGGTTTATGCAATCAAACATTATCTGACATGCAACTCGGACTATGTCATTTATCTTTTAAGCTGTCCCTGCAATCTATGGTATATCGGGGAAACGACCTGCGAATTTAAAGTCAGGATGAACCAGCACCGATATACCATTAGAAAAAAGAGAACTGATCTCCCTGTACCAAAGCACTTTATTGATTGTAACCACTCTGAAAGAGATTTAAGATTTAGAATTATAGATAGGGTGCCATTGAATAGGAGAGGTGGTGATAGAGAACAAATGTTGAAGAAAAGGGAATTAATGTGGATCTACAAACTAAATACACTTAGACCCTCAGGATTAAATGTAGATTTTAAAATGCATACAATTGTGTAAAAAATAGTTTGTCATTCTAACATAATGTTGTTGAAGACTTCGATATGTTGTTTTTATCTTTGAATTGATCTGTTAGGTTATATTCCTAATTTTATGTATGTGTTTCTACCTAGGTCGTTCTGCTGCCTATGATTGGCTACAAGATCCTGCCATAGGAGATATGCAAGGATGGGGAGATATCTAGGCGTTTATCAAAAATGTTATAACATTTATTTTTGTAAAAGTTTATGAGCCATGTTTGCGAAGAGAAGCGAGGCCAATGTATTAATAAAATATAATAATATATATCAACAATTTTTTCTGGCATCACTATGTTAAGATAATAATTTTTTAAAGGGAATAATGACATGCCTGAGTGTATATGTGTGGTGAAAATGGTAGCTGGGACTATATGGCTAACGCTATACAGGGGTCATAAGGTGAGGCAATTTTGCCAAAAGGCTTAATGCACCCTCGTGACACTGTGTGACCACTGGAGGGAGGTCTGTAATAAGGTCTGCTCTGGTGGCCAAGGCGAGATGAAGCATAAATAGTCCGTGCGGCATATATGGAGTCTAAATGAGTTATTCCTTTTAAAATAACATTCCTTGTAAAACAGTATAATGACAGGCTGATTTTTTAATTAATCGGCGCTATATATAGGCGCATGTAAGCGTCGCTGTTTGTAGCCTTATAAGGAGTGAGAACATGTAAACCCTATAAAATTATTTTTATTAAATAACTTTAAAAATTACCCCAGTGAAAAACGAGTCAGAAAAAATTGGATCAAAAACAGATAGTACAGATGTGCACCTATCCTAGCGCTATCCCTGCACTAAAACTACTCTCCCTACCTAGCAGTGGAGGTTGGCACCCTGATAGTATATTTGGCGCCCCCACTCAACGGCGGCTGTCCACTGCTACCCCTGTAAGTATCCCAAACCACTAAAGGTGGGAAAACATTGAGCTATAAAAAGAGATGAAGAAAGGGGGGAGGAGAGAAAACAAAAATAGGTGCACAAGAAAAGGAAGAAAAAACCCCCGATATTGTCCTCTTAGAGCAATAAATACAGGACAGTAATAGTAAGGGGAATAATAACCAAAAAATAATGGTTCACAAAAAGAGATAGATATATAACCAGAGCTAAACAACAGCTAGTCTCTTTCAGCAAGAAATATATTTAAACTGTAAAACACAGTACATATTCAAAAGATATCAGAGCAATTAGCTACGAGCTGAAAAATGACTAATAGTGATAATGACCAATAGTATCTAGTCTGGTATACAGTCTGCGTATGAAGCTCTTGTGGATAGCCAGCAAAGGGGTCATAGCCCCAAACTTATAAGACTTAGCTTCCCAGCTTCTCAGCAGTCCTCTCGGTCGCCTCAAAGGACTCATTAGTCATTTTTCAGCTCGTAGCTAATTGCTCTGATATCTTTTGAATATGTACTGTGTTTTACAGTTTAAATATATTTCTTGCTGAAAGAGACTAGCTGTTGTTTAGCTCTGGTTATATATCTATCTCTTTTTGTGAACCATTATTTTTTGGTTATTATTCCCCTTACTATTACTGTCCTGTATTTATTGCTCTAAGAGGACAATATCGGGGGTTTTTTCTTCCTTTTCTTGTGCACCTATTTTTGTTTTCTCTCCTCCCCCCTTTCTTCATCTCTTTTTATAGCTCAATGTTTTCCCACCTTTAGTGGTTTGGGATACTTACAGGGGTAGCAGTGGACAGCCGCCGTTGAGTGGGGGCGCCAAATATACTATCAGGGTGCCAACCTCCACTGCTAGGTAGGGAGAGTAGTTTTAGTGCAGGGATAGCGCTAGGATAGGTGCACATCTGTACTATCTGTTTTTGATCCAATTTTTTCTGACTCGTTTTTCACTGGGGTAATTTTTAAAGTTATTTAATAAAAAGAATTTTATAGGGTTTACATGTTCTCACTAGTCTAAAATACTCCCTACTTTCGTATACATATAATTTTCTATATATTAGCCTTATAAGGAGGTAATATCTAAAAGCTATGATGTTCCACAACTAAGATGGCTATAATAAAGTGATGCGTAGTTGCCACATACAATATGGCGCTTTTAGGCGCTACAGCGCATGCGCCGGATACAAAATACCGCCCCTTGTATTTGATTGGCCTACAGCCGCTCACATGACCGTGATGTATGAGGAAATACTAGTATATGCGCAGTGAGCAAGATAGAACGCTGATATCCCCCATTACCAGCATGTCTCCTCATGGGTAAGCAGAAATAACCATGGTTAAGAACAATAAATCACCAAATATCAATATGAACACAGGACACTTTTAGCACAGTAGCACTTTATGTAGCAATATATATGAATATAACTATAATATGGCACCTTAATTGGATGATGAAAATGTCTCTATATATATGCACTAAGATGTAACACTCACTGCTTGAGAAAGGCTCAGTTGAGCCGAAACGTCGCTGAGACATGTGGGTTCATTAAAGTCCTGCATATTTTTCTGAAAACGGAGTGCTGCCTGCTTTTTTTGAATATAGATAGAAAGGATAGGACAGAGTTCTAAGCGGTCAGTATTAAAACACTAGAAAATTCCACAGCAGAAAATACTATATACTACATCTAACTAAATACATAGGATGTATATCTGCATCTCCAGAGAAACCAGCATGACAGAAAAATCCAAACAAGTCAAGCTGGACAAAAACACAATAGATTGCACTGCACATAAAAGCACACTGCATGCGTGCTACAGAGAACCAAAACAAGGCACTTATCTGAGCTGAAATGACAGCAGGGCAGTGGAGCCAGACAGAGATGCAATCCCTCCAAGATACAATGGACAACTGGCAGGGGTTGATGGATCCTACAAACCTAAATACCTAATAGAGCTGCAATAAGCAGAAACACCTGCCCAGCTTATAATCCAGAGACCACTGCACTACCACTAAAAACCACCAGAGAGAGCCCAAGAGCAGAATTCACAACAGTACCCCCCCTTGAAGAGGGGTCACCGAACCCTCACCAGAACCCCCAGGCCGATCAGGACGAGCCAGATGAAAGGCCCGAACCAAATCAGCAGCATGGACATCAGAGTCAAAAACCCAAGAATTATCCTCCTGGCCGTAACCCTTCCATTTGACAAGGTACTGAAGCTTCCGTCTTGAAAAACGAGAGTCCAAAATCTTCTCAACCCCATACTCCAACTCCCCATCAACCAACACAGGAGCCGGAGGATCAACAGAGGGAAGAACGGGTACCACATATTTCCGCAATAAAGATCTATGGAAAACATTATGGATAGCAAAAGATGCCGGAAGGGCCAAATGAAAAGACACCGGATTGATAATCTCAGAAATCCTATAAGGACCAATAAACCGAGGCTTAAACTTAGGGGAAGAAACCTTCATAGGAACATGACGGGAAGACAACCAGACCAAATCCCCGACCCGAAGCCGGGAACCAACACACCGACGACGATTAGCAAAACGTTACGCCTCCTCCTGAGACAACACCAAATTGTCCACCACATGAGCCCAAATCTGCTGTAACCTGTCAACCACAGAATCCACACCAGGACAATCAGAAGGCTCAACCTGCCCTGAAGAAAAACGAGGATGAAAACCAAAATTACAAAAAAAAGGCGAAACCAAGGTAGCCGAACTAGCCCGATTATTAAGGGCAAACTCAGCCAATGGCAAGAAAGCCACCCAATCATCCTGATCAGCAGACACGAAGCATCTCAAATAAGTTTCCAAAGTCTGATTGGTTCGCTCGGTTTGGCCATTTGTCTGAGGATGAAATGCAGAAGAAAAAGACAAATCAATGCCCAGCCTAGCACAAAAGGCTCGCCAAAACCTAGAAACAAACTGGGAACCTCTGTCGGACACAATATTCTCCGGAATACCATGCAAACGAACCACATGCTGAAAAAACAATGGAACCAAATCAGAAGAGGAAGGCAACTTAGGCAAAGGCACCAAATGAACCATCTCAGAAAACCGGTCACAAACCACCCAGATAACCGACATCCTCTGGGAAACAGGAAGGTCCGAAATAAAATCCATAGAAATATGCGTCCAAGGCCTCTCAGGGACAGGCAAAGGCAAAAGCAACCCACTAGTGCGGGAACAACAAGGCTTAGCCCGCGCACAAGTCCCACAGGACTGCACAAAAGAACGCACATCCCGCGACAAAGAAGGCCACCAAAAAGACCTACCAACCAAATCTCTGGTACCAAAAATACCATGATGACCAGCCAACACCGAACAATGAACCTCCGAAATCATCCTACTAGTCCATTTATCAGGAACAAACAGTTTCCCCACTGGACAGCGGTCAGGTTTGTCAGCCTGAAATTCCTGAAGAACTCATCGCAGATCAGGGGAGATGGCAGAAAGGACCACCCCTTCCTTTAGAATGCTGACTGGTTCCAGGACCTCCGGAGAATCAGGCAAAAAGCTCCTAGAAAGGGCAATCGCCCTTAATGTTCTTAGAACCCGGAAGATACGAGACCACGAAATCAAAACGGGAGAAAAACAAAGACCATCGAGCCTGTCTAGGATTCAACCGCTTGGCAGACTCGAGGTAAATCAGATTTTTATGATCGGTCAAGACCACAATACGATGCTTGGCTCCCTCAAGCCAATGTCGCCATTCCTCGAATGCCCACTTCATAGCCAACAATTCCCGATTGCCGACATCATAATTACGTTCAGCAGGCGAAAACTTTCGGGAAAAGAAGTCACATGGTTTCATCAAGGAACCATCAGAATTCCTCTGAGATAAAACAGCCCCTGCCCCAATCTCAGAAGCGTCAACCTCAACCTGAAATGGAAGAGAAACATCTGGCTGACGCAACACCGGGGCAGAAGTAAATCGGCGTTTAAGCTCCTGAAAGGCAGAGACAGCTGCAGAGGACCAATTCGTCACATCAGCACCCTTTTTCGTCAAATCGGTCAGAGGTTTAACCACACTGGAGAAGTTAGCAATGAAACGGCGACAAAAGTTAGCAAAACCCAAAAATTTCTGAAGACTCTTCACAGACGTGGGCTGAATCCAATCATGAATGGCCTGAACCTTAACCGGATCCATCTCTATAGATGAGGGAGAAAAAATAAAGCCCCAAAAAGAAACCTTCTGCACTCCAAAAAGACACTTAGACCCCTTCACAAATAAAGCATTGTCACGAAGGATCTGAAAAACCATCCTGACCTGTTTCACATGAGATTCCCAATCATCGGAAAAAAATCTAAATATCATCCAAATATACAATCATGAATTTATCAAGATAATTCCGGAAGATATCATGCATGAAGGACTGAAAAACAGATGGAGCATTAGAGAGCCCGAAGGGCATCACAAGGTATTCAAAATGGCCCTCGGGCGTATTAAACGCAGTTTTCCATTCGTCACCCTGCTTAATACGAATAAGATTATATGCCCCTCGAAGGTCAATCTTAGTAAACCAACTAGCCCCCTTAATCCTAGCAAACAAATCGGAAAGCAACGGCAAAGGGTATTGAAATTTGACCGTGATCTTATTGAAGAGGTAATAATCAATACAAGGTCTCAAGGAGCCATCCTTCTTGGCAACAAAAAAAAACTTGCTCCTAATGGTGAAGAAGATGGCCGAATATGCCCTTTCTCCAAAAACTCCTTAATATAACTCCGCATGGTGGTATGTTCAGGCACAGACAGGTTGAAAAGTCGGCCCTTAGGAAACTTACAACCTGGAATCAAGTCAATAGCACAATCACAGTCCCTATGCGGTGGAAGGGAACTGGATTTGGGCTCATTGAACACATCCTGAAAATCAGACAAGAACTCTGGAATTTCAGAAGGGGAGGAAGAGGAGATTGACGTCAAAGGAACGTCACCATGGACTCCCTGACAACCCCAACTAGTCACAGACATAGATTTCCAATCAAACACCGGATTATGTACCTGCAACCATGGAAAACCCAGCACAATAGCATCATGCAAATTATGCAACACCAAAAAGCGACAATCCTCCCGATGGTCTTGTGCCATGCACATGGTCACCTGTGTCCAAAACTGGGATTTATTTTTAGCCAAAGGTGTAGCATCAATGCCCCTTAAAGGAATAGGGTTCTCCAAAGACTGCAAGGGGAAACCACAACGTCTAGCGAATTCAAAGTCCATTAAATTCAAAGCGGCGCCAGAATCTACAAACGCCATGACAGAAAATGATGACAATGAGCAGATCAATGTCACAGATAACAGAAATTTAGGTTGTACGGTACCAATGGTAACTGAACTAGCAATTCTCTTAGTACGCTTAGGGCAAACCGAAATGACATGAGAAGCATCGCCACAGTAAAAACACAACCCATTCTGATGTCTGAATCCCCGTCGTTCAGCTCCAGACAGAATCCTATCGCACTGCATAGGCTCAGGTATCTGCTTTGAGGACAACGCCACAGCGCGCACAGCTCTGCGCTCACGCAGGTGCCGATCAATCTGAATGGCCAGAGACATAGAATCGCTCAGACCAATAGGCGTGGGAAACCCCACTATAACATCTTTAACAGATTCAGAAAGACCCTTTCTGAAAATGGCCGCCAAAGCATCCTCATTCCATTTGGTCAGCACAGACCATTTTCTAAATTTCTGACAATACAATTCTGCCGCTTCTTGACTCTGGAACAGGGTCAACAAGGTCTTCTCAGCATGATCCACAGAATTTGGTTCGTCATATAATAACCCTAGAGCCTGAAAGAAGGCTTCTACATTAAGCAAGGCAGGATTCCCAGATTCCAGGGAGAATGCCCAATTCTGAGGATCGCCACGCAGCAGGGAGATGACTATTTTAACCTGCTGAATGGGATCACCAGAAGAACGAGGTTTCAGAGCAAAAAACAGTTTACAGTTATTTTTAAAACTCAAAAATTTAGACCTGTCCCCAAAAAATAACACAGGAGTAGGAATCTTAGGCTCCAAAACCGGAGTCTGAACAATATAATCGGAAATACCCTGTACCCTAGCAGCTAGTTGGTCTACACGAGAAGCTAATTCCTGAACATCCATGCTAGCACACAGCTCCTCAGTCACCCAGAGGAAAAGAGGGAAGGAAAGACAAAACAGACTGCAGAAAAAAACTGGCTCAGGACTTTTCTTCCCTTCTTCTGAGATGCATTTAACTCATTGTTGGCCAGTTGTACTGTTATGATCCGGTGACCCTGGAGCCGCATGAGACTATCTCTGGAGTAGGTGGTACCTGTACTGACCGCAATCCTAATACTGACACCGCAACTAGAATTAGCCGTGGGATGTACCTAACCAGGCCTAGACACCTCGACACAGCCGGAGAACTAAATACCCCTAAAGATGGAAATGGGAAATCCTATCTTGCCTCAGAGCAGAGCCCCAAAGGATAGGCAGCCCCCCACAAATATTGACTGTGAGTTTAAGAGGAAATACGTACACAGGCAGAAAAAACAGTTTAGTAAAAGAGGCCCTTCTAGCTAGATAGAAAGGATAGGACAGAGTTCTAAGCAGTCAGTATTAAAACACTAGAAAATTCCACAGCAGAAAATACTATATACTACATCTAACTAAAGACATAGGATGTATATCTGCATCTCCAGAGAAACCAGCATGACAAAAAAATCCAAACAAGTCAAGCTGGAAAACACAATAGATTGCACTGCACATAAAAGCACACTGCATGCGTGCTACAGAGAACCAAAACAAGGCACTTATCTGAGCTGAAATGACAGCAGGGCAGTGGAGCCAGACAGAGATGCAATCCCTCCAAGATACAATGGACAACTGGCAGGGGTTGATGGATCCTACAAACCTAAATACCTAATAGAGCTGCAATAAGCAGAAACACCTGCCCAGCTTATAATCCAGAGACCACTGCACTACCACTAACAACCACCGGAGAGAGCCCAAGAGCAGAATTCACAACATTCTCCTAAACTTGACAGTACCCCATATGTGGTCGAAAACTACTGTTTTATCATGTGGCACGGATGGCAAGAGAAGGAGCACCATTTCATTTTTGAAGAGATATTTTGATTAGAATTAATTGCGGATGCCATGTTGCATTTGCAGAACCCCCGAGGTGCCATGCCAAACTGCATAAATCCTTAACAATTTATACAGTTTAATTGGAATCAGTAACCCTCAGTGAATTCATCTAGGGATGGAATGATCATTTTGGGCTACATATGCTAAACAAAAGTTTATAACGTTGGGACACAACAAAATGCAATTTTTCCACAAAATTGTGGCTTTAGCTTAACATTTTTCTTTTACACAAGGCATAATTGTTAGTATCTGTTTAGTTTGTGACTATCCACCATTTTCTTGTGGTGTTCTGGCTGCTGGTCTTATTCTTCTGGTGCTGAGTTTGTCTTGGGTCAGGTGTTTGTATCACTCTTTATTAACCAGCACCTGCCTCCCAGTCCTTGCTGGACAACAGTGTTAATCTGCTTGAGCTCTAGCTTGGTGCTTTGCTTTGTCTTCTGTATGTGTTATTTGTGCAGTGCTGGGAGCTCTGGTTCTGCTAGCCTTAGTTTCTGTTTTCTATTGGTTTCTGCAGCCTTCTCTGTGTATTCTATTAGGAGGTGACCCGTTTTTGTACCCAGTCCTTAGTTCTTTTAGGGAACCCCTTCCCCTAGGATCTATGGGTCTTCGCTTGAGATAAACCTAGGATCGTCGGTGGGTCTATTCGCAATGAATGGGTCACCCACTCCATCGTAGGGTTTCAACCTAGTCATAGTGCAGGGTCAGTTTCCCCCTTCTACGTTAGTCCTGTGTTGCAGGTCCGTAACAATAACAGGAAAAGAAGGAATAACATAGCTAAAAGGGCAACACTATTTACTAGTGCATGCTCGGGTGTCCTCCGAGTATTTTGGCGTGCTCGGAGATTTAGCTTTTGTCACCGCAGCTGCATGATTTGTGACTGCTAGACAGGCTGAATACATGTGGAGGTTGCCTGTTTGTTAGGGAATTCCCACATGTATTCCGCCTGTCTAGCAGTCGCAAATCATGCAGCTGAGGCAACGAAAAATAAATCTCCGAGCACGCCAAAATACTTGGAGGACACTCGAGCATGCTCGGGAAAACCCAAGCAACGAGTATACTCGCTCATCACTATTATTTACCTGCCCAGATCTCTAAAACAGAATGCAGCAAACCCATATATTAAAGATGACGGCAACAAACGTGCAAAATACTCATGAGACAACTATTCACAACCTACCAATTCATGGAGGGGGTGACTGCTTACTATTAAAATTGCATACAAAAAAGGATTTATATACAATGCTGCTCATACACAAGTAGTGTGTGGCTTTAATAGTGCCCATACTTTTAGATTAGGCGGGCTACCCAGCACTATCAAATTGCACCACACCAGGACAGACACCCTAGTTTACAAGGCCAACATTTTGCGGCTTGGCTGCTCCCTGTATGAAATTATAAGTTTATAACGCGCAAAAATATATATAATATTTATGAGGTATTGGTCAATATTTTTGCCAAAATATGCAAGCTTGCAACCCATGTCAAGGGTCCTCATACTTGCGAGTCTCTACACTAAAATTAAAAGCAAAACCACAAAATTACGATTTTCCAATAAATTTAAGAATGGGCAGGTAAATACTGTTGCCCTTTTTTCTGTGTTAATTCTTGCATTTTGGGGGGAATTTTAATTTCTTTTTTTGTGGCTTTGCTTTTAATTTTAGGAAAAGGACTGTATAATTTGTTATGAAATTTCTTCAGAATGTGGCAGTATCCCATATGTGGTCAAAATTGGTGTTAAGGCACATAGTAGGGCTTCAAAGCGAAAGATTACAAATTTGATTGGATCTGAATGTGGACATCATGTCACATTTCCTTAGTCTCTGAGGTGCCAAAACAGCAGAAACCCCTGAGAAGTGACTCCATTTTGGAATCTAAACCCCTCAATAAATTCATGTAGAGGTGCAGTAAGCTTTTTAACTCACAGGTGCTTCATAGAATTTTATAAGATTAGTCTGTGAAAACTTCACATTTTTAATTTTCACAAGTGGCAATAAGAAAAGGGGAACAATGCAATTTGTTATTCAATTTCTACTAAACACAGTGATATCCCCACAAGTGGCAGGATTCTACTTTTTGGTCTTACTGTGAGGCTTGGATGGGAAAGAGTGATATTTGACGTTTGGAGTTCAATTTTGGCTGAAATAGATTTCGTACGCCAAGTCAAAAAGCAAAGCAGCAAAAATCCCAAATAAATGCCCGCATGTCACTGGTTTACCTTGACAGAGAAGGGCCAAAAGACTTGTGTCTGATTTCCTGTATTCCTTCACTGAATATAAGTACTTCACCATCATATTAAACAGTGCAGGATACTGTGAGCAGTGCAGGGGTTAATCTGTTCACTTGTAGCTTTCCTGCTTTGATGGTCTCAGCTGTTCAGTGTTGGCTACTCCCCTATGTTATATATATTCGCCTCTGGCAATCAGAGATTGCCAGTGTTACTTTCATACTGCCTGGGGTGGAGTTATAGGTATTGGTTGTTTGAGGAGATATTTGGAGTGTTTTGTTCAAAAGACTGTTGCTTGGTGATTTGTCTGTGTGCATATCCTCATCCTCTCCTATTTGGTTTTTCCTTCCTTTATTTCCTGCTGTTCCAATCTGTTGTTTGTGGGTTCATATTTATATGATTGGTATTTTCATTTATCTCTGTACGTCTTCCCTTCGTTATCTGGTTTGTGTATTCTTGTACACTACAAATCCCCACTTCCATGGGTATGGGAGGGGACAGATAAGGGCTGATTTAGGAGCTCAACAAGGCACATGGCCCTGGCGTCTTCATAATCAAGTAATCCAGGGAGCAGGGATAGCTAGGGTGCCTCTAGCTTTAGGGATAGGGAAGGAGACCCTAGTCCAGTGTTCCCCAACTCCGGTCATCAAGAGCTACCAACAGGTCATGTTTTCAGTATTTCCTTAGTATTGCACAGGTGATGGGATTATTGCCTGTGCAGGCGATGCAATTATCACCTGTGCAATACTAAGGAAATCCTGAAAACATGACCTGTTGGTGGCTCTTGAGGACCGGAGTTGGGGAACACTGCCCTAGTCCCAGGATATCCTACCGTGACAACCCATGTTGAAAACTATATCAAGGAGTTCATCTAGGCAAGATTGAGTATTCTGAACCTACTCATGCCTCACAGAATTCTATAACATTGCCAAGGAAATTAAAAATGTAATTTTTATAACTAAAATGTTATGTTAGCTGCAATAGTTACATTTTCACATAGGGTAATGGATAAAAATAGCAGGGAAGGAACTATAATTGTCTTCTGGATAGCAAATTTTGCTAGAATAGATTGCAGACTCCATTTGCAGAGCCCCCAATATGCTAAAATAGAAGAAAATCCCAAATATGACCCCATTTTGGAAATGTAACCCCTTAATGGGGTGGTCTGAATTTCAAATTAATTTTCATCCTAACTCCCATCTATTCAGTGCCATAATGTAAACTATTTTCTACTATATTTGAATAAAAATTCCATATCCTTCCTTAACTACACTAATTGTTTTTATTTTTTTATTTTTTCACTTAATTTTAGATGATGCTTCATTTAAGAACCCCCCAGTGCCTCCTAGGATTCTCAAAGTGTCCTTCGGGGGGCAGAGTCTGCGGTCATTACCATAGTCTTTGTCCCTTCGATGAAACAAAGCGTCATGAATGAGTAACGTCTCAAGGCTGGGCTAGCCCCAGTGTGATTAGCACTGTGCGATGTACACTATGACACCACACTCTCTGTTGCATGCTCATATTAGCAGTAATGAGCCAACAACAGAGTGCGTTGTCAGTATACCCACTGTGCAGAGGCCAGTGACTTTACTTGTGGGTGCACCGCTGGTCTCTTCACACCACGTATTCTGACATGTTCTGATGCTGGCTTGATATTGCTGGTTTTAGCCAGCATCAGAGAGCGTGCTGTCATTTTGCACACCGCACAGTGCTAATTGCACTGGGACTAGCCCAGCTCCTGAAACGAGTATAATTAATGATACTAATGCTTCTGAAACTAAGCATCATCATGGGTCAGAGGCTGACTTCAGTGCTGCACCCTCTGTCCTCTTATGACGCTTAATTTGAGTATCTCAGCATGCATTGGGGGTTCTCAAGCGAAGAGACATGAAAAAGCAAGTGAAAAAAAAAGAAAGAAAAGTAGTTAGATAGTGTAGATAGGGAAGGATGGGGATTTTTTTAAATACAATATTAAAAGTATATTTTAATAGTATATTATATTTTAAAAGTATATTAGAAAATAGTTTAGATTATGGCAATAAATACATAAGGATTTCAGATGAAAATAACTTTGGACTTCGGACCACCACTTTAAAGGGGTTGTCCACTACTAGAAAAACCCCTTCTTGATCTAAATGTTTGGCCCCGATAAAATAAAAAAGTCTATATTCACCTCCCATGCTGGTGTAGTTCCTACGGTGTTGGCACTCGTGATCTTGGAGCTCTCATATGGTTGCATGACACGTGATGCCCGGCATCCAATCTGCGCTGGCATCACTGTTACAAATTCTTGATGTGGTACTTTCTCGGGGGGCAATTACTAAAAAAGTTTTTGAGGGTCTCCTTATCCAGTTTCCAGTTATACCAACTCTTTACCTTTTACCAAAGATACATAAGGACCCAATGGTTCCCCCTGGGTGTCCTATTATCTGTGGTGTGGGAGGGCTATGCAACTCAAACTGTAAGTTCATTTAACATTATTTACACCCCTTGGTTGAGATGCTCCCCTTCTACGTCAGATACATTACGGACGTCCTTCGGTGACTGGATGGCCTTACTCTGGAGCGGGACATGATGCTAGTCACAGCAGATGTCAAGTCCTTATACACCTGCATTTCACATCAATGTAGATTGAGGGCAGTTGAATTCTGCTTGTAGTCTCGATGTCTCATGATTTTTGATTGTGGAATTACTTGATTTTATTTTGACTCATCATTTTTTTTACATTTAAAGATTTTTTTCTGCAAAAACGAGTTACCACCATGGGTGGGTGTGCATACTGTCCTATGCTAACCTGTTTCTCAGGTATCGGGAGAGGAAGATTTTCGGGGACTATGTGCGCGCCGCCACTCAGGTACAATGCTGGCAGGGATCTGCAGATGACCTTTCTGATTTCATGTCCCATTTAAATCAAAATAACTATAACATCAAATAAACACATAAATTCCATAAGCAACAGATTGAATTTTTGGACATCCTGATTCTTGTAGCCGATTTTGATACCGTCCAAACCAACTTTTTTAGGAAAGAGATGTCGGTGAATGCCCTTCTACATGCCTCGTCAGCCCATACTCCATCCACTGTGCAGGCCATCCTGATAGGCCAATTCCTGTGCGTCAGACGTTTTTGTTCCACCAATGAACGTTTTGAGAGGCAGGCTTTGGACCTTCAGGATAGGTTTAATGCACGGGGATATAGTAAACATTGTATTAAATGGGGCTATCGGTGGTCAAAGGCATCCGACTGTGGCCAGCTCCTCTGCGGTTCCAGGAGAGTTCAAGATGAGCCCCACCAAACTAGATTCATCTCTACATATAACAATCGGTGGGGCACAATTCGTAACATCCTTAATAAATATTGGCCAATACTGAGGACGGAACCTGATATTGGCAAATCACTCCCTGAGAAACCCCTATTGACAGCCAGGAGAAGCAGCAGCCTGAAAAATCTGTTGGTAAAAAAGCTAATCCTTCCCTTCCATTCTATATTGGGAAACCACAGCAGGGCTGTTTTCCATGTGGGTTAAGTTTGGCATGTCGTAACATCGTATGGGTCGCCACTTTCTGCTCATCTGACGGAAAACAAATTTTCCAGATCATAGAATACATCTCATGTAGTAGCGACTTCTGGGTATACGATGACACATGCCCCTGCGGTTTATTTTACGTAGGCCTCTTGTCCCAGGAAATGTGGATACGTACCAGGGAACATGTTAGGGACATCAAGGCAGCTCTGTCCGTTGATGACATGGCGTCCCTAAAGCCATTTTAAGCTACGACATGCTTGTAACCCTGATCTACTTAGGATAAATGGAATTGATCATGTCCTTGGGGGTATCAGGTGAGGTGATCTTAAACGCAGGCTGGCGCAGCTTGAGTGTCGCTGGATTGTGAAAATAGGAACTATGACTCCCTTGGGTCTCAATATGAGATATTGAGCTTCTCAACCTTCCTGTAATGTGCGTCTTGTGCATAGACCTTCTGCTTTTCAATGATGTCTATTTGGTTAATGCCTCTTTTATATTGATTTTTATTGTGTGTTCTTTTGTGTTTTTCACGCATTTTATTAGTGGATGACATTTTAGCAGTGGACTTTGTGCCTCGTTTCTGATGTATTAAATCATCATTAAGAATATCCCCCTGGATGGCTTCTAACGTGTCAATAAATTTGTGGACATAAGGGGTGTGTTTGTTATATGTCACATATGCATTTAATATTGCACTATTGTATTATGCAGTACATGGATTGACTATCTTTTTCTCATAAAAATTGGCATAATTTGAATCTAGTGCTACTAAAACTCTTTGTATTATATACTCTCTAGGCTTCCTTATCTTTTAATGAGATTCAGATTTTACAATTGTATTTGCCCCCTTTTCCACCCATATTCAATATGGTTTCCCTTGTCATCTCACATGATGTTCAATTAGGCCATTGCTTCTCTGCCATGAGTAGCGCATGAGAGCGGCATTTCCTGTCCGCCCACATCCTGGAAGGTGTCTGCTCAAAGCGGTGTGCTCCACTGACGTCAATGGAACACTTGTTCTCTATACGCACTGCTGCCGCGATGCCAGAAGTGACGTCTTTGGCGGCGGAAGTCCCACTCTCATGCTCTTGCTGGACACATGGTGAGATGCATCCTCCTCCGCTGCCACCATTGGCCTCTGGAGGATGCCGCAGGATATTTAAACGGCACCTCTAGCGCATAACACACTGCCCCCGAAGAAGAACAGTGATATGCGCGTCGGGGCTTTGGTGCAACAGTTAGCCATATTAATTATGGGCAAGAGGTTTTTCCATCTTTCCTTTATATGCATTTGTAGCATTTATTAACTCTTCCAGGAAGACAATTAGAGATGAGCAAATATTTCAATATTCAGTTCAGCTCACCATTGCCAAATTTGCAATATTCGCCGATTAAATCGTCGGTTTCATCGCGGAATATAATGGCACATACACAGCACAATAGCCAGTGTTTCCCACGCTGTGTGACAGTGTGGGAAACACCAGTGTAGCACTTCTGATTGGCAGTGAAATCATCCCCGCCGGTCAGAGAGCTGCGGTTCCCATGCTGTCAAAAGACAGTTGTGATCGGATTTATAAAGTTTACCTCGGGTCACTGGTGTCAAGCTGTCAGCTGATGGGACTACAGCTCCCATCAGTAGACACCTGCTGCCGCTAGTAACAGGGAGAGCAGGAGTGGCGAATAGGAGTATTCATCTGCTCCTGCACTGTCAATAAATAATTAAACAAAAACCTGTGTTCCCCTGTATTTTTGATAACCAGTCAGGCAAAACTCACAGGTGGGGACTGCAGCCCTCAGCTGTCAGCTTCAGCAAGACTGGTTATCAAGATAGAGAGGTCCCTACTCCGTATTTTTTAATTATTTAAATAAATAATTTAAAAAAAACGGCATGAGGTCCCCCCATTTTTGACAGCCAACCTTGCTAAAGCAGACAGCTGGAGACTGGTATTCTCAGGCTGGTAAGGAGCCATGGATATTGGCCCCCCAGTTTAAAAATAGCAGCCTACAGTTGCTCAGAAAAGGCACATGAATTAGAGGCTCCAAATCTGGCTCTCTGCCTGGCTCTTCCCACTTGTCCTCTAGCGGTGGCAAGTGAGGTTCATATTTGTGGGGTTGATGTCACCTTTGTATTGTCAGGTGACATCAAGGCCACGGCTTAGTAATTAATGGAGAGGTGTCTATAAGACTCCTATCCATTACTAATCCTATAGTTGTATGGTAAATAAAGACACAGCAGAATAAAGTCCTTTTGTTAGAAATAAGACTAAACACAGTTTTCCATTTTATTTAAAAATAAACACAGTTATACTGACCTAACGCCTAATTCCATCGAAGCCCTCATTCTTCTGTAATAAAACAAAGATAAAAAACAGTAATATACCTCACCTGTCTGTTGTTCTGTCCCACGTCGTAATCCATGTCTGGGGGATTAATAGCCGTCTCTCTGTTTACAATGTAAGTATGAGGTTAGTAATGGATAGGTGTCTTATAGATGCCTCTCCATTACGAACCTGTGGGCTTGATGTCACCTGACAATACAAAGATGACATCAACCCCACAAATATGAACCTCACTTGCCACCGCTACAGGGCAAGTGGGAAAAGCAAGGCTAAGTGCCAGAATTGGCGCATCTATAAGATGCGCCATTTCTGGGATGGCTGAGAGCTGATTTTTTTAGCCTGGTGGGTGCCAATATCCATGACCCCTTCCCAGGCTATTAATTTCAGCCCACAGCTGTCTGCATAGCCTTTCCTGGTTATTAATTATAGGGGAACCCTACTTCATTTTTTTTAATGTCCCCAATTTTACTAGCCAGTAAAGGCTAAGTATACAGTTGTGAGCTGACATTAATAGCCTGGGAAGATCCATGGGTATTACCCCCTTCCCAAGCAATAAATATCGGCCCTCCAGTTGTTGGCTTTCCCTCTGCTAGATACAAAAATTACACGGGAGCCCATGCCATTTTTTCAGAAAAATAATCTTTTATTAATTAAATACATGTACAGTAAGCTGCACACACTGTACTAATTGTATTTGTCAAAAACATCTATATATCGACCTATTCTGTTTGTATTTACTGTAATTCATCTCTTCTATCCAGTCGGCTCCTGCAGTGATTTTATGCTACACTGCTGCTGAATTGCTGGCTTTTATATATATATACTGTATATATATACAGTTGTGCTATGACCCTAATCAAAAGTTTACATACCCTATTTCTTAATAACATGTATTGCCCCCTTAACATCAATGATAGCTTGAAGTCTTTTGTGATAGTTGTGGATGAGTTTCTTTATTTTCTCAGATGGTAAAGCTGCCCATTCTTGTTGGCAAAAAGCCTCAAGTTCCTCTAAATTCCTGGGCTGTCTAGCATGATCTGCGCGCTTTAGATCTCCCCAGAGTGGCTCAATGATATTGAGGTCAGGAGTCTAAGATGGCCACTCCAGAACCTTCACTGTAAAACAAACAAGAGAAAAAATTAGCAAAAACCCTGCTGTAAATAAGTAAAAAGCAAAAAATGCATCTAAATAACAGAGTTTTTAGTAATACTGTTTTTGATCAAAAATAGCATAAAAGCCATCCCACCACGACAAGGTAACTCTGATCACATGGTAAGGTTTTTAATATTAGACAGTGTAGGACTGTCCCAATAATTTTTTCGATTAATTTTTTCTCTTTTAGGTTTTATGTTTTATGGCCAATGTGAACATGCATTTATGTGCTGCATGTGTACCAATTACGTCAAGCTCAATTTTTGTGTTTTTCTTTGTATTATTGTATTATTGCATTCTGTGCAAGCCGGGGTGTGGCCACCCTTTTCTGAGCTGGAGATTGTATATTTAGCTCCCCCAGGCTGGTCTTCTACGTGTTGGGCCCAGTCCTGTTGTCTGCCGTTATTCACACTGAGGTCAACATTGATACATGGTAAGGTTTTTAATATTAGACAGTGTAGGACTGTCACGATCAGAGTTAACTTGTCATGGTGGGATGGCTTTTATGCTATTTTTGATCAAAAACAGTATTACTAAAAACTCTGTGTTATTTAGATGCACTTTTTGTTTTTAATTATTTACAGCAGGGTTTTTGCTCATTTTTTCTCTTGCAGGTTTCATATGTTTTACTAGATGGTGGCTCGATTCTAGCGCATCAGGTATTCTAGAATATGTATGTAGTTTATTTGTGAAGTTTTCAGAATAATGCAATTTATACACAGGATTCGGCCGGCCGGCCGCGACCAATTAGCAAAGCGTGGTTCAAATTCCGCACAAATTCGCAGCCGGACTGCGCCTGTCGTCGATTGTTCGCGGCCGGGTGTGACCAATCAGTGAAGCCAGGGCCGGCTCCAGGTTTTTAAGGGCCCCGGGCGAAAGAGTCTCAGTGGGCCCCCCTCTTTAACACATTCCACGATTCATGATGCACAGATACAGCAGAGAAATATAGCACAGCCATGTAGCGTTAAAGCAAAGAAAGGCGGGCACCGCACAAAAGATATATAAGCTCCAGGGATCAGCCACGTGCATATAAAATATATACACTCAACACAAAGAAAAAGAATATGCACACAGTGGGATCAACCTGATATGATAAATTTCATTTTATTATAGACTAACACCTCACTACACATAAAGGCAAAGCAGGAAGGAACATACATTTAAAAACATCTAAAAACCAGACAGACCTACCCTCAACCCCCCACATGTACAATCAAGGGCCTATAAATGCAAAAATGTGCATATGCAAATACCGTAGAGAGCATACAAATGGGCAGATAAGAGACAATACAGGTATATAAATTTAATTTCTGATATAGCCAATTGGCATAATGCCCCTACACAAACAAATATATTAATAGAACCCTAAACAATAGCCCTACCTCCCAGTCCTGTTACAGGCCTGTGGTAAAAACACAATACCATTTACCAGGTTAATACCTGGTGTAGCCACAGCCTGTCCTAGGTCTAACACCCCAAGTCATACATTACCAAGCTTTATGTGAAGTGTCCTGCCACCAAAGATGATAATGTATCTAAGTCCAAGAAATGCCTATGGGGCAGGAACACAACAGGCTGGTGGAGGTATATATACCTAAGTGCGGCTGGGGTAGATGAAAAAGTCCAGGACCGGATCCAAGGCAACATAGAGAAGGGGGGGGGGGAAGGGGGACAAAGGCCCCACGCGTATCGACGCTGCTAGAGCGTCTTCGTCAGGGGAAGGTACCTGTATATAACACAGCCTACGTAATATATAGCACAGCCACATAGTATATAGCACAGCCACATAGTATATAGCACAGCCACGTAGTATATTGCCCAGCCACGTAGTATATAGCACAACCCACATAGTAAATAGCACAGAAACAGTATATTGCCCAGCCACATAATATATTGCCCAGCCACGTAGTATATTGCCCAGCCACATAGTATATAGCACAGCCCACATAGTAAATAGCACAGACACATAGTATATTGCCCAGCCACATAGTATATTGCCCAGCCACGTAGTATATAGCACAGCCCACGTAGTAAATAGCACAGACACGTAGTATATTGCCCAGCCACGTAGTATATTGCCCAGCCACATAGTATATTGCCCAGCCACGTAGTATATAGCACAGACACATAGTATATTGCCCAGCCTCGTAGTATATCACCCAGCCACGTAGTATATAGCACAGACACGTAGTATATAGCACAGACATGTAGTATATTGCCCAGCCACGTAATATTGCCCAGCCACGTAGTATATTGCCCAGCCACGTAATATATTGCACAGCCACATAGTATATAGCACAGCCACATAGTATATAGCACAGAGACATAGTATATAACACTGCCCATGCAGTATATAACCCAGGCCACGTAGTATAGAGCACAGCAATGTAGTATATTGCCCAGCCACGTAAGATATACCACAGCCACGTAGTATATAGCACAGCCCACATAGTATTTAGCACAGAGATGTAGTATATACCACAGCCATGTAGTATATAGCACAGCCCACATAGTATATAGCACATAGATGTAGTATATAACACAGCCCACGCAGTATCTAACACAGCCCACATAGTATATAGCAATGTGGGCACCATATCCCTGTTAAAAAAGAATTAAAATAAAAAATAGTTATATACTCACCCTCCGTTGGCCCCCAGGATCCAGCCCAGGCATTTACCAATGCTCCTCGCGACGCTCCATTCCCAAGAGTGCATTGTGGCCTCGCGAGACCTCTATGTCATCATGTTGTGAGACCGCAATGCATGGACCGGTCACCGGAGCATCGCGAGGAGCGGGAAAGGCGCCGGAAGGTGAGAATATAATGATTTTTTATTTTTTTTTCTTATTTTTAACACTTCATCTTTCCTTCAACTCTGACCAAGTTTCCTGTGCCTTTGTGTCATGTTCCCAATGGCAGGGAATTAAACACATAACACGGGCAAAAACAGGACGAGCTCTAGGGTGATGGAACCTGAGCTGACCTCGATCCTGAACCTCAACACTCAACTAACAGCAGCCGGGTATATTAATAACACAGTGTATACCCAGGTGATCCTGTATCCCTTATTTTCATATATTGATATATAGAGGAAAAAAGACCTTTTATATACACTCACCGGCCACTTTATTAGGTACACCATGCTAGTAACGGGTTGGACCCCTTTTGCCTTCAGAACTGCCTCAATTCTTCGTGGCATAGATTCAACAAGGTGCTGGAAGCATTCCTCAGAGATTTTGGTCCATATTGACATGATGGCATCACACAGTTGCCGCAGATTTGTCGGCTGCACATCCCAAAGATGCTCCATACAAGGCAGGATGGATCCATGCTTTCATGTTGTTTACGCCAAATTCTGACCCTACCATCCGAATGTCGCAGCAGAAATCGAGACTCATCAGACCAAGCAACGTTTTTCCAATCTTCTACTGTCCAATTTTGATGAGCTTGTACAAATTGTAGCCTCAGTTTCCTGTTCTTAGCTGAAAGGAGTGGTACCCGGTGTGGTCTTCTGCTGCTGTAGCCCATCTGCCTCAAAGTTCGACGCACTGTGCGTTCAGAGATGCTCTTAGGCCTACCTTGGTTGTAACGGGTGGCGATTTGAGTCACTGTTGCCTTTCTATCAGCTCGAACCAGTCTGCCCATTCTCCTCTGACCTCTGGCATCAACAAGGCATTTCCGCCCACAGAACTGCCGCTCACTGGATTTTTTTTCTTTTTCGGACCATTCTCTGTAAACCCTAGAGATGGTTGTGCGTGAAAATCCCAGTAGATCAGCAGTTTCTGAAATACTCAGACCAGCCCTTCTGGCACCAACAACCATGCCACGTTCAAAGGCACTCAAATCACCTTTCTTCCCCATACTGATGCTCGGTTTGAACTGCAGGAGATTGTCTTGACCATGTCTATGTAGGGGACAGGGACTTGGTGAGCTGTGCAGACGGGTGGAACCATTGTTGCCGGGAGTCGGGGTTCCGGGGGACGGATTTGAGGGGTGCATGGGAAGCCAGGCTCATGTGACAGGAGGCAGAGTGACGCAGGGAGAGGAGAGGATAAAAAGCAAAACGCGCGAAAGCAGGGGCAGAGAAGCGCGGGAAATCTCTGAGGAGAGGAAACTGCAGCGCAGTTGCTGTGAGTGTGCAGGCCGCAGTGAGACTTGCAGGAAGCAGGGGGAAAACGTGCAACAGACACTGCGGGCAATTACTGGAGCCCCCAAAAAGAGACGCATTCGTCGTCAGCGACCCCCCAGGCAGAGGGGTAGTGCTGACCAGCTCAGGGACAGTATTACCGCGCTCCCTGAGAACACCTTGCCAGAGAGTGCTACAGACTCGCATGGTTTCGTCTCAGCTGTGACTGATACTGATTATTCTCCTAATCCTCCTCAAAAAGACTCTTCTCTGGACTGGGAGGCTGTTACCTCGGATCAACGTCCGCCTGCAGGAGGGAACGCAGCACCGCAAAAGACATTCTGGACTCGACTCTACGCCTGGGCCCGTCGCCAGAAGACACCTCCTTCCTCCGCCATCAGGACTACGGCGTTGTCGGAGCCTCCCCGTCAGGACTACATCGCTGAACCAGCACTGATAAGTGACCGTTGTTGACTTTATCTTAGTAGGGAGTCACTAGTGAGGCGCTGCCGCGTTCTACGGGTGTAGTTCAGGGCGGCCATATAATAATTGGGATTTACTGCGAGATTGTGTTCTTGTATATAAGTTCCCTGCGTGGAAAACGTTTGTTATCTTTTTGGTTGGAAGTTAAAAAGAAAGTTAAAAACGCTATTTGCTTTCTGGCTCCTATTTGTCCCTGCATCCTTCTTTACCTGCGGTCTCTACATCTACATGCCTAAATGCACTGAGTTGCCGCCATGTGATTGGCTGATTAGAAATTAAGTGTTAACAAGAAGTTGGACAGGTGTACCTAATAAAGTGGCCAGTGAGTGTATATACCTTGAATAATAGAGAGTAACCACCGGGTGCGCTGTGCAAACCTATAGTGAAAACCACTATATACGTTAGATTGAGAACAATGCAATGCAGTATGGATTAAAGATAGAAGAAACTATACACCCATGGGAATAGTGAAATATAGTCTTTATTAATGGAATTAATGGTAATAAAAAAAGTATTTAAAAAATTTTTTTAAAAACATACACAAATGATCAAACAGCAGGATAAAATTACAGCTCAGTCCCCTTTAAAACATCAGGATTTTGCAAGTTTTTTACTGCAAACTAATACCACACATGGAGAATATATGCCATATAATAAAGTGACCATGTGCACTGAAAGAATATATAAAATGATATATTTCTTTGCTCAATATCAAAATATAAAAGACCACAGCAAAGGTCATATAAGGTGCCAAACCAAAAGTGCAAAAAAGTGCAGTGCCTTACAAAGGGGTGTAGTCAGCTTATGTCAGCCACTGCTGACCATAAATACCACAACTAAATTAATGCAACAGTGTGCCAAAGAGAATACATAATATAAAGTGCAAAAAAGTCCTGTGCGTATGGTACTGTTTTCTATGTCAGCATCTGCCGACCATAGATACAGTACCTAAATTCGTGCAACACTGTGCCAAAAAATATATACGTGGTATAAGGTGCAGAAAAAATATATATAGCATGTATACCTGGGGGGACCAATAGCTTTTCCTGCGCACCCGACGCGCGTTTCGGAAATTGCTCTCCTTCGTCAGGGGTAACTAAACCGTAATAAAGGGGGCTTTTTATAGTGGACTATAGCTGAGTGCTGCGTCCCGGATCTCTTCGGCGCATGCGCGGTCCGGAGAACCGGAAGTTCCGGCGCCCGCGTCACATGACCGGCCGCATGGGGCCGGAGTACCCAGCGTAGCCAAGGATACATGGACGCAGGAAACCGAAGCTCCCGGGCACAGACCGCGCATGCGCACAACCAGGGGACACAGCGTGGGAGAAATGTAAATAAACAAGCCGTGATCGGATCGTCTGAAGTTTTTGTATATCTTTGTTAAAAAAATAACCGAAATAGATATTATGCTAGCTATAATAAACCACCTGGAGTGAAATGTTCCTGTTCCTATGGATATAACACATCATAAATCGACAACACATGCACATATATCTGTGTCTATATGGTGCATCCATTAGAAAAAAATGGAATGGAAGAATGGGTAGAGATTATATTGTGCAACCGCAAATCTCACCACAAAATACTAGATAAATCATATTAAACAAAACTTGTCAAGGGAGGAGAAATTATAATAAACAAACTACATTGTCTATAAAGGGAGACAACATTGAAATATATATCTGTCCATATTTCTCATATATGTCTTTCTCAACAATAATATTTTTTCTTTCTATTTTATCTTCCAGAGTTCTTCTTCCGATGGCACAAGTCAGATCAACATCAACTTCAAGCAAATGACGACCTGGGCATACTCAAGTCCAAATAGAAGGTAAATAGATGGCTAAAATAATGAAACAATATAACATTAGACATATCAAATAAACAGCCATTAAAATTACATAAAAGCCCATAATCTATTAAACAGGATAAAAAAAAAATATATAAAAATTGTATAAAAAATATTATAAAAAGGGTATAAAACTCAGATTTTCATTTAATCCCTTCGGTGACACAGTATCCAAGGTCCAAATCCATTTGGTTTCTTTCTTTGCAAGGGCTATACTTACATTGCCTCCTCTCTCATTAATTTTTATCATATCAATCCCTGTTATCTTTAACAACGATGCATTGCACTCATGATGTAACTTGAAATGCTTCGGGATTGTTTTCAATAGTGCTATATCCTTTATTTCTTTAGCAGCGAGAATGCCCCGAATATGTTCCCGGGCACGAACCTTTAATTGTCTGGTTGTCATGCCCACGTACACAAGCGAGCAGGGACAAGTGGTGTGATAAATCACCGCTCTAGAAGAACATGTTATCACCTGCTTGATTTTATAAGTGGTTGTGCCGTTATAATTACAAAAAGAATCACTTCTTTTAATATTTGGGCATGCAATGCATTGGCCACATGGTTTGCAGCCTACCACTGCCCTTGCATTTGATAAAAAGGATGGAACTACTGCATTATACATATAATGGCTCCTAACTAATTGATCTCTTAGATTTCTAGATCTCCGAAAGGTAATATTTGGTCTTTCCCCAATGTATTGTGACACGATTGGGTCAGCCTTTAAAATGGCTCATGATTTACTCAAATATGCCCTCATTAGTTCCGTTTGCCCATGATATTGGGTGATGAACCTTGTCATCCGATCTGTTTTCGGTGGTTTCTCCTCATAAAGTGCTTGGTGCCTTGTTATATATTTAGCCCGATTATACCCTTTCTTAATCGAACGCCTACTATATCCACGTTCCAGGAACCTCTCCTTCATCTCCATAGCTTCTTTTTCAAAATCAACCTCATTAGTACAAATTCTACGTAAACGTAAGAATTGACCTATGGGGATAGATCTAACCATTGTCGGAGGATGAGATGAGGAGGCATGAAGGAGAGAGTTCACTGCCGTGGACTTTCTAAATATATTAGTGTAAAGGCAACCAACCTCGTCTTTATGTACACCCACATCCAAGAATTCCATGAATTTTTTATCACACTTGTAAGTCAGATGGATGTTCAAGGAATTTGAATTCAACTGTTCCATGAAAAGATGGAGGGATTCTACAGACCCTTGCCAAATAAAAAATATGTCATCAATGAATCTCACCCAGATAGGGATGAGATCCATTGATGACACAGACTCAGTGTGAAAAAGGTCCCTCTCCCACAGCCCCAGGAATAAATTAGCATACGAGGGCGCAAAAGTCGCGCCCATCGCTGTGCCCTGAAGCTGTAGGTAGAGGGACCCCTTAAAAAGAAAAAAAAATTTTCTCAAGGAAAAATCAAGCAATTGCATCACAAACTCTCTCATGGATGTGGGTATAGCAGATGTCTCAAGGAAATATTTTGTTGCCTGTAGGCCATCTTGATGCCGGATGTTGGTGTAAAGGCTCTCCACATCACAAGAAACTAATAGAGTATCTACACCGACAAAGAGACCATCAATTTTCTTTAAAAAGTCATTTGTGTCCTTTAAAAATGACGGAAGATCTTCGACCACAGGCTGTAATTTTGAATCCAGGAATTTATTAATGTTCTGTAAATAATTCCCACACCCTGATACAATGGGTCTACCCGGTGGGGTCAATTGATTTTTATGGACCTTTGGTAATAAATATGTTGCCACCGTTGGTTCTATTACTTGTAGAGCTGAAAATAGGTCCTTATTAATAACCCCAGCATCAAGGGCTTCCTTTAACATACATAAAAGTTCACCACGGAATTTCTCTAAGGGATTGAAGGTCAATTTTTTGTAAAATACGTTATTCCTAAGCTGCCGAAATACTTCGTGCTCATACATTTGTGTAGGCCAGATTACAATATTTCCCCCTTTGTCAGCCGGCTTGATAACCACATCAGATAACTTCTCCAATTTTTTAAGAGCCCGTTTTTCATCAGCGTTAAGATTCTCACTAGACGGAAAACGTGGAATCTTATCAAATTCTTTGCTCACCGTTCTAACAAAGGTTTCGATGGTAGGGCAGGCCGACAAAGGGGGAAATTTCCGAGATTTGGGACGGATCGAGACAGGAATCTTACCTCCCACTGATTCATTATGTTCCTGCGCCAGCTCCTCCAAGATCACTAGTGCCTCCTGCTCCGCCTCTGTGGGGAATAATTGTAATAGATCCTCATTATGAAAGTGTTTCTTGAACAACAATTTCCTAGCGAATAAATGAAGGTCCTTTATAGCTGCAAATTTATCAAATTGTGCCGTAGGGCAAAATGTTAGACCTTTTTTCAAAACGTTAATTTCAATTTCAGACAAAATATGAGAACTCAAATTAATCACCTTTAAATTATTTCTTGAACTCTCTGGTGAATATCTGAAATTACGTTTGGCAGGTACATAGCGTGGTTCCCGCTTACGCTTAGGAGTTGATATAATAGAAGCCACAGTAGATAAGGAGGCGGAGGAGGAGGCACCAGAGACATCCACTATTGCTTGATTAGACGAAGTTGAGTCAATCCTATCACGTGTGTTCTCATTTTGACTGTGTCTGCGCCACCTATAGATCCTTCCTTTAGCAAAGTCACCTTGATCTCGTGCCAATTTATTTCTCTGAGTTGTTTGAATATTCTTTATCCATTGATCCATCTGTTTTTCTAATAGGTTATCCATAGACGTCAACTGTTCAGTGGATAAACAAGCCTTTGCCCTCACATACATTTCATCCAACGTTTTATCAATAATGTCAATATTAGTAGCATTGTATTTAATCAATAATTCCATTAATTGTTTAGAGGCGGTGTTACACGTCTCCTCCCAATTTTTCACAAATTCCTCGTCATTGACAGGGAACGCGGGGGTCACATGTATCCTTAAACCTCTAGGAATTAATTGATATTGGATGTAATTCTCTAGGAAGGCTTTACTCCACCAAGATCTGGTTCTCTTATATGTCAAATTTTTAATTGTTTTAAATAAGTCATCAAATTGACAACCACCAGATATCATAGTGTCAACATTCCCATTAGAAAAGACTGCTTTTATCTGTCCCTGCCATGATAGTTCTCTGGCCTTGAAATCCATGTCCTGATTGCGAAGAAACGAACCTGTGCAAAACACAGCAATAATTGGATATATTAATAACACAGTGTATACCCAGGTGATCCTGTATCCCTTATTTTCATATATTGATATATAGAGGAAAAAAGACCTTTTATATATATACCTTGAATAATAGAGAGTACGGTAACCACCGGGTGCGCTGTGCAAACCTATAGTGAAAACCACTATATACGTTAGATTGAGAACAATGCAATGCAGTATGGATTAAAGATAGAAGAAACTATACACCCATGGGAATAGTGAAATATAGTCTTTATTAATGGAATTAATGGTAATAACAAAAGTATTTAAGAATTTTTTTTAAAAACATACACAAATGATCAAACAGCAGGAAAAAATTACAGCTCAGTCCCCTTTAAAACATCAGGATTTTGCAAGTTTTTTACTGCAAACTAATACCACACATGGAGAATATATGCCATATAATAAAGTGACCATGTGCACTGAAAGAATATATAAAATGATATATTTATTTGCTCAATATCAAAATATAAAAGACCACAGCAAAGGTCATATAAGGTGCCAAACCAAAAGTGCAAAAAAGTGCAGTGCCTTACAAAGGGGTGTATGTTTTTTAAAAAATTTTTTAAATACTTTTGTTATTACCATTAATTCCATTAATAAAGACTATATTTCACTATTCCCATGGGTGTATAGTTTCTTCTATCTTTAATCCATACTGCATTGCATTGTTCTCAATCTAACAGCAGCCGGGGAACGTTCCTGGGGGGACTCTAGACGTCTCGCGCCAGCCGCAGATCTAGCTACCCCTATCAGAAGAATCACAGACCTATCTTGCCTCCAGAGAAATATTCCCACAGAAATAGCAGCCCCCCACATATAATGACGGTGAAATGAGAGGAAGGCACAAACGTAGTTATGAAAACAGATTCAGCAAAATGAGGCCCGCTTAAGCTAGATAGCAGAGGATACAAAAGGTGAACTGCGCGGTCAGCTTAAAACCCTTAAAAATACCATCCTGAAATTACTTGAACTCATGTGCCAACTCATGGTACATGAGTGGTAATTTCAGCCCACTAGAGCAACCAGCAGCAGAGAATTACATATCTGCAAGCTGGACTAAAAACATGAAAGCAAACATGAAACAGGGAAATCCAGACTTAGCTTGTCTTGAAGGCCTAGGAGAAGGTAGCAAAGGTAACAGAGACACACTGATACATTGATAGCCGGCAAGGGAATGACAGGAAAGCCAGGTTAAATAGGAAACACCCAGCCTCTGATGGACAAGTGGAAACCAGAGACCGCAACCCATCAAAGTCACCCAGTACCAGTTGTAACCACCAGAGGGAGCCCAAAAACAGAATCCACAACAGTACCCCCCCCTTGAGGAGGGGTCACCGAACCCTCACGAGAACCCCCAGGGCAATCAGGATGAGCTCTATGGAAGGCGCGGACCAAATCAGTCGCATGAACATCAGAGGCGACCACCCAGGAATTATCCTCCTGACCATAACCCTTCCACTTAACCAAATACTGGAGTTTACGTCTGGAAACACGAGAATCCAAGATCTTCTCAACAACATACTCCAATTCTCCCTCCACCAGCACCGGAGCAGGAGGCTCAACCAAAGGAACAACGGGCACCTCATACCTCCGCAATAACGACCGATAGAACACATTATGAATAGCAAACGATGCTGGGAGATCCAAACAAAAAGATACAGGGTTAAGAATCTCCAAGATCTTATAAGGACCGATGAACCGAGGCTTGAACTTAGGAGAAGAGACCTTCATAGGGACAAAACGAGAAGACAACCACACCAAGTTCCCAACAAGAAGTCGGGGACCCACGCGGCGACGGCGATTAGCAAACTGCTGAGTCTTCTCCTGAGACAACTTCAAATTGTCCACCACCTGATTCCAAATCTGATGTAGCCTGTCCACCACCACGTCCACTCCAGGACAATCCGAAGGCTCCACCTGACCAGAGGAAAAACGAGGATGAAACCCCGAATTACAAAAGAAAGGAGAAACCAAAGTAGCAGAACTAGCCCGATTATTAAGGGCAAATTCGGCCAGTGGCAAAAAGGCAACCCAGTCATCTTGATCAGCAGAAACAAAACACCTTAAATAAGTTTCCAAGGTCTGATTAGTTCGCTCCGCCTGGCCATTCGTCTGAGGATGGAATGCAGACGAGAAAGACAAATCAATGCCCATCTTAGCACAAAACGTCCGCCAAAATCTAGACACAAACTGGGATCCCCTGTCAGAAACGATATTCTCCGGAATCCCATGCAAACGAACCACGTTCTGAAAAAATAAAGGGACCAACTCAGAGGAGGAAGGCAACTTAGGCAAGGGTACCAAATGAACCATCTTAGAAAAGCGGTCACACACAACCCAGATAACGGACATTTTCTGTGAGACAGGGAGATCTGAAATAAAATCCATGGAAATGTGCGTCCAAGGCCTCTTCGGGATAGGCAAGGATAACAACAACCCACTGGCCCGAGAACAGCAAGGCTTAGCCCGAGCACACACTTCACAAGACTGCACAAAGGTGCGCACATCCCTTGACAAGGAAGGCCACCAAAAAGACCTGGCCACCAAGTCTCTAGTACCAAATATTCCAGGATGACCAGCCAACACAGAAGAATGGACCTCGGAGATGACTCTACTGGTCCAATCATCCGGAACAAACAGTCTTTCTGGTGGACAACGATCAGGTTTATCCGCCTGAAACTCCTGCAATGCACGTCGCAAGTCTGGGGAGACGGCGGACAATATTACCCCATCCCTAAGGATACCAGTAGGCCCAGAGTCTCCAGGAGAGTCAGGCACAAAACTCCTGGAAAGAGCATCTGCCTTCACATTCTTTGAACCTGGCAGGTATGAAACCACAAAATTGAAACGAGAAAAAAACAACGACCAACGAGCCTGTCTAGGATTCAGATGCCTGGCAGACTCAAGGTAAATCAGATTTTTGTGATCAGTCAAAACCACCACACGATGTCTAGCACCCTCAAGCCAATGACGCCACTCCTCAAATGCCCACTTCATGGCCAAAAGCTCCCGATTACCCACATCATAATTGCGCTCGGCGGGCGAGAATTTTCTAAAAAGAACGCACATGGCTTCATCACCGAGACATCGGAACTTCTCTGTGACAAAACCGCCCCCGCTCCAATCTCGGAAGCATCAACCTCAACCTGAAAAGGAAGTGAAACATCTGGTTGACATAACACAGGAGCAGAAGAAAACCGGCGCTTAAGTTCCTGAAAGGCCTCCACAGCCGTAGGAGACCAATTAGCAACATCAGCACCCTTTTTAGTCAAATCAGTCAAAGGTTTAACAACACTTGAAAAATTAGTAATGAACCGACGATAAAAATTAGCAAAACCCAAGAACTTCTGAAGACTCTTAACAGATGTAGGTTGTGTCCAGTCACAAATCGCCTGAACCTTGACGGGATCCATCTCAATAGTAGAAGGAGAAAAAATGTACCCCAAAAAAGAAATCTTCTGGACTCCAAAGAGACATTTTGAGCCCTTCACAAACAGAGAATTGGCCCACAGGACTTGAAACACCTTCCTGACCTGTACAACATGAGACTCCCAGTCATCAGAAAACACCAAAATATCATCCAAATACACAATCATAAACTTATCCAGATATTCACGGAAAATATTGTGCATAAAGGACTGAAAGACTGAAGGAGCATTAGAAAGTCCAAAAGGCATTACCAAATACTCAAAATGGCCCTCAGGCGTATTAAATGCGGTTTTCCACTCATCACCCTGCTTTATCCGCACAAGATTATACGCACCGCGAAGATCTATCTTAGTGAACCACCTAGCCCCCTTAATGCGAGCAAACAAATCAGTCAATAATGGCAATGGATACTGATATTTGACTGTAATCTTATTCAGAAGGCGATAATCTATACAAGGCCTCAGGGAACCATCTTTTTTTGCCACGAAAAAAAAACCTGCTCCCAGAGGGGACGAAGATGGACGAATATGTCCCTTTTCCAAGGACTCCTTAATATAATTCCGCATAGCAGTATGCTCTGGCACTGACAGATTAAATAAACGACCCTTAGGGAACTTACTGCCAGGAATTAATTCTATAGCACAGTCACAATCCCTATGAGGAGGGAGCGAATTGAGCTTAGGCTCCTCAAAAACATCCCGATAGTCAGACAAAAACGCAGGGACCGCAGAAGGAGTAGATGAAGCGATTGAAATCAGAGGTGCATAATCATGAACCCCCTGACATCCCCAGCTTAACACAGACATTGTTTTCCAATCCAGGACTGGATTATGAGTTTGTAACCATGGCAGACCAAGCACTAGTACATCATGTAAATTATACAGTACAAGGAAGCGAATCACCTCCTGATGAACGGGAGTCATGCGCATGGTCACTTGTGTCCAGTACTGCGGTTTATTCATAGCCAATGGTGTAGAGTCAATTCCCTTCAAAGGAATAGGAACTTCCAGAGGCTCCAGACTAAAACCGCAGCGTTTGGCAAATGACCAATCCATAAGACTCAGGGCAACGCCCGAATCCACATAGGCATCGACGGAAATGGATGACAGTGAACAAATCAGAGTTACAGACAAAATGAACTTAGACTGCAGGGTACTAATGGCAAAAGATTTATCAACCTTTTTTGTGCGTTTAGAGCATGCTGATATAACATGAGCTGAATCACCACAATAAAAACACAATCCATTTTTCCACCTATAATTTTGCCGTTCACTTCTGGACTGAATTCTATCACATTGCATAGTCTCAGGTGCCTGTTCAGAAGACACCGCCAACTGGTGCACTGATTTGCGCTCCCGTAAACGCCGATCAATCTGAATGGCCATAGCCATAGACTCATTCAGACCTGTAGGCGCAGGGAACCCCACCATAATATCCTTAATGGCCTCAGAAAGACCATCTCTGAAGTTTGCAGCCAGGGCGCACTCATTCCACTGAGTAAGCACCGACCATTTCCGAAATTTTTGACAATATACTTCCGCTTCATCATGCCCCTGAGAGAGGGCTAATAAAGCCTTTTCAGCCTGAATCTCCAGGTTAGGTTCCTCATAGAGCAATCCCAGTGCCAGAAAAAACGCATCCACACTGAGCAATGCAGGATCCCCTGGTGCCAATGCAAATGCCCAATTCTGAGGGTCGCCCCGCAGGAAAGATATTACAATCTTAACCTGCTGAACAGGGTCTCCAGAGGAGCGAGATTTCAAAGAAAGAAACAATTTGCAATTGTTCCTGAAATTCAGGAAGGTAGATCTATCTCCAGAAAAAAACTCTGGAATAGGAATTCTAGGTTCAGACATAGGAGTGTGAACAACAAAATCCTGTATGTTTTGAACTTTTGCAGCAAGATTATTCAGGCTGGAAGCCAAACTCTGGACATCCATGTTAAACAGCTAAGGTCAGAGCCATTCAAGGGTTAAGAGGAGGTAAGAAGCAGCTAGACAGCAATTAAGGGCTAGGCAGCAAAACTCTGAGGGAAAAAAAAAATAAAAAATTTCCCTTCAACACTTCTTTTTCTCCTGCTTCAGCCCAAACAATTAACACTTTGTGGGCCGGCTATACTGTCATGTTCCCAATGGCAGGGAATTAAACACATAACACGGGCAAAAACAGGACGAGCTCTAGGGTGATGGAACCTGAGCTGACCGCGATCCTGAACCTCAACACTCAACTAACAGCAGCCGGGGAACGTTCCTGGGGGGACTCTAGACGTCTCGCGCCAGCCGGAGATCTAGCTACCCCTATCAGAAGAATCACAGACCTATCTTGCCTCCAGAGAAATATTCCCACAGAAATAGCAGCCCCCCACATATAATGACGGTGAAATGAGAGGAAGGCACAAACGTAGTTATGAAAACAGATTCAGCAAAATGAGGCCCGCTTAAGCTAGATAGCAGAGGATACAAAAGGTGAACTGCGCGGTCAGCTTAAAACCCTTCAAAATACCATCCTGAAATTACTTGAACTCATGTGCCAACTCATGGTACATGAGTGGTAATTTCAGCCCACTAGAGCAACCAGCAGCAGAGAATTACATATCTGCAAGCTGGACTAAAAACATGAAAGCAAACATGAAACAGGGAAATCCAGACTTAGCTTGTCTTGAAGGCCTAGGAGAAGGTAGCAAAGGTAACAGAGACACACTGATACATTGATAGCCGGCAAGGGAGTGACAGGAAAGCCAGGTTAAATAGGAAACACCCAGCCTCTGATGGACAGGTGGAAACCAGAGACCGCAACCCACCAAAGTCACCCAGTACCAGTTGTAACCACCAGAGGGAGCCCAAAAACAGAATCCACAACACCTTTGTAGCTCACACATCCCCCAAAACATCAGCGATCCACCTGCGTGCTTTACAGTAGTAATGGTGTTCCTTTCATCATAGGTCTTTTTGACCTCTCTCCAAATGTTGCATTTATGGTTGTGGCCAAAATGGTAAATTTTGGTCTCATCACTCCAAATTACCTTGGTCCAGAAGTTTTGAGGCTTGTCTCCATGCTATTGCATATTGTAGGCAAGATAGTTTGTGGCATTTGTGCAGTAATGGCTTTCTTCTGGCGACACGACCATGCAGCCCATTTTTCTTCAAGTGCCTCCTTTTTGTGCATCATGAAACAGCCACACCGCTAGTTTTCAGAGAGTCCTGTATTTCAGCTGATGTTATTTGTGGGTTTTTCTTTGCATTCTGAACAATTTTCCTGGCAGTTGTGGATGACATTTTTGTTGGTCTACCTGACTGTGGTTTTGTTTTTGCAGAACCCCTGATTTTCCATTTGTTAATCACAGTTTGAACGCTGCTGACTTGCATTATCAATTCCTTGGATATCTTTTTGTATCCCTTTCCTGTTTTATACAGTTCAACTACCTTTTCCCGTAGATCCATTGACAATTCTTTTGCTTTCCCCATGACTCACAATCCAGAAATGTCAGTGGCTGGATGAAAGATGCAAAAGTCTGTCTAGATCCCAGAAACTCGCTCAGCTTTTATACACACACACACTGATTACAAGCATGTTACCTTTAGTAGCCATTCAAACCCATTTGTGTCAACTTCTGTGCATGTTATCAGGCGAAAATCACCAGGGTATGTGAACTTTTTATCAGGGTCATTTAGATGTTTTGGGTTGTCATTATGATTTAAAAAGAGAAAACACAGTAGTTAGACAATAAATGGCTTTGCCCAATCACTAACCATGAGTGGAGAAAGAGTTTTAATGTTATTATTAATATTCTCTGAAAAAAGGCCAAGAAAGCAAAAATTCTGCAGGGGTATGTAAACTTTTGAGCACAACTGTATGTGTGTCACTGACATCTATACATCTATGTATTCTATGTGTATATATCTACTCTATTCTATTCTAACCTGTTACGCTGTAATTTTACTGTACACGGCTGTTATTCTATCTTTTACCTAATGTTACCAATTTTTTCCGAATTTAAGAAAAATGCTTGTATTACCGATCACAAATCCGAATATACCAGATTTGTGCCGAATTTATGTTTGGCGATCGTTTCCCAAACATATTCGCTCATCTCTAATGACAATGTGCTTGGCAGTACTCCCATGCCTATATTGATTAGGCTATGATTAAATGGATTGGAATTTACCAAATCATATGTCACTACCTCTTTTCCATCTTAGGAACTTTTGTGGGGTAACCTCATTTTTTGGCACGTTGCCATATATACTGTGATATAAATTCTGATCCGGGTTTTTGGGGTTTCCCTACTTCTTTACTTATATTGTATGCCTTCTGTTGCTCCATGGTTGTACTGATTTGTTCACATTACTATTGTTTTGATTATGTGTATTTATGGACTAATAAAAATAATTTTGCGCTTTTTGGCATAAAAAGTCTGTGATATATATATTTTTGTAAATATAATTATGTGGATATTTAAATTTTCTATATTTCTCATTCACTCTCTACAATTTTTGGTGAGTATCCTTTGTCAGGAAATATGTATATTGCTACATCTCATCATTCCTGGTATGTTCTCACACCTTGCGGAACTTATCTAGAGGTGTGGTGAAAACCTTGAACCCCCAAATAGTTCACAGAATGTTATAATGTTGAACCTTGAAAATGAAAAAAATACATTTTTCCCGCAAAGATGTTGGTTTTGTCCTGAAGGGACAAAGCACCATTTGACATTTGGAGCTCAAAATTGTCTGTAAAAGATAGCGCATAGCCTGTCGCATTTGCAGAACCCATGTTTTGCCTAAACAATGGAAACCCACCATAAATTACCCCATTTTGGAAAACTACACCCCTCAAGGAACTTATCTAGAGATGGGGTGAACACGTTGAACCCACAGGTGCTTCACAGAATTTTATAACATTGAGCTGTGAAAATTAAGAAAATACTTTTTCCTCAAAAATGTTGGTTTTGCCCAAAATTTTTCATTTTCACAAGAGTAACAGAAGAAATGGAGCAAACAATTTGTTGCGCAATTTCTCCTGAGTATACCAATATCCCATATTTGACGGAAAACTACTGTTTGGGGAGCACGGCAGGGCTTGGAGAACCAAATAAATCTTAGAGTTAAGTTTGAATAGATTGCGGATGCCATTTCAGATTTGACGAGCCTCTGACATGTCAAAACAGCAGAAACCCCCACAAGTGACTCCATTTTGGAAATTACAACACCTCTTGAGGAATTCATCTAAGGGGTATAGTGAGCATTTTTAACCTTCAGGCAGTTCACAGAATTGTATAACATTAGGCTGAGTACATTGAAAATTACCGAGTATACTCGAGTATAAGCTGAGATTTTCAGCCCATTTTTTTTAACTGAAAGTGCCCATCTCGGCTTATACTCGAGTCATTGTCCAAGGAGGTTGGCGGGGAGGGGGAGCGGCAGGAGTGGCGACTGTCACCTCATACCTCCTCCCGGTGCGGTCTATGCACGTCCCTGCTTCTCAGATAGTCTCTGGCATCGGCACCTTGTTCCTGTGTTCAGCGGTCATGTGGTACCGCTCATTAAAGTAATGAATATGGACGCGCCTCCATTCCCATAGGGGTGGAGCGCATATTCATTACTTTAATGAGTGGTACCATGTGACTGCTGAACACAAGAACAAGCTGTCGGTGTGCGTTGGCACCGCACCACTAGGGGGTGAGTATGACGGTGAGGGTGAGCCATGCGATATGCACCTGTCCCCATTCCACCGCCGGGCTCTGTCTTCCGCATCCTCTGGCTGTGGCGTTCAGGCAGAGGGCACGATGACGTGGTTAGACACAAGCGGCACACGGCGGTGGAACGGGGTCAGGTAAATATCGCAAGTGTCAGGGGCCTGAGTCAGGGGCGACTCCTGCACCTGGCGCCCAGCGACGTGAGGTGAGTATGTCATTTTTTTTAATCGCAGCATATGGGGCATATTATTCTATGGAGCATCTTATGGGGCCATCAACCTTTATGGAGCAGCATATGCGGCATATTATTCTATGGAGTATCTTATGGGGCCATCAACCTTTATGGAGCAGCATATGCGGCATATTATTCTATAGAGCATCTTATGGGGCCATTATTAACCTTTGTGCAGTATTATATGGGGCATATTATTCTATGGAGCATCTTATTGGGCCATCATTAACCTTTGTGCAGCATTATATGGGACATATTTTTTGTATGGAGGGTCTTATGGGGCCCATCATGAACTTTATCGAGCATTATATGGGGCTCCTGATTCAATATGGATATTCAAAACACTTAACGTACTGATGTCTCAATTAACTTAACATTTATTGGTATCTATTTTTATTTCTGAAATTTACCAGTAGCTGCAGCATTTCCCACCCTAGGCTTATACTCGAGTCATTAAGTTTTTCCAGTTTTTTGTTGCAAAATTAGGGGTCTCGGCTTATACTCGGGTTGGCTTATACTCGAGTATATACGGTACCAATTTTTTCCACTAAAATGTTGCATTGGCGCCAAGTTTTTAATTTTCAAAAGGGAAACTAGAAGAAAATTAATGGTACAATTTATTATGCAATGGTATGATGGTACACCATATGTGGTCAAAAACTAGTTTTGAGAGAAAGTGCAAAGCTCAGAAGTGAAGGAACGCCATATTGGAGTTCAGATTTTGCTGGACTGGTTTGAGGGTGCCATTTCACATTGGCAGAGTCCCTGAGGTGCCAGAACAGTAAAACCTCTATTTTACAAACTATATATACTACCAGCAAAACCTGGGAGAGTGTAAACTGTAGGAAATCATGGACATAAATAAAAAGGACAGGGTTATCTGTACAAGGTTCAAACAGGTAGTGGAAGAAGGAGAAAAATCTGCATGTGTATCGCCACCAACATTGTGGCTGCCTCAGGGGTGATTCCTTATTAATTCCCATTCTTGGGGCTTTTTTAATTGCTTTTATACTGTATGGTATGCTATCTATCTTTTAATGCTTATTTATCAGTAATTAAATGTTTATTATATTAAGATACAGGAAAGATATATATCTTGGTACCGTGTTAGCCAGTAGATAGAAAAATGTTTAGAATTGAGAGTCCTCAGTGGTTGATACCTTTTAATGGCTAACTGAAAAGATGGTAACAAATTGCAAGCTTTCGAGACTACACAGGTCTCTTCATCAGGCATAGACTAATACAAATTCTGCAGAATCACATATTTATGGATTTTTTTTTCACCACTTAAATAAAAAAGAACCTATACATGTTTGGAGCCTATGAACTCGCAATGACCTGGAGAATCATAATGGCAGGTCAGTTTTAGCATTTAGTGAACATAGTATAAAATCAAAACAAAGAACAACTGTGGGAATGCAGTTTTATTGCAATTTCACCGCACTTCGAATTTTTTTCCCGTTTTCCAGTACACTATATGTTAAAATCAATGCTGTTGTTTAAATGTACAACTCGTATCGCAAAAAACAAACCCTCATATGACCATATTGACCAGAAAATAATAAAGTTGTGGCTCTGGGAAGGAGAGCATAAAACAAAAACGAAAATACCTCTGGTCAAGAAGGAGTTAATCAACCTATAACTAAACTGAAGATGGAAGAATTGCACAGAAAAGATTAAACAGTTGATTCACTTTTGTGAGAAAGTGTCAGTGTCAGGATTTTTAACGATGGTCAATACATTCAATGTTTTAATTGGATCTGCAGCAATTAGTTTCTTCTGGTGTTTGAGCAAAGATTATAGGTTATGTATTGCTCCATTATAATTACAAAATGGACATGTATGAACATTATTAGCAGTTATCCTTTTAATGAAAGCAGTATTTTTACCTCATATTCAATATTTTTTTATTGCATATGAAACCTAAAGCTTTCATCCTTCTTAATGTTTTTACATCATTCAAGGTTAAATGCTGACATTTTCACATAAGCCCAATATTATCTTAAATGTTGAAGAGCTATGGGGAAAAATTGAGATGTCTCAGCTTTAGACTTAGAAATCTTGTACTAAAAGTGCATGTATACCAGCCGATGCACAGCTTTAAATGACATGTTTGCCAGCCGACAGTTGGTTAACCTCTTCTCGGCATAGCAAATTTCCATTTTTTCATTTTCGTTTTTTTTCCATCTTCCAAGAGCCATAACTTTTTGTCTTTTCTGCCCACAAAGACGTATGAAGGTTTATTTTTTGCAGGAGAAGTTGACATCATTCATTTTACCATATAATGTACTGGTAAACTGGAAAATGAATTGCAAGTGGGGTAAAATTGCGACCACCCCACCTCAATTCTTTCATAGTTTTTGGGGATTGTTTTTACAGCATACATTATGTGGGAAAATTAACTACCAATACGATTCTCCTCATACATATGATTACAGTGATACCATACTTGTCCAGTTTTTGTATTATTATTTTAGTAGAGAGAAAAAAATCTGAATCTGAAATTTGAATTTTTGTATTGTGTAGTCATTTTCTCAGACCTGTTTTGTTTTCCTTTTTCGGTTTATAGTTTATATTGACAAGCACATTCACACATTCAGAGGAAATGTATTGAGCATAGACACAAGCCAGCTCCATACACTGCAATACATTCTGCAAGCTAATTAGAGGTCGACAGCAGATGTCAGCTTGCCAGTGATGGGTTGCACATAGCACAGTGGCTTCGTTCGCTGCCCCTGCCGGCACGCAGAAGTCAGATCCCGGCTCCTGTTTTGGCTATTGAAGAGGGCACAGCAAAGGAAGGTGAGGATAATCATTTTTTTATTTTTAAAATGTGATGAAGAAGAACAGAATGGGGACCTTATACCAGGATGGGAGAACATTTTACCATGATGGGGGACTATATACCAGAACGGAGACATAATACAAGAATGGAGACATTATACCAAGATGAAGAACATTATTCCAGAATGGGGACATTATACCAGAATGGGATACATTATACTCAAATAGGGGACATTACACCAGGACGTGTGGCATTAAACCAGTATAGGGACATTTTACCAGGATGGGCAACATTATACCAGGATGAGTGACATTATACCAGGATGAGTGACATTATACCAGGATTGGTGACATTATACCAGGATGGGGGACATTGTTATAGCATGGATGGGGATATTATTACTGGAAGGGACCCAGGATGGGGGACATTATACCAGAATGGGGGGCGTTATATCAGACAGGGGTGATACAAAGGGGCTAAGTCAGTCAGGGTTGATATGGGGGGCAGAAGGGGCTCAGTCAGTCAAATTTGATACGAACCTCAGTTAGTCAGGAGTGATACAGGAAGGGGCTCAGTCAGTCAAAGATGATACGGGGGGCTCAGTTAGGGGTGATACCGGGGGCTCAGTCAGTCAAAGGTGACACATGGGGGTTCAGTTAGTCAAAGGTTATGCAGGGGGTCTCAATTATTCAAAGTTGATTAAGGGGGGGCTCAGTTAGTCAGGGGTGATACATGGAGAGGCAGGTGTGAAGCAAGAAATCAGGGAAGAGGTCCATCACTTATCACTTGGTGACTGAGTGCTCTCGCCCTATATCACCAATGAGTTAAGCCCCCCATTGATACTCAGTATTGAGGTTGGCGGGGGTTCAGTTAGTATTGGCAAGTGATGTAGCAGGGAGCCATTCATCTCCCAGTATTAGACATCCCAAAAAACAGTGCACACGTCATTGAATCTTTTTTCAGCTGCAGTCTGCAGCTCATTTTTTGTATTGACAGAATACGGATCTATCCTGCTGGATACTTATCACTGTTCTACCGCACCTGGATCAACCAGGGAGAGCAGTGCACGCATCTGTGAATCTGTCTTTTGCTATTCTGATCAGCTTACTTTTTATCACCGCTGAGCCTGTAGCTGTAGATTGTGCCAGCATGTGGTCCCACCGGAGAACCCTCCGGTGGGCCTGTCCGACCTTGGATACAATACTTTGTGAAATATACTAATTTTACTGTGACTAATATATATTGACTTGATTTCTATTCAATAAAACAACTTTTACATAATTGAGTTAACTAAACTAGCATTAAGATAGGTGTGTGACCACTGTGTATTGTAAATTAAGGTTTCTTCTTAAAATCATTGTTGTCATAATATTCTTCAATAATTACACTATCCCACAATATTCTTCATTCTGTACTAGACAGGCTAAACAGACTGAAATACACAGCTGTGCTGCTTTGTAGGGATTTTTTGCTGGAATCTGTTTAGTTTGTTACTATCTGCCATTTTCTTGTGGAGTTCTGGCTGCTGGTCTTTTTCCTCTGCTGCTGGGTTTGTCTTGGGTCAGGTGTTTGTTTCATTCTTTATTAACTAGCACCTGCCTCCTAGTCCTTGCTGGACAACAGTGTTAATCTGCTTGAGCTCTAGCTTTGTGCTTTGCTTTTTTTCCCTTAGTTCTTTTAGGGTACTCCTTCCCCTTATCTATAGGTCTTCGCTTGAAATTAGCCTAGGATCGTCAGTCTATTCGCAAAGAATGGGTCGCCCACTCCATCATAGGGTTTCAGCCTAGCCATAGTGCAGGGTCAGTTTTTTCCCCCTTCTACCTTTGTCATGTGTTGCACATCTGTAACATTTTTAAAGAGAGTCTGTCAGCAAGATTTCAACCCTAAGCTATTTATATGTGCATGTAGCTTCCAAATAAAAGTACAGCACTGTTACCACTATACTTACCTCCGGCGGTCCCGGGGCTGTCTCTGCCGGCGCCGTGCTCGCTGCTCCTTCTTCCTCCGCAGTCGTCGCTCCTGCGTCCGCTTCTTCCTGGTCTGGTTCCCGGCGCGAGTCCCTCTGCAGCCTGTCACGTGCCCTGTCTCCTCCGGTCCTCTCCTTAGAGATTGGGTGCGCGCACACTCCTCCTCCTTATCCTGTGCTGCGACCTGACCCGGCAGTGTTCTTTGGCCAATGGGGGGTTGGCATCTTATATTTCAGGCCGCCCTCTCCTTGTGGAGGCGCCTGACTGTTGAGTTTTACTCTGAGTTCCTGCTCTGGTTTTGCTCATCTTTCCAGGCTTCTCCTGCAGTCTTTGGTCTGACCTCTGATCGCAGTCTCTTTACCGCTTCCCCAGCTTCTCGTTCCATACACCCCCTTTACCCCTATATCCTCTGGTTTCTTGGTTCACCATTTCCTTGGTCACCTCTCCCATACGTCCTCCGCTCCGTTCCTTGTCCAGTTCTCCTGTCCCATCCTCGTTCCCACCAATCCTGAGCCGATCCCTGGTCCTGGCATCCGTGGTACTTGAGGCCTCCGAGTTTGCTTCCTAACTGTCCCTGTATAGGGGTTATCTATACTGGTTTGCTCACTTGGAGGAGGTTCGGTATCATGGTCCAGTGGGTCCACTCCTTGTCCACCACCGCTTCTGGCATAACAGTCTGCCTCCGGCATAACAGCTCAGTCAGGCCATGGATCCCGCCAAGACCACCGCTCAGAAGGAACTGGTATTTCTGAGAGAGAAGCAGACTCGCATTATGTCTTTTATGAAGACAATGGACTCCCGCTTGTCTGCCTTACAGGCCACAGATCCTGGTAATGCCTCTCAGATAGCCGGTCTCCAGCAAGATACCCAGGCTCACATCTTATCATATATGGCTTCGATAGATGACTGTTTGCTTTCTTTGCAGTCCACTTCGGTGCAGGCTTCTTCCCGCGCCTTTGATCCCATACCTGCTCCTCCCCCTCGTCTTGCTAAACCGCCTCGTTATGGCGGTGATCCCAAGCAGTGCCGAGGTTTTCTTAACCATTGTCGCCTGCACTTCGAGCTGCTTCCCCAGCAGTATCCCACCGACCGGGCTAAGGTGGCTTTTATCATCTCCCACTTGGATAGAGAGGCTTTATCCTGGGTAAACCCTCTTTGGGAATAAGACGACCCTGTGGTTTCTAGTATTGCTGTCTTTTTGGACACCTTCCAGAGGGTTTTTGAGGAGCCCGGTCACCTTGCTTCCACCACTGAATCCCTCTTTAATCTACAGCAGGGCACCCTCTCCGTCGGGCAATACGCTATCCGCTTTCGCACTCTGTCTTCGGAGCTGCGGTGGAACAGTCAAGCCCTGGTTGGGGCCTTTTGGAGAGGGCTGTCCGGCAAGATCAAGGATGAACTTGCTGGACGGGATACTCCGACCACTCTGGAGGATCTCATTTCGCTTGCCACGTGCTTTGATTTGCGCTTTCAGGAATGTTCTCGAGAGGCTGCCAGGGAAAGGTGGTCCTATAGGTCATCATCTTCTTCCTCTGTTCCTAAGTCTCTCAGTCCTCACTCTTCTGGTTCTCCCAGTAGCTTCGTTCCTGAGCCCATGCAGGTAGATCGGGTTAAGTTGGCTGAACATCGTTGAAAAGAGAGGTTTGCACAGGGTCTGTGCTTATACTGTGGTGGAACATCTCACTTCTTGCGTTCCTGCCCAGAGAGGCCGGGAAACACCTCCACCTAGGTCAGGTAGGAGAGGTCTCCCTAGGTGTGTCTGATTCCTCTTCACCCCTTACTGTTTCTGTTTTAATTGTCCAAGGTCGCCGACCTGGTACTGAGGTGGTGTATGTGGATTCGGGCGCGGCGGGCATCTTCATCCGGCTTGAGGAGGTGAAGAAATACCGGATCCCCATTATTTCTTTAGAGCACCCTCGTATGATTGCCTCCGTCGATGGGAAACTCCTACAAGAGTCTGTCACCATGGTCACTGAGGAACTGGTTCTTCAAGTCGGGGCCTTACATCAAGAGAAAATTGCCTTCTATGTCTTGCCCAATCTGTCTCATGCGCTGCTTCTTGGTCTTCCGTGGCTTTGGACCCATGAACCCATTCTGGATTGGCGCTCCAGAGTGGTCCTCCGGTGGGGACATCCTTGTCAAGAAAGATGCTTAATCTCAGTCCATCCGGTCATTCCTTCTCAACCTTCTTCTGGTCCAGTCGGCCTGCCTTCCGCCTATTGGTCTTATGCGGACATTTTTGATAAAAAGGAAGCGGAGACCTTGCCACCTCATTGTCCCTATGACTGTCCAGTTGAACTACGTCCAGGGACTACCCAGCCAAGGGGACGAATCTATCCACTCTCTGCGGCTGAGACTTCAGCTATGTCGGAGTATATCCGTGAAAACCTTGCCAAGGGGTTTATACATAAATCCTCTTCACCCGCGGGTGCTTCTTCTTTGTTAAAAAGAAAGATGGTTCTCTTCGGCCATGCATAGATTACCGGGGTCTGAATGCTATTACAATAAAGAATAAGTATCCTCTACTGCTTATTCCTGAACTTTTCGACCATCTGAGAGGGGCCCGTGTGTTCTCTAAATTAGACTTACGTGGAGCCTACAACCTCATTCGAATCCGCCCAAGAAACGAATGGAAGACCGTTCAACACCCGGGACGGTTACTATGAGTACCTCGTCATGCCCTTCGGTCTGTGTAATGCTCCTGCAGTGTTTCAGGAGTTTGTCAATGACATCTTCTGAGATTTGCTATTCTCCTGCGTTGTGGTATATCTTGATGATATCCTCGTTTTTTCTCTGGATTTATCCTCCCACCGGAGGAGCGTTCGTCTTGTGCTGCAATGTCTGCGGGAGAACCGGTTATACACTAAGATGGAAAAATGCATCTTCGAGCAAGCCAGTCTGCCCTTCTTAGGGTATATTGTCTCTGACACTGGACTGGAAATGGATCCGGAGAAACTCTCTGCGATACTCCAGTGGCCTCCTCCAGTGGGAGTAAAGGCTATCCAGCGCTTTCTCGGTTTTGCCAACTACAATCGACAGTTTGTTCCGCACTTCTCATCTGTAACTAAGCCAATCTCGAATCTTATGCGGAGATGACTAGGTCCCGCAACTTGGTCCCTGGAGGCTGAAGATGCTTTTCTTAGTCTATAACATGCTTTTGCGGCTGCTCCTATTTTACATCGACCCGAGGCAAACAAACCTTTTGCTCTGGAAGTGGACGCATCTTCCATTGGTGCTGGCATGGTGCTGTCTCAGAGGTCTTCTTCTGGCTGGTTGGTCACCTGTGGATTCTTCTCTAAGGCCTTTTTATCTGTGGAGTGCAACTATTCCATCGGGGATCGGGAGCTGTTGGCCATTAAAATGGCTCTGGAGGAGTGGCGATATTTTTTGGAAGGAGCAGTCCATCCGTTTACTATCTTCACTGACCACAAGAATCTCTCCTACCTTCAGTCTGCCCAGAGGCTTAATCCCAGACAAGCCAGGTGGTCTTTGTTTTTTGCCCGTTTGGATTTCGAGGTGCACTTTCATCCAGGGTCAAAGAATATCAAGGGCGACGCATTATCTCTCTCTTTCCAGCCTTCCGACTTCGAGGAGGAACCCTCCCACATTTTGGATCCGTCCAAAATTGTCAGTGTGGCTCCCATAAACCTAATGACTCCACCTCCTGGCAAAACCTTCGTTCCGGAGGCTGATAGAAGAACAATCTTATGTTGGGGACATTCTTCCAAGATCTCTGGGCATGTCGGAAGAAGAAGAAGACTCTGGAACTCATTTCCCGTTCTACTGGTGGCCTTCTCTCCGTCAAGATGTGATTGACTTCACGGCCATGTGTTCTTCCTGTGCCAAAGTCAAGGTTCCCAGGCGTCTACCTTCAGGGCTTCTGCTTCCGTTACCTGTTCCATCGTCTCCGTGGCAACATATCACCTGACGTGCCTCGCTCTTCCGGATATACTACCATTTTGGTGGTGGTAGACCGGTTCTCAAAGATGGCGCACTTTGTTCCTCTACCTGGACTGCCCTCCACTCCCAAATTAGCTAAAGTCTTCGTCCAGCACATATTCCGACTTTATGGATTCCCTCAACATATTGTTTCTGATCGTGGAGTCCAATTCACATTTCGATTCTGGAAGGCCTTGTGTGGTCTGAGGTGAAATTGGACTTCTCCTCCGCATATCATCCGCAAACCAACGGTCAAGTGGAGCGTATAAATCAAGTGTTGTCTTCCTACCTATGTTATTTCTCCAACTCTCATCAGGATGACTGGTCCTGTCTTCTTCCGTGGGCAGAGTTCTCCTATAATAATCATCCCAATGAGTCTTCTGCCAAGTCTCCATTCTTTGTAGTTTTTGGCATGCATCCTAATATTCCCTTGCCGATTTCTGCATCCTCTGGAGTTCCTGCAGCAGATTCCGAGGTCTTGGAATTTTCCAGAATCTGGCTTGAGACTAAAGAGGCGCTCAAGAGAGCGGGAGAACGTATGAAGAAACAAGCCAACAAGAGACGTCTGGATGCTCCAACCTATCGGCCGGACGAGAAGGTTTGGCTCTCGTCAAAATATATCAGACTAAAGATACCTTCCTACAAGTTGGGTCCTCGTTACATCGGTCCATTCAAAGTCCTCCACTGTATTAATAACGTAGCCTACAAGCTGATGTTGCCTGCTTCTCTCCGCATTCCCAATGTCTTCCACGTCTCGCTCCTTAAACTAGTCTTTCTAAACCGTTTTCATCCTGTTTCCAGATCTTCTCCTCCACCAGTTTGTGCTAATGATGTTTTTGAGGTAAGGGATATTTTAGCCTCAAAGAATGTTAGGGGCAAAACCTTTTTAATTGATTGGAAGTGATTTGGTCCTGAGGAGAGGTCTTGGGAACCCCGGGAGAACATTAATGCACCCCTTATTCTTAAGAGATTTTTGTCTAAGAGGAGGGGAGAGGGGTGTATGAGAGGGGGTACTGTTACCACTATACTTACCTCCACCGGTCCCGGGACTGTCTCTGCTGGCGCCGTGCTCGCTGCTCCTTCTTCCTCCGCAGTCGTTGCTCCTGCGTCTGCTTCTTCCTGGTCTGGTTCCCGGTGCGTGTCTCTTCGGGCGCATCAGCACGCCTCCCCTCTGCAGCCTGTCATGCGCCCTGTCTCCTCCCATCCTCTCCTTAGAGATCGGGCGCGCGCACACTCCTCCTTATCCTGTGCTGCGACCTGACCCGGCAGTGTTCTTTGGTCAGTGGGGGGTTGGCATCTAGTATTTCAGGCCGCCCTCTCCTTGTGGGGGCGCCTGACTGTTGAGTTTTACTCTGACCTCTGATCACAGTCTCTTTACCGCTTCCCCAGCTTCTCGTTCCATACACCCCCTTTACCCCTGTATCCTCTGGTTTCTTGGTTCACCGTTTCCTTGGCCACCTCTCCCATACGTCCTTCGCTCCGTTCCTAGTCCAGTTCTCCTGTCCCGTCCTTCTTCCCTTCTTTCCGGAGCCGATCCCTGGTGCTGGCATCCGTGGTACTTGAGGCCTTCGAGTTTGCTTCCTAACTGTCCCTGTATAGGGGTTGTCTATACTGGTTCGCTCACTTGGAGGAGGTTCGGTATCACGGTCCAGTGGGTCCACTTTTTGTCCACCACCGCTTCTGGCATAACAGTCTGCCTCCGGCATAACAAGCAACATCTCTACATGGCCAGTTCATCCCTCTGTTACTCATAAATCAGTGTTCGAATTGTTATGCAAAAGAGGTTAAATAACTATTTGTAGATCTGAAGACTTTGCCACTCCAGCTCTATTCCTCATCTAGATTAGCCTCCTCTTGCTTGACTGACAACTTCTATAACTACACTGTAAAACAGCTGTCAGCCAAGCCAGAGGAAGCGGCGCCTGGAAGGGGAATAGAGCTGGAGTAGCAGAGACTTCAGAACTACAAATAGTTATTTAACTTCATTTGCATATGAATTCAAACACTGATATCTGAATAACGAAACAAAAGATTGGTCATGCAAAGGTATTGTTGCTGGACTTTGAAATATCTACACGAACATAGTTTTTGGGATGAAATCTTGCTGACAGAGCCCCTTTAACCTCACTGATGAAAGAGTACTTTGAATAATTGAGGATGCTTAGTAACAGCTGAATAATACTAAAGCAACTCCATGAGGAATTATCTGAAGATATTGTAAAAGACATAAAGACATTTTGTGATGTATGACTTTCACTGAAAAATGAGTTTCGTATTATTAGCGTATCTTTCTAACTTGCTTTTGCTGCACTACATTATCATAATTTTTTTTTTCTTTGGCCTCCTCTAGCTGTATTTGGTCTACTATATAATTGTCTAAGGGTCACTTCCGTCTGTCTGTCTGTCCTTCTGTCTGTCTGTCACGGATACTCATTGGTCGCGGCCTCTGTCTGTCATGGAATCCAAGTTGCTGATTGGTCTCGCCAGCTGCCTGTCATGGCTATTAACCCTGTGTGACCAAGTTTTTACTATTGATGCTGCCTATGCACCATCAATAGTAAAAAGATCTAATGTTAAAAATAATAATTAAAAAAAAAATCATTATATACTCACCTTCTGCCGCCTTTCCCGCTCCTCACGACGCTCCGTTGACCGCTCCATGCAAGCGGCAGGTTCCGGTGCCAAGGATGGTATGTGAGAAGGACCTGCCATGACGTCACGGTCATGTGACCGCGACGTCATCACAGGTCCTGCGAGAAGGACCTTCCATGACATCACAGTCATGTGACCGCGACGTCATCACAGGTCCTGCACTCATACCAACCCTGGGACCGGAAGCTGCCGCGTGCACCGCACACAGGGCCTGGACTTCAACGGGCCTTCGGAAGGTGAGTATATGTTTATTTTTCATTTTAAGTCTGTATACTACGTGGCTCTGTGCTGTATACTCCGTCGCTGTGCAATATACTACGTGGCTGGGCAATATACTACGTACGTGGCTGGGCAATATACTACGTGACTGGGCAATATACTACGTGGCTCTGCTGTATACTCCGTCGCTGTGCAATATACTATGTACGTGGCTGGGCAATATACTACGCGACTGGGCAATATACTATGTGACTGGGCAATATACTACATGTCTGGGCAATATACTACATGGCTCTGTGCTGTATACTCCGTTGCTGTGCAATATACTACGTTCGTGGCTGGGCAATATACTACGTGACTGGGCAATATACTACGTGACTGGGCAATATACTACGTGACTGGGCAATATACTATGTACATGGCTGGGCAATATACTACGTATGTGGCTGGGCAATATACTACGTGGCTGGGCAATATAATACGTGGCTGGGCAATATATATACTACGTGGCTGGGCAATATACTATGTGGCTGGGCAATATACTACGTGACTGGGCAATATACTACGTGACTGGGCTGGGCAATATACTACGTGACTGGGCAATATACTACGTGACTGGCCAATATACTATGTCGCTGGGCAATATACTACGTGGACATGCATATTCTAGAATACCCGATGCGTTAGAATCGGGCCACCATCTAGTGTTAAATATGTTGTTTAGACCATGTGGAAAATAGGCTATTTGCACAATGTTCATTGATAAGATTTAATCCGCAATTATAAACAGTCATACAGTGCACACCTTCAGCAAACATGCTTAGCACATGCAAATACACACGTGGTCAAAATGGTTGGTACCCCTCGTTTAATGACAGAAAAACCTGCAATGGTCACAGAAATAACTTGAATCTGACAAAAGTAATAGTAAATAAAAGATCTATGAAAATGAACAAATGAAAGTCAGACATTGTTTTTCAACCATGCTTCCACAGATTAAAAAAAATAAAATAAAACTCATGAAATAGACTTGGAAAGAAATGATGGTACCTCTGAAAATAATGTGACAAAAGGGACATGTTAAATCAAGGTGTGTCCACTAACTAGCATCACAGGTGTCTACAATCTTGGAATCAGTGAGTGGGCCTGTATATAGGGCTACAGATACTCACTGTGATGATTGGTGACATGATGCGTATCACACTCAGCATGGACCAGAGGAAGCGAAGGAAAGAGTTGTCTCAGGAGATTAGAAAGAAAATTATTAACAAACATGTTAAATGTAAAAGTTATAAGACAATCTCCAAGCAGCTTGAAGCATATTGAGAAAAGAACACTGTCCCTACTGTGAAACATGGAGGAGGTTCTGTTATGTTCTGGGGCTGCTTTGCTGCATCTGGCACAGGATGTCTAGGATCTGTGCAGGGTACAATGAAATCTCAAGACTATCAAAGGATTCTAGAGAGAAATGTTCTGCCCAGTGTGAGAAAGCTTAATCTCATGGGTCTTGCAACAGGATAATAACCCAAAACACACAGTTAAAAACACCCAAGAATGGCTAACAGGAAAACTCTGGACTATTCGGAAGTGGCCTTCTATGAGCCCTGACCTAAATCCTATTGTGCATCTTTGAAAAGAGCTGAAACATGCAGTCTTCAAACACGAGACAACTGGAGCAGTTTGCTCTTGAGGAGTGGGCCAAAATACCTGTCCAGAGGTGCAGAAGTCTCATTGACAGTTACAGGAATCATTTGATTTCAGTGATTGCCTCGAAAGGTTGTGCAACAAAATATTAAGGGTACCATCATTTCTGTCCAGGCCTATTTCATGAGTTTTATTTTGTTTTAAATTCTGCGGAAGCATGGTTGAAAAGCAATGTCTGACTTTTATTTGTTCATTTTCATAGATTTTTTAATTTATTATTACTTTGGTCAAATTCAAGTTATTTATGTGACCATTGTGGGTTTTTCTGTCATTAAACAAGGGGTACCAACAATTTTGACCACTTGCGTATGACTTATGGATGAAAAAAAAAATAATGGACATTTACTACTAATTGCTGTAGTATTTTAACTATGTTTCACACTTATCCACACTATGACATACAAGGTCTTATACACCAGGCAGTCACACGAAGAAGCCTGTATGGCAACACAAGATGCAACTAGGAATACATCAGAAAAAATTCTGTTTGCCTTTCTATAAATTCAAAGGCATGCAACTACACAGCAGGGTGTCCATATAAGTATGCAAAGTTTAAAATGTAGCCAATTGAAGTGTTCAGCCACTTCCACTTGTTAGAGCAACTTTCCTCATAAACTGACCAGCACATCTGTTTATAAAATGGCTGCCGCTGGAAGAGCATGTGACCAGACCAATCCATAAGCCTCTTCCAATAGAAAATCAGCTTTCTCATGTGAGGTGTTTTACTATTGGAGAAGGCTGATGCTCTTGTCTGAACTCCATCACCTGCCATATGAATAGAAGTTCTGTACTTTATTAGATACCATAAAATATAACTTTTAATATTTACGATAAATTTGTAAACACACCAGGAGGCTGTGCCTCACCCTGTTTTTACTTTTGTATCCCTGCCTTGTCACGGAAATTGTCACTCTTTATCAGTGCAAGTGGCGCCGTCACTCACCGACTGCTGGCCCTTCTGGCCTATTCAGCCCTGTTGGGATTGACCAAAATGTATAAAGACTAAATAACAACAAGAAAATATTCTAAAGGCAGGTAAAGTGCCTCCATATCTTTCAATTGATACTAGATAAATGAAACAATAGTGTCCTCATTCAGCCACACCTGTTTTACCAAAGCAGGGCAAAGGTACCGATCAAGGGGGCAATACCTCACCCTATTGAATCATTGCCGCGAAGGCACAACTCCCTGATGTGTTTCTTTTGCTGTTGTGCTCTTCGGCATTTTTTGGTGGCAGTGGTTCTAATTGTATATTGTTCACGTATGTGGCTTATTTTTTTATTAAATTTTAGACAGCAGTTTCAGTAACACAGTTATGGTGGGGGTCTGTTCAGGCACAATGTGATAGATGGATAGCCATGGCAGTCGGGTGCCTACTACAGGCCTCCATCACCACCATATTTGTAGAACCAACTGTGAGATAATTGTGACATATGAATCTGTCACTCACTCACCTGTGACAGATAAATTATAGAGAGTCAAAAGGGCTGTCCACTTTCTCTTGACTTTCATCACAAAAAGTTCAGAGGCTGTGCGCCTGCGATCGCCGCTGGGTGTCAAATGATTCTGACAGCTGACACCTAGCACTTTAACCCCATAAAAGCTGCAATCAAACTCGATCACAACATTTTTGGAGCTGGCAGAGTTAAGAAAGACCCTCTGCCCTTGGATCGGAAACCCTGCAATGTCATTGTGGGGTCCCAATTGTTGCCATGGGTGACCCGATGTCCTCATGACGACATCCGGCTAAGCAGAGCTAGCAAAGTTGCTTGATCATGCTCAGAGCATGATCAGCAACTTTGTCTATCAGTTTGCATACCCCTTTGAATTTTTCACTGTTTGTTTCATTGCAGCCATTTGGTAAATTCAAACAAGTTAACTTTTTTTCTCATTAATGTACACTCTGCATCCCATCTTGACTGAAAAAAACACAGAAATGTAGTAATTTTTGCAAATTTATTAAAAAAGAAAAACTGAAATATCACATGGTCATAAGTATTCAGACCCTGTGCTCAGTATTGAGTAGAAGCACCCTTTTGAGCTAGTACAGCCATGAAGCTTCTTGGGAATAATGCAACAAGTTTTTCACATCTGGATTTGGGGATCCTCTGCTATTCTTCCTTGCAGATCCTCTCCAGTTCCATCAGTTGGATGGCGATCGTTGGTGGACAGCCATTTTCAGGTCTCTCCAGAGCTGCTCAATTGGGTTTAGGTTAGGGCTCTGGCTGGGCCGCCAGTCAAGAATGGTCTTAGAGTTGTTCTGAAGCCACTCCTTTGTTATTTTAGCTGTGTGCTTAGGGTCATTGTGTTGTTGGAAGGTGAAACTTTGGCCAAGTCTGAGGTCCAGAGCACTCTGGAAGAGGTTTTCATCCAGGATATCTCTGTACTTGGCCGCATTCATGTTTCCTTCAATTACAACCAGTCATCCTGTCCCTGCAGCTGAAAAACACCCCATCTTTCACTGTTGGGATTGTATTGGGCCGGATGATGAGCAGTACCTGGTTTTCTCCACACATACCACTTAGAATTATCACCAAAAAGATATATCTTCATCTCATCAGACCAGACAATCTTATTTCTCTTAGTCTGGGAGTCCTTCATGTGTCCTTTAAGAAACTATTTTGGCTTTCATTTGTCTTGCACTGAGGAGAGACTTCCGTCAGGCCACTCTGCAATAAAGGCCCGACTGGTGGAAGGGTGCAGTGATAGTTGACTTTGTGGAATGGTAGGCACGGTACCGCATAGGGAATGTGCCTCTGACTGCGGAGCCCCTTATAGATGAAGATAATAGGAAACAGCGTGCAGTGCCTATTCCCCCCTCACACTACTCCCCCAGGTGATGCAGTAATTGGGACGCCCAGCGGACCAACGGGAAGAGAGAGGAAGGGGCATCTGGCCACACCCACAAAGGTTAAATCCAGGTGCCGGGGTCAGTTCCTTCCTCTTTCTCCCCGGCTGACCCTCTGGAAGCAATTGTCCCGGATACCCCATCTGCCATGTCGGACCCCATGATCGAGGCCATACAACGGAGAGTTGCACAGGAAGGTGAGCAATGGTTGCGATCCCTTATTTCTGGCCTGGGTGCTCACCTTCCTGTGCCCTCTCCTCAACCCCTAGCCTCCCCGTCGTCGTCCCCCGGGGCCCCTTCCTCCCATACACTTTCCCCCGGGGCCTCGTCCTCTCTCGCTGCCCCAGGGCTGCTAATCTCCCCTCCCCTGCCGGTGGGATCGGCCCCGTCCATTCAAGTGCCGGGGTCCACTCACCCATATCAGGCCATCCGGTGCTCCTGTCCCCAGCCACCTCGGGTCACGCCGGTGTAGCGGCGCCTCCGGGCAGACGCTCAGGGCGCTCTTCACGTCCTCCCGAGCGCCTGTGCGTCGGAGGGGAGCAGGCGCTTCCATCTCGCCATGCTCCGTCCTCTGCCCCACGTGTGGCTTCGGGGGGCGCAGCAGGCGTCGCGACGGCAGTGCCAGGCACTGCTGCCCGCCGGTGTCAGGCGCCATACACAGAATCCGTCCGGACCCCGGTCGCTTCCGGTCCCTGCTCCACAGACCGGGGCCCAGCGCACTTGGCGGAAGCCCCGCCCACTAACACAGATCAGGCCCGCCCAGAGTGCAGCGCGCCCGGGATAGGAACGCCCACTTCCGGCTCCTCCTTCATTCAGGCCCGGAGCGCCGGGCAGCTGCCCGCCGCCTCCGTATCTTCTGCGGCACTCCAGCCGCTCATCAGGTCCAGGGGGCGGCGCGGCCAGTCGGCCCAGGCGCGCCGCAGGTGCCCCGCAGCTCCGGAGAGCATCCCCTCCCTGATGCCTGCCTGGCACCGCCAAGCCCCACCCACTTTCACCCCTGCTCGCACTGCTAGCACAGCGCTACCAGTGGGGCCCCAGCCCACCAAGTTGTGCTGAGGGGCGCCTCACAGGCAGCACTGTCTTGCCCCCCAAGCCAGGTCCTGCTGCCACACCCGCCGCCCCAGCACATATCATCCGCCAGCTGCGGCCTGGCCCACAGCGTCCTTCCGGCAGGCATTCCCGAAAGGCCTGCACGGGGGGCCATGGGGGCAGGCCTTCCTCCCAGGAACGCGGTCGCGGAGCGCGCCGGTCGGTCCATCTCGACCGACCGGCGCGCTCCACGGCCGGTACAGTGTAACACAAGCACAGTCGCACGCAACACGAACACACCACTAATTAACGGTGCACTGCCGACACCCCCATACACTCAGACGCAAACCGATCCATTTCATACACCCTCCCCAGTCCTTTCCAGCACACCACTGGTGGCTAACGGTGTCGCCTTATCGCCAACGCCGTCACCACGCCCCACACCGCCAGCTATGACACACAGCCAGCGCGCCCCAGTCTCATCCCCTAACCATGACAGTCACAGGTGTATACGCTGCAGACCGTCCCCATCCTCCGAAGACTCCCAACATTACGTCCTCGGTCCCCCAAATCCCCACTATTCCCCCTAAAGACGCTGCGTGCATACGTATCGCCGCAGATCCCGGTCCGCTAGGTGGCGCTCGCCATCCACGTCGGGACAGTCTTGACAGTTTCGAGCGCAGCGAGAGGCGCTACCGTAGAAGGCGGCGCTCACCCCGAGGATCCATCAGGGCTGGAGCGACGCCAACAGCGGTAACGGCTCAGCCACACGTCGACATGGCGGGAGCAACACCATTAGCGGTAACGGCTCAGCCACACATCAACATGGCGGGAGCGACACCATTAGCGGTAACGGCTCAGCCACACATCAACATGGCGGGAGCGACACCATTAGCGGTAACGGCTCAGCCACACATCAACATGGCGGGAGCGACACCATCAGCGGTAACGGCTCAGCCACACATCAACATGGCGGGAGCGACACCATTAGCGGTAACGGCTCAGCCACACATCAACATGGCGGGAGCGACACCATCAGCGGTAACGGCTCAGCCACACATCAACATGGCAGGAGCGACACCACTAGCGGTAACCGCTCAGCCACACGACGAGCCATTGCCATCAACGTCTCTAGCCTCGGCTACCGGCAGGGGATACCTACCCTCATGTCCCCGGGCTACCAATCTACCCCCCTGGGCTTCCTGTCAACAAGTTATATCTACGACGGGAGTCGGAGTACCTCCACTACCGGGAGACACTCGGCCTGCATCAGACAACGGTAAGACCCCTGAATTTGGCGAGCATCACGCCATACATATCACAGGGGAAGGAGAATTAGCATCCACTATCAGGGTGCTGGTCCACCAGCTGACTCGCTCGGCCGGACCAACTGACACAAGGACAGCTCAATCAGCTAGCCTCCACAAAGACACATTTTTCTGCGGTATTAGTCCCCTAGGTACACACGTGGATCAAGAGATAAAGCAGAAAATATGGGATAACGATTACGTGGATATATGGTCGCTATTGTCAGAAGACCAACAATCCGTAGATAAGGAGCGGAGGGCAGGACTCGAAAGAAACAGACCTAAGATCGCCCAAACCATGAATAACTGGCTTCAGGCCTTTGCAGTTTTAGGCTGCATCATGGGTCAAAAACACCCGGAACGCTGTTCCGAGCTCTTCATATACCAAGACCTAGTATATAACTCATATAAGTCTCACGGCGGGTCAGCGTGGAGGCGGTACGACGGAGAATTCCGCAGGTGGCTTGCTATGCAACCCAAACTAGGCTGGGGCGTAAAAGCGACGGATGTTTGGCTGCGTCTTATACTATCCCAAAAACAGCCCCCCCTTTTCGTCGTCGGCCACTAATTACCCAGCCACCGCAGGCCAAAATTCAGTGGTCGCGCGGAGACCAGGGGCCTGCTTGCTGTACAACGAGGGGTACTGCCGCTTTCACGGTTCCTGTAGATACAAACACGACTGCTCCGCCTGCGGTGGCGGACACCCCGCAGCAAGATGTACGCGCCAAGCACCTGCACGGCATAACCCCGGTGAACGTTACCGCAATGGGCCCTTGGCTAAGCCTCTGCCCCAATAAAGAAACCGCGCAGCAACTCGATCTCGGCTTTAAATTCAGTTTCTTTATCCCCTTTAACTTTAGTCGCGAAACGTAATCGGCAAATAATCTAAAATCCACTCGCGAATTTACTGAGATCTGACGGGAAAAAGTTCAAAAAGAGGTAGAACTAGGCAGGATGGCGGGCCCATTTACGTCACTGCCATTCAGGAATTTCTAGAATCTCACCTCTGGGCATCATCCCTAAAAAGAACCGGGAAAATATCAGTTAATCCATCACCTCACACAGCAAAGAGCTTGAACAGCATGTCATCTGCATCCCCACCTTTTACTCACGCTGCTATGCCGCCTTGCATTACTATGCTTGAAGCACAACATCTGGTGTCGTGCCACAGTTACGTCTGTTGATGATAACCTTGTTAACGCTCTGTTATTCTCCGATTGGCAGGCTTTCAAGCTCTCCTTCCGACCGCGCAACCATCGGGTGTCCAGTGTCCAACACTCCTTTTGGACACGGTAGCCAATCAACGATGCTACTGATCCGAGCATCAGTTACATCGGCTACCTGGCAGGTTTATGGTAAGGCATGGGACGAGTGGTGCTCATTAATTCATGGAAGACCAGTGGATAGGTGCCATCGGGCGAGATGCGGGTCGATCTTTTGAATTTGCTCAGGTAAAGAGGCACGTTGGGAATATCGGCGCAGCGACATCTCTCGGGAATAGCCTTTTTCTTCCAGCTTTTGGGGTGGGCAGACGTGACGAAATATTTTTTCATCAGACAAGCCGTTAAAGGCTGGAAAAGTCTCCAACCTAGTCAGGAGTGTCGTCGTCCCATTTCTTTGAGTTTACTACACGATATTATCACGATTTCCCCATCGGTGTGCACCTCCCACTACGAGTCAGTCCTAGCGTCAGCCGCGTTGCCATCGCCTGTTTCGGAGCGCTTCGGATCAGCAAGCTGGTACCGCTTTCAAAATCTCACTAGATGGCAGGCTAATCAACGAAGACCTCGTCATATGTAATGAGGCACTGCGCATTAGGGCGCACAAATCCAAATGCGACCCCGCCGGGAGAGGGACGTGGGTCCTCGTTAAGTCGTCGGATGGCCCCATATACCCACTAAACGTAGTAAAAAAGATACACAGAAATGAAACGCGCGGGTAGATTCTTTCTGGCACATGCAGATGGCTCCCCCTTACCAAATACCAGTTCCACACAATTTTTAATCGGTGTCTCGAAGCCGTCAGCGTCGATCCGTCGGAATACGGTACACATTCTTTCCGTATAGGGGCTGCCACCGAGGCGGCTAAGGCCGGCATCCCCGAAGCTGAAGTGCAGCGTTTGGGTCGGTGGAAATCCGCATGCTTCGCCAGATACATAAGGCCCGACCTGCTTAAGTAACATATCTTGTTTTTTCCAGGCGCTAAAAAACCTGCAGTTTGGGTGGTTGGACATTCATACATCTACTGGGTAAAGAAGCGGGCCGAACATCGGCCTGGGGGTGCGAATCTAGGCTTCAGGAACGTAGTGGTCAACCGGAGAGGGATAAGAGGCTTACAGTGGCCAAAAATCTTCCCTGAAGTCATCGACATCGCTAAAAGGGCCAAAGGGCCGGTGATACTAGTCTTGCACGCTGGTGGCAACGATCTGGGAAAACGGAGATGTATTGACCTCAGCTCAACGATGACAGCTGATATCGAGCGTTTCTTCCACCTGTTACCCGACATGATATTGGTGTGGTCGGAGATGGTGCCGCGTGCGGTCTGGCACGGGGCTAAGGACCCAAGAGGCTTAGAACGATCAAGAAAAAAGGTCAACCTGAGAATGGCAAGATTCGTAAAATCAAAATTCGGCATTGTGGTTCCCCACAACCAACTGGACGCCGACCAATCAGGAATGCTGAGGCCCGATGGCATTCATCTCACGAACATTGGTCTCGACATATTTTTGTCAGGTCTACAAGACGGTATCGAACAGGCACTAAGGCTGAAGGGTGGGGGTCGGAGTCACGTGTAGGTAGTACACATGATCCTCTGTGGCGGAAATGGAGGGAGGGGCGAAGCTTCGTAGCCGCTCATTGGCTGGCTGCCGGTCGGTCGCAGACTGGGCCCATGGCTGTGAGCCGGCTGCAAAATGTAATTTGCCCCTCCCTGCTTATTAAATTAATAAACTGTGACCGACTAGTTCAACCCATCCGAGCCTGTCTGTGTTGTCTTTTCGGGATTGGTGGTAGGGGGGAAGGCACTATTTACAACACACGGGTCGCCGCAGTCTGGTAGGCACGGTACCGCATAGGGAATGTGCCTCTGACTGCGGAGCCCCTTATAGATGAAGATAATAGGAAACAGCGTGCAGTGCCTATTCCCCCCTCACACTACTCCCCCAGGTGATGCAGTAATTGGGACGCCCAGCGGACCAACGGGAAGAGAGAGGAAGGGGCATCTGGCCACACCCACAAAGGTTAAATCCAGGTGCCGGGGTCAGTTCCTTCCTCTTTCTCCCCGGCTGACCCTCTGGAAGCAATTGTCCCACCCTCCCTCCCCTACATATTTACTACTGTGTTTATGATTTTAAAATGCTTTATTACTTGAAATTTATAGCTGATGATTATAATACTGTTATTTTTAAGTCACAGCGGAAATGGAGGGAGGGGCGAAGCTTCGTAGCCGCTCATTGGCTGGCCGCCGGTCGGTCACAGACTGGGCCCACGGCTGTGAGCCCGCTGCGAAATGTAATTTGCCCCTCCCTGCTTATTAAATTAATAAACTGTGACCGACTAGTTCAACCCATCCGAGCCTGTCTGTGTTGTCTTTTCGGGATTGGTGGTAGGGGGGAAGGTGTTGTGAATTTACCTTTTGGCTCCCTCTAGTGGCTACTAGTGTTTTTACTCTGGGTATGTCTATCATCCCTTGTATGCTCACCTGGGTCGTTAGGTCAGGGGTGTTGCTATATTAGCTCCCTGGACCTTCAGTTCAATGCCTGGCAACGTTGATATCAGAGCTAATCTGTAGTGCTCTTGTCTACTGATCCTGGTTCCTGCTTGATTAAGCTAAGTCTGCTTTCTTGCTTTTTGCTATTGTTTTTGTTTGCATTTTTGTCCAGCTTGTACATAATCTGTATCCTATCCTTGCTGGAAGCTCTAGGGAGGCTGGAGTTCTCCCCCCGGGCCGTTAGACGGTTCGGGGGTTCTTGAATCTCCAGTGTGGATTTTTGTAGGGTTTTTGTTGACCATATAAGTTATCTTACTACATTCTGCTATTAGTGAGTGGGCCTCTCTTTGCTAAACCTAGTTCATCTCTGTGTTTGTCATTTCCTCTTACCTCACCGTTATTATTTGTGGGGGGCTTGTATCCAACTTTTGGGGTCTATTCTCTGGAGGCAAGAGAGGTCTTTGTTTTCCTCTTCTAGGGGTAGTTAGTCCTCCGGCTGGCGCGAGACATCTAGCGACCAACGTAGGCATGTTCCCCGGCTACTTCTAGTGTTGGCGTTAGGAGTAGATATATGGTCAACCCAGTTACCACTGCCCTATGAGCTGGATTTTTGTACTTCGCAGACTTGCTGATATCTCTGAGACCCTCGCCATTGGGGTCAAAACAGTTTGCCAGGCCAGTATTAAATGTTAAATGCATTGCAGAAGCGGGATTATAAGAAAGAAAGTTCTGAGTTTTTTTTTCTCTCTCTCATTTTTTTTTCTTTTCCCCTTTACCTCTGAGTGGCTTGTGATTGCTGCAGACATGAATGTCCAGACCTTGATTACAAGTGTGGACCAGCTTGCTGCTCGTGTGCAGGGCATACAAGATTATGTTACCAGAAATCCTATGTCAGAACCTAAGATACCGATTCCTGAACTGTTTTCCGGAGACCGATTTAAGTTTAGAAATTTCAGGAATAATTGTAAATTGTTTTTGTCCCTGAGACCCTGTTCCTCTGGAGACTCCGCTCAGCAAGTGAAAATTGTTATTTCTTTTTTACGGGGCGACCCTCAGGATTGGGCTTTCTCGCTGGCGCCAGGAGATCCGGCATTGGCTGATATTGATGCGTTTTTTCTGGCGCTCGGTTTGCTTTATGAGGAACCCAATCTTGAGATTCAGGCAGAAAAAGCCTTGCTGGCTATGTCTCAGGGCCAGGACGAGGCTGAAGTGTATTGCCAAAAATTTCGGAAATGGTCCGTGCTGACCCAGTGGAACGAGTGTGCATTGGCTGAAAATTTTAGAAATGGTCTTTCTGAAGCCATTAAGAATGTGATGGTGGGTTTTCCCATTCCCACAGGTCTGAATGATTCTATGGCCCTGGCTATTCAAATCGACCGGCGGTTGCGGGAGCGCAAAACCGCAAATTCCCTCATGGTGTTGTCTGAACAGGCACCTGAATTAATGCAATGTGATAGAATCCTGACTAGAAATGAGCGGAAAATTCATAGACGCCAGAATGGCTTGTGTTACTACTGTGGTGATTCTACACATGTTATCTCAGCATGCTCTAAACGTCTTACTAAGGTTGTTAGTCCGGTCGCCATTGGTAATTTGCATCCTAAATTTATTCTATCTGTAACTTTGATTTGCTCACTGTCATCGTATCCTGTCATGGCGTTTGTGGACTCAGGTGCGGCCCTGAGCCTTATGGATCTGTCATTTGCCAAGCGCTGCGGATTTGTTCTTGAGCCATTGGAAAATCCTATTCCTCTTAGGGGTATTGATTCTACGCCATTGGCAAAAAATAAACCGCAGTTTTGGACACAGGTTACCATGTGCATGACTCCCGAACATCGGGAGGTAATACGTTTTCTTGTTCTGCATAAAATGCATGATTTGGTTGTTTTGGGTTTGCCATGGTTACAGACTAGTGATGAGCGAACGTGTTCACTCGAACCTGGTGTTCGATCGGACATTAGGGCGTTCGAAGGTGTTCGGTATTCGGCCGAACATCTCGCGGTACTCGAGTGAAATCTCGTTTTTGTTTTTCTCATTTTTGGCGGTTTTTCAAGGAGCCAATCATGTTAGGTGAGCCTTCTAAGCTACTAGCATGACGTAGGGACATGTACAAGACGAGAGCAGTGAGTGGCTGGCCAGATCAGGTGACCTGACCAGCCAATAGACTGCTTTCATTATGTTCGGCGCTTTCAGGCATTTGCAGTGTGAAAGAGCATAGGGACAGACGTGCTGGGGGGACTGGGAATTGATAGGGACTAGAGCAGGGACAAAGACCAGAATTAATCAGGCAGGCAGGGTACAGAAATCAACAGCCCTTGTCAGGGCTAATCTACGTTTACTACTACTAGTCCTCTCTTGTATTTGCTGGCTAGCTGTGTGGCAGCTGGGACCAGGAGTGCAGCCATCTTAGCTGCGCACTCACTGTCTCAGTGCCAAGTCTCAATCTCAGTCTCCAAGTCAATCTTTATAGGCATTAGGCATTAGGCAGGGATCGTGTGTGCATTAGGCTGGGCTTTATAGTGCGGCATCCGCCATTTTGGGCGAACGCCGCACTATTAGAATATCGGCTGCTGGATGTTCCTCAGACTCCATTTAGCCTCCAGCACACGCTGTCTGTAACCTCATTTGTGCTGCTGTCTGGGACTTGTAGTGCCTCAGACTCCAGCACACGCTGTAACCTCATTTGTGCTGCTGTCTGGGACTTGTAGTGCCTCAGACTCCAGCACACGCTGTAACCTCATTTGTGCTGCTGTCTGGGACTTGTAGTGCCTCAGACTCCGTAGAGTGGTACAGCACACGCTGTCACCTCATTTAATAATAATAATATTAATTAATAACAATAATTAATAAATTAAAAAAGGAAATATTTGCGGCCTAAAAATAAAACCGCATAAGATATAAAAATGCATTTTTGAGTGATACAGATATACCACACCTGGCCCAAAAATATTTGTTTAGCGTACACATAAGCGCAGTGTACAGAATACGCAATTCTGCCACATATATAGTATATATATATAGTATAGAATACCCTACATTCTAATCCAAGGTTTTGTGTGTCCAAAAAACCGCATTAGATAAAAATTGCATTTTTATAGCACGCCATATCTAATAGTTAAAGAAATAAAGGGTATTTGATGTGAAGAAATACCACAAATATAAACACAGTTTTATATCTGTTACTGGTACCCAAGTTTTGTGGTTCAAAAATACGCTCTGTATTTAGTGACTAGGCCTGTTGCCAGATTTGTGCACGCCATATCTAATAGTTAAAGAAATAAAGGGTATTTGATGTGAAGAAATACCACAAATATAAACACAGTTTTATATCTGTTACTGGTACCCAAGTTTTGTGGTTCAAAAATACGCTCTGTATTTAGTGACTAGGCCTGTTGCCAGATTTGTGCACGCCATATCTAATAGTTAAAGAAATAAAGGGTATTTGATGTGAAGAAATACCACAAATATAAACACAGTTTTATATCTGTTACTGGTACCCAAGTTTTGTGGTTCAAAAATACGCTCTGTATTTAGTGACTAGGCCTGTTGCCAGATTTGTGCACGCCATATCTAATAGTTAAAGAAATAAAGGGTATTTGATGTGAAGAAATACCACAAATATAAACACAGTTTTATATCTGTTACTGGTACCCAAGTTTTGTGGTCCAAAAATAAGCTCTGTATTTAGTGACTAGGCCTGTGGCCAGTTTTGTGCACGCCATATCTAATAGTTACATAAAGAAGGGGTATTTGATCTGAAGAAATACCACAAATATAAAACACAGTTTTATATCTGTTACTGATACACATCAGTTTGCTGTAAACCAAGGTTTGGTTGCATAAAATACGCTCTTTACCGAATAGTCCTTTTTGCAACACGCAATATATCCTCTGTTTGGACAAATAGAGTGTATTTCACCTTCATAACTAGCTTTTCTAGCATAACCTTTACAATGGTGAACCCCAGGGGTAAGGGACGAGGACGAGGACGTGGTCGTGGGCGTCAAAGTGAGGTTGCAGGCAGAGGCCGTAGTCCTGGGCAGGGTGACACAGTACCTGCTTCTGATGGAGCACTGGAACGCCGCAGAGTACCCTTTTCTAGCTTCCTGTCCCAATTTACAGTGTCACGTGGCACACCCCTATTGGATCCCCAGCAGTGCGAACAGGTGATCAACTGGATAGCGGATAATGCATCCAGTAGTTTATCCACCGCCCAGTCTTCCACGCAGTCCACCAACGCTAGCCAAGGGAGTGGACCTCAGGATCTTTCAGCTCAACCTCCTCCCGCTCAGCCTGGCCCCTCCTTGGAAATTAGTGATTCAAATCCTGCATACTCCCAGGAACTGTTTTCCCAACCCTTCCTAGATTCACAAAGCACTGCTGAGCAGCAACCTGACCAGTGGGTCTGTCCCGATGCCCAAAATAGAGAGCTTTCCCAGTCTGTGGGTGATGAAAGTGGGGATTTACAAATAGTCTGTGGAGAGGTGTCTGAGGATGAGACACGGGTGTCAGACAGTGAGGTGCTTGTCAGTGCAGTAATTCCCAGGGGGGAGCAGGCTGATGAATGGGAGGAGGAGGAGCCGGTGGATGATGAGGTGACTGACCCCAGCTGGGTTGTTAGGCCTAGTCAAGAGAGTGCTTCGGAGGGGGAGGCAAGTGTAACATCAGAAAACGTTGCAAGAGGTAGACGTGCGACCAGAGGGAGAGGCAGGGCCAGAGTAATTTCATCAGACAGAGGTTCAACAAGTGAACCAGTTTGGTCGAGGCCTCGGTGTTCTAAAGTCTGGAGCTTCTTTAAAGAAAGTGAGGAGGACCGACGGACTGTGTTGTGCAACCTGTGCCACACCAAGCTCAGTAGGGGAGCCACCACTAGCAACCTAAGCACTACCAGCATGCGCAGGCATATGAGTGCTAAACACCCAACTCATTGGAATCAAGGCCGTTCACCTCCTTCTGGTCGCACCGCTGCTCCTTCCCCTGTGTCACATGCTGGCTCTGCCAGTAACTCCCCAGCCCAGGAGCCCGGCACCAGCGACTCCCGCCATGCAACCACCCCTGCACCTTCACCATCCCCCCCACAATCCACCAATGTGTCCCAGCGCAGTGTTCAGCTGTCTTTGCATGAAACATTTGAGCGCAAGCGCAAATATGCCTCCACCCACCCACATGCACAGGCCTTAAATGTCCACGTCTCCAAACTCCTGAGTTTGGAGATGCTGCCCTACAGGCTGGTGGAGACGGAGGCATTCCGCAACCTGATGGCGGTGGCTGCCCCTCGCTACTCCGTCCCAAGCCGCCACTATTTTTCTCGATGTGCCGTCCCAGCACTACACCAGCACTTGTCTCAGAACATCAACCGTGCCCTGACCAACGCGGTTACAGAAAAGGTCCACTTAACCACGGACACGTGGACCAGTGCTGGGGGGCAGGGACACTATATCTCCCTGACGGCACATTGGATTAATTTGGTTGAGGCTGGGACAGAGTCTGAACCGGGGTCAGCTCATGTGTTGCCCACACCCAGGATTGCGGGGCCTACCTCGGTGACTGTTTCCCAGGATTACTATACTTCTCCCCCCTCCTCCTCCTCCTCCTCCTCCTCCACAAACACCACTTGTAAATTTCCATCCGTGGACACACCACCTTCAGTCGGCAGCTGCAGTCGCAGCAGGACCGCAGTGGGCAAGCGCCAGCAGGCGGTGCTAAAACTGCTGAGCTTAGGTGACAAGAGGCACACTGCCCAGGAGCTGTTACAGGGCATGACGGCTCAGACGGATCTTTGGCTGGCGCCGCTGAACCTGAAAGCAGGCATGGTCGTGTGTGACAACGGGCGTAATCTGGTGGCGGCTCTGCAACTGGGCAGACTCACACACGTTCCATGCCTTGCCCACGTGTTCAATCTGGTGGTTCAGCGGTTCCTCAAGACCTACCCCAATCTGTCAGATTTGCTCACCAAGGTGAGACGCATCTGTGCCCATTTCCGCAAATCCACCACTGATGCTGCCACCCTGAGGGCAGTGCAACGGCGCTTACAACTGCCAGCTCACTGACTGTTGTGCGACGTGCCAATGAGATGGAATTCCACCCTACACATGTTAAACAGGGTTTACCAGCAGCGCAGAGCCATTGTAGACTGTCAGATGACCACTTCCACCAGAACCGGTAGTCAAGTTAGTCAGCTTCCTCAAATCTACAATGAGGAGTGGACGTGGATGTCTGATATATGTAAGGTGTTAAGCCACTTTGACGAGTCAACACTGATGGTCAGCGGGGATGACGCCATAATCAGCGTCACCATCCCGCTGCTTTGTCTGCTGAAAAAATCATTGCTCAGCATGAAGTCTGAGGCGCATCGATTGTCACAGGAGATGGGGGAAGAAGAGTTGACTGAGAGCCAGAACACCAGCCAGTCTGTTTCTCAGAGTGTAACTGAGGAGGGGGAGGAGGAAGATGAGGATGAAGAGGAGGAGACTGTGGGCGAGACTGAAGACGGTACCCATTCCCTCTTCTCAGTTCAGCGTGTTTGGGCTGAGGAGGAGGAGTTGGAGGAGGAGGAGGAGGAGGAAATGGAGAGTCGGCCTGTTGCGGAGGGGGAATTCTTACGTGTTGGGACTCTGGCGCACATGGCTGACTTCATGTTAGGCTGCCTTTCCCGTGACCCTCGCGTGAGAAAAATATTTTCCACCAGCGATTACTGGGTGTTCACCCTCTTGGACCCCCGGTACAAGCACAACTTTTCCACTCTAATTCCTATAGAGGAAAGGAGTATGAGACTGCATCAATACCAACTGGCCCTGGTGCACAAGCTGAAAATAGCCTTCCCATCTGACACCGCTAGCGGCAGAGGACGTGGTTCTGAGGGCCAACAAGCGAGGGAGAGGAGGGGAGCAGGCAGCTTGTCAAGCGCTGGCAGAGGATCAATCTCCAAGGCCTTTGCCAGTTTTATGTCACCCATGCAAGAGTATGCCACCAATCCACAGTCTAGACAGAGTAGAGGCGAGATTTACAGAAAGATGGTGAAGGACTACCTAGGTGACCATACCAACGTCCTGCATGATCACTCTGCTCCATACAACTACTGGGTTTCAAAGCTGGACACGTGGCCAGAACTGGCACTGTACGCCTTGGAGGTGCTGGCTTGCCCTGCCGCTAGCGTGTTGTCAGAGCGGGTCTTCAGTGCAGCTGGTGGCATCATCACCGATAAGCGTACACGCCTGTCAACTGACAGCGCTGACAGGCTGACGCTTATCAAGATGAATAAAGCATGGATTTCTACAGATTTCCACTCGCCACCGTGTTAAAGCAGCTCAAACTGAAGTCTGTCATGTCACCGTGCCACTCTCCGTGCTGACGCTGCTGACGCCTCCACATGCTGGGTCTTCGCTACCTCCAAACTATGTAAATGTGCCACTCTGTGGCCTCAATGTGAAAGGAATGATGCTGCTGCCGCCTCCTCAAGGGTCCGTCACCGTGCCACTCTCCGTGCTGACGCCTCCACATGCTGGGTCTTCGCTACCTCCAAACTATGTAATTGTGCCACTCTGTGGCCTCAATGTGTAAGGATTAAGGAATGATGCTGCTGCCGCCTCCTCAAGGGTCCGTCACCGTGCCACTCTCCGTGCTGACGCCTCCACATGCTGGGTCTTCGCTACCTCCAAACTATGTAATTGTGCCACTCTGTGGCCTCAATGTGTAAGGAATGATGCTGCTGCCGCCTCCTCAAGGGTCCGTCACTGTGCCGCTCTCCGGCCTGATGCTGCCTCCGCATGCCGTGCCCATAGCTGCCATGCTGTGTCAGGCTCAATTTCGGTGTGTTTCACCTGCTACCTCATCAAAGTGGGTCACTCTGTCACCACAAAGCTGTTGGCCATAATTTGGCGTAATGGTGCATTTGGGCAGCCTCAGAGGCAACTATGCATGCTGCCCCTGCTGTTTCCTGTCCATTCCAGTGTTGTTTCCATCATTTTCTGAGCTTCCCAGGTTTTTAGGCGACCTTCCCTGTGCAGAGCTTTGGTCCCGCTGAAAAATGTTCGAGTCTCCCATTGACTACAATGGGGTTCGTTATTCGAAACGAACACTCGAACATCGGGAGATGTTCGACTCGAACAACGAGCACCCGAACATTTTAGTGTTCGCTCATCACTATTACAGACCCATAATCCAGTCTTGGACTGGAAGGCTATGTCAGTGTCAAGTTGGGGCTGCCATGGAATTCATGGAGATTCCCTGCCCTTGTCTATTGCTTCTTCTACGCCTTCGGAAGTTCCGGCGTATTTGTCTGATTATCAGGATGTCTTCAGCGAGTCTAAGTCCAGTGCACTGCCTCCTCATAGGGAATGTGACTGTGCAATAGATTTGATCCCTGGCAGTAAGTTTCCTAAGGGGAGACTGTTTAATCTGTCGGTACCTGAACATACCGCGATGCGTTCATATATCAAGGAGTCTCTTGAGAAGGGGCATATCCGTCCTTCTTCTTCCCCTCTTGGTGCGGGATTCTTTTTTGTGGCCAAAAAGGACGGATCTTTGAGGCCTTGTATTGACTATCGGCTTTTAAATAAGATCACTGTCAAATTTCAGTATCCTTTGCTGTTGTTGTCAGATTTGTTTGCCCGGATTAAAGGTGCCAAGTGGTTCACCAAGATAGACCTTCGTGGTGCGTACAACCTTGTGCGCATTAGGCAGGGCGATGAATGGAAAACCGCATTCAATACGCCCGAAGGTCATTTTGAGTACTTGGTGATGCCATTTGGGCTCTCTAATGCACCTTCAGTTTTTCAGTCCTTCATGCATGACATTTTCCGGAAGTATCTGGATAAATTTTTGATTGTTTATCTGGATGATATTCTGGTTTTTTCTGATGATTGGGACTCGCATGTGGAGCAGGTCAGGATGGTTTTTGAGATTTTGCGTGAAAATTCTTTGTTTGTAAAAGGCTCAAAGTGTCTCTTTGGTGTACAGAAGGTTCCCTTTTTGGGGTTCATTTTTTCCCCTTCTGCTGTGGAGATGGATCCAGTCAAGATCCGAGCTATTCATGATTGGACTCAACCCTCGTCAGTTAAGAGTCTTCAGAAGTTCTTGGGTTTTGCTAACTTCTACCGTCGTTTTATCGCAAATTTCTCTAGCGTTGTTAAACCGCTGACGGATATGACCAAGAAAGGCTCTGATGTAGCTAATTTGGCTCCTGCTGCCGTGGAGGCTTTCCAGGAGTTGAAACGCCGGTTTACTTCGGCGCCTGTTTTGTGCCAGCCTGATGTCTCACTTCCCTTTCAGGTTGAGGTGGATGCTTCGGAGATTGGGGCAGGGGCCGTTTTGTCGCAGAGAGGCTCTGGTTGCTCTACTATGAGACCTTGTGCCTTTTTCTCTAGGAAGTTTTCGCCGGCAGAGCGAAATTATGATGTGGGCAATCGGGAGTTATTGGCCATGAAGTGGGCATTTGAGGAGTGGCGTCATTGGCTCGAGGGTGCTAAGCATCGGGTGGTGGTCTTGACTGATCACAAAAATTTGATGTATCTCGAGTCTGCTAAACACCTGAATCCTAGACAGGCCCGCTGGTCATTGTTTTTCTCCCGTTTTGACTTTGTGGTCTCGTATTTACCAGGTTCTAAGAATGTGAAGGCCGATGCTCTGTCTAGGAGCTTTGTGCCTGATGCTCCTGGAGTCGCTGAACCTGAGGGTATTCTTAAGGAAGGAGTTATCTTGTCAGCGATTTCTCCAGATCTGCGACGTGTGTTGCAGAGATTTCAGGCTGGTAGGCCTGACTCTTGTCCACCTGACAGATTGTTTGTGCCTGCTAAATGGACCAGCAGAGTCATTTCCGAGGTTCATTCCTCAGTGTTGGCAGGGCACCCGGAAATTTTTGGCACCAGAGATCTGGTGGCCAGGTCCTTTTGGTGACCTTCCTTGTCAAGGGATGTGCGGTCATTTGTGCAGTCCTGCGGTACTTGTGCTCGAGCTAAGCCTTGCTGTTCTCGTGCCAGCGGGTTGCTCTTGCCCTTGCCTGTCCCGAAGAGACCTTGGACACACATCTCTATGGATTTCATTTCGGATCTCCCGGTGTCTAAAGGCATGTCTGTCATCTGGGTGATATGTGATCGTTTCTCCAAGATGGTCCATCTGGTTCCTTTGCCTAAGCTGCCTTCCTCTGCTGATCTGGTTCCTGTGTTCTTCCAGAACGTGGTTCGTTTGCACGGCATTCCTGAGAATATTGTGTCGGACAGAGGATCCCAGTTTGTTTCCAGGTTCTGGCGATCCTTTTGTGGTAGGATGGGCATTGATTTGTCGTTTTCGTCCGCTTTTCATCCACAGACTAACGGACAAACGGAACGAACTAATCAGACTCTGGAGGCGTATTTGAGGTGTTTTGTCTCTTCTGATCAGGATGATTGGGTGACCTTCTTGCCGTTGGCTGAATTTGCCCTTAATAATCGGGCTAGTTCTGCCACCTTGGTTTCGCCGTTTTTCTGCAACTCCGGTTTCCATCCTCGTTTTTCCTCGGGACATGTGGAGCCTTCTGACTGTCCTGGAGTGGATTCTGTGGTGGATAGGTTGCAGCGGATCTGGAATCATGTGGTGGACAACTTGAAGTTGTCACAGGAGAAGGCTCAGCGTTTTGCCAATCGCCGCCGCGGTGTGGGTCCCCGACTTCGTGTTGGGGATTTGGTATGGCTGTCTTCTCGATTTGTTCCTATGAAGGTCTCCTCTCCCAAATTTAAGCCTCGATTCATTGGTCCTTACAAGATATTGGAGATCCTTAATCCTGTATCCTTTCGCCTGGATCTTCCGGTGTCGTTTGCCATTCACAACGTATTTCATAGGTCCTTGTTGCGGCGGTACGTTGTGCCTGTGGTTCCTTCTGCTGAGCCTCCTGCTCCGGTGTTGGTTGAGGGCGAGTTGGAGTACGTGGTGGAGAAGATCTTAGATTCTCGTCTCTCCAGGCGGAGGCTTCAGTACCTGGTCAAGTGGAAGGGCTATGGTCAGGAGGATAATTCCTGGGTGGTCGCCTCTGATGTGCATGCGGCCGATTTAGTTCGCGCCTTTCACGCCGCTCATCCTGATCGCCCTGGTGGTCTTGGTGAGGGTTCGGTGACCCCTCACTAAGGGGGGGGGGTACTGTTGTGAATTTACCTTTTGGCTCCCTCTAGTGGCTACTAGTGTTTTTACTCTGGGTATGTCTATCATCCCTTGTATGCTCACCTGGGTCGTTAGGTCAGGGGTGTTGCTATATTAGCTCCCTGGACCTTCAGTTCAATGCCTGGCAACGTTGATATCAGAGCTAATCTGTAGTGCTCTTGTCTACTGATCCTGGTTCCTGCTTGATTAAGCTAAGTCTGCTTTCTTGCTTTTTGCTATTGTTTTTGTTTGCATTTTTGTCCAGCTTGTACATAATCTGTATCCTATCCTTGCTGGAAGCTCTAGGGAGGCTGGAGTTCTCCCCCCGGGCCGTTAGACGGTTCGGGGGTTCTTGAATCTCCAGTGTGGATTTTTGTAGGGTTTTTGTTGACCATATAAGTTATCTTACTACATTCTGCTATTAGTGAGTGGGCCTCTCTTTGCTAAACCTAGTTCATCTCTGTGTTTGTCATTTCCTCTTACCTCACCGTTATTATTTGTGGGGGGCTTGTATCCAACTTTTGGGGTCTATTCTCTGGAGGCAAGAGAGGTCTTTGTTTTCCTCTTCTAGGGGTAGTTAGTCCTCCGGCTGGCGCGAGACATCTAGCGACCAACGTAGGCATGTTCCCCGGCTACTTCTAGTGTTGGCGTTAGGAGTAGATATATGGTCAACCCAGTTACCACTGCCCTATGAGCTGGATTTTTGTACTTCGCAGACTTGCTGATATCTCTGAGACCCTCGCCATTGGGGTCATAACAGGAAGGCACTATTTACGACACACGGGTCGCCGCAGTCCTTTCTCCCATCTCCCTACTGCATCTCTGGATCTCAGCAACAGTTATCTTGGGGTCATTGTTTACCTCTCTCAGGTAAGTCTCTTTTCCCATGATTGCTCAGTTTGGCTGGACGGCCAGGTCTAGGAAGACTTCTGGTGGTCCAAAACTTCTTCCATTTAAGGATTATGAAGGCCACTGTGCTCTTAGTAACCTTGAGTACTGCAGATTTTGTTGTAACCTTGGCCAGATCTGTGCCTTGTACAATTCTGTCTCTGAGCTCCTTGGCCAGTTCCTTTGACCTCATGATTCTCATTTGGTCTGACATGCACTGTGAGCTGTGAGGTCTTATATAGACAGGTATGTGCCTTTCCAAATCAAGTCCTATCAGTTTAATTAAACACAGCTGGACTCCAATGAAGGAGTAGAACCATCTCAAGGAGGATCACAAGGAAATGGACAGCATGTGACTTAAATATGAGTTGTCTGACCAAAGGGTCTGAATACTTATGACCATGTGATATTTCAGGTTTTTTTTATTACATTTGCAAAAATGTCTACATTTCTGTTTCTTTTCAGTTAAGATGGGGTGCAGAGTGTACATTAATGTGAAAAAATGAACTTTTTTGAATTTACCGAATGGCTGCAATGAAATAAAGAGTGAAAAATGCAAAGGTGTCTGATTACTTTCCATACCCACTGTACATATATATATATATATATATATATATATATATATATATATATATACTATATAATTGTCTAAGGGGTACTTCCGTCTGCCTGTCCTTCTGTCTGTCTGTCTGTTACGGATATTCATTGGTCGCCTGTCATGGCTGCCGCGACCAATTAGCGACGGCCACAGTCCGATTAGTGCCTCCCTACTCCCCTGCAGTCAGTTCCCGGCACCCGCTCCATACTCCCCACAGTCACCGCTCACACAGGGTTAATGCCAGCGGTAACGGACCGCGTTATGCCGGGGGTAAGTCACTCCGTTACCGCCGCTATTAACCCTGTCTGCCTATGCAGCGTCAATAGTAAAAACATCTAATGTTAAAAATAATAAAAAAAAAATCATTATATACTCACCTTCCGCCGCCTTTCCCGCTCCTCTCGACACTCCGGTGACCGCTCCATGCAAGCGGTACGTTCCGGTGGCAAGCATGGTATGCGAGAAGGACCTGCCGTGACATCACGGTCTTGTGACCGCGACGTCATCACAGGTCATGCGCGCCTGCGCAAGAAGGACCTGCCATGACGTTACGGTCACGTGACCGCGACGTCATCACATCCTGGGACCGGACGACACGGTCATGTGACTGCGCCGTCATCACAGGTCCTGCGCGCCTGCGCGAGTAGGACCTGCCATGATGTCACGGTCACATGACCGCGACGTCATCACACCCTGGGACCGGAAGCTGCCGCCTGCACCCCACACAGACGACAGAACTACAACGCGCCTTCGGAAGGTGAGTATATGTTTATTTTTTATTTTTTTAACCTGTGACATACGTGGCTGGGCAATATACTACGTAGCTGGGCAATATACTACGTGACTGCCCAATATACTACGTGGCTGGGCAATATACTACGTGGCTCTGTGCTGTATACTACGTCGCTGTGCAATATACTACATGGCTCTCTGCTGTATACTATGTCACTGGGCAATATACTATGTAACTGGGCAATATACTACGTGGCTGGGCAATATATGTCACTGGGCAATATACTACGTGGCTGGGCAATATACTACGTGCCTGGGCAATATACTATGTCACTGGGCAATATACTACGTGGCTGGGCAAAATATACGTCACTGGGCAATATACTATGTCACTGGGCAATATACTACGTCACTGGGCAATATTCTACGTGGCTGGGCAATATACATGCCTGGTCAATATACTATGTCACTGGGCAATATACTACGTGCCTGGGCAATATACAACATCACTGGGCAATATACTACGTGGCTGGGCAATATACGTCACTGGGCAATATACTACGTGGCTGGGCAATATACTACTTGGGCTGTGCAATACGTGGACATGCATATTCTAGAATACCCGATGCGTTAGAGTCGGGCCACCATCTAGTATATATATATATATATATATATATATATATATATATATATATATATATATACAGAAGATAACCAAAGGATAATGGACAACTGGGCTAAATCAACAAGTAATTTTTATTCACAAAATATAAACGAAAGTAGATAAATACAATCATTATAGAAACAATTAAAAACAGGAGACGACACCATAGTGTCACATCCATGCAGGAAAAGCATATCCTTCATATAGGAATAGTCCATCCATAATGCTAGACAACTTAATCAAAGAAATATATGTCGAATATAAATGCTGGTATTTCAGAGTAGGCAATGTTGAGAGTAGTATTCCCAGGAAAGTTTTAAGGGAAAATATATAGTCACAGTGACACAATACTATTCAGTATACAGATACAATCAATGAAGGAAACCTATATAGGTGGAATACTCACAAGTTAGCACTACATTCATAATATAAGGTGCCTAGTGCCATAGTGCAAATCTATATATATATATTAGAGGCATCGTGATTACTCGCTAATCCAGCCCCCTGCACAGTAGCTCCGCCCCCCACCCCATTACCACACACAATCCCACCCCCACCACATTACCACACACAATCCTGCCCCCACCACATTACCACACACAATCCCATCCCCACCACATTACCACACACAATCCCGCCCCAACCACATCACCACACATAATCCCGCCCCCCACCACATCACCACACATAATCCCGCCCCCCACCACATTACCACACACAATCCCGCCCCCCCACCACATTACCACACACAATCCCATCCCCACCACATTGCTACACACAACCCCACCACATTACTACACACTATCCTGCCCCCCCACCACATTGCCACACACAATCCCATCCCCACCACATTACCACACACAATCCCATCCCCACCACATTACCACACACAATCCCGCCCCAACCACATCACCACACATAATCCCGCCCCAACCACATCACCACACATAATCCCACCCCCCACCACATCACCCCCATAATCCCGCCCCCACCACATTACCACACACAATCCCGCCCCCCACCACATTACCACACACAATCCCATCCCCACCAAATTGCTACACACAACCCCACCACATTACTACACACTATCCCGCCCCCCCACCACATTACCACACACAATCCCATCCCCACCACATTACTACAGACAATCCCGCCCCACCACCACATTACCACACAAAATCTCGCCCCCCCACCACATTACCACACACAGTCCCGCCCCCCACCACATTACCACACACAATCCCGCCCCCCACCACATTACCACACACAATCCCGCCCCTCACCATATTACCACACATAATACCGCCCCCCTACCACATTACCACACATAATCCTGCCCCCACCACATCACCACACATAATCCCACCCCCCCACCGCATCACCACACATAATCCCGCCCCCCACCACATTACCACACACAATCCCCCCCACCACATTACCACACACAATAATTACCCCCCCAGCATTACCACACACAATCCCATCCCCACCACATTACCACGCACAATCCCGCCCCCCACCATATTACCACACACAATCCCGCCCCCCACCACATTACCACACATAATCCTGCCCCCACCACATTACCACACACAATCCCGCCCCCACCATATTACCACACATAATCCCCCCACCACATTACCACACATAATCCTGCCCCCACCACATCACCACACATAATCCTGCCTCCACCACATCAACACACATAATCCCGTCCCCCCACCACATCACAGATAATCCCGCCCCCCCACCACATCACCACACATAATCCCGCCCCCAACACATAACCACACATAATCCCACCCCCAACACATTACCACACATAATCCCGCCCCACCACCACATTACCACACATAATCCTGCCCCCCACCACATTACCACACATAATCCCACCCCCCACCACATTACCACATAATCCCGCCCCCCACCACATTACCACACATCCTACCCCCCCACATTGCCACACGAGGCTCCATACCCACACATTACCACACGAGGCTCCCCACACATTACCACACGAGGCTCTGTCCCGCCACATTACCACACGAGGCTCCGTACCCACACATTACCACATGAGGCTCCGTCCTCACACATTACCACATGAGGCTCCATCCCCACACATTACCACACAAGGCTCTGTCCCCACACATTACCACACGAGGCTCCGTCCCTCCACATTACCACATGAGGCTCCGTCCTCACACATTACCACACGAGGCTCTGTCCCCCCACACTACCACACGAGGCTCCGTCCTCACACATTACCACACGAGGCTCCATCCCCACACCATTACCACTCAAGGCTCTGTCCCCACACATTACCATACGAGGCTCCGTCCCTCCACATTACCACATGAGGCTCCGTCCTCACATATTACCACACGAGGCTCTGTCCCCACACATTACCACATGAATCCAGTTTGCTTTTGATTTTACACTGTGAATAAAATGTATTAGTATTATTCTGATTTTTAGTTATCATTATTGTTATTAACTTAATTTTAAGTTAATTTACCACCTGCGTAAGCGCTATTGAATGTTGTCATTATTTACTTTAGTTTAATCACTAGCAGTGTTAATTAGATAGCAATGAGCATGCCGAGCATTAGCTGGCTGGAAACAGCTAGTAATAATGTATATAAATAAATATGGATGTATATATAGGCATCCAAGTGACACATGAAAATACTTTACTGCATAAAGATAGGGCATATCCATAAATGATAAACAATATACATCAGACAGTGTTTTACATCACACGAATGTAGTGGAATGTAGTGGTAATTTGTGAGTATGTGCACCCTATATACACTCACCGGCCACTTTATTAGGTACACCATGCTAGTAACGGGTTGGACCCCCTTTTGCATTCAGAACTGCCTCAATTCTTCGTGGCATAGATTCAACAAGGTGCTGGAAGCATTCCTCAGAGATTTTGGTCCATATTGACATGATGGCATCACACAGTTGCCGCAGATTTGTCGGCTGCACATCCCAAAGATGCTCCATACAAGGCAGGATGGATCCATGCTTTCATGTTGTTTACGCCAAATTCTGACCCTACCATCCGAATGTCGCAGCAGAAATCGAGACTCATCAGACCAAGCAACGTTTTTCCAATCTTCTACTGTCCAATTTCGATGAGCTTGTACAAATTGTAGCCTCAGTTTCCTGTTCTTAGCTGAAAGGAGTGGTACCCGGTGTGGTCTTCTGCTGCTGTAGCCCATCTGCCTCAAAGTTCGACGCACTGTGCGTTCAGAGATGCTCTTAGGCCTACCTTGGTTGTAACGGGTGGCGATTTGAGTCACTGTTGCCTTTCTATCAGCTCGAACCAGTCTGCCCATTCTCCTCTGACCTCTGGCATCAACAAGGCATTTCCGCCCACAGAACTGCCGCTCACTGGATTTTTTTTCTTTTTCGGACCATTCTCTGTAAACCCTAGAGATGGTTGTGCGTGAAAATCCCAGTAGATCAGCAGTTTCTGAAATACTCAGACCAGCCCTTCTGGCACCAACAACCATGCCACGTTCAAAGGCACTCAAATCACCTTTCTTCCCCATACTGATGCTCGGTTTGAACTGCAGGAGATTGTCTTGACCATGTCTACATGCCTAAATGCACTGAGTTGCCGCCATGTGATTGGCTGATTAGAAATTAAGTGTTAACAAGAAGTTGGACAGGTGTACCTAATAAAGTGGCCGGTGAGTGTATGTCTGTAGCACTGCTTGATTCATTGCTTGAGAAAGGAATTGTTTTATTCAAAACATTGCCACACCACAGGGCATTAAAGTCCTCTTTTTTACATCTTTTTGTGCTGTTTCCCTTTTTGTTTACAATATATATATATTATATATATATACATATATATATATATATATACACATATATATTGTGATGCAGTGCCCCCTTTTACAGGTAGGGGGCGCTGCGTGGTCTCCCCAGAATATGCATGGGGGCGTATTGAGGCCATAGGAATGCATGGCAGTTGTAGGCATAACTGTGGTGATGAGTCAAAGTCCAGCATTATTGTGAATGGCCGGTATGTATGTCGCAGAGGAAGATACTATGCGCTGTAAGCTGTAAGGTTGTTCTGGGACCTGTAGTCCCACAAGTAATTGTGTTGTTTTAGAAGGAGGCTGGCAGGTCTAGTTTGAGAGCTGGGTGGGTCGAACTAGCCACACACACACCACCGATCTATGGGAGTGGTTACAGCTTGATAATGTGAGCAGGGTGTGGGTCACATGGTTACTTTGTATGGACCTGAATGGATCTTGGCTAGAAGGTCCTGTGAGAGGAAAGGCCTGAGTGTTGGGATGTCCAGAGTGTGGACCGGATCCCTGAAGAGCACCTGGAGAGGCCGTGTTCCTGAGTGGTCTCTGTGTTGGGAGGTACTGTGTGTGGACCAGATCCCTGAAAAGCATGAGGTGAGGCCATGATCTTGAGTGGCCTCTGTGTTGGGAGGTCCTGTGTGTTGACCAGATCCCTGAAGAGCACGAGGTGAGGCCATGGATCTGCAGAGCCGGTGACGGCTACTGTGTGGGGGAAGCTACCATCCTTCGGTGGGTCTGGAACCGGCTGGTGTATATCTGTCAGGCAAGTTGGTGATCCCCGTTAGGCAGCTTCTCCAGTGAATATAATGAACTGTTCAGCGTGTGATCTCCTGCAGAAACTGGGCAGATAAGTCTGGTTTATTTAGAGACTCTGTATTAAAGCCGAGTACTAAGAAGCGTTATGAAGTGTGCGGTCACCCATGGTAACTGGAGGGACTGAGGTCCAGCATGTTTAGTAACCGCCACTTAATGTGATGTCCTGATACAGTGTGTAATGGACTGTTCATGGTACGGTTTATGACTCTATAATAAACCACATAGACTGTTATGTGCAAAAAGTGTTCCTGTGTACCTTGATTCCCGCTGCTAAGTGAGTATTCCCCTACCCGTTAGTGAGCGCTATCTCACTATGTATATATATATATATATATATATATATATATATATATATATATATATGTGTATATATATATGTATAATAATAAAAAAATTGAAATATATTGTACCCATAAATAAATATTTTTATAAAACAAAAAACAATAAAAGTCACAAATTTGGTATCACCATGCCTGGAACAACCTGTCCTATAACACTGTCCCACTAATTAACCCCTTTAGTGAACACCATAAAAAGCAAAATAAACAAGGGAAAAACAATGCTTTATCATCATACCGAGGAACAAAAAGTAGAATAAAACGGGATAAATAAAGATAAATATAAGTAAACATTGTACCACTGAAGACGCCATATTGTCCTGCAAAAAAGAAGATATCATACAGCTCCATCCGTGAAAAAATAAAAAAGTTATAGCTCTCAGAATAAAGTGATGCAAAAATAATTATTTTTTGTATAAAATAGTTTTTATTGTGTAAAAGCACGAAAATATAAAACAAAGATATAAATGGGGTGTGAGATATGGGAAAATGATATCTAATTGATATCATTTTGATATCTGATGGAATTCCCTATCAGATACAGTTTGGCCCCAAAATACTTGCTCCAAACTCAGGGCCCACCTTTGGCATTCCCCCAGGCCAAAAGGGAAGTCAAATACACATCAAACAATGGGACCTCAATATCTAGCGAAGGCACTTCCTTGGACAGGGCAGACCAGTTTTTTTTTTTTAAATTAGATCAAGTAAATATGCCTTTGAAACTTTCTCCAGGGGGGCCAAAAGGCATAGATCATGTGTCCTTCAGCACAAAGTACATACAGGGGTATGAACTCTTGTGCAGTTACCAGCCAACTGGCTTCCTTTGTTGGACGCAAGCTGACATGCAGACATATTGGCACTGCAGATCTCAAAGCTCTGAGATATTGAATCTAGAAAATGATCTATAATAAAATAATGTAATATCTCTCAACCTAGCCCAGTACATAATTGAAATCTGCATTAATTTCTCCTCATGCCCATACCATGCAGCCACCTCTAGAACTCTGAGTTATTAAGTTATAAAGCACAGCTACCAGAAATTAAATATGGTAGCCATATTTGGTCTCCCTGCACAGATAAAATCCAGCAGAACTCAGTGCCGCTGACGCCATCCCATTTAGAGCTTCGGGTGGAAAGTTATGGGCATCCACAGTTCTTGCCAGAAAACCAAGCTCTTACATATGGAAGGAGAGAAACTGCAGAGCCCAGGGGTTGGCACAGCATGTGCGAGGGAGCAGCCTAGGGGATAATAGGCAGCTCCTCATTTTGGACTCAGTTTTTTCTACAGGCCGGAGGCCCATTAGCTGACGCAGCCTGAGAATCACATAACAAAGATTTGGACCTGTGACTCATCAGCACCTCCCTGTGGTCACATGCTACACAGCACAGTAATTATTATCTATCTGTACCCTACCCTTATACTACACTCCTGACTGTATACTTGTATATTGTTCTTGTATATATATACCTGTATCTTTCTAGTGCGCCTTTCGTCGATTAATTACAAAATTAATCTTGTGCTGCTCTTTTATCTCAATTCACGAATCCTGACGTCCGCACACTCGCTCGGTTATTATACGCTACCCGGGGTTGATTTCTGACCCGCTATAAGCCTTTTGTCGGAGGGGGCTTATATCTAACGAGGAACTGGTGGAAGCATACCATACTGTGTTAGTGAGGAACTCTGACAGTGATGGCCGGGAGGTCTATATATATATATATATATATATCTATATATATAATTGTCTAAGGGTTTTTCCGTCTGTCTGTCTGTCTGTCTGTCTTTCTGTCTGTCTGTCTTTCTGTCTGTCTGTCCTGGAAATCCCGCGTCTCTGATTGGTCGAGGCTGCCAGGCCTCGACCAATCAGAGACGGGCACAGCATGGCGACGATGATGTCATAAAGGTTGCCTCGACCAATCAGCGATGGGCACAGTCTGCCGCGAATTCGCCTCGACCAATCAGCGACGGGCACAGTATCGACGTAGATGTCATAATGGTTGCCATGGCGACGATGATGTCATAAAGGTTGCCTCGACCAATCAGCGACGGGCACAGTCTGCCGCGAATTCTGGAATCATCATTGTCCATATACTACGGGGACATCCATATTCTAGAATACCCGATGCATTAGAATCGGGCCACAATCTAGTATATATATATATATATATATATATATATATATATATATATATATATATATATATATCCAACCTAGACTGGTGATATATATCCCCACTCGTTGGGAGCGCCTCAATAATTCATTCCTATAAGGGACGCCTCCCCGGCAAATATTTGCCCTTGGTGCAGTTCCCTGAGTGACATGGGGTAAGTGATGGCGCCAGAGAGCTGATCCCTGCTGGGTCATTCTCTCTCCTTCCCAGAGGTGACAGAAGTTGACACACCCCTTTCCCTGTACGATCCGTCACATGCGATATAGCTGTAATCGTACTCACCCGAAGAATAAAGCTGCCTTATCAATTTCACCACAAGCGGAACGGCATAAACTCCCCTCAAAAAAGATTCTTGAATTGCTGGTTTTTGTTCGTTCTGCCTCCCAAAAATCAGAATAGAAAGCGATTAAAAAAGTCATGTGTCTGAAAATGGTACCAATAAAAATGTCAATTCGTCTTGCAAAAAACAAGCTCTCACATAACTCTGTCAGCCAAAACATGGAAAATGTATAGCTCACATAATATAGTGATGCAAAAACTAGTTTTTGCAATTAAAAGGGTGTGTGTGACAGCAGCCAATTGTAAAAACCCAACCTGAAACCCTGTAATTGAGCCTACTTGAAGAATAAAGTTGCCTATAATTAACGAAGAACGTTGTAAAAAATAATTAAAAAAATTCTTCACCTGCTGTTTTGTTCATTATGCTTCCCAAAGAAAGCATTAAGGCTCAGCGCACATTTATCCGGTGCTCTACGCTGAGCACTTACACCAGAGTTTCAGTTTATATCTCTGAAATATGTGATTTAGATCGAACCCCCGTCGAAAGATTCCCTATAATGAGGCAGATGGAGGCACTGTGGACGCCTTAAGACCTGTGATCCGGCAGTCTGTCTTTTTAGAAGTGCATAAAAGTGCTGTCGGCCACAGTTTTGTGCACACTGAAAAGAGGACAGACGGAGTTCAGAGTAACGCTGCCTCCATATAGTGAATGGATCCCTTGGGGGTTCAACTGAATCACATCACTCGGAGATTTAGATGGAAACCCCAAAGTAATTGCTCAGCGTATAAAGTGGATAAATGTGATTGTAAATGTTATGTAAAATGTTCCTAACAAAAGCTTCAACTCAATCCACAAAAAAAGCAAGCCCTCACTGAGGTCTGTTATATGTTAGCAGAAATATAGGGGGCTTCCAGATTACTGGTAGCCAAAATGCTCCTGAAAAACAAAATGGCTCCTCGCCCCTCAAAAGAAATTTTGCAAATTCTGTGCTCCCAAATTCTTCCCTCCCTTCTGAGCCCCAGTGTGCCTAAACCACATATAGCATTTACATGTTTGGAATTTCTGAAGGGATGAGAACCCGCCTAACTTACTGGTGCATGTCTCCAGAAGCATGAGCTGGGCATAACGTACTATCACTATAACGTACTGGTCGCTACAATGTATAATTTCCAAAATGGGGTCACTTGAGAGGGGATTATGCTTTTCTAGCAATTAGGGGCGCTGTATATGGAAACTGTAATAGGAAAATATGCGCTCCAGGAGGCAAATAGCACTTCATATGGCTATGCAGTACTGTATAGCGACATATGAGGTATTGCTACATTCAGTAGAAATTGTGGGACAAATAATGCTGCTATTTTAACCCAAATGTTGTGTGAAAATGTAAAATCTGGGGCTAAAGCAAACAAAATTTTGGTGGTAAAAATGTAGTTATTTTTTCTTCACTACCCAATGATATACAATTCTGTGAGACACCCGTGGTGTCGATATGATCACTGCACCCCAATATTAATTTGTTGAGAGGTTTAGTTTCTAAAATGGAGTCACTTATTGGATGTTTCTGCTGTTGTGACAACTCACGGGCTCTCGTAGTGGGTCATGGCACTCCTTCCCTTCTGATCTTTGCACTGTCCCTGAAAAATGTTTCCCGATTATATGTAGGGTAATGGCGCACTCAGGAAAAAATTGACCTCAGTTTGTTGTTAAAAAAAATTTCTATTCGCCCTTAGAAAAATTAAAAACTTGGGGCTAAAACAACATTTTAGTGGTAAACATGTAATTTATTCTCTAAACCGCTCAATGATATAAAATATTGTGAGCACATGTAGAGTCAATATGATCACTGCACCCCTAGATGAATTCATTGGGTAATGTAGTTTGTAAAATGAGTTCTCATATGGGGTGTTTCTGTTGTTCTGGCACCTCAAGGGCTCTGCCAATATTACATGGCACCCTCAAACCATTCCATCAAAATATGAACTCCAATCTGGTGCCTCTTCCATACTGAGCTTTGTACTGTGCCTCAAAAGTAGTATTCCCCCACATATGGGGTACTCAGGAGAAATTGTAGAACAAATTGTATGGTCTAATGTCTCCTGTTACCCTTTGTGAAAATAAAAAATTGGGGCTAAAATAAAGTTTTTTGTGGGAAAATGATTTTTTTTATTTTCACGGATTAACGTTATAAACTTCTGTGAAGCACTTGTGTTCAAGGTGCTGACATACATCTAAATACATTCCTTGAGGGGTCTAGTTTCCAAAATGGGGGGTCGCTTGTGGGGGGTTTCCACTGTTTAGGCACATCAGGGGTTCTCCTAATGGGACACGGTGCACGCTAATGATTCAGCAAATTTTGAGTTCAAAAAGTCAAATGGTGCTCTTTCCCTTCTGAGCTCTGCCATGCGCCCAAACAGTGGTTTTTTCCCCAGGAGTATCGGCATGCTCAGGAGAAATTGAACAACAAAATTTGGGGTCCACTTTTTTTCTTTTACCCTTGTGAAAACAAAAAAAATGGGTTTAAATGATTTTTTTTAATGAAAAAAGTAAAATGTTCATTTTTTCCCCACATTCCATTAAATCCTGTGAAGCACCTGAAGGCTTAATAGACTTCTTGAATGTGTTTTTCAGCACCTTGCGGGGTGCAGTTTTTAGAATGGTGTTACTTTTGGGTATTTTTTTTATTGCATAGACCTCTCAAAGTCACTTCAAATGTGAGGTGGTCCCTAAAAAAATGGTTCTGTAAATTTTGCTGGAAAAGGAGAAATCGTTGATCAACTTTTAACCCTTATACCTAAAAAAAATTATGTTTCAAAAATTGTGCTGATGTAAAGTAGACATGTGGGAAATATTATTTATTAACTATTTTGTGTGACATAGCGCTCTGTTTTAAAGGCGTTAGAATTCAAAGTTTGAAAATTGAACACTATTGTTTCATATATTTAGTATCAGCTGAAAGATATGGAGACACTTTGCACTTTACCTGTCTCTGGAATATTTTCTTGTTGTTAATTAGTTTTAATAAGTTGTGGTCAATCCCAACAGGGCCAATTAGGGCCAGAAGGTCCAACCATCAGTAAGCGGGGCCACTAATTGTGCTGATATAGGGTGCCAACCTACGCGGCAAGGCAGCGATACAACAGTAAAAAACAGGGTGAGGCACAACCCTCTGGTGTGTTTCTTTTGCTGTCGTGCTCTTCGGCATTTAAGGGTGGCGGTGGTTCTAATTGTATATTGTTCACATATTTGTTGTATTTTTTAATTAAATATTTAAAGTTATATTTTATTGTATCTAGTAAAGTACAGGGGTTTGACGGTGAAATAAGTATCTACATTAATACTTGTACTATTGGATATGAAAAAAATACTGTGAATTATTACTGCTGTCTAATACTTACATCAACATTTAAGTAGTTAAATAGCAGTGATGGGAGCTATCTCTCCCCCCAAAAAAAAATACTGTAAGAAAAGCCTGAAGTAATTGAAGATCTTAAAGAGGGTGGCTGGTCTAAAACTACAAATCTGCAGTCACTCTAAGTGACTGTAGACTTGTGTGTCCTCACATCACACGCAGTGCATGATTCTCCCAAGCCAGTGCAAGCAGCATGCTGTCATGTGACTGCAAGTATTTGATTGGCATATTTCTGGTCACATTCCGAATAGACTGTGTCCGACCTTGTTTAATATATTTGCATTGAGCAAGGCTGGATACAGTTTAGTCAGCAAATTGCATACTTGCAGTCATGGCCCTTCCTTTCCTGGTACTGGAGAAACTTCACAGCATGCGGTGCACGCGTTTTGAGGATTCTCTAGTCTGAAGTAACATAGAGTGACTGCAGACTTTTAGTTTTAGACCGACCGGACAACTGCTAAGTCATAGACAATGCTGCAATGTGGTTATACACTGCATATATTGCTTCAGTAAGGCTACTTTCACACTAGCGTCGTACGACGCATGTTGCAATGCGTCGTTTTGTAGACAAAACGCATCCTACAAAGTTGCCCGCAGGATGCGTTTTTTCTCCATACACTTGCATTAGCGACGCATTGCGACAGATTGCCACACGTCGCATCCATCGTGCGGCGGATGCGTCATGTTTTGGTGGACCATCGGCACAAAAAAAGTTACATGTAACTTTTTTTGTGCGTCGTGTCCGCCATTTCTGACCGGGCATGCGTGGCCGGAACTCTGCCCCCTCCTCCCCGGACATTACAATGGGGCAGCGGATGCGTTGTAAAACTGCATCCGCTGCCCCCGTTGTGCTTTTTTTTCACAGCATGCGTCGGTACGTCGGCACGACGCATTGTGACGTGCGTCGTACGACGCTAGTGTGAAAATAGCCTAAGGCTGTTGCCCACAGGCAGGAGTTTATTATGAAAGGTGTCCATAAAACAATCTGGTGCTGGTAATAAAGACATAGCAAGAGGTGTTAAGGTCACTTTTATTTGACATCCTGGCTATACATAATAATTAATGTGGGCTAATGTATTAAGATTGCTTTTCTTGATGATGCCATCCGTTAAACTTCTTCCATATTGCAGTGCGGTTACACACTAGTAAGTTAATATTGGCTTCATTTGGCAGCATTTTTTATGCAGTTCCCTTAGTCTTTTATTCAGTACATTTCATAGTGACTGCACTTTCTTCTGTATGTAGGAAATGCTTTTCAATCATATGTATCCTATAAGTACATTACACACGTTTAAAGTGTTTACCTCCTCAAACTTTCCTCTTTCTGAAGTCTTGCTTTTTACATTAACCTTTCATGCATCATACGTAAACTGCCTTACAGTGACTAGAAATCAGCAGGGGAGCCCAAGACATGGAGGGATGAGGTGATTCAACCAAGATCTCATAGGGTAAGTATAGTGTTGTACCAGTCAGTCTCATTTTGGCAGACTACTGACTTTAGCTCTTTTCACATTAAATAGTTTCATTGTGTTGCTTAGAAACCAATTTTGACAGTCACTTAGATGCTATTACAATTTCTTGTGCGGCAATAAAAATATTACATTTGGGTATAAGGATTTTGTTCAGATGAGCCACGAGCTTAAATCTTTTGTCTGGGGAAAAGAAGAGCTGTCGGTATATGCTGTAATGATGAGTATTGTGCACAGAGTATGCATATATTTGATGAGTAGTATGTATCATGAGTAGTAATGTAACTCCATAATGTAACTTACTTTTGTAAGAAACAAAGTATGCATTTTTTTATAGCTACTACGGTTTCTGTGAACTCTGAAGAGATCCTCCCCAATGGCATAGCGCGGGTTGCCAGAGCCTACGATCTTTCACCTGTAACCCAAAGACCATTAACACTACCTGAGTCTCTTCCAGCATTTCAGTATTTGGACTCTTTATTTCCCAAGCACATGTATTGTATTTAAAAAAAAAAATACTGAGTAAATTGAGGCCAAGTTCAAATTTATCAACATTCCATTTGTCTCTTACATTTAGAAAAACAATTGGAATTCATTGGCTAAAGAATCTGTTTGTATCACTTATGCAAAGAGAAGTACAGGGGGCCTATTAATTTCTATGGTGTCTGTCCTAGTTTGCTTTTTTTATCAGTTTTTAGAATGAGACAAAACAGTTCTGTATGCAGTGCTTTTTTCCCATTAGAACTGACAAAACAGAACCTAGATGGATATTATATTAATCAGTAGTGTCTCTCTCCTTCCATCTGCACCATTAATGCAATTTGTCTTTGCCATGGCTTTCACAAATTTTTTAATCAATCCCAACTTTATATGTAGTCGAGGAAGAAAGATTTTTGTTGGAGCAACTAAAGGAATGGGCTGAATACTGTCTCTACCTGGAGCATAGATGTTTCTCTGTCCAAAATCATGATGAACATAATGCTCTACTGTATTTCTACTGTCCCATAAACACAAGAAGCAACAATATTTTGTGAAACCTCCTTGCATTCCCATTAGCAGACCAATTACTTTCAAATCTCCACAGATATTCCATTGATGATGCTTATATTGTATAGCATCCAAAACAACTAACAGATTTTCATAACTTTCCTTTAGATAACATAAAAGAGCAATAGGAACTGATGGTTTCATGTTTCCATGGTGAAGCAACACTGCTTTCAAACTTCTCTGGGATGAGTCAATAAACAATCACCAATCTGTAACAAAATACTCTAGAATCAGTTCTTCAAAGAGGCCATTCACATTTTTACAGTACACCATTGGTCCTTCAAGTGTGAAAAATTGTGGTAAAGTGTTACTTCTGTTTCGGTAATAACACACTTTGACATCATCATGAAGAAGATTCTTCTGTTTCAACCTAGATGCAAGAAGTTCAACTTTATCTTTTGACAATGAAAGGTTTCTGCTGAGATCATTTAATTCATGTTGAGTAAAGCGTCCTGGCTGCTCAGCTGCTCCATCAGGTACATACTCATCTTGGCTTGAGGTCTCCATGTCTTCACCAGTAGCTTCAGCTCCATAGTCTTCATATTCTACTTCATTTTCATCCAATCCAGACAACGGTGGTACAGGAACTGGCATGGTACCATCATGTGGAACTGGCCTACTCGTAGATTCAAGTTCAGGAAAATGAATCTTATGTTTGTTCTTTGTAGAAAAGCCCTTCAGTTTGAGAAAACAAAAGTAGCAGTCATCACTATGATTTTTGGGTTCTCTCCAAATCATGGGAACAGCAAATGTCATAGCCATCTTCCTTATATTCAACCAGTCACGAAGACCATTTGAACAACTTGAGTATATCACATGAGGGGCCCAGCTTTAGTCTTGATTACCAAGTGGTCACTTAAAGTACATCTGGTACATCTTTTTAATATCATGAGTGTCTGAACCTACTTGACCTTTTGTTGTAAAAGAACCACACACATAGCAGAATCTGTTCGGATGATTGATACACTGTCGGGGCATTTTCTTCCTTTAAATCAGATCAAACAGTTGAGTAAGTTCAGTTCAATGGTGGTGACAAACTAAAAAAAAAATGCAATGAACCGTCCAACTATATGCAGGTTTTTCCCCAGAGATGACAGAGGCAGCTTGTATTTAGAACTGTTTTTACTGGAGGTAATCTGGCAGATAACTATATACAGTTCTGAGGTAAGCAGGTCAGCCTATTCCTTAAAGATAAACATTTGCAGACAGGCAGTTTCTCAGATTTTCACATGTGCCTTCCACACCGGTCTCGGCTCCCCGGTCCTCCGTTTCGGACACCATGCCCCAGTGAGACTTTTTCTATTTAACCCCTTAGTGACAGAGCCAATTTGGTACTTAATGACCGAGCCAATTTTTACAATTCTGACCAGTGTCACTTTATGAGGTTATAACTCTGGAACGCTTTATCGGATCCCGCTGATTCTGAGATTGTTTTTTCGTGACATGTTGTACTTCAAGTTAGTGGTAACATTTCTTCGATATTACTTGCGATTATTTATGAAAAAAATGGAAATATGGCGAAAATTTGTAAAATTTTGCAATTTTCAAACTTTGTATTTTTATGCCCTTAAATCAGAGAGATATGTCACAAAAAATAGTTAATAAATAACATTTCTCACATGTCTACTTTACATCAGCACAATTTTGAAAACAATTTTTTTTTTTGTTAGGGAGTTATAAGGGTTAAAAGTTGACCAGCAATTTCTCATTTTTACAACACCATGTTTTTTTTAGGGACCACATCACCTTTGAAGTGATTTTGAGGGGTCTATATGATAGAAAATAACCAAGTGTGACACCATTCTAAAAACTGCACCCCTCAAGCTGCTCAAAACCACATTCAAGAAGTTTATTAACCCTTTACGTACTTCACAGGAACTAAAACAATGTGGAAGAAAAAAATGAACATTTTACTTTTTTTTGCAAACATTTTACTTCAGAACCATTTTTTTTAATTTTCACAAGTGTAAAAACAGAAATTTAACCACAAATTTTGTTGTGCAATTTTTCCTGAGTACGCCGATACCCCATATGTGGAGGTAAACCACTGTTTGGGCGCACCGCAGAGCTTGGAAGTGAAGGAGCACCGTTTGACTGTTTCAATGCAGAATTGGCTGGAATTGAGATCGGACGCCATGTCGCGTTTGGAGAGCCCCTAATGTGCCTAAACAGTGGAAACCCCCCACAAGTGACACCATTTTGGAAACTAGACCCCCCAAGGAACTTATCTAGATGTGTGGTGAGCACTTTGAACCCCCAAGTGCTTCACAGAAGTTTATAACGTAGAGCCGTGAAAATAAAAAATCGCATTTGTTTTCACAAAAATGATTTTTTCGCCCACAAATTCTTATTTTCACAAGGGTAACAGGAGAAATTAGACCACAAAAGTTGTTGTGCAATTTCTCCTGAGTACGTCGATACCCCATATGTGGAGGTAAACCACTGTTTGGGCGCACCGCAGAGCTTGGAAGTGAAGGAGCACCGTTTGACTTTTTCAATGCAGAATTGGCTGGAATTGAGATCGGATGCCATGTCGCGTTTGGAGAGTCCCTGATGTGCCTAAACAGTGGAAACCCCCCACAAGTGATACCATTTTGGAAACTAGACCCCCCAAGGAACTTATCTAGATGTGTGGTGAGCACTTTGAACCCCCAAGTGCTTCACAGAAGTTTATAACGTAGAGCCGTGAAAATAAAAAATCTCATTTTTTCTACAAAAATGATCTTTTTGCCCCCAAATTTTTATTTTCACAAGGGTAACAGGAGAAATTAGACCACAAAAGTTGTTGTGCAATTTCTCCTGAGTACGTCGATACCCCATATATGGGGGTAAACCACTGTTTGGGCGCACCGCAGAGCTTGGAAGAGAAGGAGTGTCGTTTTACTTTTTCAATGTAGAATTGGCTGGAATTGAGATCGGACGCCATGTCACGTTTGGAGAGCCGCTGATGTGCCTAAACAGTAGAGACCCCCCCACATATGACACCATTTTGGAAACTAGACCCCTTAAGGAACTTATCTAGATGTGTGGTGAGCACTTTAAACCCCCAGGTGCTTCACAGAAGTTTATAACGTAGAGCCGTGAAAATAAAAAAATCACATTTTTTCTACAAAAATTATCTTTTTGCCTCCAAATTTTTATTTTACCAAGGGTAACAGGAGAAAATGGACCCCAGAAGCTGTTGTACAATTTGTCTTGAGTACGCCGACACCCCATATGTGGGGGTAAACCACTGTTTGGGCGCATGGCTGAGCTCGGAAGCAAAGGAGCGCCATTTGACTTTTCAATGCAAAATTGACTGGAATTGAGATCGGACGCCATGTCGCGTTTGGAGAGCCCCTGATGTGCCTAAACAGCAGAAACCCCCCAAAAGTGACCCCATTTTGGAAACTAGACCCCCCATGGAACTTATCTAGATGTGTAGTGAGAACTTTGAATGCCCAAGTGCATCACAGAAGTTTATAATGCAGAGTCGTGAAAATAAAAAATATATATTTTTTAACAATAAAGATTTTTTAGCCCCCAAGTTTTTATTTTCACAAGGGTAACAAGAGAAATTGGACCCCAAAAGTTGTTGTCCTATTTGTCCTGAGTATGCTGGTACCCCATATGTGGGGGTAAACCACTGTTTGGGCGCATGGCAGAGCTCGGAAGGGAAGGAGTGCCATTTTGGAATGCAGACTTTGATAGAATTGTCTGCGGGCGTTATGTTGCCTTTGCAGACCCCTAATGTACCTAAACAGTAGAAACCCCCAACAAGTGACCCCATTTTGGAAAATAGACCCCCCAAGGAACTTATCTAGATATGTGGTGAGAACTTTGAATGCCCAAGTGCTTCACAGAAGTTTATAATGCAGAGTAGTGAAAATAAAAAATATTTTTTTTCCCACAAAAAAGATTTTTTTAGCCCCCAAATTTTTATTTTCACAAGGGTAACAAGAGAAATTGGACCCCAAAAGTTGTTGTCCAATTTGTCCTGAGTATGCTGGTACCCCATATGTGGGGGTAAACCACTGTTTGGGCGCACGGCAGAGCTCGGAAGGGAAGGAGCGCCATTTTGCAATGCAGACTGATAGAATTGTCTGCGGGCGTTATGTTGCGTTTGCAGACCCCTAATGTACCTAAACAGTAGAAACCCCCACAAGTGACCAAATTTTGGAAACTAGACCCCCTAAGGAACTTATCTAGATATGTGGTGAGAACTTTGAAAGCTCAAGTGCTTCACAGAAATTTATAATGCAGAGTAGTGAAAATAAAAAAAATATATTTTTTTCCAACAAAAAAGATTTTTAGCCCCCAAGTTTTTATTTTCACAAGGGTAACAGGAGAAATTGGACCCCAAAAGTTGTTGTCCAATTTATCCCGAGTACGCTGATGCCCCATATGTGGGGGTAAACCACTGTTTGGGCGCACGGCAGAGCTCAGAAGGGAGGGAGTACCATTTGACTTTTTTAGCGCAAAATTGGCTGTCGTGTTTGGAGACCCCCTGATGTACCTAAACAGTGGAAACCCCCCAATTCTAACTCCAACCCTAACCCCAACACAGCCCTAACCCTAATCTCAACCCGATCCATAATCCTAATCACAACCCTAACGATAATCACAACCCTAACCCCAAAACAGCCCTAATCTCAACCCTAACCATAACCCTAATCAAAACCCTAAATCCAACACACCCCTAACTCTAATCCCAACCCTAACCCTAATCCCAACCCTAATCCCAAACGTAACACTAATCCCAACCCTAATCCAAACCCTAACCCTAATCCCAACTCTAACCCTAACTTTAGCCCCAACCCTAACTTTAGCCCCAACCCTAACCATAACTTTAGCCCCCGTCGTCACAAAAAAAGTTCAATGTAACCTTTTTTTTGTACGTCGCGTCCGCCATTTCCGCGGATGCGTGGCCGTAACTCTGCCCCCTCCTCCCCAGGACATAGACTGGGCAGCGGATGCGTTGAAAAACTGCATCCGCTGCCCACGTTGTGCACAATTTTCACAACGTGCGTCGGTACATCGGGCCGACGCATTGCGACCGCCCCGTACCGACGCAAGTGTGAAAGAAGCCTTAGGCTACTTTCAGACATAGCGCATTTTTGAGCGCTATTTTGCGGGCGCTTTTCAAAAATGCGCAATGTCATTTTCGTCTGCCGGCAAAGTGAATGAGAAATTCACTTTGCCGTTCAGACACACCGCAAAAAAAGCGGCGCTTTTGTCTGCAAACACGCCTGCGTAAAAAGAATTGACATGTCAATTCTTTACGCAGCGGTGTGTCTGCGTATCCCCCTAGGGCCCCATATTACCTTCCACACACAGCGCCTTTGTCCTGGGTGTCGGCGTCTTTGTACGGAGGGGTTGACACCCAGGACCGGACGTGACGTCGGACAGGAAGAGGGAAGCCCCCGCCCCCCAGTGAAGCAGCATGGAGTCCTTCTGTGTGTGTGTGCGTGTGTGTGCGTGTGTGTGCGTGTGTGTGTCCCCATGCGACGCTAGTGCCACCATTGTGCTAAGTCGCCGTATGGGACTACTACTCCCATCCGGTATTAGGATGGGAGAGTTGTCCCTGTGTCCGGCGACTTAGCACAATTGTAAAGTTACACAAAACACCTACACACAATACACATACATGACACACAGTACATACAACATATAACACAGAGTATATACTCACCAACAGCACACTTGTAGGCGAAGCCCTCGATCCTCCAGGAAAAAATCCAAAAATAATAAACCAAATTCATACTCCCTGTCCGCAGAATCCATAAAACGAGTGTCCCACGCCGATCGGCTGCTCTCCGGCGATACACTGCCAGGAGCGAAGCTCCTAGCAGTGTATCGCGTACTGTTCCGGAGTTCAATGACTCCGGCGTCTCGGTTAACAGCAGTACAGCTGCGTTGAACTTTCCCACGCAGCACTGCCGTTAAGCGAGAGTGCCGGGGTCAATGACCGCCGGTAAACTCGCTCGCGCATGCGCAGTGACACACCGACAGGAACTATGGCTCCTGTCAGTGTGTTGCTGCAGCCGTGGAGAGCAGACATATCTCTGGATGTGTCTGTTCTCCATGGAAAATCTTGATACGTGGCACTTAAATATGTGGCAATTAAATACGGGACACGTGGCACTTATACGTGATACGTGTCACTTAAATACGTGGCACTGAAATACGTGATACGTGGCACTTTGACACGTGGCACGTGTCACTTAAATACGTGGCACGTGGCACTGAAATATGTGGCACGTGGCACTTTGATACGTGGCACGTGTCTCTTAAATACGTGGCACGTGGCACTGAAAGATGTGGCACGTGGCACTTTGATACGTGGCACGTGGCACTTTGATACGTGGCACGTGGCACTGAAATATGTGGCACGTGGCACTTTGATACGTGGCACGTGGCACTTTGATACGTGGCACGTGGCACTTTGATACGTGGCACGTGGCACTTTGATACGTGGCACTGAAATATGTGGCACGTGGCACTTTGATACGTGGCACGTGTCACTTAAATACGTGGCACGTGGCACTGAAATATGTGGCACGTGGCACTTTGATACGTGGCACGTGTCTCTTAAATACGTGGCACGTGGCACTGAAAGATGTGGCACGTGGCACTTTGATACGTGGCACGTGGCACTTTGATATGTGGCACGTGGCACTGAAATATGTGGCACGTGGCACTGAAATATGTGGCACGTGGCACTTTGATACGTGGCACGTGTCACTTAAATACGTGGCACGTGGCACTGAAATATGTGGGACACGTCGCACAAAAAAGTTACATGTAGTTTTTTTTGTGTCGACGGTCCGCCGAAGCACGGTGCGACGGATGCGACATGTGGCAATCCGTCGCAATGCGTCGCTAATGCAAGCCAATGGAGAAAAAACGCATCCTGCAAGCACTTTTGCAGGATGCGTTTTTTCTCCAACGACGCATTGCGACGGAAGCCAAAAAACGCTAGTGTGAAAGTAGCCTAACCCTAACCCTAGCCCTAACCCTAAATTTAGCCCCAACCCTAACCCTAACTCTAACCCTAAGCCTAACCCTAACTCTAACCCTAACCCTAACCCTAACCCTAATTTTAGCCCCAACTTGTCTTCTCCTGCCGGCCGGCAGATGGCAGCAGATGGCGGGCGCACTGCGCATGCGCCCGCCATGATGAAAAAGCCGGCTGGCAGGAGAAGACAGAAGAGGACCCAGGGACCCCGGGTGAGTATGATAGGGTCCCCGAATCCCCCTATTTCTCTGTCCTCTGATGTGCGATCACAGAGGACAGAGAAATAACTGATCGCTTTTTTTTTTTTTTTTTTTGCGGTCGCCGGTAAACTGTTAATTACCGGCGATCGCAAAGCAGGGGTCGGTGCAAATCGACCCCGATCATGTTCTTTGGGGTCTCGGCTACCCCCGGCAGCCGAGACCCCAAAGAACATCCGGGTGCCGGGCGGCGGGCGCACTTTTTCCCGGAAAAAAGATGGCGGCGCCCATGGGGAGACACGAGGAGCACCGGGGGAGGTAGGTAAGTATTGGGGGGCTATTGGGGGCCATCGGGGACCACATTTCTCTGTCCTCCGATGTGCGATCACATCGGAGGACAGAGAAATTAAAGGGCAAATCGCGTTTTTTTTTTTTTTGTTGCGACCGCCGGTAAACGGTTAATTACCGGCGATCGCAACTCGGGGGTCGGTAAAAACCCCCCGAATCATGTTCTCTGGGGTCTCGGCTACCCTCGGCAACCGAGACCCCAGAGAAAATCCGACTCTGGGGGGCGCTATTCACTTTTTCCACAGCGCCGTTAATTAACGGCGCTGTGGTTTAAGTACCCTTAGCGGCCGCCGTTAAAAGGCGTATCGGCGGTCGTTAAGGGGTTAAGGTATTTATTCCAGCCGCACTACCGGTACTGAAGCGTGCTATGCACATATCTGTGATTCTTACATCTGCGCTTATACGCAGTGAACCTTTTTGTACATTTATTTCAACAGTGGGTTTCCCTACCTGGCTCTTCATACCCATAAGTATGACCATCAGTTTTCTTTTCTTTACACTTTATGGTGCGGTTGATAGTTAGTTTGTTCTTCTAAGCATATTGGTTTGGGATGTCTCATATTTTGTATACATATATGCATATATATCTTAATTTTTTTTTTTCTTTTTCTTTGATGTGTATCCGGAGGTCACCGTCATTTCCCTAAAGATTTAAACTTACTTACTTATTTTTCATATTATAAGCCTCCTAGAATTTATAATTGGTCAAATGACATTATTATGGTCCGACCTCTCAAACAAAGTAGGGGAACATGAGGAAAATGTTCACCCTTATTCTGTTTTTCACCCTGTTATAGGATATCCCTTTGTATGAGGTTTATTTTTGTTTATGTAATCTCATGTATAATTATTTTTATGTATATTTCAGAAGGACATTTAATCTCTTGAAAAAGGCGTTTTTTTAGCCGAAACGTTGAGAAAGGAATTGTATGTGTCCAAATCAAGTGTACTGAAGATATATGCATCTAATATATAATTGCCTAGAATACTACTTCCTGCAATTTGTGCCAACTTCCGTGGCTTTGTCCGGAGCTAATGTCCGGAGATAATGTCCGGAGCTAATGTCCGGAGATAATGTCCGGAGCTAATGTCCGGAGATAAGTGACGTCACCAGTGTCCTACACCCAGGCAGAGCACAGGGGCCCCAGGCAGAGCACAGGGGCCCCAGGCAGCATATGGGGCCCCAGGCAGAGCACAGTGGTCCCAGGCAGAGCACAGGGGCCCCAGGCAGCCTATGGGGCCCCAGGCAGAGCACAGTGGCCCCAGGCAGAGCACAGGGGCCCCAGGCAGCATATGGGGCCCCAGGCAGAGCACAGGGGCCCCAGGCAGCATATGGGGCCCCAGGCAGAGCACAGTGGCCCCAGGCAGAGCACAGGGGCCCCAGGCAGAACATGGGGCCCCAGGCAGAGCACAGGGGCCCCAGGCAGAGCACAGGGGCCCCAGGCAGCATATGGGGCCCCAGGCAGAGCACAGGGGCCCCAGGCAGCATATGGGGCCCCAGGCAGAGCACAGGGGCCCCAGGCAGCATATGGGGCCCCAGGCAGAGCACAGTGGCCCCAGGCAGAGCACAGGGGCCCCAGGCAGAACATGGGGCCCCAGGCAGAGCACAGGGGCCCCAGGCAGAGCACAGGGGCCCCAGGCAGCATATGGGGCCCCAGGCAGAGCACAGGGGCCCCAGGCAGCATATGGGGCCCCAGGCAGAGCACAGTGGCCCCAGGCAGAACATGGGGCCCCAGGCAGAGCACAGGGGCCCCAGGCAGAGCACAGGGGCCCAGGCAGCATATGGGGCCCCAGGCAGAGCACAGTGGTCCCAGGTAGAGTGATGTCACCAGCGTCCTACACCCGCTCAGGGTGGACAAAGATATATGCCTTCGTGGTGCGCGGCACTTTTCTGATTGGTTGCCGCCTGCCGCGAGCGACCAATCAGAAATGTGCCGTACTGTCAAGAATTGTCAAGAGCTGGTGAGTGCAGCCATTTTTTGTTCTTTCTTACTATTATTTATTAATTGTATTATTCTTACATTTGAATAAATAAAGTATATATGGATTCTAGACTCCCGATTCTTTAGAATCGGGCTGCCATCTAGTTTATTCATAATTTCTGAAACCCTATTTTTCTTATTACAATGGAAAATAAACTTTGAAACCTTGAAATTCATTATTTAGAGTGTGCCGGAGTTTTTCTCAGGCAGTTTCTCAGTGTGATATTGGCTGCTTTCAGGTTCCCTCTCTGTGGAGACCCTCACCCAATTACACCTCAGTGGCTGAGCTGTTTTCTTCCCTCTGAGGCAACTTGCCCTCCCAGAAATGCAGTGAAAATCCTCACACAATGGCATCTGTCCGCTGCCTTCCCTTCTTTCTCCCTGTGGCAGGGCTCAGATCCCTGTAGAGGCCGGTCTCCTGTCAGACTCTCACATAGCAGTCCTTGCTGCCATCATCATCCTTTTCTGAGTGGCTCAAATCTTACCGCCTCATTACAGTTAGCTCCTCCCCATAACATGTAACTTTCTGAGATGCAGTCATTGGTTGACTGCACTGTCAATACTCATTCCCATAAAACTCACTAAAACCTTTACTGATGTTGTCCCTGTAAGAAAATTCACAATTAAGTATGACAAGCAAAGAAATGGGAATAACATAGGAAAAACCACATACATTGAAAGTGCAGAAATAACATAATAATAAAAATACTTCTATCTCAGAAAATTTGTGATAGAGCCAAACTAAGCATATGTTTTGAATCAGCACATCAAATGGCATAAAACAGACATATTACCTTTGCTTGTGATTTTTTGTGTTGACCAGTGTAATTTATACAATGTGATTTTCTGGATTTTATTTTTGATATTCTATCTCTCAATGTTAAAATTAACCTACCCTTAAAATTATAGACTGGTCATGTTTTTGTCAGTGGGCAAATTTACAAAATCAACAAGGGACCCAATAATTATTTCCTTCATTGCATATGGAGATGGCTACTCTTAGTAAGCACCTGTTCACACCTGATTTCTGTTTGGAAGTGATGGTCAGTCTTTTGATATTTTTATTCAAAATGAAGCTTGTGCTTGCTGTGTGTGTGTCAGACATTCATTATAGGATCCAATTCAAAGTACTTGTTCTCACCCACAAACCTCTGCACAGTGCGGCACCCCCTTACATCTCCCTCATTTCTGTCTATCTGCCTAGCCGCCCGCTGCACTCTGCAAATGACTTTCGACTAATCTCTGCACTAATCCGTACCTCCCACTCCCGTCGCCAAGACTTCTCCCGCTCTGCACCAGCCCTCTGGAATGCTCTTGCCCAAGAAATTAGGACCATTCACAAATTGCATAGGTTTAGGTGCTCCTTCAAAACATATTTGTTCAGAGCGGCCTATCACGTTCCATAATAAAAGTCATTTTAGGTTTGTGTGTGTGTGTGTAGCCCATTCACTACTTCCATCTATCCCCCATAGATGGCTGGACCATCATTGTAAATACATCATTGTAAATACACACCTGTACTTTGTACCTCATTGTAGATTGTAAGCTCTCACGAGCAGGGTCGTCTTATTTTGCTTTAATTATTGTATTGTTAACGTTGTTACTTATGACTTGCATTTGAAACTGTTAAACTGTAAAGCGCTGCGGAAAATGTTGGTGCTATATAAATAAAGATTATTAATACACCCATTTGCTGCTAGTAGAAGACATTGTAACAACTCTGCTGGCATCACGGCATGGCCTCACATCTCTCACACTATCTTACCCACTGCTCCAGGTCATGATGTGGTTTCTGTTTCTTGCCAGCTCCATGCTCTGTGTCTCTGCTCTCTGCATGCTTCATGGTTCTGTGTATAGAGGGGCGGCGCCTGAACTCTCTGGTTCTTATAGCAATCAGGTGCATCTGTCCAATCTGTTCCTGACCAATTACCAAGAGGCCTCCAGTATATAGTGCAGCTTCTCCCAGTGTTCTGGGCCTGTGCTATGTGTTAGCTCAGTTAGTGTCTTGCTTCTGAGTTTGCCTGGCCTTGCTCTGAGTTACTCCCTCTCTGGAGGATTCTCTGTGTTATTTCCTTGGTCTTGTTGTCCGCCCACCAGGAGGCAGTATATCCTGGTCCCAGTGTCTTTGTCCTTGTGTCTTGTTCCATTGCCTTGCCTGCACTTAAGGTACCTTCACACGAAGCGACGCTGCAGCGATAGCGACAACGATGTCGATCGCTGCAGCGTCGCTGTTTGGTCGCTGGAGAGCTGTCACACAGACCGCTCTCCAGCGATCAACTATGCCGAGGTCCCCTGGTAACCAGGGTAAACATCGGGTAACTAAGCGCAGGGCCGCGCTTAGTAACCCGATGTTTACCCTGGTTACCAGCGTAAAATCTAAAAAAAACAAACAGCACATACTTACATTCACGTCCCCCTGCGTCCACTTCCTGACTGACTGAGCGCCGTACAGTGAGAGCAGAGCGGTGACGTCACCGCTGTGCTGCTTTCACTTTCACTTTGCGGCGCTGAGTCAGAGGAGGAAGCAGACTGCAGGGGACGCAATGTGAGTATGTGCTGTTTGTTTTTTTTACATTTTACGCTGGTAACCAGGGTAAACATCGGGTTACTAAGCGCGGCCCTGCGCTTAGCAACCCGATGTTTACCCTGGTTACCAGTGTAAAATATCGCTGGTATCGTTGCTTTTGGTGTCAAACACAACGATACACAGCGATCGGACGACCAAATAAAGTTCTGGACTTTATTCAGCGACCAGCGACATCACAGCAGGATCCTGATCGCTGCTGCGTGTCAAACGAAACGATATCGCTAGCGAGGACGCTGCAACGTCACGGATCGCTAGCGATATCGTTATAATGTCGTTTCGTGTGAAGGTACCTTAAGTCTTACCTCGGTCTCCTAGTCTTTGGCTCCCTTCCCTGTTGTCTTTCCTTGTATTCTCAGTCTGCTTTCACTCCGCACTCTTGCAGCTCTGCCTGCTCTGAACCTTTGTTACTTTACCTCTGCTCCTCACTTCTGCGTTTCTGCTCCTTTCTACTCAGCTTATCTTCTGCTGTTGCAGTTATCCCTTGCTGCAGCTTCTCTCCACATTCTTTGTGGCTCTGCTCAGCTTTGCTGCAGAGACCCCTCCCGCAGCTCCTCTCCGCTCCTTGCGGTTCTACCTGGCTCCGCTCCTTGCGGTTCTACCTGGCTCCGCTCCTTGCGGTTCTACCTGGCTCCGCTCCTTGCGGTTCTACCTGGCTCCGCTCCTTGCGGTTCTACCTGGCTCCGCTCTTTGCGGTTCTACTTCTCCTGCACTTTGCTCCGCCGCCAGCTCTTGGCTCCGCCTCCTGCCTGTCTGCACTTGGCTCCGCCTCCAGCTCTTGGCTCCGCCTCCTGCCTGTCTGCACTTGGCTCCGCCTCCTGCGGTTTTGCACTTGGCTCCGCCTCCAGCTCTTGGCTGCGCCTCCTGCGGTTTTGCACTTGGCTCCGCCTCCTGCTCTTGGCTCCGCCTCCTGCATTTCTGTTCTTGGCTCTAGCTCCTGTGCTTTCGCTCTGCATCCGCTCTTGCGGTCTTTATCTACTTATTCCTAGGTCCTCGTGTCTGAACAGGTTCTTACCCGTTCTACATACCTGCCTGCAGACCGGTCCCTACCGGTTCTTCCAGTGTACCAGTCTCGTCCACCAGTCCTGCCAGAGAGCCAGCCGTGCCCGCCTGCCTACCAGAGAGCCAGCCGTGCCCGCCTGCCTGACAGTGTTCCTGTTGTACCCGTCTGCCTGTCTATGTGGCAGCCGTGCCCGCTTGCTTGTCTATGTTCCGTTCCCCGGTGGGATCAGCAGCCACAACCAGACTCCACCCTGGAGTGGTACCTGGTAGCTTCCTATTGCACAAGTCTGACCTCACCATCAGAGGCTCCAGCGAACACCTAGGAAGCTACTTAGTTACGCCCCTTCCAGGGAGGTTTGGTCTGTGGTCCAGTGGGGCCACTCCCCCGCACGCCCGCGCCAACCAGTCTGGGCGCGAGCAAGACAGACATCTTGCCAACCACTCAGTGAAGATTCCCTAAGGGCTGGTTGAGCCATTATGGACATATCGACCATGGAGTGGCCAGAAATTGTGCTCACAATATATTTGTCACCTGCAATGAATTCTCTTGCATTCTCCCATGGTACTGTTCTCCCCTAATCATTGTAATTAGAGAAGTAATGTTCTGAGGGAAGTCGTACCGATATCAATATACTCTTAGAAAGAATGTGGACATGTTTTATCCACTTATTCATCTCCTTTATAGCAAATAATGAGTATATATTCCTATGTGATTCACTGTTGCCCAGTCACTATGGACTCAATAGTGTAGTGTCCATACTTTGTGCCATAGGTGCAAGAAGATTAAATGATGATGATGCTATGATATCATTCTGTTCCATGGTATGTCAAGAACATGTTTTTATCTTGTCTCCTATAACACCACAGCATAATGCCCACCCAAGTGATCTGGGCATTTATAATACCCAGATACTAGGTAATCTGCTACATAGCACTGTAGAATCTTCTTAATATTACAATGAATATGTCTTTTCTTAAAAAGTGCAGGAATTTCTACTTTCTGGCATTGTCTTTAGGCACCCGTTCAGTGGCACCTGTCGGATTACGTCTGTACCCCCTGCCAAATGGGATTCGGACTTATGCGCCGAAAGGGTCATAGCCTATAATGGTGCTGATAGAGTGAACTCTGTTGTGCATAATTTTTGGACTTGTATGCCTACTGAAGGTGGTCATTCAGACGTAATAGACTGAGTCTGGGTCTCCACCTACAGTAGTCATATTCATCCAAAATGATGCATGGCAGAGTGCACTTTCACTCTGTCGGCACCATTACATTGCATTGCTCATCGTTTTTAGCACCCACGAAGTTTAAGTACATAATGTGGAATTTCTACTGAAAAAAATCAATCAAGTGAAACACTGTTTTTGTATAGAGCACTCATGTTAAATACAAAATAGCAAATGATAACTAATAACTTAAAGCAAAAAATAGTGGGTGGGAAAAATAGAAAAACCTAAAACTTCCTTTGACACTAATATTGGCACCCTTTACATTAAATTAGCATGAAAACACATTTTAACTCGCCTGTGATAAATCACAAATGAAATTAAATTGTCGGTGCCCATGTGACATGAATTAGCCAATGAATAATGACTTCTGTGTTTCAAAAAGCCACATGGTAGGACCCGTTATTTTGTCACAATGGTGAAGACAAAGGAGCTGTCTGAGGACATCAGAACTGCTATTATTAGCAAACACAAGATTTCCAAAGGGTTTAAGGCCATCTGCAAAGACCTTGGTATCCCAGTTTCAATAGTGTGCAATGTTATTAAGAAGTTTGCCCAGCATGGAACTGTCAAGAACCTCCCTGTAGGTGGGGTAAAGAGCAAAAATTACAGGAGATGTCTTTGAAGGTTGGTGCAAATGGTGAACAAAACACCACATTAAACATCCAAAGACCTGTAGGCCAACCCTGAACAGTCTGGGGTCATGGTTTCAACAAGTACTGTTTGCTGCACACTAAACCAAGCACAGCTATATGGGCAAAGGCCGAGGAAGAAACCATTGCTGAAGAAAAGACATAAAAAGGAATCACTGATCTTTGCCAAAGAGTACCTTGGCAAACCACAATCCTTCTTGGAAAATGTTTGATGGACAGATGAAACAATAATAGAGCTTTTTGGTAATGCAAAGCAACAGTTTGTTTATAGATGGCACAATTAAGCTTATTAGGAAAAGAACACCCTACCAGCAGTTAACCCCTTTAACCTCAAGGGTGGTTTGCATGTTAATGACCGGGCCAATTTTTACAATTCTGATCACTGTCCCTTTATGAGGTTATAACTCTGGAATGCTTCAATGGATCCCGGTGATTCTGACATTGTTTTCTCATGACATATTGTACTTCATGTTAGTGGTAAAATTTCTTTGATATATCTTGCGTTTATTTGTGTAAAAAACGGAAATTTGGTGAAAATTTCGCAATTTTCAAATTTTTAATTTTTATTCTGTTAAACCAGAGAGTTATGTGACACAAATTAGTTAATAAATAACATTTCCCACATGTCTACATCAGCACAATTTTGGAAACAATTTTTTTTTTTGCTAGGAAGTTATAAGGGTTAAAACTTGACCAGAGATTTCTCATTTTTACAACAAAATTTACAAAACCAATTTTTTGAGGGACCACCTCACATTTGAAGTCACTTTGAGGGGTCTATATGGCAGAAAATACCCAAAAGTGACCCCATTCTGAAAACCACATTCAGGAAGTTTATTAAACCTTCAGGTGTTTCACAGGAGCAGAAGGAACGTGGAAGGAAAAAATGAACATTTTACTTTTTAGTCACAAAAATGATCTTTCAGGAATAATTTTTTTATTTTCCCAAGGGTAAAAAAAGAAAATGGACATCAAAAGTTGTTGACCAATTTGTCCTGAGTACGATGATACCCCATATGTGGGGGGAACCACGTTTTGGGCGCACGGCAGGGCTCAGAAGGAAAGGAGCGCCGTTTGACATTTTCAAGCTAAAATTGGCTGAAATTGAGATCGGATGCCATGTCGCGTTTGGCGAGCCCCTGATGTGCCTAAACAGTGGAAACCCCCAACAAGTGACCCCATTTTGGAAACTAGACCCCCTAAGGAACTTGTCTAGATGTGTGTTGAGCACTTTGAACCCCAAAGTGCTTCACAGAAGTTTATAACGCCCGGGCGTGAAAATAACAAATCCTATTTTTTCCACAAACATGATCGTTTAGTCCCCAATATTTTATTTTCCCAAGGGTAACAGGAGAAATTGGACCAAAAAAAGTTGTTATCCAATTTGTCCTGAGTACACAGACACCCCAGATGTGGGGGGAACCACTGTTTGGGTGCACGGCTGGGCTTAGAAGGAAAGGAGTGCCGTTTGACATTTTGAAGCTAACATTAGCTGGAATTGAGATCGGACGCCATGTCGCGTTTGGCGAGCCCCTGATGTGCTTAAACAGTGGAAACCCCCCACAAGTAACCCCATTTTGGAAAATAGACCCCATAAGGAACTTGTCTAGATGTGTGTTGAGCACCTTGAACCCCCAAGTGCTTCACAGAAATTTATACCACCCGGGCGTGAAAATAACAAATCCTATTTTTTTCCACAAACATGATCGTTTAGTCTCCAATATTTTATTTTCCCAAGGGTAACAGAAGAAATTGGACCAAAAAAGTTGTTGTCCAATTTGTCCTGAGTACAAATATACCCCATGTGTGGCAGGTATTTACTGTTTGGGCGCACAGCAGGGTTCAGAAGGAAAGGAGCGCCGTTTGACATTTTCAAGCTAAAATTGGCTGGAATTAAGATCGGACACCATGTCGCGTTAGGCGAGCCCCAGATGTGCCTAAACAGTGGAAACCCCCCACAAGTGACCCCATTTTGGAAACTAGACCCCCTAAGGAACTTGCCTAGATGTGTGTTGAGCACTTTGAACCCCCAAGTGCTTCACAGAAGTTTATAACGCCCTGGCATGAAAATAAAAAATCCTATTTTTTCCACAAACATGATCATTTAGTCCTCAATTTTTTATTTTACCAAGGGTAACAGGAGAAATTGGACCCCAAAAGTTGTTGTCCAATTTGTCCTGAGTATGCTTATACCCCATATGTGGGGGGGAACAACTGTTTGGGCGCACAGCAGGGCTCAGAAGGAAAGGAGTGCCGTTTGACATTTTCAAGCTAAAATTGTCTGGAATTGAGATCGGATGCCATGTCGCGTTTGGCGAGCCCCTGATGTGCCTCAACAGTGGAAACCCCCACAAGTGACCACATTTTGGAAACTAGACCCCCTAAGGAACTTGTTTAGATGTGTGTTGAGCACTTTAAACCCCAAAGTGCTTCACAGAAGTTTATAATGCCCGGGCGTGAAAATAAAAAATCCTATTTTTTCCACAAACATGATCTTTTAGTCCCCAATTTTTTATTTTCCCAAGGGTAACAGGAGAAATTGGACCCCAATAGTTGTTGTCCAATTTGTCCTGAGTACCCTGATATCCTATATGTGGGAGAAAACTACTGTTTGGGCACACTTCGGGGCTCAGAAGGGAAGTAGTGACATTTTGGAATGCAGACTTTGATGGAATAGTCTGCGGGCATCATGTTCCGCTTGGTGAGCCCCTGATGTGCCTAAACAGTAGAAACCCCCCAGAATTGACCCCATTTTGGAAATTAGACCCCCTAAGGAAATAGTCTAGATGTGTGTTGAGCTCTTTTAACCTCCAAGTTCTTCACAGAAGTTTATAACACCCGGGCGTGAAAATAAAAAATCCTATTTTTTCCACAAACATGATCTTTTAGTCCCCAATTTTTTATTTTACCAAGGGTAACAGGAGAAATTGGACCCGAAAAGTTGTTGTTCAATTTGTCCTGAGTACGCTGGTACCCCATATATGGGAAAAAAACTGTTTGGGCCCGTCGGGACTCAGAAGGGAAGCAGTGACATTTTGGAATGCAGATTTTGATGGAATGGTCTGCGGGCGTCATGTTCCATTTGCAGAGCCCCTGATGTGCCTAAACAGTAAAAAACACCCACAAGTGACATCATTTTGGAACCTAGACCCCCAAGGAGCTTACCTAGATGTGCCCCCTCTTTGGAACTAATCTACTGGTTCCTGTAAAGTAAATTAATAGTGCATGGAGGTGTGGTACAATTTGAAGCAATCCTTCATACACAGGCCAGGTTTGTCTGGGCAGGTGTCGCATTGATAGATGGTGTCCTTGCGTATTCCTCTTTTGTAGCACACTTGGCACCTTTCTTGCCGCTTACATTTTCTTCCAGTTGGCGGAACCACCCCCGGAAAATGCTGACCTGGTTCGATACGACCACCCTCACCCGGAAGTACTGGAGCCCGCTCCTTCCCTTGTGCCAAATATCAGGGCCTTAACCACTACCTCCTGGAACTGAAGGTATGACGTATCGGTGTGGTGTGCACACCATGACAGCAAGAAAGCGTTGATCATTGCTATTTGTACGATGTACATGAACAGCTTTTTGTACCACACTTTGGCCTTTCTCAAAGCACTGTACGGTTGGAGGAGTTGATCGGAGAGATCAATGCCCCCCATGTTTTTGTTGTACCTCAGTACACAGTCCAGTTTGCTGACCTGTGTAGAGGTACCTCGTACAGTGCTGAGGGCGCTGCCATCACCGTGTATGGTGGTCAAGAGAAGGACATCCTTCTTGTCCTTGTACTTGACCACCAGCAGGTGGTTGCTACATTGGGCTCTGCTCTCACCTTTTCTGAGCATCTGCCCAAGTAGCGTCTCTCTGATTTTTTCGGACAGTACCGCAGGCTACGGTACCTCATGGAGAGAGGGATTTGTATAGTGGGATGCAGGAATAAAAGTTATCGATGTAGACGTGATAACCTTTATCCAGCAGTGGGTGCACCAAATCCCACACAATTTTCCCACTCACTCCCAGGATGGTTCAATCCTGGTGTCCTTTCCTTCGTAGACTCTAAAGCTGTAGGTGTACCCTGAGGTACTCTCACACAGCTTGTAGAGTTTGATTCCGTACCTGGCCCTCTTGTTGGGCAGGTACTGATGGAATCTGAGCCGCCCCTTAAAATGAACCAATGACTCATCCACGCAGATGTCCCTTTGGGGCACGTACACTTCAGCAAACATTTTGCTGAAGTGTTCGATGACCGGCCGAACTTTGAACAGACAGTCAAAGTTGGGGTCATCTTGTGCGGGACACTGTGCATTATCAGAATAATGCAGGAACTTATGGATGGCCTCAAAACGCATCTGGACCATGACCATTCGGAACACTGGAGTGTTATATAAAATATCCACACTCCAATATTGCCGAATTTCTGGCTTCTTCAGGATCCTCATATGAAGGACCAGGCCCCAAAACTGCATCATTTCAACAGCGTCTACAGGAGACCAGTTAGAAAATGATGATCTGGGGTTTTGCTCCAAAAATTGCCAAGCATACAAATTAGTTTGCTCCACCATGAGGTTAACAAAATCCTCAGAGAAAAAGACTTTGAAAAAGTCTATTTCTGTGAGGCTGGTGGCGTCAAACTTGATTCCTGATTCTGCTACAAAATCAGGAATCAGTGGCTCATAATTTTCAGGGGGTGAGGTCCATACGGGGTCCAAAGAGGGGCGCGCTGGTTCATCTTCAGGAGTGGGCGCTGCTTCATCTTTATGAATGGTGGGCGTTGCTTCTGTCCTGCGACGTCTGTGTGGCGGTTCCACAGGACCTGAGGAGGAAGATGATGAGGAGGAAGAGGATGAAGAATCTGAAGAGTAAAGAATGTGGTATCCTCTCCCTTGCTATCAGTGTTGGAGGCAATGAAAGAATATGCCTCCTCTAATGAATAGCGCTGTTGGGACGAACGTGACGGGCTGGACATTTTTGTGTGAATATGGTGCTTGGGTGTATTTTATTTATAACTGTATGTGTGTGTGTAGGGGGGATAGTGATTGGTGCAAACTTGTCTAAAAAAGAAAAAGCTGAAAGAAAAAAAGCAAATAGGGAGAAAAAATGCCTGTGAAAAGAAGTCTAAAACAGCAGGCCCTAGCTCTGATAAGTGAACCGCATCACTTATCAAAGTTCGGCGGCTGCTGGGTGTGCACATGGGGATGTGAAAAAAAGGAAAACGGCAGGCATGAGAGATCTGATATGTGAACTGCGTCACTTATCAAAGTTCGGCAGCTGCTGGGTGTGCACAAGGAGATGTGAAAGAGATGGAAAACGGAAGGCACGAGAGCTCTGATAAGTGAACCGCGTAACTTATCAAAGTTCGGCGGCTGCTGGGTGTGCGAACGGGGATGTGAAAAAAACGGCAGGCACGAGAGCTCGGATAAGTGAACCGCGTCACTTATCAAAGTTCGGCAGCTGCTGGGTTTGCGCACAGGGATGTGGGAAAAAAAGAAAATAGAAGGCACAGGTTAGATGCGGCGGCTGAGTGCGAGCACGGGGATGTGAAAAAAAAAGAAACGGAAGGCACAGGTTAGACACGGCGGCTGGGTGTGTGCACGGGGATGTGAAAAAAAAAAGACACGGAAGGCACGGGTTAGATGCAACTGCTGGGTGTGCGTGCGGGGGTGTGAAAAAGAAAAGTGAGCACGAGTGTTGATCGGTGAACTGCGTCACCACTCAATACATCACCCACCAGGCGGATGCGCTTCCACACAACTCCACCAGAGCTGCCCTATGGGAACTCGGCTCTTTCTCCTTTCCTCTACCTCTTCGGCATAAGTGAGGTTTTGATAAAGACCCGCTGGGGTCGAAACGTTACCCGAATTGAATAGTCCGCCACCCAGTTACCTCCTAAAAAAAGCACCTGGTGATGTTTATTGTATATGTTATTAAAGAAACTACACAGTTTGCTGAACTTTCAACCATTTGAGTGCGGCTGATTCTTTCCTATACCACTCAATGCTCGATGGCTGCTAAATTTGGGCACGGAGGTGGCACAAAGTAAAGGTGAAAGGGAAGGGGGGATGGGGGGATGAAGAGAGACCAAGCCGTGATCGGGGATCAACACTTACGGTTGTAGTCTCTCTTCTTTCTTCTGTCTGCTTTCTTCTGTCTTCTTTCTTTTTTCTTTAGCAAGAATTGTGGTGTCATAGGCTACTGTGGCACCACAAGTCCCAGCACAGGAGGGGATCTGTCAGCGTGACCGCTCTGCAGGAATCCTCAACTAGTGTGAGGATTCCTGCAGAGCAGTCAGACAGGTCAGGGACAGGTGAGACAGGTCACAGAGCGGTCATACCGCTGCTGTGACCTGTCATTGGTGGGAACGATGATCACATCGATCCCACCAATCAGAGGTGGCCCTGGTGGCGCCGGTGCTGCTAGGCACCGGCCTATGGTCGGAGCTCACAGCTCCCATCCTAGGCAGGTCACCGACAGGTCAGCAGCAGGTGGCCGGCAGGTCACCATCAGGGCACAGCACGGTCAGACCGCTGCTGTGCCCTGTGATTGATGCTATCGACGATCACATTGATCACGCCAATCAGTAGCTGCAGGCCCTGGCATAGGATCGGTGCTGTAATAACACCGATCCAGGAAGTTTCTGACAGGTGTGATCGATTTGATTGGCGTGATCGATGTGATCGTCAATCGCGCCAATCCGGGGGGTTTGAGCCGATGCCTGGTGTTGCCAGGCACCGGTTTAGGAACGAGTACATCAGTACTCGATCCTAGCCTAGGACCTGACTGTTCCAGCCAATCTGATTGGCTGAAACAATGAGAAAGGCTGCGATTGGCTGTTCAGAATTGAACAGCCAATCACAGCAATCGGGAGGCCGGGGGGCAGAGACAGGCCCTGGGATGCCGACACCATCTTTCTCCAGGTAAGATGGCGTCGGTATTTTAATGCGATCACCACGACTTAAGTCGCAGTGTCGTATTAAAGGGCATAACGTACTATCCCGTCGGTGGTCCGGCCCAGGCCACCTCGACGGGATAGTAAGTCAGATGTCAGAAAGGGGTTAAGCACAGTGGAGGATCCATAATGCTGTGGGGTTGCTTTGCTGTGCCTGGGACTGGAGGCCTTGACGATATCATATGAATCATGAATTCAGACAATTATCAAGAGATTTTAGAGCGAAATGTCCTACCCAGTGTAAGAAAACTTGGTTTGAGTCGAAGATTATGGGTCCTCCAGCAAGACAATGACTTGAGGAACACATCCAAAAGTACACAGGAACAGTTGAAAAAGAAAACATGGACTGTTTTAAAATGGCCAGCAATGAGTCGTGACCTCAGTCCCACTGAAAATCTTTGGGATGAGCTGAAATCTGCCATTGGAAAAAAGAACCCTGCAAACATTCAAGAGCTTGAACAAACTGCAAAGGAAGAGTGGGAGAAAATACCAGCTGAGAAGTGCAAGAATCTTATTGATGGTTACAAGAAACATTTGGAGGCTGCCATCAATGCCAAAGGGTGTGCAACCAATTATTGATTAGAGGTGCCTTTATTGCTGCACATGCTGTTTATTCTGTTTCTTCTTTAAAATTTCAACTTGTAAGTTGAAAAGCAAATAATTAAAAAATCCTGAGGATATACGGTAAGATCGGCACATTTTCATTTATTTCTGAAGATATTGAAAAGTCTATGAAAAAATGAAGGGGTGCCAATAACAATGAGCAGGACTGTATAGTCTATGGCCCCGTCGGCGCATACATTCAAATCCTGTTTTGCCGCTGAACGGGTGCGTAAATGCCATGTGAAAGCACCCTTAGGCCATGTGCACACGTTCAGTATTTTTCGCGTTTTTTTCGCGTTTTTTCGCTATAAAAACGTGATAAAAACGCGAAAAAAACGCTTACATATGCCTCCTATTATTTACAGTGTATTCCGCATTTCTTGTGCAAATGTAGCCTTTTTTTCCGCGAAAAAATCGCATCGCGGAAAAAAAAGCAACATGTTCATTAAAATGCGGAATTGCAGGGGATTCCGCACACCTAGGGGTCCATTGATCTGCTTACTTCCCGCACGGGGCTGTGCCCACGATGCGGGAAGTAAGCAGATTATGTGCGGTTGGTACCCAGGGTGGAGGAGAGGAGACTCTCCTCCACGCACTGGGCACCATATAATTGGTAAAAAAATAAGAATTAAAATAAAAAATAGCGATATACTCACCCTGGATGTCCTCCGAAGTGTTCCCGCCTCTGTGCTGCACGCTGGCTGGTTCCTGTAGCTGGTGTGCGGTGAAGGACCTTGCCGAATGACGTCACTGTCCTGTGATTGGTCGAGACCGCTCACGTGACCGTGACGTCATGGAAGGCCCTGCGCGCACACATCAGCTATAGGAATGGACGCCGGTGAGGAGATCTGATGTCTGCGGGTGAGTATAAGCATTTTTTTTATTTTTTTTATTATTTTTAAACATTCTATCTTTTACTATAGATGCTGCAAAAGCAGCATCTATAGTAACAAGTTGGTCACACTTGTCAAACGCTATGTTTGACAAGTGTGACCAACTTGTCAGTCAGTTTTCCAAGCGATGCTACAGATCGCTTGGAAAACTTTAGCATTCTGCAAGCTAATTACGCTTGCAGAATGCTAAAAAAACGCAAAAAAAACGGAAAAAAAACGCAAAAAAAAAAATGCGGATTTCTTGCAGAAAATTTCCGGTTTTCTTCAGGAAATTTCTGCAAGAAATCCTGAACGTGTGCACATACCCTTACAGAACTGCTGTGGAAACTGCTAATGTTTGGTGCTGGGGAATTGTGATTCTACATGACAGATAAGAGCCCTGTCAGGAGCTGAAAGTATGGGGGAGGGAAGTGTAACAGTTTTTCAGGATTTCTGGTCTTATGCACCACAAAAGCAAGGTATTTGTGATTAATCTCTTACATGGTGATCATATTTACTTTTATCTTGCTGTCACAGTTTCTGTGCAGCAGAGGGTGGTAAAAAAGAGGAAACTCTAACCCTGGGATGGCTAGGCCATGAGCACACGTTGAGTATTTGGTGATTTTTTAGCTAAGTACTTGAAAGCCAAAACCAGGAGTGGAACAGTTAGAGGAAAAGTACAATAGAAACACGTCACCACTAGGGTTGAGCGACCTTGACCTTTTTAGGGTCGAGTCATGTTTTGCGAAACCCGACTTCTTGAAAAGTCGAGTCGGGCGAAATCGGCCGATTACTGCGAAAAGTCGAGGATCGGCCGGAACACGAAACCCTATGCACGTCAATGGGGATTTTTTTTTCCTCTCTCTCTCTCTCTCTCTCTCTCTCTCTCTCTCCCCCCCTCCGTCCCAGCCCCGAAAATTTCATTTTACACATTGCAAATCCCTGCTGCGCACAAGCGCTAAAATGATCATAGGCGTGCACGCCCCTAACCCCTATGTCATCACTCTGCCCACACTCCTTCATTGGCTGAAAAAATGGCGCTAAACGCGTCATACGAAACGCGACTTTGGCGCCAAGATCGCGTACCGCATGGCCGACCCCACACAGGGATCGGGTCGGGTTTCATGAGACGCCGACTTTGCCAAAAGTCGGCGACTTATGAAAATGAACAATCCATTTCGCTCAACCCTAGTCACCACTTCTGCACTTCTCACCCACTTCTGGTTTTAGTTTATAAATAACTAAAAAAGGTAAAAAACTCATTAAATACTCAATGTGTTCAAGTGGCCCTAAATTTCTTAAAGACATTATTCAGCAATTGAAAAAAATAGCTAAAGTAAATTAACAAAACACAATTGTTTTGACTAAGGAGGTAATCATTATAGAATTAAAATGGCCACTGTCTTGTTACAATTAGAGAATTATTTCCTAGAATGTTAATAGGACATTTGTCTGTGAGCATGTACAGTAAGGCTAAGTGCATGCATCGCAGAATTGCCGCGGAAATTTCCACGGCAATTCTGCAACTCCTGCTGTGGGTATATTGCATGCGGAATTGGCATGCATATTCCTAGCGTTTTGCAAGCATAATTAGCTTGCAGAATGCTAGCGTTTTCCAAGCGATCTGTAGCATCGCTTGGAAAACTGATTGACAGGTTGGTCACATTTGTCAAACATAGTGTTTGACAAGTGTGACGAACTTTTTACTATTGATGCTGCCTATGCAGCATCAATAGTAAAAAGATATAATGTTAAAAATGATAACAAAATAAAAAAAATGGTTATACTCGCCTTCCGAGGGCCCCCGATCTCCTCAGCGGTGCACGCGGTGGCTTCCATTCCTATAGATGCTTTGTGTTCAGGACCTGTGATGATGTTGCGGTCACGTGACCGCGACGCCATCGCAGGTCCTTCACACAAAGCATCCATGGGAATGGAAGTGGCCGCGTGCACCACTGAGAGGCGGAAAGACTCCGGGGGCCATCAGAAGGTGAGTATATCTCAATTTTTTATTTTAATTCTTTTTTTTTTTACCAATTATATGGTGCCCAGTCCGTGGAGGAAAGTCTCCTCTCCTCCACCCTGGGTACCAACCGCACATGATCTGCTTACTTCCCACATGGTGGGCATAGCCCCATGCGGGAAGTAAGCGGATCAATGCATTCCTAGGTGTGCGGAATCCCCGCGATTCCGCAAATTTAATGAACATGCTGCGTTTTTTTCTGGAAAGCGTTTCTGCTCAGGAAAACAACGCAGCATGTGCACAAAAAATGCGGACTGCATTTTATTAAATAGGATGCTTAATGTGAGCATTTTTTTTGCGGTTTTATAGCGTTTTTATAGCGAAAAACCGTGAAAAATTGGGACGTGTGCACACAGCCTAAAAGCTATGCAACCCTTCATGTGTAGGATGATGTGCTCCCAAAGTAGTACAGGATTGTTGAGGTTTGAGAAAAATCAGATAATGATATAAAGCCACACAGGCAGCTATACTGATGCAGATGGCAGAAGATTAAATCGGTCAGGCAGAATACTGGAGAGGAGCAAAGAATGTGCAAAGAAGCATAAGGGGAAATCTTCACTGAATTTAGCTTGATGTTATCTTAGAGCAGGGATTCCCAACCCGTAGCTCGCGAGCCACATGTGGCTTGCCAGCTCCTGACATGTGGCTCACGCCCCGCTGCATGTAATACCCACCCAGGGTCGGCGTCAGCACCCGGGCAAGTGCCGGGGCCCTGAGCAGGCAGGGGGCCCACTCGCCATCGGGGACACTGGCGTGCTATGGTGCTGGCCCCCGTGAGTGGACTTCCCTGCCTGCTCCGGGCCCCGGCACTTGCGATACTTACCTCTTCCGGTTCCAGCGCTGCAGTGTCTTCCATCCTCTGACTGTAATGTTCAGGTCAGAGGGCGCGATGGCGTCACCAGTGTGCGCCCTCTGCCTAAGCAGCCACAGCACAGAGAGCAGGAAGACGCTGATGAGTCCAGAGCACAGCAGCGACAAGCAACGAGAGGTGAGTATTTCATTTTTTTTTATATTTGGAGCAATATATGGGACCATCAGAAGGGGCCCATATATGGAGCAATATATGGGGCTAATTCTATATGGAGCATCTTCTTATGTGGCCAACAATATAGGGAGCTTCTTAATGGGGGCAATTCTATATGGAGCATCTTATGGGGCCAATTCTATATGGAGCTTCTTAATGGGGCCAATTCTATATGGAGCTTCTTAATGGGGTCAATTCTATATGGAGCTTCTTAATGGGGCCAATTTAATATGGAGCATCTTATGGGGCCAATTCTATATGAAGCTTCTTTATGGGCCCAATTCTATATAGAACTTCTTATGGGGCCAATTCTATATGGAACTTCTTATGGGGCCAATTGCATATGGAGCAGTATATGGGGCCAATTACATATGGAGCAGTATATGGGGCCAATAATATATGAAGCATCTTATGGGACTTTTAAAGGGTATTGACTTTTAAGATTGTTACTTCCAATAGGTGGCACTAGAGCTCAAGTCCTCTTTGACTAAGCAATTTGCATAACAATAATGTAAAATACATAAGGATAGAGTGAAAGTGAAAATCTACATGTTATTATTTGTGCCTTCTCTAGGTTTTTCTATGACTTTATCTGCAAAGTTTGGGGACCCTTGTCTTAGAGTATGGTTTTTGTGTGGTATGTGGCACTGAGGAGAAGAAAAGTGCTGATGGGCAATGTAGTTTTAACAGTGTAAGTATAGGACCGCTATTCAGCTATTTGCACAGAAATGTAGATAGAAATAAAAAAAGCATAAAAAAGACACAAATACAAAATAGAATCAATATATCTTGCCACATACCAAATAGGGGGCCTATTGTGTTTGTTGTATCCATTATTCTTTAATATCACAAATTGAAAGTACAAACAAATTTATTGGATGTCCATATATTGTGCACATATGAGCAGGACTCTCCCAACGTCCCCACAATGAGCAATACACGACTGTGCATGAAATTCTACATTGTGATAATCAATATATTTTTTTTTGTATAATCCAAAGAACCATCACTAGCAAACACAATTGTGTGATATAAAGTCCGGCCAGATGAAAGGGCATGGGGCTTGGACTAGCCTACAGGAGAATCCTCCAGTGAGCCCCTGTGCAAGACTGGGCCACTACCCTCTTATATAAGCAGTACTTGGCACAATATACTTGAATCATTGTGTACAGACAAAGGCAACATCTTATTAATTTAACAATCTACGCAGTTCATTGCTATATAAATTTGTGATTGAGGATAATGTCACATTTGCATTTAGCTGAAAAGGGGGCCCTGGAGTTATTACTGGTGGGCCCTTAGCAGGGCGACACTGGGCATATGCCTGAAATGTATCTGAAGTGCTTACATGCGCTCAATTATAAGCCTCCTGCATGAATTTACCATGAAATAATACTCCAAAAAGTTACAGACTTCATATAACACATGCGAAACATATCTGCATTATGAAATAAAAATCTATATAATGATTAATGCAAAGTGGTGATTGATACACATTAATGCATTGCTTTTTTACTGTTTATTGCTCTTCTGAAACAGCATAAAAATGCTGCAATAACAGTGGTGTTGTATTGCTTATTGAAAGGTTCAGCAGCTGTAACCTTACTGACGTTGCCACATGTCATAACGTGAGAACCGACATTGGCTGCTGCTCCAGTCTATGGAGCTTTGGTCTCCTTTGCTCATGCTTTGACAAGCGTTGATGTCAGTAAGGTTGCCGCAGGTCACAGCCGCTGAACTGCGGCCACCGTTTATCACAGCAGCTGGGTTCTTGCGATACACAGCGTGAGAATCAGCAGTGGCTGCTGCTCCAGTCTATGGAGCTTTGGTCTCTTAATGGGGCTCCCTACACTGGACAAAGAAGATGGGGATTGTCGTGGGACTTCTATTTGGATTACACAGACCCTGTGGATTTTTTTTAATGGTAATAAATTGATAAAAGAGGGAAATTGTCAGGGAGTGCTTTTTACAAATAAAGGACTTCTGTGTGTGTTTCTTTCTTTTGAATCCGGGGTTACTAATGGAGGTGTCTGATAGATGCCTCAATATTACTAACCCCTGGGCTTGATGTCAGCGGATATTACACAGCTGACATCAACCCCAAAACCATTACCCCGATTGCCAACGCATGAGTGCAATTGGGAAGAGGTCAGGCTTAGCGTTAGAATTGGCCCATGTAATGGATGCACCTTTTTAGGACGGCTGAGAGCTGGTCTTACTAGTCTTGGAAGGAGCTAATATCCATGGACCATCCAAGCCTATTAATATCAGTTCGCAGCTGTCTGCTTAGCGTTTGCTGGTTATTAAAAATAGGGAGACCCTCACATTTTTTAAGGGTCCCTCCCTTTTTAATAACCAGTAAAGACTAAGCAGACAGGTGGTTATTGGCTGCTTCCCATACCAATAAAACCAGCTCACAGCTGTCTGCTTTTGCTTAGCTGGTTATTAAAATAGGGGGAACCCCTCACCATTTTTTCATTTCTTTCTTTATTAGCTAAATCAAAGAACAGAAATTTACACATGCCAAGCACTGATTATATATTTCACTGACATATTTCTATCTAATCTATCTATACTATTCTGACGGTTCGGGCTTTGAATTTACTGTACTTGGCTAATGAAATTTCGGGTTTCTTTTGCATGTGCATAAAAATTGGAAGGCACACCCATGATCTGTGTGCCGTACAGTTTTTTCTCACACCCATTGACTTGCCTTGGCAAGTGTGATACAATTCTCACAGACAGCATGCAGTGATTATTTTCTCAGTCCAAGCCGAGCTGAGAAATAAAATCACAACTGGACACTGACTCATTGGTAAGAGTGCAATGAGATGTTTTCTCACATTGCATTCCTCAGTATTATATACCAGTGTGAGCGAGCACTTAAAGAGGACCTATACCAGGTCAAAAGTTGCCAGTTTTTGCTCTTATTTTTATTTCTGCTGCCCCCATGTGTTCTGTTGTGTGCATTTTCTAAATTTACCATATGCTCCCATAGATATGGGCCAACAATTTGGTGCTAATTTTTGGTCTTTTACAAGGAGACGTTGCTCTTTAGACCATTCTGCATTATTAGGCTGCCGTCACACTAGCAGTATTTGGTCAGTATTTTACATCAGTATTTGTAAGCCAAAACCAGGAGTGGAAGAATTAGAGGAAAAGTATTATAGAAACATATGCACCACTGCTGCATTTATCACCCACTCCTGGTTTTGGCTTACAAATACTGATGTAAAATACTGACCAAATACTGCTAGTGTGACAGCAGCCTTACCCTGTAAGCAACAACCCCTTTGTAAAAATTATAAAAAGTAACATTAAGTAATATCCCTGTAACCATATGGCAGATTTAAATTAAAGCAAAAACGGAATACTCTTTGGAACAGCGGGAGCAAAATAACAGCGGAAACTGATCACTTTTGACCTGATGGCATGTCCTCTTTATATTGAAAAATGCTTCCAGTATAAAATACAGATCTCACTTTTGCAATACACTACTGTACCCAGTTTTTCATGTTTTTATTTTACAAGTCTACTTCATGCTCTGTAAGTCCATGTATTTTCTTTAACATTTCCTTTTATATTCCATGCAAGTACTATCAAAAAAGGAATTGTCTAGCTATTGTACAGCTTAGGAAATCTATTTCTAATGATAAAAATGCATTTTATTCGTCTGCCTCTAGTTCCATCTTTCTATCCTCACAGAACCTCTCTGTGTGCTTTCCAGAGATCTTTCATCTGCTTCTGGCAATTTATTGTTTGCCTTTGATACGCTTGTCAGGCCCCAGTACTTATCTTCTATACAGCAAAGATTTTTTTTCTCCATAAGAAACATGCAGACGTCCATCCATGGGTACAAAGTAGCTGGCAGCACAATTACAGGGTTGTGCAAAATTAGCTTTGAATAGTAATATTACATGAATGGAAATAGAGCGAAGCTGTGTTTGCTCTGCTATGACTTCAGCAATTGCTGTATAATTGAAAAGTGGGATAACCATTGATAGTCACATGTTTGATCTTCTCTTTCCAGCAGACTTATACTCAAGAAGCATATAATGTGGTTTGGTGTAATGTTCTTATCTGTTGCGATAAAGGGTTATACCTGCAATTGCAACATTTTCTACAAAGCACTGTAAAAGTATTAGTATTATTAGGCTACATCTCCACGATCAGGAATAGCCACATTTTCTATGCAGCGTATTTTACTGTGTCCATAACGTTGCTTTCATAATTGCCATGCTCATTTGTCAGTACAGATGGATTCACCGCATGTAATGACATGCAATTGGTCAAAAGACTAGTATCTCTGCTACAGAAATTGACATATAAATCCCATCCACTGTGCTTCTAACGTAGAACCCAACTGTGTTTCGTCCAAAATGATGCTATTCCTGATCATGGACACATAACTTTATACAGATCAAACCCAACATAAGTTTTTTTTATAGTTTTGTTTCTTTTTTTATCTCCTTCTGTCCCTGATATGGTTGAATGAGTGGAGCTTCTCTAATCAGGTAAAACTACATTTCTCAGCAGCACCCTGCTCCTCCTCAGAGCTCTCCCCACCTTTTCAACCTACTCAAGAGAAGTAGGACTGAGAAAATAATTTTCTTCCATGTTATAGATAGCATACTAATATAGTACATATTTGTAATATAGATAGGGTAGTGTAAAATATTGATCTATATGTCATAGTTTTGTCTATCTCTCTTGAACAATCATAAAAGCAGCAGTATATAAAGATAGATTGTAGACTATGTTTATATATTTGCAGACTATTTTATTGGATTTTTATTAAATCCATACAGCTCCAAAATCTTCTAAGCCCAGCACAGCATAAGTGCGAAGAAGTGACATCATAGTACCATCCAATGTCCATTGCTGTCACAGATAGAAGAGGACGGGGACGGGGAGCCTGGTGTCACAGCACAGTTGCAAGATATCCAGGGGCTAGCGGCTCCTTCAATATTCCTAAAGCTAGGGGCGCCCCGTATTACTTCAGATGGTGAAGAAACTGGAGCCATGTGCCTTTCTGAGCTCCTTAGTCAGCCTTGAATACGCAAATCAGACTACCAAGGGAAGACATACAGGGATAAATAAAAGTACTAATCAAACAAATATATGCACTCACAAACAACAAAGTGGAACACTGGGAAGTAAAGGAAGGGAAAACCAAATTGGAGAGGGTGAGGATATGCATCCAGACTTATCACCAAGCAACAGTCTCCTGAAAAACACTCCAAAACACCTCCTCAAACAACCAACACCTACAGCTCCAGTACCAGGCAATATCAAACTAACTCTGGCAGTGCCTGCTTACCAGAGGCAAGTATATATAGTAATGGGGAGTTTGCAACATTCAACAGCTGAGAGCATCAAAGCAGGAAAGCGGGGGGACATCAAATAAGGGTCTGTGGGGGACATACCATATGCACTCCTATGCTGAAGATGATTCTGGTGATGGATTCATATACTAATGGTGGTTCTGATCACTCATTCATGTACTGATGGTAGTTCTGCTGATGCATTCGTGTATTGATGGTGATTCTGGCAAAGCATTCATGTACTGATGGTGGTTCTGGTGACATACTCATGTACTGATGATGGTTTTGGTGGCGTGTTGATGTACTTATGGTGTTTCTGGTTACATAGTCATGTACTGATGTGCTATGACTCCCCGCTCCCCAAAAGAAATCCAACAAATTCTGTTCTCCCAAATCCAAATGACCTTTCTTCTCAGCTCCACAGTGTGCCTAAACCACATATAGCGTCCAATTTTTTCTTCACTGTCCAATGGTATAAAATTCTCTGACACACTCGTGGTGTCAATATGATCACTCAACACTTAAATGAATTTATTGAGAGGTGTAGTTTGTAAAATGGGGCTCATTATGGGGGGGCAGTTCTGCTGTTCTGACACCTTAAGAACACCTTTAGTGGGTCATGGTACCTGCAAACCATAACAACAAAATCTGCACTATATAGTGGCTTGCCTTCCCTTCTGAGATTTTGCACTGTGCCTGAAAAGTTCAAGTAGGATATTGGTGCACTCAGGAGAAATTGCAAACAAACTGTAGGGTCCATTTTTTCCTATTAGTCTTTAAAAAAAATTAAAATTTGAAGCCAAAGCAACATTTTAGTGGTGGAATGTAATTATTTTTTTCTTCACTGCCCAATGGTATAAAATTTTGTGAGGCACATGTGGTGTCAACATGCTCACTACATTCCTAGATTAATTACCATAATTGTAGGAATAGTTTGTGAAATGTGGTAATTTATGGAGGGATTCTCCTGTTCTAGCACCTCAGGGGCTCTGTTAATGTGACATGGCACCCTCAAACCATTATAGCAAAATCTGAACTTCAATATGACACTCCTTCGCTTCTGAGTTTTGAACTCTTCCTCATAAGTAGTTTTGACCACATATGGAGTATTGGCATACTCTGGAGAAATCGCGTAACATTAATTTTTTCCTATTATCCCTTTTGAAAATTAAAAATTTGGGGCCAAAGCAACATTTTAGTGGAAAAAAAATATTTGTCTATTTACTCAGCCTAATGTTATACAATTCTGTGAATCGCCTGAAGTTGAATAATGTTCAATACATTCCTAGATGAATTCCTCAAGAGGTTGTGTCTCCAAAATGGTATCGCTTGTGGGGGTATCTACTGTTTTGGCATGTCAGAGGCTCTTCAAATGTGACATGGAATCCGCAATCAGTTCCAGATAAAATTCAGTTGACTGTCCTTCCCTTCAGAGCCCTTCCGTGTACCCAAACAATAGTTTTACACAACATATGGGGTATCGGTGTAATTAAGAGAAGATGCACAACAAATTGTATGGTCCATATGAAAATGAAAATTATGGGGCAAAACCAGGATTATTGCAGGAAACATGTATTTTTTTTATTTTCGCGGCTCAATATTATAAAATTCTGTGAAGCACCTGTAGGTTCAAGGCGATCACCACAGCTCCAGATAAGTTCTTTGAGGGGTGTAGTTTTCAAAAAGGGGTCACTTTTGAGAGTTTCCACTTTTTACTCCACATCAGGGACTCTGTAAACATGACATTTTGCATTCCAAAAGTGAAATGGTGCACCTTCCCTTCCCTACCATGCTCTCAAAAAGTAGTTTTCCACCACATATGGGGTATCGGTGTACTCAGGAGAAATTGCACAACAAATTGTAGGGTCCATTTTTTTCCTGCTACCCTTGTGAAAATGCAAAATTTTGGGCTGTATCAATATATACCTATGTGTGTCCAGTTTTATCCGTAATAAATTGTGAATTCAATTGTGCCTTTCTTGATAAATCAGCAGCGACATTGGTTACCCATTTTCTTTTAAGCTATTTATTGTCCAACCTTGATTATCATGACTGACTGGAATTTTGAGTTGAGCTGCAGCTGACTTAGGCCTTAAACTAGAATTGTGACTGGGTAGTAGCACATCCTCATAAGGAGAAATTTCAACCTTACGCCTTTGATGATTTTGCCATTAACACTCATTTCATAAGGATATTTGCACTATGGTGTGGCCAGAATATTTCTTTCATTAAGTATAATTTTGTTTCAGGTCTGTGATATACAGTCCATTCAGCCGCCTGGTTGGAGGTCACTGCTGACACCTGACTACAGTGGCTGCACCATAATATTTGTCGACATCCTATTGCTCTTCCAAACTTCATCTTCAACCACTTGAGGTTCTGCTTCACAGACAGTCATTTTTGTATAATTTCATAAGGATATCTGAGTTATGGGGAACACTCTATTTTTATTTCATTAGGTAAAGAAACTGAGAGACAAATGGGGAGATTTGATTGAAAATGATGATGTTAAAGACTACTTGATAGTTGGTACTTCACAAGATGTTTGCCAGGGGGCAAAGTTATCCTGGAACTGGAGTGGTGGGGGTAGAGAGAAATACCACTTGTTGGAAGATTGGGCAGAAGAGAGTGAGTATAAACAGTGATCTCAATAGATAGAAGTATGCTTACTCCTCCATGTCAGGTAAGAAGTTGAGGCCAATAGAGGAAGAAAGTAAAATACATGAAACATTCTCTTTTGCAAGGATTTTTCCATACATACTGCATGTCTCATGTTAAGATATTAGTTGGCAGAATTATTTACAGCCTACCATTTTTCTTTGTATTCTAAAGCTTGCGCATAATGTTTCCAGAATCAATAAATTAATATTTCTAAAAGGTAGCATGAGAATACTACTGCACAATGTAGTATTTCATATTCTTTTCATGCTCACAGTATAGGGGGAAAAGCAGATAGAGAAGAAATGAAACAAAATTAATTAGTTCAATGGGAGGACAATAGATGATGTGAGTGATAGCTAACAAAATACAATTAAACAAACTTAATGCTAAAGAAAATTAATCTCTGCATTTGCATTTCATACATTTTAACATGTCTCTGGACAACTGTACAATGTTGCTATCCCGCTGAGCCACGTATTCAATAAGCACAGGTTAGCTTTGTCTGTGACAGCTGAACTGTGCTTACTGAATAGTAGTCAGAATAGTAATGCGACACTCCACTCTAGTGGTTCAAGTGGAGTTGCTTTGTGCAGAGTGGAGTGCTATATTGCTCTACTATTCCTGTGTCCTGTATTCAGTAAGCACATTCAGTATCAGTGTATCCTATTTGAATTATACACAGCAGAATCTAAGTGTATCGTATGTGATGTGTATACAATAGGCTCAGTGTCTCCTATGTGATGTAGACAGCAGTCTCAGTGTCTTTTATGTGATGATGAACAGTATATACAGCAACTTCATTGTCTTCTATTGATGCATAGAGCAGTGTGTTACTTAAAACCAAACACCTTCTACTATAGAATTGTCTAAGGGTCACTTCCGTCCTTCTGTCTGTCTGTCACGGGTATTCATTGGTCGCGGCCTCTGTCTGTCATGTAATCCAAATCGCTGATTGGTCATGGCAAAATGCCCACGACCATTGCCACGACCAATCAGCGATGCGCACAGTCCGGAAGAAAATGGCCGCTCCTTACTCCCCGCACTCAGTGCCCGGCGCCCGCATACACCCCTCCGGTCACCGCTCCCATAGGGTTAATGCCGGCGGTAACGGACCGCGTTATGCCGCAGGTAACGCACTCCGTTACCACCGCTATTAACCCTGTGTGACCAAGTTTTTACTATTGACGCAGCCTATGCAGCGTCAATAGTAAAAACATCTAATGTTAAAAATAAAAAAAATAAAAAATCATTATATACTCACCTTCTGCCGCCTTTCCCGCTCCTCGCGATGCTCCAGCCGGTCCACACAACCGGCACGTTCCGGTGGCAAGGATGGTCTGGGAGAAGGACCTGCCATGATGTCACGGTCATGTGACCGCGACGTCATCACAAGTCCTGCGCGCCTGCATGACAAGGACCTGCCGTGACGTCACGGTCATGTGACCGCGACACGGTCATGTGACCGCGATGTCATCACAGGTCCTGTGCGCCTGCGCGAGAAGGACCTGCCATGACGTCGCGGTCACGTGACCACGACGTCATCACACCCTGGGACCGGAAGCTTCCGCCTGCACCCCACACAGGCGACAGAACTACAACGCGCCTGCGGAAGGTGAGTATATGTGTATTTTTTATTTTTTTAACCTTTGACATACGTGGCTGGGCAATATACTACGTAGCTGGGCAATATACTACGTGACTGCCCAATATACTACGTGGCTCTGTGCTGTATACTATGTCACTGGGCAATATACTACGTAACTGGGCAATATACTACGTAACAGGGCAATATACTACGTGGCTGGGCAATATACTACATGGCTCTGTGCTGTATACTATGTCACTGGGCAATATACTACATAACTGGGCAATATACTACGTAACAGGGCAATATACTACGTGGCTGGGCAATATACTACATGGCTCTGTGCTGTATACTATGTCGCTGTGCAATATACTACGTGGCTCTGTGCTGTATACTACGTCACTAGGCAATATACTACGTCACTGGGCAATATACTACGTCACTGGGCAATATACAATGTCACTGGGCAATATACAATGTAACTGGGCAATATACTACGTGGCTGGGCAATATACTAAGTCACTGGGCAATATACTACGTAACTGGGCAATATACTATGTCACTGGGCAATATACTACGTGGCTGGGCAATATACGTTGCTGGGCAATATACTACGTGGCTGGGCACTATACTACGTCACTGGGCAATATACTACGTGGGCTGGGCAATATACTACGTGGACATACATATTAGAAATTAGATCTCAGCCACATATAAGTCCATAAATGGACAAAACAAAAACTCCCCAACAATATATTTGATAATCCGAAAGAAGGAGTCATAGAATTGTCTTTAAAGTAACAAAAAAGTAGCATGTTTATTGATAACCATTTATATTAAAATGCTCATAGTAGAGTACACAATCAGAGTCATAATAGAATAATGCTGTGAATCATGGAAACAGGTAAACACCATCCACATAACACACCTACAGTGTACGCCTTGAGGACCCAGGTAAGACAAAATGAGTAAGAAGCAATAACAGCTTACTGATCCCACCTAAAATGCATGTAAGGTGAAAAACTAAAGAAGTGTAAAAAACCGGGCCTCACCCATGTTAGACGTGGTGTGTACCTGTGGAACCGCCAGCCCCTACGCGCGTTTCGCGTAGGCTTCTTCGGAGGGCTGTCCAGCATGTGTCACTACGTGATTTATATATAGGACTACCGCACCTGGTATGAATCAAGAGGCTACATCAACGGCGCATGTCCGGGTGGCGTCAGCGCCGGAACTAGCATCGCCGCCCGGCTAACCAGGCCCAGCGGCGAGACAGGGAGCCGTAACCACGGCAACCCTGTCACAAACGCCAGAACCAATAGGCGCCAGCGGCGATGCACCGTCACGCCGACGTCACAGACATGCGCACAAGCCCCAAAGGGAAGTGGACTGAAGAGAGCAGATACCAGTACGTACTGCACAATATAATATAAGTGTAAAGTGTCAATGTGCTAAAGTGCAGTGCAGGGTTAGTGCGGGCAACAAAGAATGTGTTACAGTGTATAAGTAAGTACGAAATAAAAACAAGTGCAAAGAACAGGAGAACAATAAATATAACACACTCAATAGAGTACACAAATATTATAACAATAAGAGCGACATTGCAAAACTTGAGGTTCTCCAGTGATGAAGTGAACATCAATATTCATATGTGCTTTTCCCTCTTTTAGTCACATATCTCAGGATGCGGAAGAGATCACTAACGATCGTATTCTCATTATGAAACACTAAAATTAAAATACAATACAAGAAACAAAATTAATAAAACATAACAGGACACACAGAGACTATAAAATCTAAGTCCAGAAAAGCCCTAAATACCTAGAGAAAAGAGGCAAAACTATTCTGCTCATTGAGTCCGAACGGGGTGACTGTGTTCAGAATAGTGATCCACCTGCATTCGCGCTGAAATAACAGGCGTTTGCTATCACCGCCTCTAATGCCAGTGTGGATCCTGTCAATACCCCACACTTTTAGATCATTTGGATTGCACTTGTGTTTTAACCAAAAATGTCTCGGAATCGTTTTTAAATTTCCCACCTCGCTCTCATCCTTTGCCGCTATGATCTCCCTCACGTGCTCACGTGTTCTTACACGCAGCTCCCTGGATGTGAGCCCTATATATATAAGGTCACATGTGCATTTTGCATAATAGATAACATGCGTACTTTTACAAGAAATATATTCTCTAATGTTAAATTCTTGTGACCCATCCGAGGACGTAAATGATTTGGCGCGCTGATGGTTTTTGCACGCCATGCAATCCATGCAGGGAAAAAAGCCTGCCCGTGGTGAATTAGTCCCGAAAAAAGCAGGGGATTTTGCCACATAGTGACTTTTAACCAGTATGTCACGCAGGTTCTGACTACGTCTGGCCGTTAGTCGTGGATTATCAGTTAGGTGCTGACTCAGCACTGAATCCGTTCTCAGAACAGACCAGTGTTTTGATAAGATGGACCTGATTTCATCCCACTTCGAATTAAAAGTGGTGATGAACCTAGTAACCCCCTGTTGTGCATAATTACCCACTTTCTTTTTCTCAGAGACATGATGAAGTTGGTCCTGGGAAAGGAGAGAGGCCCTATTTGTGTGTTTAGCCCTTTTATACCCTTTTTTTTATAGATCTCTTACTGTAACCACGTTCACTAAATCTCTCCCCAAAGTCCAACGCCTGACATTCAAAAGCCTCCTCAGAAGTACAAATTCTCCTCATACGGAGAAATTGCCCAACAGGTACAGCTCTGATGGTTGATCCTATGTGTGCGGAGGACGCATGTAGTAATGCATTTACTGAGGTTTCTTTTCTGTGTACATCCGTACCCAATGAACCATCAGGCTGTACCCGTATTTTAAGATCCAAGAAGGAAATCTCCTTGGAATGCCAAGAGTAGGTGAGTCTGATGTTGAAGTTGTTGCGGTTCAGCCCGGACACAAATGAATCCAGGTCATTGACCGATCCTTGCCATATAAAAAAGATATCGTCTATGAAGCGGTACCAACCAAGGATCTGGGGGGCGGCATGTGCGTCATCTGGAAAAATTTCCCTCTCCCAAAACCCCAAAAATAAATTTGCATACGAGGGCACACATGCCGCCCCCATCACGGTACCCCGCTTCTGTAAGAAGAATCGGTCTTTAAACGTAAAAAAATTGTGTTCCAGGATAAACCGCAACAAGTCCAACACCAGATCTCTGACGTCCGGATCCAGATTGCTGGATTCTAGAAAGAAACCCGCAGCCCTCATGCCATCCTCGTGATCTATACATGTGTACAACGTTTCTACGTCAACCGTCACGAGGAGCATGTCGGGCTCAATATGCAAACCGGCTCAATATGCAAACCGGCTCAATATGCAAAAAAAAGTGGACATACATATTCTAGAATACCTGATGAGTTAGAATCGGGCCACCATCTAGTGTTTAATAATACTGTAATAATAATAATAATAATTTTATTTCTATAGTGCCAATATATTCCGCAGCACTTTACATTTTAGAGGGGACTTGTACAGAAAAGACATTACAGCATAACAATAATCACATAAATCAACAGATACCAAGAGGAATGAGGGCCCTGCTCGCAAGCTTACAATCTATGAGGAAATAGGGGAGACACAAAAGGTGGATGGTAACAATTGCTTTCATTGTTCTGACCAGCCATAATGTAAGAAATCGGGTGTTCATGTAATGCTGCATGAACCGGTTATCAGCCAGAATATGTAAAGGTGCAGACACAGAGGGCTATAAAGCGTGTGAGAACATGATACGAAGAACCTGATTATGGTGAAAATTTTGAATGGGTAACACAGGGATAGTTAAATAAATGTGTTGAGGCGGTAGGCCAGTCTGAAGAAATGCATTTTTAGGGCACACTTAAAACTGTGGGTAGTGGGGATTAATCGAATTATCCTGGGTAGTGCATTCCCAAAAATTGATGAGGCACGTGAGAAGTTTTGGAGACGGGAGTGGGAGGTTCTGATTATTGAGGATGTTTGTTTCTTACTTTTAATTAAATGTTTCAAACAGGGTGTTTTGTTTTACTTCAAATAAAGGATTTTATTCTTGTTATGTGTTTATTTCAATACTTACTATTAGATTAGTAGTGGGGGCGTCTTATAGACACCTCTCTATTACTAACCCCTGGGCTTGATGTCACTTGACAATACAAAGGTGACATGATCCCCAACCCTATTACCCCACTTGCTACCACCACAGGGCAAGTGGGAAGAGCAAAGCTATGTGCCAGATTTGTCGCATCTGATAGATGTGCCATTTCTGCGGTGGCTGAGGGCTGATGTTGGTAGCTTGGGGGTGGGGAAATATCTCTGAACCCTTCCCAGGCTATTAATATCAACCTTTGCAATGGCTTTTGCTGGTTTGAATTTATAGAGGGACTCTAAGTCATTTTTTTCTGGGGTCCCTCGTAAATTCACCAGCAAAGGCTAAGGAGACAGCTGTGAGCTATTATTATTAGCCTGGGAAACTTTTGGGATATAGCCTCTTTTCCCAGATTATTAACCCTTTCATCCCCGAGCCATTTTCCATTTCATTTTTGGATTTCGCTCCCCTTCTTCCCAGAGAACCAACTTTTTATTTTTTTGTCAATACAGCAGTGTGTGGGCTTGTTTTTTTGCAAGATTTTTTGTACTTCTGGACGACACCATTGATTTTACAATATAATGTACTGGAAAACCGGAAAAAAATTCCAAGAGCAGTGAAATTGCAAAACAAGTGTCACACTGCTGCAATGCAAAACAAATCTGGCCTGCAGTTCAGCAGTGAGGCTACCACAGGTGGCAGCAGAATAGTCAAACTAGCCAGGTTAAATCCTAGACTGTAGCACAGTACCAAAGGAATAAGCAAACTCACGGTCAGAGACAAGCCAGGGAGTCAGTAATGGTCAGGAGCGGATAAGCCAAAAGATAAAAGACAGAAGCAGGTCAGGATACAAGCCAAGTCAAAACCAGGGAGTCAGCACACTGAAGGGAATCATGGAGTCAAGACAGGAATAGGGGAAAACAGAGACACAGGTTCAGACAGCAAGGCAGCAGGACAAAACAGAGCAATCAGAGTCAGCTACAGCAGCACTAGGCAAAAACTATAACTGACATGGTCTGCAGGACACAGCGGGGATAAATAGCAAACTTGAGACCAGACTTAGGCTGAGAAAGTTTAACTCTTGACATGACCAGATCGGGAAAAAGGGAAAACAGGACTCAAAACCCGCACTGGCAGCAAGAGCAAATTCCACAATTGTATTTTGAGGGTTTTTTTTACCATGTTCACTAGATACTGCTAAAACAGACCTGCCATTATGATTCTCCAAGTCATTATGAGTTCATAGATACCAAACATGCATAAGTTCTTTTTTATTTAAGAGGTGAAAAGAAAAGCGAAAGTTTGCAAAAAAAAAAAAAATTGTGCCATTTTCTGATACCCACAGCTTCTCTATATCTCGGGATCTCTGAGCTGATGTTCTTATCTATACTATTTTTTGAGTAGATACAATTTTAGATACAGTTTTTAATTGCCTGTTACTGCATTTTATTGCATAGTCGTAGTGACCAAAAAAACCTAATTCTAGTGTTTAAAGTTTTTTTTCTAGTTACACTGTTTTCCAATCAAATTAATTCTTCTTAGATTTTGAAAGATCAGGCATTTCTGAAAACAACGATACCAAATATGTGTATTTTTTTACTGCTTTATTTTGAATGGGGCAAAAGGGGGTGACTTTTATGTTTTTATTATTTTTAAAAACTTTTTTGCACTATTTACTTGCGTCATTAGTTTCCTTAGGAGACTCGAAGCTGCGATCTTGTTCTACACATAGCAGGACTCCAGCTCTGCTATGTGTTTAAGAATTGATCCTCTGCTATCAGCACCAAACCACAGGAGTCTCCTCCAGACTTCAGGTTGTCATACCAACCTATCTGTGCCCCGCGGTCATGTGATAGGGGTGCCGATGGGTGGAGCTAGTGACTTGCATCCAGCGCAATCATGTTAAATGCTGCTGTCAGAGATTGACAGCGGCATTTAACATGTTAACAGCCATGGGTTGATCGCGATTCCACGCACTGCTGTTAAGGGCACATGTCAGCTGATGAAATCAGCTGTCATGTGCTGAAAAAGATGTGCTGAGCCTGCATTAACCCCTTCCCGCTGCAGCCCATTTTCGTTTTTGCGTTTCTGATTTTTGGTCCCCTGCTTCGCAGAGCCATAACTTTTTTTTTATTTTTCTGTCAGTATCGCCATGTGAGGGCTTGTTTTTTGCAGGACAAGTTGTATTTTTGAATGACACCGTTGGTTTCACCAATGTACTGGAAAATGGGAAAAAAATTAAAAGTGCGGTGAAATTGCCAAAAAAGTGCAATTTCAAAACTTTTTTTTTTACCATGTTCACCAAATGCTAAAACTGACCTGTGACTATGATTCTCCAGGTCATTACAAGTTCGTAGATACTAGATATCAAACATGTATAGGTTCTTTTTTATTTAAGTGGTGAAAAAAAATTCCAAAGTTTGTTAAAAAAAAAATAACAAAATTGAGGCATTTTCTGAGCTGCAATCTTCTGATCACCTCTGCTACACACAGGCGATGATCAGATCGCTGTGTGTAGCAGAAATGCTCACTTCCTACTAGCGTCGAACACTGGGCGGCACTCATAACAATACAGCAATGACAACCACAGATGTCTGCTGCAGACCCTGGGTTGTTATGCCAATCCATTGGTGACCCGTGGTCATGTGACATAGATGCCGATGGGTGGGAATAGTGCTGCGCTTCCAGCGTAATGACATTAAATGCCACTGTTAGAGATTGACAGTGGCATTTAACAGGTTAACAGCCGCGGGTGGATCGTGATTCCACCCGCAGCTTTTAGGGGCACATGTCAGCTATTCAAAACAGCTGACATGTGCTGGGAAAGATGTGGGCTCAGCGCCAGAGAACACATCAAAGGGAGGGACGTGACATGCTCCATACAATTACAGCGCATGTTGTGAAGTGGATAACGGGGGAGACATGACATACGATGTGATTATACATCATATGTCATGAAGGGGTTAACATCAGCCCTCAGCAGTGGACTTTCCCGCTGCTGGTTATGAAAAATACGTAGGAGGACACTCCATTTTTTGTATTTCATTCTTTATTTTACATAGGTGGGATACAGCTGCTGCTGAATACATCTCCCATCATTGCTGCCTGGTCACGCTGATCGCAGGGAGACCAGGCAACAATGATGAGAGCTGTCTTCAGCATCCGGTACCTGGGATCAGGCGCCAGTACGTGTCATGCTGATGACACATGGATGGCATCCATGTGTCATCAGTGTCATCAGTGTCCACACGTGAAGCACGCATTTTGTCCTTGCTGCTGCAAAAAAACTGACGTGTCTCTTTTTTGTTTTTCACATGGACATATGGATTCAATGGGTGTGCATGTATCCATATTTGAGGGCCTTAAAAAATGGACCTCATACGAACACAAAAAACGAAAGTGTGAGTTTATTATCTTAAAGGGAGAATGTCATCCATAAAAATCAATTTGAACTACTAAGTAAGTAATAATAATAATAGATAAATAAATAAAAATTAAATATAGTCTTCATACCTGTAGTATAGATATCCCTTCTCTAGAAGTGCAGAAAACTGTTTTTCATTCATTTGAAAATGAGAGCTTCTCAATGCACCAATGAACTTAGTGCCCATTTCTGCCTCCTCTAATCAGTATAATAAATAATAATTATTTTATTTATACAAAGTCTACATATTCGGCAGTGCTTTACAAATCAGACAGGGCTTTACACAGCAATACATCATTCAACAATTCAAATAAGATCAGAGAGTGCCCTGCTCACAAGCTTACAATCAATATGCTGCACCACTCCTTTTCCCTTGATTGACAGCATTTTCTTGCCCAGAGTGAGCACTGTCTGTATTGAGTCCCTGGCACTTAATGTCTGCACTGACACTGCAGGAGCCAGACAGATGCCCACTCACAGAGTGGCAGTCGATTTTAGTTTTCACATTTTCATTTTTTCCCTCCTGTTTTTCTAAGAGTTATATATTTTTTATTTTATAAAATGTACATGCAAATCAGTCCAGCTAGTCTATGTATCCCTGCCCCATGACTGATTAGCAGTTTGCTGATAATGTACAGTGTACATATGAAGCTGTTGAAAGATGGGGCATTAAACAGGAGGCCTGAGATGAGTGATGAGTAGTGTTGAGCGATACTTTCCGATATCGGAAAGTATCGGTATCGGAAAGTATCGGCCGATACCGTCACAGTATCGGAATCCAATCCGATACCGATACCCGATCCCAATGCAAGTCAATGGGACGAAAATATCGGAATTAAAATAAACCCTTTCTTTCCTTGTAGGTTAATTCTACATGAAGGAAAACAACTAAGAATAATGTAGGATGTATTGGGGGAGGTGGCGGAGACATTAAAGGCACAGGGGTTTATCCCAATCAAATAGAATAGCAGTATTTTTAATTTTTTTATGACGTTCGGCGTTAGAAAGAAATTGACTATGTTAATTTTTTATTTATTTTGTCAGATATTGATGTTTCACTACTTCCACGCCCTTCACCCTATTTTTTACTTCTCCCACACTTTCTTCTTCATTATCCTCATCATCAGCTTCTGTGACATCAACTTCTTCACCTTATTCATCTTCTTCTTTTCTACGTATATATATATATTTTTTTTTACATTGTTCATATTCTTTTTATTTAACTATTATCTTTTTTATATTCAACTTCTTCATCATATTCTTATTTGTGACAGGCATTCCCGTAGTTGTTATCTATAAAAGTTTGAAGATTACACCTTCCGTTCTGCCTGTCACAAAACAGTTACATTTGTCCGCGTTCAGTTTGGCCTGCAGCATCAGGCTTTATCCAGGGGCACCACGAGGAGGAACGGACTCACCCCCATACACTGCTTAGTCTTCTTCTGCTTATAATTTAGATAATATCTTTTGCTCTGATATTTAGTCTTATGCTTAATGTTCTTCTGCTCTTTGTTCTGCAGCCTCTTGTTCTTCTGCTTCTCGGTCTTCCAGGTTGTCGTCGTCATCTCCAGGGTCGTCATCTCCAGGGTCGTCGTCATCGGGGTCGTCGTCATCGGGGTCGTCGTCATCGGGGTCGTCTTCAGGGTCATCGTCTCCAGGGTCGTCGTCATCTCAGTGGTTGTCGTCTCTGGTGTCGTCATCATCTTAGGGGTGGTCTTGCGGGTCATCGTCTTTCGGGTCTTGAACTTGGAAATGTAGCAGAAGGTACAAGAAGGCTGAGAAAATGCCGAGAAACAGCTGATGGAACTGGAACTCGGATGGCTACCCGAAGGTCCAAGAGCCAATGGAACTACCGAGGACCAGCTGACGTTACTGGAACCCGGTTACTAAGCAGGAGGTACCCGTGCCTGAAAGCACTACCAAGGACCACCTGACGTTGGTGGAACTCGGATACCCAGAGGGAGGCACCTAAGCCAAAGGCTCTGCCCGGAACCAGCTGACGGTACTGGAACCAGGATGGGGAGCAGAAGGTACAAGAGCAAAAGACACTGCCGAGAACCAGCTGACGGTACTGGAACCCGGATGGGTAGCCGAAGGTCCAAGAGCCAATGGAACTACCGAGGACCAGCTGACGTTACTGGAACCCGGTTACTAAGCAGGAGGTACTCGTGCCTGAAAGCACTACCAAGGACCACCTGACGTTGGTGGAACTCGGATACCCAGAGGGAGGCACCTAAGCCAAAGGCTCTGCCCGGAACCAGCTGACGGTACTGGAACCAGGATGGGGAGCAGAAGGTACAAGAGCAAAAGACACTGCCGAGAACCAGCTGACGGTACTGGAACCCGGATGGGGACCTATTCAAGCTTGTCTTCCTAGGGCCCCAACTGGCGGTGTGTTAGAGCCCAGGGACAGCAGGAGGAGGAGCAGGGGGAGGGGAGTGTAGGCCGAAGCCTGCACTGGCGGCAGCTTTGGGTGTGTTGTGTCTGCGTGGCTTTTGCAGGACACGTTGCCGGCTACACAGCAGGGGAACAGCTGGCGGTGCTGGACCCCACTGACACATTGGCGAGGTGTTTGGCTCTGTGCAGCCAGCACTTCCGGACAGCAACTAGCGTTGTTGGAGCCCGGGCTCTGCAGGTGGAGCAGAGTGTAGGCCGAAGCCTAATTGAACCGATTTCAAAAGTCACCTTTAACCCCCCCTCAGGGGTTACAAAGTAGAAGAGCCACAGCTTATGCAGCAGCAGTGCTGCGCAAGTCAAAGGTTGCTCTTGTAATTTTTCTCCTTGCACACGCTGAATGGAACACGTATAACATTTAGCCCTTTATACAGTCAAACTGTGTAATGGAGGCGAGAGTTCCCTTTGTAATGAGACGCAGCACAGGTGTCAAGAATCCCACCTTGGTGCTGGGTGCAGCCTCCCGAGCGTTGTTATTTGCTGTACAGGAGTCTGCGCTGTCGTGTTATCCCCTGGCCTAGCGCCGTTAGCGCTGCCCATCTTCTGGCATCATGTAATGTCGGCCGGTGCGGTTCGCGATGCCCAGGAATCCCAGCCCCGCAGTGTCTTAACATTGTTAAAACACTGCGGGGCTGGGATTCAGGGCCTGGCGCAGCACATATGTTCGCCTCTCACACTCGGGTCCTTACACCCGCTTCAGACTGTGCGGCGTCATCTGATCCCTTATCGCATGCCACGGCCATGAAGCCGCACAGTCCGAACAAGGCGGAAGGAGAGGAGGGACAGGCGAACTGATGCACTGATCCTGCCCATGAATCACACCCTCGCAGTCCCAATAAATAAGACACCGAGGGGCGTTGTGTGGGTCAGGGCGGCCGCAGAGGCGCAGCCAGCCAAACAATGATGCCAGAAGACGGGCAGCGCTACCAAGGGGGTTGCAGCGTGTCATTACAAAGGAAAGTCACACCACCGGGACGGTTAAATGGTCACACAGAGGACACATTTCAGACGTGTTTTCAGTTCCACATGTGCGAGGAGAATACGTTTCTGAGCCACCTTGCACACATGCAGCATTACCGCTGTACAAGGTGGCTGGATAACGTAAAAACGTCTGGGGGAGGGGGGACAGGTTCCCTTCAATTTCAGTTCTTGTGTCTGCGTGGCTTTTGCAGGACACGTTGCCGGCTGCACAGCAGGAGAACAGCTGGCGGTGCTGGACCCCACTGACACATTGGCTGGTGTTTTTCTCTGTGCAGCTAGCACATCTGGGCCCCAACTGGCGGTGTGTTAGAGCCCAGGGACAGCAGAAGGAGGAGCAGGAGGAGGAGGAGCAGGGGGAGGGGAGTGTAGGCCGAAGCCTGCACTGGCGGCAGCTTTGGGTGTGTTGTGTCTGCGTGGCTTTTGCAGGACACGTTGCCGGCTACACAGCAGGGGAACAGCTGGCGGTGCTGGACCCCACTGACACATTGGCGAGGTGTTTGGCTCTGTGCAGCCAGCACTTCCGGACAGCAACTAGCGTTGTTGGAGCCCGGGCTCTGCAGGTGGAGCAGAGTGTAGGCCGAAGCCTAATTGAACCGATTTCAAAAGTCACCTTTAACCCCCCCTCAGGGGTTACAAAGTAGAAGAGCCACAGCTTATGCAGCAGCAGTGCTGCGCAAGTCAAAGGTTGCTCTTGTAATTTTTCTCCTTGCACACGCTGAATGGAACACGTATAACATTTAGCCCTTTATACAGTCAAACTGTGTAATGGAGGCGAGAGTTCCCTTTGTAATGAGACGCAGCACAGGTGTCAAGAATCCCACCTTGGTGCTGGGTGCAGCCTCCCGAGCGTTGTTATTTGCTGTACAGGAGTCTGCGCTGTCGTGTTATCCCCTGGCCTAGCGCCGTTAGCGCTGCCCATCTTCTGGCATCATGTAATGTCGGCCGGTGCGGTTCGCGATGCCCAGGAATCCCAGCCCCGCAGTGTCTTAACATTGTTAAAACACTGCGGGGCTGGGATTCAGGGCCTGGCGCAGCACATATGTTCGCCTCTCACACTCGGGTCCTTACACCCGCTTCAGACTGTGCGGCGTCATCTGATCCCTTATCGCATGCCACGGCCATGAAGCCGCACAGTCCGAACAAGGCGGAAGGAGAGGAGGGACAGGCGAACTGATGCACTGATCCTGCCCATGAATCACACCCTCGCAGTCCCAATAAATAAGACACCGAGGGGCGTTGTGTGGGTCAGGGCGGCCGCAGAGGCGCAGCCAGCCAAACAATGATGCCAGAAGACGGGCAGCGCTACCAAGGGGGTTGCAGCGTGTCATTACAAAGGAAAGTCACACCACCGGGACGGTTAAATGGTCACACAGAGGACACATTTCAGACGTGTTTTCAGTTCCACATGTGCGAGGAGAATACGTTTCTGAGCCACCTTGCACACATGCAGCATTACCGCTGTACAAGGTGGCTGGATAACGTAAAAACGCCTGGGGGAGGGGGGACAGGTTCCCTTCAATTTCAGTTCTTGTGTCTGCGTGGCTTTTGCAGGACACGTTGCCGGCTGCACAGCAGGGGAACAGCTGGCGGTGCTGGACCCCACTGACACATTGGCTGGTGTTTTTCTCTGTGCAGCTAGCACATCTGGGCCCCAACTGGCGGTGTGTTAGAGCCCAGGGACAGCAGGAGGAGGAGCAGGAGGAGGAGGAGCAGGGGGAGGGGAGTGTAGGCCGAAGCCTGCACTGGCGGCAGCTTTGGGTGTGTTGTGTCTGCGTGGCTTTTGCAGGACACGTTGCCGGCTACACAGCAGGGGAACAGCTGGCGGTGCTGGACCCCACTGACACATTGGCGAGGTGTTTGGCTCTGTGCAGCCAGCACTTCCGGACAGCAACTAGCGTTGTTGGAGCCCGGGCTCTGCAGGTGGAGCAGAGTGTAGGCCGAAGCCTAATTGAACCGATTTCAAAAGTCACCTTTAACCCCCCCTCAGGGGTTACAAAGTAGAAGAGCCACAGCTTATGCAGCAGCACTGCTGCGCAAGTCAAAGGTTGCTCTTGTAATTTTTCTCCTTGCACACGCTGAATGGAACACGTATAACATTTAGCCCTTTATACAGTCAAACTGTGTAATGGAGGCGAGAGTTCCCTTTGTAATGAGACGCAGCACAGGTGTCAAGAATCCCACCTTGGTGCTGGGTGCAGCCTCCCGAGCATTGTTATTTGCTGTACAGGAGTCTGCGCTGTCGTGTTATCCCCTGGCCTAGCGCCGTTAGCGCTGCCCATCTTCTGGCATCATGTAATGTCGGCCGGTGCGGTTCGCGATGCCCAGGAATCCCAGCCCCGCAGTGTCTTAACATTGTTAAAACACTGCGGGGCTGGGATTCAGGGCCTGGCGCAGCACATATGTTCGCCTCTCACACTCGGGTCCTTACACCCGCTTCAGACTGTGCGGCGTCATCTGATCCCTTATCGCATGCCACGGCCATGAAGCCGCACAGTCCGAACAAGGCGGAAGGAGAGGAGGGACAGGCGAACTGATGCACTGATCCTGCCCATCAATCACACCCTCGCAGTCCCAATAAATAAGACACCGAGGGGCGTTGTGTGGGTCAGGGCGGCCGCAGAGGCGCAGCCAGCCAAACAATGATGCCAGAAGACGGGCAGCGCTACCAAGGGGGTTGCAGCGTGTCATTACAAAGGAAAGTCACACCACCGGGACGGTTAAATGGTCACACAGAGGACACATTTCAGACGTGTTTTCAGTTCCACATGTGCGAGGAGAATACGTTTCTGAGCCACCTTGCACACATGCAGCATTACCGCTGTACAAGGTGGCTGGATAACGTAAAAACGCCTGGGGGAGGGGGGACAGGTTCCCTTCAATTTCAGTTCTTGTGTCTGCGTGGCTTTTGCAGGACACGTTGCCGGCTGCACAGCAGGGGAACAGCTGGCGGTGCTGGACCCCACTGACACATTGGCTGGTGTTTTTCTCTGTGCAGCTAGCACATCTGGGCCCCAACTGGCGGTGTGTTAGAGCCCAGGGACAGCAGGAGGAGGAGCAGGAGGAGGAGGAGCAGGGGGAGGGGAGTGTAGGCCGAAGCCTGCACTGGCGGCAGCTTTGGGTGTGTTGTGTCTGCGTGGCTTTTGCAGGACACGTTGCCGGCTACACAGCAGGGGAACAGCTGGCGGTGCTGGACCCCACTGACACATTGGCGAGGTGTTTGGCTCTGTGCAGCCAGCACTTCCGGACAGCAACTAGCGTTGTTGGAGCCCGGGCTCTGCAGGTGGAGCAGAGTGTAGGCCGAAGCCTAATTGAACCGATTTCAAAAGTCACCTTTAACCCCCCCTCAGGGGTTACAAAGTAGAAGAGCCACAGCTTATGCAGCAGCAGTGCTGCGCAAGTCAAAGGTTGCTCTTGTAATTTTTCTCCTTGCACACGCTGAATGGAACACGTATAACATTTAGCCCTTTATACAGTCAAACTGTGTAATGGAGGCGAGAGTTCCCTTTGTAATGAGACGCAGCACAGGTGTCAAGAATCCCACCTTGGTGCTGGGTGCAGCCTCCCGAGCGTTGTTATTTGCTGTACAGGAGTCTGCGCTGTCGTGTTATCCCCTGGCCTAGCGCCGTTAGCGCTGCCCATCTTCTGGCATCATGTAATGTCGGCCGGTGCGGTTCGCGATGCCCAGGAATCCCAGCCCCGCAGTGTCTTAACATTGTTAAAACACTGCGGGGCTGGGATTCAGGGCCTGGCGCAGCACATATGTTCGCCTCTCACACTCGGGTCCTTACACCCGCTTCAGACTGTGCGGCGTCATCTGATCCCTTATCGCATGCCACGGCCATGAAGCCGCACAGTCCGAACAAGGCGGAAGGAGAGGAGGGACAGGCGAACTGATGCACTGATCCTGCCCATCAATCACACCCTCGCAGTCCCAATAAATAAGACACCGAGGGGCGTTGTGTGGGTCAGGGCGGCCGCAGAGGCGCAGCCAGCCAAACAATGATGCCAGAAGACGGGCAGCGCTACCAAGGGGGTTGCAGCGTGTCATTACAAAGGAAAGTCACACCACCGGGACGGTTAAATGGTCACACAGAGGACACATTTCAGACGTGTTTTCAGTTCCACATGTGCGAGGAGAATACGTTTCTGAGCCACCTTGCACACATGCAGCATTACCGCTGTACAAGGTGGCTGGATAACGTAAAAACGCCTGGGGGAGGGGGGACAGGTTCCCTTCAATTTCAGTTCTTGTGTCTGCGTGGCTTTTGCAGGACACGTTGCCGGCTGCACAGCAGGGGAACAGCTGGCGGTGCTGGACCCCACTGACACATTGGCTGGTGTTTTTCTCTGTGCAGCTAGCACATCTGGGCCCCAACTGGCGGTGTGTTAGAGCCCAGGGACAGCAGGAGGAGCAGGGGGAGCGGAGTGTAGGCCGAAGCCTGCACTCGAGCAAGTTGAAAGGAAACCTTTAACCCCCCCCCCCCCAGGCGTTTGTAGCTGAAAGAGCCATTGTGTACAGCACTAATGCTGGAAAAGGTAAACTTAGCTCTTTTAATTATGGTCCTTGTACATGCGGAACCTAACATTTATGAAATGTGTCTCCTCACAGCGTTAAACCGTCCGGTAGGTGGAACTTTCCTTTGTCGTGTGACGCAGCACAGCCATCATTTTTACCCCCTTGGCGCCGTGCGCCGCCTCCTCAGCGTTGTTTGAATCTGTCCCGGAGCCTGCGCTGTTAGGTTAGCCCTTGGCCATGCACACATGTTGCGCTGCCCGTCTTCTGACCTCATTTGGTGTCAGGCTGGCTGCGCCTGTGCGGGTGCGCTGGCCGAGATCCCGCCTCGCAGTGTCGTCTAATGTAATCCCACCGCGGGCCTGTGATCCGTGCCCGTGCGCAGTGCATATCCTCTCCTCTCACTCCCCTCCCTACGGCTTCTTTTTCAGACTGTGCGGTGTCACGGCCGTGGCATGCTATTAGGGACCAGCTGACATCGCACAGTCTGAAGAAGCCGTAGGGAGGGGAGTGAGAGGAGAGGATATGCACTGCGCACGGGCACGGATCACAGGCCCGCGGTGGGATTACATTAGACGACACTGCGAGGCGGGATCTCGGCCAGCGCACCCGCACAGGCGCAGCCAGCCTGACACCAAATGAGGTCAGAAGACGGGCAGCGCAACATGTGTGCATGGCCAAGGGCTAACCTAACAGCGCAGGCTCCGGGACAGATTCAAACAACGCTGAGGAGGGGGCGCACGGCGCCAAGGGGGTAAAAATGATGGCTGTGCTGCGTCACACGACAAAGGAAAGTTCCACCTACCGGACGGTTTAACGCTGTGTGGGGACACATTTCATAAGTGTTTGGTTCAGCATGTGCAAGGAGCATCACGAAAAGAGGCACTTTTTCCCTTTGCATCATTACTGCTGCACAAGGTGGCTCCTTCAGTAACAAACGCCTGGGGGGGGGGGGGGTCAGGTTCCCTTACATTAAACTTGTTGTGCCTGCGTGGCGGTCGCAGTACACGTTGCCGTATACACAGCAGGGGAACAGCTGGCGGTGCTGAACCCCACTAACACATTGGCGAGGTGTTTGGCTCTGTGCGTACAGCACTTCTGGACGGCAACTGGCGGTGTTGGAGCCCAGGGACAGGTGGAGGAGGAGGAGGTTGGAGGAGGTTGGAGGAGGTAGGAGGGATTGCCACACACACAGCAGGGGAACAGCTGACGTTACTGAACCCCAATAACAGAGGAGGGACTGTTGACTGTGCGTACAGCACTTCTGGACGGCAACTGGCGGTGTTGGAGCCCAGGGACAGGTGGAGGAGGAGGAGGTTGGAGGAGGTGGAGGAGGTAGGAGGGATTGCCACACACACAGCAGGGGAACAGCTGACGTTACTGAACCCCAATAACAGAGGAGGGACTGTTGACTGTGCGTACAGCACTTCTGGACGGCAACTGGCGGTGTTGGAGCCCAGGGACAGGTGGAGGAGGAGGAGGTTGGAGGAGGTTGGAGGAGGTAGGAGGGATTGCCACACACACAGCAGGGGAACAGCTGACGTTACTGAACCCCAATAACAGAGGAGGGACTGTTGACTGTGCGTACAGCACTTCTGGACGGCAACTGGCGGTGTTGGAGCCCAGGGACAGGTGGAGGAGGAGGAGGTTGGAGGAGGTTGGAGGAGGTAGGAGGGATTGCCACACACACAGCAGGGGAACAGCTGACGTTACTGAACCCCAATAACAGAGGAGGGACTGTTGACTGTGCGTACAGCACTTCTGGACGGCAACTGGCGGTGTTGGAGCCCAGGGACAGGTGGAGGAGGAGGAGGTTGGAGGAGGTTGGAGGGATTGCCACACACACAGCAGGGGAACAGCTGACGTTACTGAACCCCAATAACAGAGGAGGGACTGTTGACTGTGCGTACAGCACTTCTGGATGGCAACTGGCGGTGTTGGAGCCCAGGGACAGGTGGAGGAGGAGGAGGTTGGAGGAGGTTGGAGGAGGTAGGAGGGATTGCCACACACACAGCAGGGGAACAGCTGACGTTACTGAACCCCAATAACAGAGGAGGGACTGTTGACTGTGCGTACAGCACTTCTGGACGGCAACTGGCGGTGTTGGAGCCCAGGGACAGGTGGAGGAGGAGGAGGTTGGAGGAGGTTGGAGGGATTGCCACACACACAGCAGGGGAACAGCTGACGTTACTGAACCCCAATAACAGAGGAGGGACTGTTGACTGTGCGTACAGCACTTCTGGACGGCAACTGGCGGTGTTGGAGCCCAGGGACAGGTGGAGGAGGAGGAGGTTGGAGGAGGTTGGAGGAGGTAGGAGGGATTGCCACACACACAGCAGGGGAACAGCTGACGTTACTGGACCCCAATAACAGAGGAGGGACTGTTGACTGTGCGTACAGCACTTCTGGACGGCAACTGGCGGTGTTGGAGCCCAGGGACAGGTGGAGGAGGAGGAGGTTGGAGGAGGTAGGAGGGATTGCCACACACACAGCAGGGGAACAGCTGACGTTACTGAACCCCAATAACAGAGGAGGGACTGTTGACTGTGCGTACAGCACTTCTGGACGGCAACTGGCGGTGTTGGAGCCCAGGGACAGGTGGAGGAGGAGGAGGTTGGAGGAGGTTGGAGGGATTGCCACACACACAGCAGGGGAACAGCTGACGTTACTGAACCCCAATAACAGAGGAGGGACTGTTGACTGTGCGTACAGCACTTCTGGACGGCAACTGGCGGTGTTGGAGCCCAGGGACAGGTGGAGGAGGAGGAGGTTGGAGGAGGTTGGAGGAGGTAGGAGGGATTGCCACACACACAGCAGGGGAACAGCTGACGTTACTGAACCCCAATAACAGAGGAGGGACTGTTGACTGTGCGTACAGCACTTCTGGACGGCAACTGGCGGTGTTGGAGCCCAGGGACAGGTGGAGGAGGAGGAGGTTGGAGGAGGTTGGAGGAGGTAGGAGGGATTGCCACACACACAGCAGGGGAACAGCTGACGTTACTGAACCCCAATAACAGAGGAGCGACTGTTGACTGTGCGTACAGCACTTCTGGACGGCAACTAGCGGTGTTGGAGCCCAGGGGCAGGTGGAAAAGCAGAGGAACACAATGTAGGCCGAAGCCTGAGAAAGTCGAAAGGGAACCTTTAACCCCCCCCAAGGCGTTTGTAGCTGAAAGAGCCAGCTTGTGCAGCACAAAAGATGCAAAAGGAAAAGGTGGCTCTTTTCATCATGCTCCTTGCAAACACAGAACTAAACACTTTTAAAATGTGTCCCCTGAAGCCGTGAAACCGTCCCGGAGGTGGGACTTTCCTTCGTAATATGACGCAGCACAGCCATCATTGCTACCCCCCCGCCGCCGTGCCCCGGCTCCTCAGCGTTGTTTGATTCCGTCCCGGAGCCTGCGCTGTTATGTTATCCCGTGGCCAGGCACACTTAGCGCTGCCCATCTTCTGACATCATTTGGTGTCAGGCTGGCTGCGCCTGTGCGGCCGCGCTGGCCGAGAGCCCGCCTCGCAGTGTCTTCTGATGTAATCCCACTGGGGGCCTGGGATCCATGGCCATGCGCAGTGCATATCCTCGCCTCTCACTCCCCTCCCTACGGCTTCTTTTTCAGACTGTGCGGTGTCACGGCCGTGGCATGCTATTAGGGACCAGCTGACACCGAACAGTCTGAAGAAGCCATAGGGAGATGAGTGAGAGGTGGAGGTTCAGATATGCACTGCGCATGTCCATAGATCCCAGGCCCCCAGTGGGATTAAATCAGAAGACACTGCGAGGCGGGCTCTCGGCCAGCGTGGCCGCACAGGCGCAGCCAGCCTGACACCAAATGATGCCAGAAGACGGGCAGCGCTAAGTGTGCCTGGCCACGGGATAACATAACAGCGCAGGCTCCGGGACGGAATCAAACAACGCTGAGGAGCCGAGGCGCGGCGCCGGGGGGGTAGGAATGACGGCTGTGCTGCGTCATATTACGAAGGAAAGTCCCACCTCCGGGACGGTTTTACGGTATCAGTGGACACATTTTATAAGTGTTAAGTTTTGCGTGTGCAAGGAGCAAAACCAAAATAGCTACCTTTTTCCTTGTGCAGCATTACTGCTGCACAAGGTGGCTCTTTCAGTAACAAACGCCTTGGGGGGGGGGGGACAGATTCCCTTACATTTCAGTTGTTGTGTCAGCGTGGCGGTCGCATGACACATTGCCGGCTACACAGCTGGGGATCAGCTGACGTTACTGAAACCCAATAACACTGGGTCGTATGTTTTGACTGTGCAGACGGCACTTCTGAGCCTCAACTGGCGGTGTTGGAGCCCAGGAATTTAAGTTCAGGTGGTAGAAAGATGAACACAACAGGAGACCTGGATAACGTATACAGTGACCTAATTATTTAATCAGGAGGAGGAGTGGCAAATTCCTGCGAGATCCAGGCCTTGTTCATTTTCAGGAAAGTAAGCCGGTCAACGTTATCGGAGGATAGTCGCATGCGACGGTCAGTTAGTACACCACCTGCAGCACTAAAGACACGTTCCGATAATACACTGGCCGCAGGGCAAGACAGCACCTCCAATGCATACTGGCTTAGCTCTGGCCATGTATCCAGCTTTGAGACCCAAAACTTGAAAGGGGAAGAGCCGTCTGGGAGTACAGCAAGAGGTCAAGACATGTAGTCTGTCACCATCTGACGGAACCGTTGCCTCCTGCTGATTGGAGCCGTCTGTGATGGTGTAGACTTTTGTGGGGGGCACAGAAAACTGTGCCACAGTTGGGCCATACTGGTCTTGCCTTGGGCAGAGGCACTGCTTCTGCTCCCTCTTTGTGCAGAGCCTCCACCACTGCCTGGACGCACTGAGCTGCTTTGGAATGCACTAGCAGCACTTCTCTCAGTTGGAATGGAGAAGATGATGGAACTGACCAGTGTGTCTTGGTACTCCCGCATTTTTCGCTCCCGGTTCAACGGTGTGATGAGGCTTTCTACGTTGTCCCGGTAGCGAGGATCGAGGAGGGTGAACACCCAATAATCAGACATGTTGAGAATGTGGTCGATGCGGCGGTCGTTTCTCAGGCACTGCAGCATGTAATCCACCATGTGCTGCAGACTGCCAACTGCCCAAGAAACGCTGTCCCCAGCTGGAGGCGTGATCTCTGCCCGCTCGTCATCACCCCACCCTCGCTGTACACACTGGGTACTGGACAATTCGGGAACTCCCTCCTCTGGACGGATGTCTTCCTCCTCCATTGACTCCTCCTCATCCTCCTCACAAACTGTCCCCTGCCTACGCGTTTGTGAGGAACCACGTGGCGCTGACTGTCCAGAAGATGATGGAAGTGGTGAATCCTCATCCTCCACCTCTTCCACAACATCATCCCTTAGCGCTTGCAGTGATTTTTCAAGCAGGCAGATAAGGGGGACAGTCATGCTGACTAGTGCATCATCTGCACTCGCCATCCGCGTGGAATAATCAAAGGGACGCAAAACCTGGCAGACATCCTTCATAGTGGCCCACTCTGTGGTTGTGAAGTCTGTACGGCGCTGACTGCGACTTTTTTGCGCCTGATACAGCTGGTACTCCATTACAGCTTGCTGCTGCTCACACAACCGCTCCAACATATGTAACGTGGAATTCCACCTGGTAGGTAGGTCACATATGATGCGATGTTCCGGCAGGCGGTGTCGGCGCTGCAGAGCCGCAATGCGCGCTTTTGCCGTGCTGGAACGCCGCAAGTGAGCACACTCTAGGCGGACCTTGTGCAGCAGTGCATCAAGATCCGGATAGTCCCTCAAAAAACTCTGCACGACCAAATTGAGCACATGTGCCAGACATGGGATGTGAGTGAGGTTGCCGAGGCCCAGGGCTGCCACCAGATTTCGGCCATTATCACACACTACCATGCCTGGCTGGAGATTCGCTGGCTCAAACCACACATCGCTCTCCTGCTTGATGGCATTCCAGAGCTCCTGCGCTGTGTGGCTACGATTCCCCAAAAAAATTAATTTCAAGACGGCCTGTTGACGTTTGGCCACGGCTGTGCTCATGTCGGTCGTAACAGGTACACGTTCATCACGGGTCCATGTGGAGGTGGACTGTGACGGCTCCTGCAGCGATGATTCTGAGGAACTGGTGTAAGAGGAGGAGTCAATGCGTACAGAATGGATTCCTGCAATCCTTGGAGTGGGCAGGACACGTCCTGCGCCACTCGCACGGTCTGTACCCGGCTCAACTACATTAACCCAATGGGCAGTGAGGGAAAGGTATCGCCCCTGTCCATGTTGACTGGTCCACGCATCGGTGGTGAGGTGGACCTTGCTACTGACGGCGTTCAGTAGCGCGTGTTTTATGTGTCCCTCCACATGCTTGTGCAGGGCAGGGACGGCTTGCCTGCTGAAGTAAAAGCGGCTAGGCACATTGTACTGTGGGACTGCCAATGACATCAAGTCACGGAAGCTGTCAGTCTCCACCAGCCTGAATGACAGCATTTCCAGTGACAGAAGTTTGGCAATGCCTGCAGTCAGAGCCTGTGCTCGTGGGTGGTTTGACGAGAAAGGCCGCCTTTTCTCCCATGCCTGTACTACCGATGGCTGTAGACTGGGCTGGGAGTGTGTGGATGACTGGGAAAGTGGTGCTGCGGGTGGAATTACAGCGGGTCTCTGGACAACAGGGCCAGAGGTTCTTCCACGGCGATCCTGGGAGGAAGCCGAACCAGCTGCGTGTGAGCTAGAGGAAGAGGCAACACGAGCTGAAGAGGTGGTAGCTGCCGCTGTTGGTTGGCCTAGCTCTTCAGTGTGTTTGTCTAACTCCGCCGGGTGCCTGTTGCGCACATGTTTCCACATGTTGGAGGTATTGAGGTTGGCGACTTTTTGACCTCTTTTGATTTTTTGATGACACACCTTGCATCTGACATAGCAAATGTCATCTGCAACTGTGTCAAAAAAGGACCAGGCACTGCAAGTCTTGGGAGCCCCCCTTTTGACTTTTGGAAGAGACATGCTCCTTACGGGTGCCAAAGCGGAGGCTGCAGGATCCGCAGTCTTCCCCCTCCCTCTCCCTCTTTGGGCCGTACGGGGAATCTCTTCCTCAGAGCTGCTCCCACCACCTTCCTGTCCCTGACGCCAAGATGGGTCAAGGACCTCATCATCTACACTACCCTCTGCCCCCAACTGCTCCTCCTGGGTAGTCTCAGCAGCAGAGCACGCACCAGTAAGTGGCACCTGAGTGTCATCATCAGCTGATGCGGCCTGCGAGGTGGTGACCGGAGCCACTGGCCCACCCGCCTCTTCAGAGGAAGACAGAAAAAGCTGTTGGGCATCACTGCACCCTGCCTCTTCTTCCATTTCTCCAATGCTGCTTGGCTGGCCCCCTGTTTCCAAGCCAAGAGATGATTCAGAGAACAGAAGTAGAGACTGCTCCTGTCCTGGGATCTCTGTCTGCCTGGGCAATTTTGCAGGTGGTGAAGAGACAGATGGCTGCTCTCCAGTGCTCTGTGTCTGAGAGGATGTGGCACTAATGGAAGTTGATGCATTAGCTGCCATCCATCCCACAACGGCTTCAATTTGGTCTTCACGCAGCAGCGGTGTATGGCGCTCGGCGACAAAGCTGCGCATGAACGACTGTTCCCTTGTGAAAGTGGGTGCTGATGACTCCCCGGTGCCCGCAGCAGGCACAGAATCCCCACGTCCCCTCCCTGCTCCGCGCCCACGCCCACGCCCACGTGCCTTACTCACTGCCTTCTTCATCTTGGTTGACTGATAAAGATAAGCAGAAAAGTACTAACGGCTTTGTGTGCTTATTCCTGAGCAACTCCTCCTAACAGGTATAAGACACACTAATTTTCTAAAGTGTGGACTAGACTTGAATATGAGCTAATGTGGCCTACACAAATGTAAAGTGGTGTAACTGGTGTGTTTGGTGAACTTTATTATTTATTTATTTTTTTGGGGCTGAACTGACAACGGATAGAGCTGCAATCACACGGAGACCGTGCAGACAGCCGTAAACGGCGCTGCAAGGCCCAAAAACCCTCCTCTACTTTATCCTATGTAGTGTTTTTCCACAAATTAGCTGGAGACGGGTGGAAAGACACTAATAGGATTTTTTAAAATAAATTAGCAGCAGACTACACTACTTTGAAAAAAAAGAAAATTGATTTGGCGGTATGACGCAGTGAAAAACCCTGAGCTGCAGACAACCAGGCTACGGCTGCTCACAGACTACAGGGCGAGCTGCAGTCACACGGAGACCGTGCAGACAGCCGTAAACGGCGCTGCAAGGCCCAAAAACCCTCCTCTACTTTATCCTATGTAGTGTTTTTCCACAAATTAGCTGGAGACGGGTGGAAAGACACTAATAGGAATTTTTGGAAAAAATGTGCAGCAGCCTGCACTACTTCAAAAAAAAAAAAAAAAAGGACAGTATGAGGCAATGAACCACCCTCCCTGAACTGAATACAACCAGCTATGGATGGCCTATGTGGCTGCACTCAGACTAGAGAGTGGGCTGCACTCACACACACACACACACACAGACCTTGCAGATCGCTGTGAAAACAGCGCTACAAGGCAAAAGCAAGGTGAATAGTAGGTGAACACAGCGGTTGCTAAATTAGCCTTTGGAAAGCACAAAGAAGCAAATCGCTATCTCTAAACTGTCCCTCAGTCAGCAAACAGCGTCCTGTCACTAACTGAATTCACAGCAGAGTGATCGCAAAATGGCGCCAGCGACTTTTAAACTGCATCATGACATCATTTCAGCAGCCAATCACAGCCTTGCCAGTAGTTTCATGCCCTCCATGCTAAACAGGATGTGCCCACACTTGGAATCTTTCTCATTGGCTGAATTTCTGAATTTTGAATCATTGAACTTCCGATTCCGGTATCCGATACGCGCCAAGTATCGGAATCCCGGTATCGGAATTCCGATACCGCTAGTATCGGCCGATACCCGATACTTGCGGTATCGGAATGCTCAACACTAGTGATGAGTTACATAATGGGGCTTAGAGGATTGATGCAATGCTAGAGATCTCAAGCTGCGCATGCATCGCCTCCGGTGGCCATTTTTCCAAAGTACATCACATTGAAATCCATGGAAAATGCGAGGGCTCTGGGCTTTCACGAAAATGTCGTCGGAGCCCCCCACCGATGAACACTTCCTCCTACCAGCCTGGGACCCGCAGCATCGCACCTCTGAACACTCCTTCCTCTCAGTCTGGGGCCAGCAGCATTGCCCCACTTGTTGTGGATTCTGTTTGTGGGCTCCCTCTGGTGGTTACTGCTGGTACTGGGTGACTTTGGTGGGTTGCGGCCTTTGGTTTCCACCTCTCCATCAGAGGCTGGGTGTTTCCTATTTTACCTGGCCTTTCTGTCATTCCCTTGCCGGCTATCAATGTATTCAGATGTGCTCTGTTTGGTTCCTGCCTACCTGCTCCCAGATCTTTCAGGATAAGCTAAGTGCTGATTTTCAGTTGTTGGTTTTTTTGTCCAGCTTGCTTATTATGTCTCTATGCTAGCTGGTAGCTCTAGTGGACTGAGGTTCTCCCCATGTGCCATGAGTTGGCACATGGGTTCTTGTAATCTCAGGATGGTTTTTTGATTAGGGTTTTTTGCTGACCGCTCAGACCCCTTTTGTATCGTTCTGCTTTCTAGTTTACAGCGGGCCTCAATTTGCTGAACCTATATATATATCATCTCTATGTGTGTGCCTTCCTCTCATTTCACCGTCAATACATGTGGGGGGCAACTATACCTTTTGGGGTTCATTCCTCTGGAGGCAAGTGAGGTCTTTATTTTCTCTGCAGTACTAGTTAGCTCTTAGGCTGGTGCGTGGCGTCTAGAACCAACGTAGGCACGCTCCCTGGCTATCTCTAGTTGCGTTTGTCAGGCGTAGGGCAGCGGTCAGCCCAGGTTCCATCACCCTAGAGCTCGTCCGATATTTTGTATTACTTTGCTTGTCCCTTGCTATCCCTAGCCATTGGGATTCATGACAGTATAGCCGGCCCACAAAGTGTTAATTGTTTGGGCTGAAGCAGGAGAAAAAGAAGTGTTTAAGGGAAATTTTTTTTTTTTTTTTTTTTCCTTCAGAGTTTTGCTGCCTAGCCCTTAATTGCTGTCTAGCTGCTTCTTACCTCCTCTTAACCCTTGAATGGCTCTGATATTAGCTGTTTAACATGGATGTCCAGAGTTTGGCTTCCAGCCTGAGTAATCTCGCGGCAAAAGTTCAAAACATACAGGATTTTGTTGTTCACACTCCCATGTCTGAACCTAGAATTCCTATTCCAGAGTTCTTTTCTGGAGATAGATCTACCTTCCTGAATTTCAGGAACAATTGTAAATTGTTTCTTTCTTTAAAATCTCGCTCCTCTGGAGACCCTGCTCAACAGGTCAAGATTGTAATATCTTTCCTGCGAGGCGACCCTCAGAATTGGGCATTTGCATTGGCACCAGGGGATCCTGTATTGCTCAATGTGGATGCGTTTTTTCTAGCATTGGGATTGCTCTATGAGGAACCCAACCTGGAGATTCAGGCTGAAAAGGCTTTATTAGCCCTCTCTCAGGGGTATGATGAAGCGGAAATATATTGTCAAAAATTTCGGAAATGGTCGGTGCTTACTCAGTGGAATGAGTGCGCCCTGGCTGCAAACTTCAGAAATGGTCTTTCCGAGGCCATTAAGGATATTATGGTGGGGTTCCCTGCGCCTACAGGTCTGAATGAGTCGATGGCTATGGCCATTCAGATTGATCGGCGTTTACGGGAGCGCAAACCCGTGCACCAGTTGGCGGTGTCTTTTGAACAGGCACCTGAGACTATGCAATGTGAAGGCAGATGCTCTTTCCAGGAGTTTTGTGCCTGACTCTCCTGGAGACTCTGGGCCTACTGGTATCCTTAGGGATGGGGTAATATTGTCCGCCGTATCCCCAGACTTGCGACGTGCATTGCAGGAGTTTCAGGTGGATAAACTGGATCGTTGTCCACCAGAAAGACTGTTTGTTCCGGATGATTGGACCAGTAGAGTCATCTCCGAGGTCCATTCTTCTGTGTTGGCTGGTCATCCTGGAATATTTGGTACTAGAGACTTGGTGGCCAGGTCTTTTTGGTGGCCTTCCTTGTCTAGGGATGTGCGTACCTTTGTGCAGTCTTGTGAAGTGTGTGCTCGAGCTAAGCCTTGCTGTTCTCGGGCCAGTGGGTTGTTGTTATCCTTGCCCATCCCGAAGAGGCCTTGGACGCACATTTCCATGGATTTTATTTCTGATCTCCCGGTTTCACAGAAAATGTCCGTTATCTGGGTTGTGTGTGACCGCTTTTCTAAGATGGTTCATTTGGTGCCCTTGCCTAAGTTGCCTTCCTCCTCTGAGTTGGTCCCTTTATTTTTTCAGAACGTGGTTCGTTTGCATGGGATTCCGGAGAATATCGTTTCTGACAGGGGATCCCAGTTTGTGTCTAGATTTTGGCGGACGTTTTGTGCCAAGATGGGCATTGATTTGTCTTTCTCGTCTGCATTCCATCCTCAGACGAATGGCCAGACGGAGCGAACTAATCAGACCTTGGAAACTTATTTGAGGTGTTTTGTTTCTGCTGATCAAGATGACTGGGTTGCTTTTTTGCCACTGGCCGAATTTGCTCTTAATAATCGGGCTAGTTCTGCCACGTTGGTCTCTCCTTTTTTTTGTAATTCGGGGTTTCATCCTCGTTTTTCCTCTGGTCAGGTGGAGTCTTCGGATTGTCCTGGAGTGGACGTGGTGGTGGACAGGCTGCATCAGATTTGGAACCAGGTGGTGGACAATTTGAAGTTATCTCAGGAGAAGACTCAGCAGTTTGCTAATCGCCGTCGCCACGTGGGTCCCCGACTTCTTGTTGGGGATTTGGTGTGGTTGTCTTCTCGTTTTGTCCCTATGAAGGTCTCTTCTCCTAAGTTCAAGCCTCGGTTCATCGGTCCTTATAGGATCTTGGAGATTCTTAACCCTGTATCTTTTCGTTTGGATCTCCCAGCATCGTTTGCTATTCATAATGTGTTCCATCGGTCGTTGTTGCGGAGGTATGAGGTGCCCGTTGTTTCTTCGGTTGAGCCTCCTGATCCGGTGCTGGTGGAGGGAGAATTGGAGTATGTTGTTGAGAAGATCTTGGATTCTCGTGTTTCCAGACGCAAACTCCAGTATTTGGTTAAGTGGAAGGGTTATGGTCAGGAGGATAATTCCTGGGTGGTCGCCTCCGATGTTCATGCGACTGATTTGGTCCGCGCCTTCCATAGAGCTCACCCTGATCACCCTGGGGGTTCTCGTGAGGGTTCGGTGACCCCTCCTCAAGGGGGGGGTACTGTTATGGATTATGTTTGTGGGCTCCCTCTGGTGGTTACTGCTGGTACTGGGTGACTTTGGTTGGTTGCGGCCTTTGGTTTCCACCTCTCCATCAGAGGCTGGGTGTTTCCTATTTTACCTGGCCTTTCTGTCATTCCCTTGCCGGCTATCAATGTATTCAGATGTGCTCTGTTTGGTTCCTGCCTACCTGCTCCCAGATCTTTCAGGATAAGCTAAGTGCTGATTTTCAGTTGTTGGTTTTTTTGTCCAGCTTGCTTATTATGTCTCTATGCTAGCTGGTAGCTCTAGTGGACTGAGGTTCTCCCCATGTGCCATGAGTTGGCACATGGGTTCTTGTAATCTCAGGATGGTTTTTTGATTAGGGTTTTTTGCTGACCGCTCAGACCCCTTTTGTATCGTTCTGCTTTCTAGTTTACAGCGGGCCTCAATTTGCTGAACCTATATATATCATCTCTATGTGTGTGCCTTCCTCTCATTTCACCGTCAATACATGTGGGGGGCAACTATACCTTTTGGGGTTCATTCCTCTGGAGGCAAGTGAGGTCTTTATTTTCTCTGCAGTACTAGTTAGCTCTTAGGCTGGTGCGTGGCATCTAGAACCAACGTAGGCACGCTCCCTGGCTATCTCTAGTTGCGTTTGTCAGGCGTAGGGCAGCGGTCAGCCCAGGTTCCATCACCCTAGAGCTCGTCCGATATTTTGTATTACTTTGCTTGTCCCTTGCTATCCCTAGCCATTGGGATTCATGACACCCACTCCTGCCTTCACTGCCGCCAGTTTCTAGCAGCAGCATGGTCTACCTCCTGGGACACCGTTCCAGCACAGCTGCCACCCTCGGTAAGCTACTGTAAAAGCAGATTAAACGGCGCACCATAACTTTTTTAAAAAACCTTTTGTCCTATTTTCCCTCCCCAAAATTTGGGGTGTGTCTTGTAATCTGGTTCTTCTTCTTATATGCAAAATATGGTATATTAGAAAAGATATAAGACTTTGACATTAAATAGGCATTTAGGATTAAAATAAATTTTAGTTTCGGACCGCCCCTTTAAATTAAAATGTATATGCATGGTATGATCCTTTTGGTGGCAGCATCCCGACATTTTAATATGCAGTTAATTGGCATTTTTGAAGGTGATGGACACCCAATAATCTCTGAAAGACACCCTATTAGATTGAAAATATTTATAAGATTTCTTATAGTAAAGATTACAGTGTCTAAGTATGGACAGAAAAATAATAAAAAATTGACTTAAAATTGATATTCTAGACTGTAAACAATGCTGCTGAAAAAGCTTTTGTCACGGTCTTGTCTATTGTACACAAAGACCTTTCTGGCCTTTTCTGCTTGCAACGTTAATAAACACTGTTCAAGGACGTGTGTATAACTTTCACCCTTATGCTTGAAAACATAGCGTGCGCCCACCGTCAGTGACAGTGCTATTATTACAGTGATCAAAGCTGTAATTGTCTCAACATGTCTTGACAAAAGCACCAAATATAACCGTAGTCTGGTGTATTATTGATTCTTGTAATAGTGTAGCAATGTGAACAGGATGCAAGAATGCTGGAATATGACTATGTTTAATAAGAGATTTAACAGATCACTAATAGTTTTATATTTTAGATTAGACACGTGTACGCCAATATAAATAAGAGGGTTTTATTCGCAGCCTATACTACGTGCACAATTAAGCAGTGAGTATTTTGATCATATTTTCATTTTTATGCAGATTTTTCAACTCCACTCTGTATAAACATGTGTATTTGTGTAATAAGGGGGAGTGTGGCATAAGGATACAACACCCTTTATAAAGGTGTGCGGAATTATTAGGCAGCTTGTCTTCCTCAGGAAAAAAGGGCCAAAACACTGGTCAACACAAAAAAAATCATTTGCAAAGGTAATATGTCTATTTTATTCAGTTTGATGTGCTGATTCCAAAAATATGCTTTGTTTTGCTCTGTCACATAAAGTTTCTGAAATAGAAGTATTTTTGTTATTACGTTATTTCTGCATTTTCAATGTATGTGGTTTTTCCTATGTTATTCCCATTGATTTGCTTGTCTTAATTGTGAATTTTCTTACAGGGACAACATCAGTAAATGTTTTAGTGAGTTTTATGGGAAGGAGTATTGACAGTGCAGTCAACCATTGACTGCTTCTCGGAAAGTTACATGTTATGGGGAGGAGCTAACTGTAATGAAGCGGTAAGATTTGAGTCAGTCAGAATAGGATGGTGATGGCAGCAAGGACTGGTATGTGAGACTCTCACAGGAGACAGGCCTCTACAGGGATCTGCCACAGGGAGATAGAAAGGAAGGCAGTGGACAGCTGCCATTGTGAGAGAATTTTCACTGCATTTCTGGGAAGGCAAGTCTCAGAGGGAAGAAAACAGCTCAGCCACTGAGGTGTAACTGAGTGAGGGTCTCCACAGAGAGAGAACCTGAAAGCAGCCAATATCACACTGAGAAACTTCCTGTCTGCAAATGTTTATCTGTAAGGAATAGGCTGTCCCGCTTACCTCAGAACTGTATATAGTTATCTACCAGATTATCACCAGTAAAAACAGTTCTAAATACAAGCTGCCTCTGTCATCTCTGGGGGATTATTATTAATCATATGAACATATATTTAAACATCATATAAGAATACATAAATGATAAACAGTGATCGAAAAGAACAAAGGAGAAGAAATTAGAGTCGGATATCGAGATTTTCTATGTATGCAATAACATTGTCATTTCCAGTATAGAAATCATTCTTGTCACCAGTATAAGATCTGAGGGGACATTCCTCGACAATGTGCTGAATTATTTGACGGTCAGCTCCACAGTCACAGGCAGGAGAGTCAGATTTTCCCCACTTATGCATAAGATCTGCACAGACACCAAAGTTTGTTCTGATACGATTCAAAGTGACCCAGGTTTTCCTTGGCAGATTGAAGCCTGGTGGTGGATTTTGAAAGTGAGGAAACGCTTGAGGCTCACCGTCTACTGCACTGACCCAAAGTTCACGCCATTTCTCTTCTAAATTGAAATCATGATCATACAGGGTAATTGCGATTCGGATGGGTGGATGTCTTGATTTCAGTCGCTGTATTTGAACATCTTGGATATTTTGATGTATTGGGAGATTTTCATTATTCAATACTTTGGTGTATTCTTTAAGTAGGAGCTTTTGTCTTCTCAGATTTGCAGGTGTGATATGGGTCAAGACAGGTAACCAGTGGATGGGCGTAGGTCTGATAGCACCAGAAATTATGCGCATAGAGTTGTACAACTGATTGTCGATTGCATTCACATGACAACTATTCAGCCATACTGGAGCACAATATTCTGCGGTAGAGTACACCAAGGCAAGGGTAGACGTTCGCAAGACAGGTGTGGAGGAACCCCAGGAGGATCCGCAGAGTTTCTCAATAATATTGTTGCGTGCTTTCAGTTTCTGTGCCGTCTTTTCCAAGTGAGATTTGAAGGTTAGGCTTCTATCAAGGATTATGCCTAAATACTTGGGATTGAAGTTGTGTTTGACAAGTTGACCTTCAAAACGTACTTTGAGTTCATCTCTGGGGAAATATCTACATATAGTCAGTGGGTTCATTGCATTGTTTTTTTAGTTTGTCACCACCATTGAACTGAACTTACTCTACTCTTTCATCTGATTTAAAGGAGAAAAATGCCCCGACAGCGTATCAATCATCCGAACAGATTCTGCTATGTGTGTGGTTATTTTACAACAAAAGGCCAAGTATGTTCAATCACTCATGATATTAAAAAGATGTACCAAATGTACTTTAAGTGTCCACTTGGTGATCAAGACAAAAGCTGGCCACCTCATGTGATATGCTCAAGTTGTTCAAATGCTCTTCGTGACTGGTTGAATATGAGGAAAGTGGCTATGCCATTTGCTGCTCCCTTGATTTGGAGAGAACCCAAAAATCATAGTGATGACTGCTACTTTTGTTTTGTCAAACTGAAGGACTTTTCTACAAAGAACAAACATAAGATTAATTACTCTGAACTTGAATCTACAAATGAAGTAGAATATGAAGACTATGGAGCTGAAGCTACTGGTGAGGACATGGAGAGATGAGCGAGTATAGTCGTTACTCGGGTTTCCCCGTGCATGCTCGAGTGGTCTAAGAGTATTTTGGCGTGCTCGGAAATTTAGTTTTCGTCAACACAACTGCATGATTTGCGGCTGCTAGACAGGTTGAATACATGTGGGAATTCCCTAACAAACAGGCAACCCTTACATGTATTCAGGCTGTCCAGCAACTGCAAATCATGCAGCTGCGTCGACAAAAACTAAATCTCCGAGCACACCAAAATATTCGGAGACCACCCGAGCATGCTCGGGGAAACCCGAGTAACAAGTATACTCGCTCATCACTAATGGAGACCTTAAGTCAAGATGAGTATGTACCTGGTGGAGCAGCCGAGCAGCCAGAATGCTTTACTCAACATGAATTAAATGATCTCATCAGAGACCTTTCATTGTCAAAAGATAAAGCTGAACTTCTTGCATCTAGGTTGAAACAGAAGAATCTTATTCATGATGATGTCAAAATGTGTTATTACCGAAACAGAAGTAAAATTTTAACACAATTTTTCACAGTTGATGGACCAATGGTGTACTGAACAATGTGAATGGCCTCTTTGAAGAACTGAATCAAGAGTATTTTGTTGCAGATTGGCGATTTGTTTATTGACTCATCCCAGAGAAGTTTGAAAGCATTGCTGCTTCACAATGGAAAATTGCTCACTCCTGTCATCTAAAGGAAAGTTATGAAAATCTGTCAGTTGTTTTGGATGCTATACAATATAAGCATCATCAATGGAATATCTGTGGAGATTTGAAAATGATTGGTCTGCTAATGGAAATGCAAGGAGGTTTCACAAAATATTGTTGCTTCTTGTGTTTATGGGACAGTACAAATACAGTAGACCATTATGTTTGTCGTAATTTTGGACAGAGAAACATCTATGCTCCAGGTAAAGACAATGTTCAGCATAATCCTTTAGTTGCTCCAACAAAAATCTTTCTTCCTCCACTACATATAAAGTTGGGATTGATTGAAAACTTTGTGAAAGCCATGGCAAACACAAATTCACAAGGGTTCCAGTACACTTCACAGAAATTCTCCAGCATTTCACCAGCAAAACTGAAGGAAGGGGTATTTGTTGGTCCTCAGATCAGAGAGCTTATGAGAGATTATGTGTTTGAAGGAACTCTAAATGATAAGGAATTGAGATCTTGGTAAAGCTTTAAGTAGATCTGTGAAAACTTCTTAAAAAAAAAAAATCTCCAAAATATGTTGAAGGTGTTGAGTGTCTTGGATGTCGGATGTCTCTGAAAATGCACTTTTTGCATTCACGTTTAGATTTCTTCCCTCAAAATCTTGGGGATGTAAGCGATGAACAAGGTGAGCGGTTTCACCAGGACATTAAAGTGAGGCCGGGTTCACACAAGAGAGGAATACGGACGAGCGAGAGGCGCAAAAACAACGCATTGCACACGGACCAAAGTTTCTCTATGGGGCAGCTCCCATCAGTCGTATATTTCTCGGCCGTATTTTACGGGCTGAGAAAATCGCAGCATGCTGCGTTTGTCAGCGTATTGCACAATTAATCCGCCAATCAAAGTCTATGGGGGTGAGAAAAATACGAATTACACACGGACCATGCGTGTGACTTGCGAGAAATACGCACTGGTGTTATAGAGAAAAGCCGGTAATTCAGTGTGGTGTACAGTAAAATCACACTGACAGGTTAGAATAGAATAGCTAAAATAAATGTGTGAACATACAATAGGTATATACACAGTATATATATATATATATATATATATATATGTCATTGGTACACACATATATAAATATAAATATCTAGACACCAGTGGCGCTTGCTATATTGAATTCTTGCAGCAGATAATGACACAGTACCACTTCTCTGTGTCGTATAATAGAATTAAAATTCCAATTAAAATAAATAATCGTATATCTGTGCTAGAAATAATCCCTCTTTTGTTACCACTAGTAGTCAAGGGCACCTCTACTATAATCTTTTGAATATTTCACATCCTATATTAAAATTTACCTTATGATACACAGTAAAATCTTCCAATTCTTCTAGCGACCACTGAAATTTTCAGCAGATTGGATCTCTTGTGGCTCAGTTAGCTCCTCCGTTCCTCAGCTCTTCAGTAATTCTCCATGCAGCAAAACTGGGTATTGAACCGGTGTTCTTGAAAGCCGGTGTATTCACGATGAGAGTGCGGGTAGTAAGCCCTGCCCCGGCTGGCAGCAGAACTCACCAAAGCCGTCACTCAGTCCAGTCAGTGTGGAGTAGATGCGCGCTGTAGAAAGTAGCCGCTCGTTTGACTGGCAGTGCAGGACCTTGCGTGACGTCACGGTCACGTGATAACACACGTGACTGGCTATGGATAGTGCAAAGGACCAATTCCAACTAGTTTCGGAACAGACGTGTTCCTTCCTCAGGAATGTCTGTTCCGAAACTAGTTGGAATTGGTCCTTTGCACTATCCATAGCCAGTCACGTGTGTTATCACGTGACCATGACGTCACGCAAGGTCCTGCACTGCCAGTGAACCGAGCAGCTACTTTCTACAGCGCGCATCTACTCCACGCTGACAGGAACGAGTGACGGCTTTGGTGAGTTCTGCCGCCGGCCGGGGCAGGGCTTACTACCCGCACTCTCATCGTGAATACACCGGCTTTCAAGAACACCGGTTCAATACCCAGATTCGCTGCATGGAGAATTACTGAAGAGCTGAGGAACGGAGGAGCTAACTGAGCCACAAGAGATCCAATCTGCTGAAAATTTCAGTGGTCGCTAGAAGAATTGGAAGATTTTACTGTGTATCATAAGGTAAATTTTAATATAGGACGTGAAATATTCAATAGATTATAGTAGAGGTGCCCGTGACTATTAGTGGTAACAAAAGAGGGATTATTTCTAGTGCAGATATACGATTATTTACATATATATATATTTATATTTAATACAGAGCTAGATAGCTTAAAAGCCAGTAATTCAATTGCCGGCCTTTGCTATCTCCTTATCAAGCCCGACAGGATATGAGACATGGTTTACATACAGTAAACCATTTTGTATCCGTTATATTTTTGCATATTCCTCACTAATAATGTTAGAAGTGTCTGTGTGTAAAATTTGGGAGTTCTAGCTGTTAAAATAAAGGGTTAAATCACGGAAAAAACTGGCTTGAGCTCCCGCACAATTTTCTCCGCCAGAGTGGGAAAGCCAGTGACTAAGGGCAGATATTAATAGCCTAGAGAGGGACCATGGTTATTGCCCCCCCGGCTAAAAACATCTGCCCCCAACCACCCCAGAAAAGGCACATCTGTAAAGGTACCTTCACACTAAACAACTTTCCAACGAGAACGACAACGATCCGTGACGTTGCAGCGTCCTGGATAGCGATCTCGTTGTGTTTGACACGCAGCAGCGATCTGGATCCCGCTGTGATATCGCTGGTCGGAGCTAGAAGTCCAGAACTTTATTTGGTCGTCAGATCGGCGTGTATCGTCGTGTTTGACAGCAAAAGCAACGATGCCTGCAATGTTTCTTCATGGAGCGAACTGGAGCGAACAACCAGCAAGAACGATAAGTACGTCACTGGATCGCTCCTTTGAATCAGGGAGTTTCCAAGGGAGGAATTGCTGTTCCAAGTGTTAATTAATACTTTGTATTTAGTTTTAGTTAACGTTTCTGTCTGGTGCAATCCCCATTAGGAAATGTGCTCCACAATTGTTAATGCCATCCAGTGCACATCTTGCCACATGTATGCAGTCCTTGATCAGCCGGTCGAGGGTGCATACTGCTGTGCGAGATGTGAGCACGTTGTGCATTTGGAAACCCAGATACTGGATCTAAATGTGCAGCTGGCAACACTGAGATCCATAGACAATATGGAGAGGAGTCTTCTGCTCACAGAGCAGACGCTCAATGGGATAGATCAGGAGGGGGATGGTAGGATGGAGCTGCAGGACAGTGAGGCAGTTAGCTGGGTGACAGTTAGTGGGGTAGAGGGAAGAGTGCCAGGGTGGCTAGTCCTGATCTTTCACACCCCAATAAGTTTGCTAAGTTGGCAGATGAGGGGGGTGCCAGTACAGGGGTAGCACTGCTGCAGCCAGGCATGTCCTCTGAAAGCCGGAGGAGTGACTGCTCCAGTAAGGGGGTAAATAGGAGAGCAGGGCAGGCCAGACAGGTGCTGGTAGTGGGGGACTCAATTATTAGGGGAACAGATAGGGCAATCTGTCACAAAGACAGGGATCTTCGAACGGTGTGCTGCCTACCTGGCGCTCGAGTCCGACACATCGCTGATCGGGTGGACAGATTACTGGGAGGGGCTGGTGAGGATCCAGTGGTCATGTGTTATGACCCCAATGGCGAGGGTCTCAGAGGAACGTGGAAGTCTGCAGAATACAAAAATCCAGCTCATAGGGCAGTGGTAACTGGGTTGACCATATATCTACTACTAACGCCAACACTAGCAGTAGCCGGGGATCATTCCTACGTTGATTCTAGATGACACGCGCCAGCCGGAGAATCTAGCTACCCCTAGTAGAGGAAAACAAAGACCTTTCTTGCCTCCAGAGAAGGGGACCCCAAAGCTGGATAGAAGCCCCCCACAAATAATGACGGTGAGGTAAGAGGAAATGACAAACACAGAAATGAACCAGGTTTAGCACAGAGAGGCCCGCTTACTGATAGCAGAATAAAGAAAGGTAACTTATATGGTCAACAAAAACCCTATCAAAATCCACACTGGAAATTCAAGAACCCCCGAACCGTCTAACGGTCCGGGGGGAGAACACCAGCCCCCTAGAGCTTCCAGCAAAGGTCAGGATGTAGATATGGAACAAGCTGGACAAAAATACAAAACCAAAACAAATAGCAAAAAGCAAAAGGCAGACTTAGCTGATATAACTGGAACCAGGATCAGTAGACAAGAGCACAGCAGACTAGCTCTGATAACTACGTTGCCAGGCATTGAACTGAAGGTCCAGGGAGCTTATATAGCAACACCCCTAACTAACGACCCAGGTGCGGATAAAAGGAATGACAGAAAAACCAGAGTCAAAAAACTAGTAACCACTAGAGGGAGCAAAAAGCAAATTCACAACAGTACCCCCCCCTTAGTGAGGGGTCACCGAACCCTCACCACGACCACCAGGGCGATCAGGATGAGCGGCATGAAAGGCACGAACTAAATCGGCCGCATGAACATCAGAGGCGACCACCCAGGAATTATCCTCCTGACCATAGCCCTTCCACTTGACCAGGTACTGAAGCCTCCGCCTGGAGAGGCGAGAATCCAAGATCTTCTCCACCACGTACTCCAACTCGCCCTCAACCAACACCGGAGCAGGAGGCTCAGCAGAAGGAACTACAGGCACAATGTACCGCCGCAACAAGGACCTATGAAATACATTGTGAATAGTAAACGACACAGGAAGATCCAGACGAAAAGATACAGGATTAAGGATTTCCAATATCTTGTAAGGCCCAATAAAACGAGGTTTAAATTTGGGAGAGGAGACCTTCATAGGAACAAAGCGGGAAGAAAGCCATACCAAATCCCCAACGCGTAGTCGGGGACCCACACCGCGGCGGCGGTTGGCAAAGCGCTGAGCCTTCTCCTGTGACAACTTCAAGTTGTCCACCACATGATTCCAGATCTGCTGCAACCTATCCACCACAGAATCCACCCCAGGACAGTCAGAAGGCTCCACATGACCCGAAGAAAAGCGAGGATGGAAACCAGAGTTGCAGAAAAAAGGCGAAACCAAGGTGGCGGAACTAGCCCGATTATTAAGGGCAAACTCAGCCAACGGCAAGAATGTCACCCAATCGTCCTGATCAGCAGAGACAAAACACCTCAAATAAGCCTCCAAAGTCTGATTGGTTCGCTCCGTCTGTCCATTAGTCTGAGGATGGAAAGCAGACGAAAACGACAAATCAATGCCCATCCTACTACAAAAGGATCGCCAGAACCTGGAAACGAACTGGGATCCTCTGTCAGACACAATATTCTCAGGGATGCCGTGCAAACGAACCACGTTCTGGAAAAACACAGGAACCAGATCGGAAGAGGAAGGCAGCTTAGGCAAAGGAACCAAATGGACCATCTTGGAGAAGCGATCACATATCACCCAGATAACGGACATGCCCTGAGATAGCGGAAGATCAGAAATGAAATCCATGGAGATATGAGTCCAAGGTCTCTTCGGGACAGGCAAGGGCAAGAGCAAACCGCTGGCACGAGAACAGCAAGGCTTAACTCGAGCACAAGTCCCACAGGACTGCACAAATGACCGCACATCCCTTGACAAGGAAGGCCACCAAAAGGACCTGGCCACCAGATCTCTGGTGCCAAAAATTCCCGGGTGACCTGCCAACACCGAGGAATGAACCTCGGAAATGACTCTGCTGGTCCACTTATCCGGGACAAACAGTCTGTCAGGTGGACAAGACTCAGGCCTATCAGCCTGAAATCTCTGCAACACACGTCGCAGATCCGGAGAAATAGCTGACAAGATAACTCCATCTTTAAGAATACCAACAGGATCAGCGACTCCAGGAGCATCAGGCACAAAGCTCCTAGAAAGAGCATCGGCCTTCACATTCTTTGAACCTGGTAAATACGAGACAACAAAATCAAAGCGGGAGAAAAACAATGACCAGCGGGCCTGTCTCGGATTAAGGCGTTTAGCAGACTCGAGATACATCAGATTTTTGTGATCAGTCAAGACCACCACACGATGCTTAGCACCCTCAAGCCAATGACGCCACTCCTCAAATGCCCATTTCATGGCCAACAACTCCCGATTGCCCACATCATAATTTCGCTCGGCAGGCGAAAACTTCCTAGAGAAAAAGGCACAAGGTTTCATAACAGAGCAACCAGGGCCTCTCTGCGACAAAACGGCCCCTGCCCCAATCTCCGAAGCATCCACCTCAACCTGAAAGGGAAGTGAGACGTCAGGCTGGCACAAAACAGGCGCCGAAGTAAACCGGCGTTTCAACTCCTGGAAAGCCTCCACGGCAGCAGGAGCCCAGTTAGCTACATCGGAGCCCTTCTTGGTCATATCCGTCAAAGGTTTCACAATGCTAGAAAAATTAGCGATAAAACGACGGTAGAAGTTAGCGAAGCCCAAGAACTTCTGAAGACTCTTAACTGACGAGGGCTGAGTCCAATCAAGAATAGCTCGGACCTTGACTGGGTCCATCTCCACAGCAGAAGGGGAAAAAATGAACCCCAAAAAGGGAACCTTCTGTACACCAAAGAGACACTTTGAGCCCTTGACAAACAAAGAATTTTCACGCAAAATTTTAAAGACCAACCTGACCTGCTCCACATGCGAATCCCAATTATCAGAAAAAACCAAAATATCATCCAGATAAACAATCAAAAATTTATCCAGATACTTCCGGAAAATGTCATGCATAAAGGACTGAAAAACTGAAGGCGCATTGGAGAGCCCAAAAGGCATCACCAAGTACTCAAAATGACCTTCGGGCGTATTGAATGCGGTTTTCCATTCATCACCTTGCTTAATGCGCACAAGGTTGTACGCACCACGAAGGTCTATCTTGGTGAACCACTTGGCACCCTTAATCCGGGCAAACAAGTCAGACAACAGCGGTAAAGGATACTGAAATTTGACAGTGATCTTATTTAAAAGCCGATAATCAATACAAGGTCTCAAAGATCCGTCCTTTTTTGCCACAAAAAAGAATCCCGCACCAAGAGGGGAAGAAGACGGACGAATATGTCCTTTCTCCAGAGACTCCTTGATATATGAACGCATAGCGGTATGTTCAGGTACCGACAGATTAAACAGTCTTCCCTTAGGAAATTTACTGCCTGGGATCAAATCTATAGCACAGTCACAGTCCCTATGAGGAGGCAGTGCACTGGACTCAGACTCACTGAAGACATCCTGATAATCAGACAAATACTCCGGAACTTCCGAAGGCGTAGAAGAAGCAATAGACACAGGCAGGGAATCCCCATGAATACCACGACAGCCCCAACTTGAGACTGACATAGCCTTCCAGTCCAGGACTGGATTATGGGTCTGTAACCATGGCAGCCCTAAAACAACCAAATCATGCATTTTATGTAAAACCAGGAAACGTATCACCTCGCGGTGTTCAGGAGTCATGCACATGGTAACCTGTGTCCAATACTGCGGTTTATTTGCTGCCAATGGTGTAGCATCAATACCCCTAAGAGGAATAGGATTTTCTAATGGTTCAAGAGTAAAACCACAGCGCTTAGCAAATGAGAGATCCATGAGACTCAGGGCAGCACCTGAATCTACAAACGCCATGACAGGATAAGATGACAGTGAGCAAATCAAAGTTACAGACAGAATAAATTTAGGTTGCAAATTACCAACGGTGACAGGACTAACAACCTTAGCTATACGTTTAGAGCATGCTGAGATAACATGTGTAGAATCACCACAGTAGTAGCACAAGCCATTCCGGCGTCTATGAATTTTCCGCTCATTTCTAGTCAGGATTCTATCACATTGCATTAAATCAGGTGTCTGTTCAGACAACACCATGAGGGAATTTGCGGTTTTTCTATCACATTGCACCGAATTAGGTGTCTGTTCAGACAACACCATGAGGGAATTTGCGGTTTTGCGCTCCCGCAACCGCCGGTCAATTTGAATAGCCAGTGCCATAGTATCATTCAGACCTGTGGGAATGGGAAAACCCACCATAACATTCTTAATGGCTTCAGAAAGACCATTTCTAAAATTAGCGGCCAGTGCACACTCGTTCCAATGTGTCAGCACGGACCATTTCCGAAATTTTTGGCAATACACTTCAGCCTCGTCCTGCCCCTGAGACATAGCCAGCAAGGCCTTTTCTGCCTGAATCTCAAGATTGGGTTCCTCATAAAGTAAACCGAGCGCCAGAAAAAACGCATCAAGATCAGCCAATGCCGGATCTCCTGGTGCCAGCGAAAAAGCCCAATCCTGAGGGTCGCCCCGTAAGAACGAAATAACAATTTTTACTTGCTGAGCAGAATCTCCAGATGAACAGGGTCTCAGGGACAAAAACAATTTACAATTATTCACGAAATTCCTAAACTTAAACCTGTCTCCGGAAAACAGTTCAGGAATCGGTATTTTAGGTTCTGACATAGGATTTCTGATAACATAGTCTTGTATGCCCTGCACACGAGTAGCCAGCTGGTCCACACTTGTAATCAAGGTCTGGACATTCATGTCTGCAGCAAGCATAGCCACTCTGAGGTAAAGGGGAAGAAGAAAAAAAAAAAAAAACCTCAGAATCTTCTTTCTTATAATCCCTCTTCTGCAATGCATTAAACATTTAATACTGGCCTGGCAAACTGTTATGACCACAATGGCGAGGGTCTCAGAGGAACGTGGAAGTCTGCAGAATACAAAAATCCAGCTCATAGGGCAGTGGTAACTGGGTTGACCATATATCTACTACTAACGCCAACACTAGCAGTAGCCGGGGATCATTCCTACGTTGATTCTAGATGACACGCGCCAGCCGGAGAATCTAGCTACCCCTAGTAGAGGAAAACAAAGACCTTTCTTGCCTCCAGAGAAGGGGACCCCAAAGCTGGATAGAAGCCCCCCACAAATAATGACGGTGAGGTAAGAGGAAATGACAAACACAGAAATGAACCAGGTTTAGCACAGAGAGGCCCGCTTACTGATAGCAGAATAAAGAAAGGTAACTTATATGGTCAACAAAAACCCTATCAAAATCCACACTGGAAATTCAAGAACCCCCGAACCGTCTAACGGTCCGGGGGGAGAACACCAGCCCCCTAGAGCTTCCAGCAAAGGTCAGGATGTAGATATGGAACAAGCTGGACAAAAATACAAAACCAAAACAAATAGCAAAAAGCAAAAGGCAGACTTAGCTGATATAACTGGAACCAGGATCAGTAGACAAGAGCACAGCAGACTAGCTCTGATAACTACGTTGCCAGGCATTGAACTGAAGGTCCAGGGAGCTTATATAGCAACACCCCTAACTAACGACCCAGGTGCGGATAAAAGGAATGACAGAAAAACCAGAGTCAAAAAACTAGTAACCACTAGAGGGAGCAAAAAGCAAATTCACAACAGTCATGGTGCACATTGGCACAAATGACAAAGTTAGAGGTAGGTGGAAGGTCCTTAAAGATGATTTCAGGGAATTAGGCTGCAAGCTGAAAGCAAGGACCTCCAACGTGGTATTTTCTGAAATACTGCCTGTACCACGTGCCACGCCAGAGAGGCAACGGGAGATTAGGGAGGTTAATAAGTGGCTCAAGAATTGGTGTAGGAAGGAGGGGTTTGGGTTCCTGCAGAACTGGGCCGACTTCTCAGTTGGCTACAGGCTCTACGCTAGGGATGGGCTGCACCTCAATGGAGAAGGTGCAGCTGTGCTGGGGGAGAAAATGGTTAGAAGGTTGGAGGAGTGTTTAAACTAGGGAATGGGGGGGAGGGTATTCATTTTATAGGTGGGGAAGATAGTGCAGATAGAGACCTGGGCACAAATAAGGAAGTTGGGGGTGGCAGAGGGATGGGGGGTGGGGTTAGAACAGTTAGTAATTTAAGAAGGAATAGAGGTACAGAGAGGAACATCAAGTGCATGTATACTAATGCCAGAAGCCTCGCCAACAAAATGGACGAATTAGAACTAATGTTGTTGGAACATAATTATGACATGGTGGGGATATCTGAAACATGGCTGGATGAGAGCCATGACTGGGCTGTTAACTTGCAGGGCTATAGCCTTTTCAGAAATGACCGTACAGATAAGCGAGGGGGTGGGGTGTGTCTGTTTGTAAAATCGACCTTAAAACCCATCCTGCGTGATAATATAGGTGAATCTAATGAAAATGTAGAGTCCCTGTGGGTGGAAATAAGGGGAGGGGGAAAAATAATAAATTACTGATAGGGGTTTGTTATAAATCTCCAAAAATAATGGAAGCAATGGAGAATATCCTTGTAAAGCAAATAGATGAAGCTGCGACTCAAGGAGAAGTCATTATTATGGGGGACTTCAACTACCCTGAAATAGATTGGGGAACAGAAACCTGCAGTTCCAGTAAAGGTAATCGGTTTTTGACAACTATGAGAGACAATTACCTTTCACAACTGGTTCAGGACCCAACAAGAAGGGGGGCACTGCTAGACCTAATATTAACCAACAGGCCAGACCGCATATCAAATATAAGGGTTGGGGGTCACTTGGGGAATAGTGATCACAAAATAATAAGTTTTCATGTCTCCTTTAATAAGATGTGTAGTAGAGGGGTGACAAGGACACTAAACTTCAGGAGGGCAAATTTCCAACGGATGAGAGAGGATCTTGGTGCAATTAACTGGGACGATATCCTGAGACATAAAAGTACACAAAGAAAATGGGAGACATTTATTAGCATCCTGGATAGGACCTGTGCACAGTATATACCGTATGAGAATAAACATACTAGAAATAGGAGGAAACCAATATGGCTAAATAGAGCTGTAAGGGGCACAATAAGTGACAAAAAGAAAGCATTTAGAGAATTAAAGGAAGTAGGTAGTGAGGAGGCATTAAATAAATACAAAAAATTAAATAAATTATGTAAAAAGCAAATCAAGGCAGCAAAGATTGAGACAGAGAGACTCATTGCTAGAGAGAGCAAAAATAACCCCAAAATATTCTTTAACTACATAAATAGTAAGAAACTAAAAAATTATAGTGTTGGCCCCCTTAAAAATAGTCTGGGTGAAATGGTGGATGAGGATGAGGAAAAAGCCAATATGCTAAATGACTTTTTTTCATCAGTATTTACAAAAGAAAATCCCATGGCAGCCAATATGACTAGTGATAATAATTCCCAATTTAATGTTACCTGCTTAACCCAGCAGGAAGTATGGCGGCGTCTAAAAATCACAAAAATTGACAAATCTCCGGGCCCGGATGGGATACACCCCCGAGTACTGCAGGAATTAAGTACAGTCATTGATAGACCATTATTTTTAATCTTTAAAGAGTCCATAATAACAGGGTCTGTACCACAGGACTGGCGTATAGCAAATGTGGTGCCAATATTCAAAAAGGGGACAAAAACTGAACTCGGAAATTATAGGCCAGTAAGTTTAACCTCTACTGTGGGTAAAATGCTGGAGGGCATTCTAAGGGATGCTATACTGGAGTATCTGAAGAGGAATAACCTCATGACCCAGTATAAGCACGGGTTTACTAGGGACCGATCATGTCAGACTAATTTGATCAGCTTCTATGAAGAGGTAAGTTCTGGTCTGGACCAAGGGAACCCAGTAGATGTAGTGTATATGGACTTTTCAAAAGCTTTTGATACGGTGCCACACAAAAGGTTGATACATAAAATGAGAATAATGGGGATAGGGGAAAATATGTGCAAGTGGGTTGAGAGTTGGCTCAGGGATAGGAAACAAAGGGTGGTTATTAATGGAGCACACTCGGACTGGGTCACGGTTAGTAGTGGGGTACCACAGGGGTCAGTATTGGGCCCTCTTCTTTTTAACATATTTATTAATGACCTTGTAGGGGGCATTCAGAGTACAATTTCAATATTTGCAGATTACACTAAACTCTGCAGGGTAATCAATACAGGGGAGGACAATTTTATATTACAGGCTGATTTATGTAAACTAGAAGCTTGGGCTGATAAATGGCAAATGAGCTTTAATGGGGATAAATGTAAGGTCATGCACTTGGGTAGAAGTAATAAGATGTATAACTATGTGCTTAATTCTAAAACTCTGGGCAAAACCGTCAATGAAAAAGACCTGGGTGTATGGGTGGATGACAAACTCATATTCAGTGGCCAGTGTCAGGCAGCTGCTACAAAGGCAAATAAAATAATGGGATGCATTAAAAGAGGCATAGATGCTCATGAGTAGAACATAATTTTACCTCTATACAAGTCTGTTATGACCCCAATGGCGAGGGTCTCAGAGGAACGTGGAAGTCTGCAGAATACAAAAATCCAGCTCATAGGGTAGTGGTAACTGGGTTGACCATATATCTACTCCTAACGCCAACACTAGAAGTAGCCGGGGATCATTCCTACGTTGATTCTAGATGACACGCGCCAGCCGGAGAATCTAGCTACCCCTAGTAGAGGAAAACAAAGACCTTTCTTGCCTCCAGAGAAGGGGACCCCAAAGCTGGACAGAAGCCCCCCACAAATAATGACGGTGAGGTAAGAGGAAATGACAAACACAGAAATGAACCAGGTTTAGCACAGAGAGGCCCGCTTACTGATAGCAGAATAAAGAAAGGTAACTTATATGGTCAACAAAAACCCTATCAAAATCCAGACTGGAAATTCAAGAACCCCCGAACCGTCTAACGGTCCGGGGGGAGAACACCAGCCCCCTAGAGCTTCCAGCAAAGGTCAGGATATAGATTTGGAACAAGCTGGACAAAAATACAAAACCAAAACAAATAGCAAAAAGCAAAAGGCAGACTTAGCTGATATAACTGGAAACAGGATCAGTAGACAAGAGCACAGCAGACTAGCTCTGATAACTACGTTGCCAGGCATTGAACTGAAGGTCCAGGGAGCTTATATAGCAACACCCCTAACTAACGACCCAGGTGCGGATAAAAGGAATGACAGAAAAACCAGAGTCAAAAAAACTAGTAACCACTAGAGGGAGCAAAAAGCAAATTCACAACAAAGTCACTAGTGCGACCACACTTAGAATATTGTGCACAGTTCTGGTCTCCGGTGTATAAGAAAGACATAGCTGAACTGGAGCGGGTGCAGAGAAGAGCAACCAAGGTTATTAGAGGACTGGGGGGTCTGCCATACCAAGATAGGTTATTACACTTGGGGCTATTTAGTTTGGAAAAACGAAGACTAAGGGGTGATCTTATGTTAATGTATAAATATATGAGGGGACAGTACAAAGACCTTTCTGATGATCTTTTTAATCATAGACCTGAGACAGGGACAAGGGGGCATCCTCTACGTCTGGAGTAAAAAAGGTTTAAGCATAATAACAGATGCGGATTCTTTACTGTAAGAGCAGTGAGACTATGGAACTCTCTGCCGTATGATGTTGTAATGAGTGACTCATTGCTTCAATTTAAGAGGGGACTGGATACCTTTCTGGAAAAGTATAATATTACAGGGTGTATATATTAGATTCCTTGATAAGGCGTTGATCCAGGGAACTAGTCTGATTGCCGTATGTGGGGTCGGGAAGGAATTTTTTTCCCCATGATGGAGCTTACTCTTACCACATGGGGTTTTTTTGCCTTCCCCTGGATCAACATGTTAGGGCATGCTAGGCTATGGGTTGAACTAGATGGACTTAAAGTCTTCCTTCAACCTTAATAACTATGTAACTATGTAACTATGTAGCTCCTGCATCGTTCTGCTGTTGCCGGTGTCTGACGTCTCCTAGCGACCTAAACAGCGACGCTGCAGCGATCGGCTCGTTGTCTATATCGCTGCAGCGTCGCTTAATGTGACGGTACCTTAAGATGCGTCTATTCTGGCACTTAGCCACTCTCTTCCCACTCCCAAGTAGCGGTGGGATATGGGGTAATAAGGGGTTAATGTCACCTTGCTAATAATAATAATCTTTATTTTTATATAGCGCTAGCATATTCCGCAGCGCTTTACAGTTTTTGCACACATGGTCATCGCTGTCCCCGTTGGGGCTCACAATCTAGAATCCCTATCAGTATGTCTTTGGAATGTGGGAGGAAACCGGAGTACCCGGAGGAAACCCACGCAAACACGGGGAGAACATACAAACTCCTTGCAGATGTTGTCCTTGGTGGGATTTGAACCCAGGACCCCAGGGCTGCAATGCTATCCACTGAGCCACCGTGCTGCTAATGTAAGGTGACACTAAGCCAAGACACCTATCCATTATTAATCCAATAGTAATAAATGGTTAAATAAACACACACATTATGAATAAAGTATTTTAATGAAATAAATACACATGAGGTTTTAATATCTTTATTGTACTCTCAATCCAACTGACGACTCTCGATCTTCTGAAAAAAATGGAAAAGTAAAAAAAAATATCCCATACCTGTCTGCCATACAGTCATGTCCCACGATGTAAATCCATCTGAAGAGGTTATATAATTTTACAATAAGGAGCCTGCTAATGCAACTGCCTCTGGATGTAAAAACTGGGTAATGAATGGAATGCGGCTTCATTGACTTGCGGTTCTGCACCCCCTGGTGGCATAAACTCATATGAACTCTAGCGTGGGAATTTTTCTGTGTCACCTGCAATATTGCCTGCTCCCGCATAGGAGGTTGGGAAACCCAAGGAAAGTATGGTCTCTCCTCGAGCAGTCTCTTCCAAGCCCATTCATACCTCAAGAAGGTTTCATCCTGCTCCCTTCCTTCTCAGATCACACTCACTACATACCAGCGATGTTGCCCCCTCCATTTTGAGGTACATGACTCTGGTTCCAGCTGTCAGCTCTTGCAGCCTTAACATTGAGGAATATTAAGTGGATATTAATTATTAATAGTCAAGTTCAGCGTTAATAGTTAATATCGGACCTCAATAGAGGTGTAGGGAGAGTTTCTCCTTTGATAACCATAAGAGTGAATATTTTAGAGGGGAAACCCTCTCCTTTTACACTACCAAACAGAGGCTGTCTTGGACTCGGGGAGCTTAGTGACTCTGGTCCATGGGTCCCTTGTTGCCGGGGATAACCCCAATGCATGTAAAGTGGGGTTGGTATGTATCCATGGGGAACTCCAGGAGTACCCAATTGCTTTTACTTTTTCCACACCGTGTGGAGAAATCAAACATGTGGTGGGAAGAGACTTGCCCCTATTCTGGTCCCTGTGGGAGACCATGGTTAACCCTCCCAAGGTAAGTGTTAGTCCGGGTGTGGAACCCGAAGATCCCGAGTCAGGGATACCTGCCATAGGGGTCGCCAATCTAGGGACAGAGTGTAACCCTGATAGGTTTCCCCTAGAGGTATTGGTAGGAGAGGTCAAGGAGACCCCACCAAACCCCAAGCTGGAAGTGTCCCCTGGTAAGTTCGGGACAGCTCAGATCCAGGATCCCACCATGGTCCGAGCAGGAGAAAGGGTGATAAAGATTAATGGAGTGGCTCAGCAACTGGGTGCCGAGGCAGTTTTTCCCCGCATGGCTATCCACCAGGATTTGTTATACAGGGTGGATAAAATCTGGGTTGAGGTGTTGGAACAGCTGATGGTGTCCCAATCCTACAGTCTGGCGCTGCTCGACATGGCTCACACCCATATGCTGGGAGGGCACTTGGGGGCCAAAAAGACGCCGTGTTTTTTTGGCCCGGGATTTACACGGAGATCCAAAGGTACTAAGACACATGTCTGAAGTGCCAACTAACCTCACCCACCGCAAACTACCGGAGCCCATTGGTACCTCTGCCCATCATAGAGGTACAATTTGAGTGGATAGCAATGGATCTGGTAGGGCCTATCGTGAAATCTGCCTGTGGCATCAACATATTTTGGTCATAGAGGACTAAGCCACACGATGCCCAGAGGCAATACCTCTCTCCGACATCTCGGCAAAACTAATAGCCCACAAGCTGTTTGCCATGTTTTGTCACCTTGGGCTACCAAAGGAGATCCTGACCAATCAGAGGACTCCTTTTATATCCAAGGTGAGCAAGGAGCTATGTAAGCTGCTCCGGATCAAGCAGCTACGCACGTCGTTGTACCACCCACAAACCGATGGCTTAGTAGAGAGATTTAACAAGACCATTAAATCCATGCTTAAGAAAGGTGTTCTCCAAGGACGGGAGGGATTGGGACATGTTATTGCCCTATTTAATGTTCGCTATCTGCGAGGTCCCACAGGCATACACAGGATTTTCTCCATTTGAGCTATTGTATGGCAGGCATTCGAGGTGTTAAGGATATATATTTGATATATATATTTGATCGTGAAGATATACAAAAATAGACGCTGATAGACAAAATGGATGCTTTGCTGAATATGTATAAGAATCAAAGATATTACTTAAAATGTGTACGGGTTAGGCTACGTTCACATTTGCGTTGTGCGCCGCAGCGTCGGCGCTGCAATGCACAACGCAAACAAAAACGCAGCAAAACGCATGCACAATGCTGCGTTTCGCGCTGCATGCGTCCTTTTTTTCATTGATTTTGGACGCAGCAAAAATGCAACTTGCTGCGTCCTCTGCGCCCGGACGCGGGCGCCGCAGGGACGCATGCGGCGCAAAACGCAAGTGCGACGCATGTCCATGTGCCCCCATGTTAAATATAGGGGCGCATGACGCATGCGGCGACGCTGCGGCGCCCGACGCTGCGGCGCAGACCGCAAATGTGAACGTAGACTTATACCACAGTCAAGTGGACTCTGATATTACAACGTGTCCACCCCGCTAATCAAGAATGAAAAATACTGAATAATGTTAAAGTGACCTAATATGCATGTACCATGCTGTACCACTCATGGTGATCAAAGATAGACATGCTACGTGCGAGACAAGATGTCAGCTTGACCTAACTGATTGACCATTACAGTAATATAGATAATGACATGTGGGTGACAGACATCAGCAATGACTAGAAATAATCATGAGATAAGGCAATGAGGTAATGTGTGGTAAAGCCCCTTACTTTTCCTATAAATTATTGTACATTTCAACCAATAAACCAGAATTCATTTGAGACACGACTCATTGTCCATGTCCCGTGATTTCTCCGGCTGTAAACCTCCAATGTACAATTTGGTGGCAGACAACTAAGGCCGGGGTCACACACAACGTATAAACATACAGTCCGTTTTACATGGACGAGAATCGCACAAATGTTTACAAAACAGTGATATAGTGTGCAGTGCGAGGATGCGATTTCCTTGCATCAGATTATCCGTGTGACATCCGTGTGACATCCGTATGGCATCCGTATGGAGAGATTTTCTCGCAGGCTTGCAAAATGGACATATAACGTTTTTTTTACCTGAAAATAATTTAAATCATCATCAAGAACACTATTTAATGGCCCTAAAACAGGTGGAAGCCACCAATCTGTGCAGTACAGTCCCTGCTTGTGTTGGTGGATTTCTTCTTGCTGGGCTACTGACTTTTAAAACCACAGACCGTGTGCTTTACAACTGGTTACTTTTCCAATGTTTTGGGGAGCCATACCCAGTATTTGTAGATCCGAGGAGGCGGAGACGGATGTGGGTACATCCACTTTTGAAGCAACGGATCAATAAAGGCCATTTCAACCGTCTGTATGCTGCTCTGAGGACAAATCCGGACAACTTCTTCAACTATTGTCGGATGAGGATACAAACGTTTGATATTTTGTTGGAGATTTTGCGGCCAGGGATCACCAAGAAGGACACCAGGATGCGCAAATCTATAATCTACGTTACGGTATGTATAAATCCTCTTTTTAGAAATAATGTTTTTATTTTCATGGTCTTACCCCCTTTTTTTTAGTATATCATTAAATTGTTATGTAGCTTCAACATCATTTGTGCTTTTATAATATTTTAGTTTATAGAACATCAAAGCCATCGCATGTCCTTAATGTTTGATTAAACATGGCTTCTTAGTTATCTAATCTTAGTTTTTGCCCATATAACACGGTAATGTGTTACATTTTGTATTTTTTAACACATATTCTGCTTTCTTTTAGATTCCTTTCCACTGGCCTTTCATATGCGGCACTGCATTTAGAGTTTTTACTGGGCAAATCCACAATTTCTGGCATTGTGCGGGATACATGTTCTGAAATCTGGAGAAGACTCCATCAAGAGGTGATGCCTGAGCCTAAAATGGCAGACTGGTTACGTATTGCCCAAGGATTTCAGGACACATGCCAGTTTCCGCACTGTATTGGTGCTCTGGACGGAAAGCACATCCGTGTGCGTAAGCTGCCAAACTCAGGGACCCAATACTATAATTATAAACAGTTTTTCTCTGTAGTGCTGTTGGCCCTGGTCGACAGCAGCTACAGGTTTATAATTGTAGATATTGGGGCCTATGGGAGAACTGGAGACTCTAGAGTCTTCAGTTCTTCCATTATGGGTCGGCGGCTGTGCAATAATGATTTGGATCTCCCAACCCCAAGTCACATACCAGGGGCTAATTTGGATGTGGTGCTTTACATGATGGTAGCAGATGAGGCGTTTCAATTATCAAGGAACGTCATGAGGCCCTATCCACGGAGAGGCCTGGACTACCGGCGTAGAATTTTTAATTTGCGTCTTTCCCGCGCCCGCCGTCTGGTAGAGTGTTCCTTCTGCATTCTCACTACAAAATGGCAGGTACTTCAGTCCGCAATTCAACTGAGTGAAGGCAATGCCAATGGCGTGATAAAAGCATGTGTTGTTCTTCACAACTTTACAAGATACCATGATTGTCCATCATTTGCTGATGATGAAGTTGATTATGCAAATACTGTCTTGTCTACTACCCGTGTTCTTCCTTCACGTCATCAGCGCTCGGGCATAAAAGTTCGTGATGTCCTTACAAATTATTTTGTTTCACCTGAGGGATCGACTGTCTGGCAAGACAATGCTGTTTTGCTTTAATTTATAGTTCTATTCTAACTTAATAAATAGAATAATGTTCCTGTTTGAATTGTGTAGTATGTTTGTCCTAACAAAATAAATATTTTAAGTAGTCACATCATGTATGTAGTCATAACAATACATAACACTCATATTTGTAAAAAACGTTTTTACTGCTCACAGCATATATCTAATAGCCAACAACATATTCACATCATATGCAATTGTAGGTATATTAACCTGAGCAAACAATAAAGCATAACATGCCAAGGGCACAAATAACATTACACCAAAAACAGCGTAAATGACAGGCCAAAAACTGGTTAAAAAAATGTACAGGTTCTGGTAGGTTGGGGGTGGTGATGGCGGGTGGCCAGCATATGCGGAACTTGGACTAGGTGGATGACCAACCTGACTCAACCTGTGGTATGCCAGATATATATGAAGGGTGGTGTTGCAAGGATCTATCCTGTGTCTGAGGTAAAAATTGTTGTTGAGGGTAGAAGTGCATTAACTCCTGTGTACTGGATTGTCCCATTTGGTCATACCCCCCAATATGGCCATGTCGAGCAGACACATGTTGGGACCAGCCTCCAAACGTGTTCCTGCTCAAGTGGTCAGATTGGGCAGTTGCTGGATACTCATACATTGGCCTAGGTTGTGTTTGTTGGTTGCTTTGGGCAGGCTGTTGTTGTGGTGCAATACGTGGTGGGGGTGGTGCTGCAACTGGTTGTGTTTGTTCCTGTGGAAGGTCTTGCACTGCCAGAAGGTTTGTAGATGACATTTGCCAACTTTCTAGGTAGTTAAACACAGGAGTAGGGTTGTTTGGGGGTGTTGCCACATCTATCAGTATTTGTAGACAACCTCTGGTCAGCAGCCTGAGCGAGTGTGAAATGGGACGTAAGTAGTGGACAAGACTGCGGAAGTACGCTTCCTCCCCATCGTCATGGGCAGCCCTGGACAAATATTCCAACACCCCTGTATCCACTTGCCTCCTAGGGCCAGTGGTAGAAGGCACCCTTCTGCGCCGACCATGGTGTGGTCATGTAGTAGGCTGTGGTGATGTATCCAGAGCCAAGGTTGGACTGCTGCTGTGGACGCCTTCCTCCACCTCTGGATTGGCCTCCTGTGTGGCAGAAGACGCTGCTGCTGGTTGTGGTGGTGGTGGTTGGTTGCTGCTTGTTGGTTGGGCAGATGGTCCAGCCACTTTGGCACCTTCACCAACGGGGTCAATCACCACCTCAGAGTCCGATGCAGTCTCCCTTTCTGTCAGATTTGACTCTGCTCTGGAAATCAAAACATTTACAAAAAGATTTTAGAAAAACATATTCACGTTATAACATGTATTAAAAATTTTGTGACATGCATGCACTTACGGTCTGAGTTCCATCACCGATGCAAGAAAATTAAGACGCTCAAAATAAAGATATTTTCTTTTTGGGGGGCTGCATCACCACTACGCCCAAAAAGTTGACGTTCACGCCGGTATTGGTCCCTGCAACTCCGCCAGCGTCTACTGACATCATTCACTGCAAAGAAACACAAGAATTGTTTTAACTATCAAGCACATAACTCCAAAAGGTACAGGGTTTACAATCGCACATGGGCCCTGGAGCCTAGGGGGACATAAAAGTCCCTTTGTCCTATATAAAAGGACTATTGCTAGTAAATTTTAACCATATTTGTGTGTCATGTTGATGATTTTGCATTCGCAAGCAATAGTTTTTAACATTTACCTCACTAATAAACACATCACATATGATGTGTTCATGGTTATTTTTATCAGGAACCCAAATTTATACAAAATTGTGGTAAAGGATGGTACTTACAAATTTCTTGCTGAACCTCATGAGGTCGCTCATCAAAATCGGGGAACATGTGGCGACAGATTGCCCTCCATACTGCGTCTTTAAGTGCACATAATGTGCGTCGCGTTGGTCCCATAATTCTGGTCTGTCATGTACCAGAGCAATCAGCATCTCCACATTTATATGTCTGGCCATGCTGCTACACAGTACACTTCGTGGAGGCGTGCTTCCTGCTTTTCAATACAGCGTGGCCCAGAAATCTGCATGCCAGAGCTTCCTGATAATGGATGATTCAATTTCCTGTCACCTGGAGAAGTCTTCTGTATTTCTCGCAATGCACGCATGTCCATGTGTAATCCGATTTTTTCTCGCACCCATAGACTTGCATTGGCGATTCTCGGCCGAGATACGCTAACAATCGCAGCATGCGAATACGGCCGAGAAAATATCGGATGATGGGAGCTGCCCCATAGATTAACATTGGGCTGAGTGCTATGTGATTTTTTTATCTCATTGCACTCATCCGTATTATGGTCTAGTGTGACTCCGGCCTTACACAAGAACACATGCATTTTATGTACCCTAACAGAGGGGTTGCTGGACGTGGCCAAGGAGACATGGGAGCAGAAGCCAACTCTGCATCGGAGTGTGATCGAGCATGTGGCGACATGCAAGGTGCTTCTGTTGGATGCCCAGGCCGCGCAGAGCTGCACGTATAATAAGAGAGCCAAGGTCAGGACCTTTAAAGAAGGGGGCCTGGTGTTGGTACTAATGCCCACCTCAGAGAGTAAGCTCATGGCCAAGTGGCAAGGGCCATATGAGACACGGGGGAAGGTGTGAGAAATTAATTATAGTGTTCCAACCTTGGAGGAGGAAACCCGAGCAACTGTACCATGTCAACCTGCTAAAATCTTGGAAGGACCAGGAATGTTTGGTCAAGGAGGTGACTCCAGTCGTACCAATGGAGAACCCTCTGTCACCGGTCAAGGATGCTGCCGAGGGTGAGGTTAAAATAAATGATGCACTCACCAAGCAGCAGTGACGGGAGGCTCTTGTTCTGGTGCAACGGAATACATATGTATTCTCAAAGCTGCCGGGGCAGACCTCGGTGATCCAGAATGACTTTGTCATCAAGCCCCAGGTATGGGTATGGATGAAACCGTACTGGGTGCCAGAAGCCCGGAGTCAAGCCATAGTGGCTGAACTAAAGCAAATGCTTCAGATGGGAGTCCTGGAGTGAGTGGGCTAGCCCCACTGTGCTAATACCTAAGCCAGATGGGTCATTATGATTCTGTAACGACTTCAGAAAATTAAATGAGGTGTCAAAATTTGACCTCAATCCAATGCCCCGGGTGGACCAGCTAATTGAGAGACTGGGTGAGGCCCTGTACTTCACCATGCTCGATCTCATCAAAAGGTAATGTCATCTTGCCTTTTGGGTTACATGGGGCTTCGGCCACTTTCCAGAGGCTGATGGACAAAGTGTTAGAGCCCCATCAGAAATACGCGTCGGCATATTTAGATGACATGGTCATCTTTAGTGCGGATTGGAATACCTACCTGTCCCAGCTAAAAGCAGTGCTGAATAGTGATCAGCGAGTGTACTCGGGTGATCTCCGAGTATTTGTTAGTGTTTGGAGATTAAGTTTTCATCGCCGCAGCTGAATAATTTACAGCTACTAGACAGGTTGAATACATGTGAGGATTCCCTAGCAACCAGGCAACCCCCACATGTACTCAGGCTGGGTAGTAGCTGTAACTCATTCAGCTGAGGCGATGAAAACTTAATCTCCGAACACTAACAAATACTCGGAGATCACCCGAGCAACGAGTACACTCGCTCATCACTAGTGCTGGAGTCTCTAAGAATCGTGAGGTTAACAGCAAATCCAAAGAAATGCGCAATAGGACTAACGGAAGCCCGGTATTTAGGTTATGTGATTGGCTGCGGGGTTATCAAACCCCAAGTAAGCAAGATTGAGGTAATTCAAGACTGGCCCAAGCCTTTAAGTACCAATAGATGAGGGCATCCCTCGGCATCAGTGGGTACTACTGCCGGGCTTATACCCAATTTTGCTGGAAGATCGGCACCCCTAACTGACCTGTTAAAAGGTAAGAAGTCAGTTATGGTCCGGAGGAATGCTCAAGTGGAGGAAGCATTCCAGTCCCTGAAGTCAACGTTTTGTGGACAGTCGGTCCTTTTCAGTCCCAACTTCAGAAAAATCTTCATTGTACAAATGGATGCCTCAGATGTAGGCCTAGGAGTGGTGCTGTCGCAAGAGGTGAATGGGGATGAACACCCAATCACCTACTTGAGCAGGAAACTGACCCCAGAGGAGAAAAATTATAGCGTAGTGGAGAAGGAGTGTTTGGCAATTAAGTTGTCATTGGAGTCCCTACTCTATTTGCTTGGGCATCAGTTTTGGTTGATAACGGAGCATTCACCCCTCGTATGGATGAGCAATGTAAAAAAGAGGAATGCTCAAGTCACCAGATCGTTCCTGTCCCTACAAAACTTCAGTTTTTCAGTGGAACATTGGGCGGGATAGTCACAGGGAAATGCGAATGCCCTGTCACAGGCCCCTTGTATGGTGAAAAATGTTCAATCCCACAAGTTTGAACAGAGGGGGTATTGTGAAGCAGTGACTGGTGTTATATGTGAGGGTCGCTGTGTGTCCCCCAGGATGTGCACAAAAGTGTACTGAGGCCGCAGGAGTCCATTGCAGTCACAGGCATAGCTGTGATTGCAATGCAAAATAAAAGTAAGTGTTGGTCTTGGGCAAGCTATTTGCCCAAGGCAGATTTAATAAAACCTGCCATGTGCTTTTATTTTTGAAGCGGACTACAGGATGGTAGTGGGGCGGTCTGTTTCCTCCCATCCAGGTCTTATGTGTGGCCTATGGCCACAGGTTCTTTGTAGAAGCCCTGCAGCAAAAGGTTGGGTGTCAGTCTTGTTTTGCAAAACTGCAGAGCAGGAAGGTCTGCCAAAACTTTAGCTTGTGTGAAGCAACATGGAGCCAAGTGGAGCCAAAAGGCCTGGTACCCCTTAGGATACATGGGGGTGCAGTCACCCTCGGCAACAGGGCTCGGATACGGACTGTCTCGTTTCCCGACTGCAATCTGGAGGACACCATTTATTATCTGTTTGTAAGTATGCTGAATATTAAAATAAACTTTGCTTTGAACTTTCCTGGGTCACTGCCTGTCTATCACATTGCATCAACCTCGCTGCACTACAACTTCTCATACCTCTCGCTTGGCCCCCATAAAATAATAAAGCTTATGCTCACCTCCCATACTGGTGCCATTTCCACCGTGCGGGAACTTTATCTCCCAGTGCTTCCATGTGGTTGTTGTGATACGTGACTCTGGCACCTAATCAGCGCAGGCATCACTGTCTCCACCTCCTATCGAATTGAGTATGAAGAGGAAGTCCGAAATCAGCTGCAGCCCTGACTTCTCTTCATGTTTGTTTGTCCGAAGACAGAGAAAGTGATGCCAACCCTGACATCATGTGTCACAACAGCAGCACTGGAGATATATATATAGCAGAGTGTATATATATATATATATATATATATATATATACACTCACCGGCCACTTTATTAGGTACACCTGTCCAACTTCTTGTTAACACTTAATTTCTAATCAGCCAATCACATGGCGGCAACTCAGTGCATTTAGGCATGTAGATATGGTCAAGACAATCTCCTGCAGTTCAAACCGAGCATCAGTATGGGGAAGAAAGGTGATTTGAGTGCCTTTGAACGTGGCATGGTTGTTGGTGCCAGAAGGGCTGGTCTGAGTATTTCAGAAACTGCTGATCTACTGGGATTTTCACGCACAACCATCTCTAGGGTTTACAGAGAATGGTCCGAAAAAGAAAAAAAATCCAGTGAGCGGCAGTTCTGTGGGCGGAAATGCCTTGTTGATGCCAGAGGTCAGAGGAGAATGGCCAGACTGGTTCTAGCTGATAGAAAGGCAACAGTGACTCAAATCGCCACCCGTTACAACCAAGGTAGGCCTAAGAGCATCTCTGAACGCACAGTGCGTCGAACTTTGAGGCAGATGGGCTACAGCAGCAGAAGACCACACCGGGTACCACTCCTTTCAGCTAAGAACAGGAAACTGAGGCTACAATTTGTACAAGCTCATCGAAATTGGACAGTAGAAGATTGGAAAAACGTTGCTTGGTCTGATGAGTCTCGATTTCTGCTGCGACATTCGGATGGTAGGGTCAGAATTTGGCGTAAACAACATGAAAGCATGGATCCATCCTGCCTTGTATGAAGCATCTTTGGGATGTGCAGCCGACAAATCTGCGGCAACTGTGTGATGCCATCATGTCAATATGGACCAGAATCTCTGAGGAATGCTTCCAGCACCTTGTTGAATCTATGCCACGAAGAATTGAGGCAGTTCTGAAGGCAAAAGGGGGTCCAACCCGTTACTAGCATGGTGTACCTAATAAAGTGGCCGGTGAGTGTATATACTGTATGACATTCTCACCAGATCTCCATAACTTAATTTATGGACATCAATGGTTTGATTTCTTTGCATGTGTGTATTGGATGGGTTGTTATTAACATTTGGTGAGTATTTCATGTCAATAGCAACTTTAGAAATAAATTTACTTAGAAAATTGGTGACGTGTTCAATACTTATAGTCAGTATATACATATATGATAGATTGGAAGCAACACTCCAATGAAAATGGGTGAAAAAGTGGACTTTATTTTGCACAATGTGAGCCTGTGGCCTCTGATACAGCTAGGGGGTGCTGTTTGTTCTCCCCAGAATGTGCATGCAGACGGATGAAGTCCATAGGTGTGCATGAGAGTCACGGATTTCCGTTACGGGTTTTCCATGTGGCTGAAGGCCACAGGTTTGTGTGTGTGTTTAAAAACCCTTCAGTAAGGGGTATGGGTGGGTCAGGTGTCGTGTCAGGTGTGCGAGGTGCACATCAGTGTTAGTCTGGTGTGTGCTGGTCTGCAGAGTGCATGGAGGCACAGGCCAGCAGATCCAGCACCCAGGGCAGCTGAATAGCCTGGCACCCGCAGCGTACACAGAGATGCAAGTCGTCCATGGTACTGGTCTCGGATGTGGACAGTCCTGTGCCCGGAGGTGGATGTCCTGTGCCCGAAGGAGTCGGATGTGGACTGTCCTGTGCCCTGAGGAGGATGTCCTGTGCCCGAAAGAGGACTAGCTTGTGCAACGATTGCAAACAGGTGGATATGGTGCCCGACTGCTATCCGGAGGATATCCTGGACTGTGTGAGTAAAGAGTCTGTAAAGAGACTGTGATACAGCGATGCAGGACACCCACGAGAACTAGTCAGAGGAGGGCTGGCATGTGTAGTGTCTGCAACATATGAGGCTGTGTGTATGGAGATGTATAGAGACTGTGAGATGGCGTGCGGTCGCCCAGGGAAACTGGAAAAGGGAAGTCTGGCCTGTTTAGGGAACGCAAATCTAAAACCATGTGATATGTATTGCTTTGAACTGGTGTAAACTGGTCACTGATATTATCCACTGAAGATATATGCATTTATGTGAATTGGACTTTAATGCTGTGAAGAAACACATTAAAAGAGACTTTTGTGTTTGACTTTGTGGGTCACTGCTTCTTCACTGCATACGATGCTACTGCAGCTTTACAACAGATACATGCAACATTTTAGCTCCTCATTTGAAGCCTTTCTAAAAAAAAATACAGTATTTTACGGACAATAAGACACAATTTGCTTCCCAAATTAGTCGGGAATATGGGGTGCGTCTTATAGTTCGCATGTTACTTAGAGGGGGGTTGTGATGGTGGTGGAGCGGGATCACAGGAGGCAGGGTTCCTTATTCTGGAAGTTGGCGGCAGCCGAAGTGGTGTGATGCTGTGGGCTGTGTGTCGGTAGTGAGGCACTGCTTTCCCAGTGGCCATTTTCCTGAAGGCGTGGGCTATTTTTTCTACACTCTGAGGCTTCTTGGCTGGTTGCTTGTGAAAGTATTGCACTCACAACAGTAGGACTGTGCTGCTATTTTGTTGATATATATATAAATATATATATCCCTCGCCCACTGTATTCTCACCCATCCCTTGTAGATTGTGAGCCCTCGTGGGCAGGGTCCTCTCTCCTCATGTACCAGTCGTGACTTGTATTGATTAAGATTATTGTACTTGTTTTTTATTATGTATACTCCTCCTCACATGTAAAGCGCCATGGAATAAATGGCGCTATAATAAAGAATAATTTATATATATATATATATATATATATATATATATACACACACACAAACATAATGTTCCTCCACTCACTAGACCAATGCCATTCAAAAAAGAGGAGGGACATGTACAAAATGTCAGTTGCACTTCCTAAATTAAAATTTAAAAGAAGTTAACTGACTCCAAAAATGTAAAAATTCTTAAAAGTATTACAGAGGTATGCAGCACTCTTAAAATTGCTAAGATGTTGGGGCTTGATCAAAGCACCATGAAAAGTTTTATTGCAAATAGTGAATAGGATTGCAAAAAACATGTTAAAGAAAAAACACATATTAATGGGGGTTGTCCAGTCTTAACTTCATTCATGACATATGATGTAAGCTTCCATCATATTTCAGCTCCCTGACTTTGATGCAGGCTCGCACACTGAGCATGCATTCTTCCCAGCACATGACAGCTGATTTAATCAGCCATCATATGCATCTCACAGGAGGAAGTGGAGTGGAGCTCAGCCTGTGGTCGATAGCCTATTAAATCTCGCTGTCAATCTCTGACAGCAGCATTTAACACACGCTGACAGGGGCATGCATCGTTCCAGGCTCCTATCGGCATGCTCATTACTTGAACGCGATGTGCTGGTGGGATGTCATGACAGCTGAGGGTCTGCTGAAGACCGCATTATCTTTCATTACAATCCTCCTGTGAAAGCCAGCCTATATTTTCACTATACATTGCAGTGCTGATGATCGCAGATTCAGGTCCCCTAAAGGGAATTTAACATCAAATAGTGAAAAAAAAGGTTTTAAAAAATATGAAAAGAATAAAAAACCACAAAAGGTTTAAAACGCCCTTTTGTCCCTTTAAAAATATAACAAAAAAAAGAAACTATACACATAGTATGTATCAAACACTATGATATCCCAATAACAATGGGATTAATAAAAGCAAAACTCAATGCACATTAAACAAAATCAACCTTTACCAGCTGATTAAAGCAAAAAGGGAGAACATTGCATCTTATACCAAGTAGTTAATTTTATTTAAATAGAATACATAAAATGAATAATAAACAGAATAGTACTGCCGAAGCAGGAGTAAAGGGTTATCCATAATAAGTCTTTAACAACCATAAATAAAAATTATGATACCTAGCACCTCATGTGTATATGCATGGAAAGTTCCATAGAATTAAATCAGTTATTAATGTACAGACTGCCACTAGAATTGAAGGCTTTATAGTTCCGGACAGTTACTCTATTGTACACAGTATAAGGCAGTGCTCTAAATGAAGACAAGGTAATCGCATAAAACTATATGTAAGTGGCAATGTGAAGGTAAAGTGCTTAACCCCTTTTTGGCATTGGACGTACTATTCCATCCATATGACCTGGGACTTAATACCCATGGACGGAATAGTACGTCCAATGCAATCAGCCGTGCCGCCGGGTGATCGAGGCCGGGTGTCAGCTGATTCTCACTGCTCCCGGCACTTTAACCCTCGAAACACTGTGATCAAACATGGTCGCAGTGTTCTGGAGCCGGCAGAGGGGCTGACAGCCCCTCTGCCTTTAGATTGGAGACCCTGTGGCATGCCCCGATCACGGTCATGGAGACCCGATGTCGTCATGATGACATTCGGGTCTCCAGACCTGAGAGACTTCCTGTCATGCGCAGTGATGACCAGGAAGTCTCTCAGGTCAGTGTAATAGAAACTATAGTGCTGACAGCTTCAATAGTGTACAGATCTGCATGCTATAGAAGTGATCAGCGTGCAGAAAATGAGTGTCCCATAGTGGGACACAGTATAAAAGTAAGAATGAGTTATACAATTTTTTTTAAAATATTTATTCCTTCAATAAAAAAATATTTGAATGAAAAAAAACCCCAGACAATAAAAGTACACATATTTAGTATCGCTGCATCCATAATGACCCGACCTATAAAACTGTCCCACTAGTTAACCCCTTTAGTGAACACCATTAAAAAAAAAAAACAAGGCAAAAAAACAATGCTTTACCATCATACCACTGAACAAAAAGTGGAATAACACGCGATCAAAAAGATGGATATAAATAAACGTGGTACCGCTTAAAATATCATCTTGTCCCGCAAAAAATAAGCCCCCATACAGCTCCATCACCAGAAAAATGAAAAAGTTATAGCTCTCAGAATAAAGCGATGCAAAAATTATTATTTTTTATATAAAATAGTTTTTATTGTATAAAACGATAAAAAAAATAAATGAGGTATCACTGTCATCGTACTGATCTGAAGAATAAAACTGCTTTAGCAATTTTACCACACTCGGAACAGTATAAACGCCCGTCCCAAAAGAAATTCATGAATTGCTGATTTTTGTTCATTCTGCCTCACAAAAATCGGAATAAAAAGGGATCAAAAAATGTAATGTGCCCAAAAATGGTACCAATAAAAACGACAACTCGTCCCACCAAAAACAAGACCTCACATGACTCTGTGGGCCAGAATATGGAAAAATTAAAGCTCTCAAAATGTTGTGATGCAAAAACTATTTTTTGCAATAAAAAGCATCTTTTAGTGTGTGACAGCTGCCAAACATAAAAACCCGCTATAAAAATCCACTATAAATAGTAAATCAAACCCCCCTTTATCACCCCTTTAGTTAGGGATAAACAATAAAATTTCCATTTTCTCATTAGGGTTAGGGTTAAACTTACGGTTAGAGTTGGGGCTAAAGTTAGGGTTAGGGTTGGGGCTAAAGTTAGGGTTAGGGTTGGGGCTAAATTTAGGGTTAGGGTCGGGGCTAAAGTTGGGGTTAGGGTTTGGATTATGTTTACGGTTGGGATTAGGGTTGGGATTAGGGTTAGGGTTGGGATTAGGGTTAGGGGTATGTTGGGGTTAGGGGTGTGGTTAGGGATTAGGGTTAGGGGTGTGTTGGGGTTAGGGTTGGAGTTAGAATTGGGGAGTTTCCACTGTTTAGGCACATCAGGGGCTCTCCAAATGCGATGGTGTCCAATCTCAAATCCAGCCAATTCTGTGTTGAAAAAGTAAAATGGTGCTCCTTCCCTTCCAAGCTCTGCCATGCGCCCAAACAGTGGTTTACCCCCACATATGGGGTATCAGCATACTCAGGACAAATTGCAAAACAACTTTTGTGGTCCAATTTCTCCTGTTACCCTTGTAAAAATACAAAATTGGGGGCTAAAAATCATTTTTGTGGAAAAAAAAAAGGATTTTTTTATTTTAACGGCTCTGCGTTATAAACTTTAGTGTAACACTTGGGGGTTTAAAGTTCTCACAACACATCTAGATAAGTTCCTTGGGGGGTCTAGTTTCCAATATGGGGTCATTTGTGGGGTTTCTACTGTTTAGGTACATCAGGGGCTCTGCAAACGCAACGTGATGCCCGCAGACAATTCCATCAAAGTCTGCATTCCAAAATGGCGCTCCTTCCCTTCCAAGCTTGCCATGCACCCAAACAGTGGTTCCTCCCCACATATGGGGCATCAGTTTACTCAGGAGCAATTGCACAACAACTTTTGGGGTACAATTTCTCCCCATACCCTTGGGAAAATAAAAAAATGGGGGCTAAAAATGATCATCAGTGGCTCTCCAAATGCTACATGGCGTCCGATCTCAATTCCAGCCAATTTTGCATTGAAAAGTCAAACATGTGCCCAAACAGTGGTTTAGCCCCACACATGGGGTATCGGTATACTCAGGACAAAGGGCATGTTAGGTTAGGCTATGGGTTGAACTAGATGGACTTAAAGTCTTCCTTCAACCTTAATAACTATGTAACTATGTAACTATGTAAATTGGACAACAACTTTTGTGGTCCAATTTCTCCTGTTACCCTTGGTAAAATAAAACAAATTGGATCTGAATTACATTTTTGGTGAAAAAAAGTTAAATGTTCATTTTTTTTTAAACATTCCAAAAATTCCTGTGAAGCACCTGAAGGGTTAATAAGTTTCTTGAATGTGGTTTTGAGCACCTTGAGCAGTGCAGTTTTTAGAATGGTGCTACTTTTGGGTATTTTCTACCATATACACCTCTTAAAGTGACTTCAAATATGATGTGGTCCCTAAAAAAAATGGTGTTGTAAAAATGAGAAATCGCTGGTTAACTTTTAACCCTTATAACTTCCTAACAAAAAGATTTTTGGATCCAAAATTGTGCTGATGTAAAGTAGACATGTGGGAAATGTTACTTATTAAGTATTTTGTGTGACATATCTGTGTGATTTAAGGGCATGAAAATTCAAAGTTGGAAAATTGCGAAATTTTCAAAATTTTTGCCAAATTTCCTTTTTTTTCACAAATACACGCAAGTCATATCAAAGAAATTTTACCACTGTCATGAAGTACAATATGTCATGAGAAAACTTTGTCAGAATCACCGGGATCCATTGAAGCGTTCCAGACTTATAACCTCTTAAATGGACAGTGGTCAAAATTGGCCTGGTCATTAACATGCAAACCACCCTTGGGGTAAAGGGGTTAATGGTGCTAATAGTGCAGAACCACAGATGGGCTAAAGTGCATGAAATGGATGGATGCTTACCGGTGAAGTGTAGTTATAAAGACCCCTGCCTGCCGCCCCTAATATGTTTCGCTGTGTCTTCATCAGGAGACATATGTATCACTGATGGTTTGCTAATTATGCAAATGGTCTCTTCGGAGAGGAAGAGAACTATAACTCTAATGCCACCTACTGGAAGTAGCAATCCTACAAGTCAATGTTGACCATTTAACGAGCCTTGTCACATGACTTAGGATAATAGCCAAACCAGAATCTCAATTTGCAGACACTGTGTTTTGGGGTACTGCCCCTCATCAGTGAAAAGTGGAGATCTGGTTTCGCTGTGTGAGAGACATCCGACCGATATCCAAGAAGTATCCTTTCTCCTTGTGGAGATTGACATGCTAAGCATCCCGAGATGAAGAGACTTAAAGCTGCAATGCTCCTCTGGGAAATATGCTAATTATGCAAATTGTCTCTTCAGAGAGGAAGAGAACTAGAACTCTAGTGCCACCTATTGGAAGTAGCAATCCTACAAGTCAATAGTTTGTATCACTGGATTTGTAAAAGTTTGATCTATCAAAATGTAAAATAAATTAAACCGATTGGTAAACGATGTAACGGAAAAAAAGCTAGAATTAGGTTTGCTTGGCTGTAGCAACATTGCAGTAAAATATTGTGAAGAATATGGAGGCTATAATTTCTTGCCAATCAACTATCATATCCGGTTCAAGACTATAGTCCTCTTACAAAGTGTGAAGCTAAGCTGAGACATGAAACTATTCACAGTAGGAAGCGATTCCTGGCAGGATGGACCCCTATTGAGAGTGTAAAGCTAATTTTTTTTTTCTTGGTTAATCCCTGTCTTTACATACTGCCTCTTCTCACATGCACCTTGTCTCTTTTTTGGTATGTGACTGGTAGATCCGAATTTACCTTTATGGTGGTGCCCTCTTTATCTGTACCCCTCTGATGTAATAGTTGTCAGGCAGGCTGGCAAAGTGCAGGTTCATCACAAATGCAATAAGAGTTGATCAAAACATTATATCTACCCCCCATATGGTGTCAGTATAAACGTCAGCTCAGGGCGCAAAAAATAAGCCCTCGCGCAGCCATATATCCGGAAAAATGAAAATGTTATGGTTCTCTGAAAATGGTGAAAAACTATACATGTTTGGTATTGGCATACACATAGTGACCTGGAGAATCATATTGCCAGGAGGTCAGTTTTACCATAATGTTAACATGATAAATACCCCCCCCCCCTTGGACAATTGTGAAATTGTACTTTTTTGCAATTTCAATGCACTTGGAATATTTTCCCTTTTCCAGTACACTGTGGTAGAATGAATGTAGTCATTCATACAGCTTGTCCTGCAAAAAGCAACCCCTCACATAGTTATATTGATGGAAAAATAAAAAGTTATTGCTCTTGGAAGAATGAGAGGAAAAAAAAAACTAAACGAAAACCCCCCAAAAAGCTGAAATTGGCCAGTGCATGAAGGAGTTATACTACAAGTCTGCAGTCACTCTTTATGACTTCAGACTTGTGAATTCTCATATTGCGCAGAAGTAAACAATTATGCGTTATGTATACCCGCGGCCAGATTCTGAGTTTGCATCAATGACGGGTACCCAAAATATGACTTCATAGTACATCATATGTCTTGTCTGGAAGTGAGTAATGACTATATTTACATCGGCTGATTGCAAATGTAAGTAACTAGTTCAATAGGAATGCAAACCAACCTTGGTAGTTATATTAAGGTTTCAAGTAATTAAATATTACTTCCAATCATGCACAGCAGCAGAAGCAATTTACTAACCCTATAAAAGGGATATATTACTGTTTTCAAATTTCCTTTCTCTTATAATATAAAGGTAAAAATGTGATTTAAAATGTTTGGCTTTTTATAGTCATTTTTAAGTTGAAGGATTTCATTATCAAATAGCTGAGTATCTGTGAAATAGTTGTAGTTCAAATCAATCAATTATCTCCATTATCTCAGCAGCCTCCTAGCTTTGAATTAAATTAGGCCTAAAAATAGAGAACATCCAAAAATGGTGTTCCTCTTGAGCTGCTGCTTTAGATGGCAAATATTAAAATACAGCTTTCTACCATAAATCACATGAAAAAAAATCAGTTTCACCATGTGCACAAAGCATGTTAGGGAAATCAGCAGTTAAGCTTTCATTACAGATAAGTTGATATTTCATCATTCTGAGCATGTTAAATTGGTCACATGAAATAGTGGCTACAGAGCTGAATAAAATGTTTATTTTTTTCAGACGCTAGTACAATATTTTCTCTGACTGCCTGGTCAGAGTGTCATCAGGCTCATGATCAGGTCATGTGATCTCGCTGCTGACGTCACTCACCAGCACTGCAGGTTGGACATTGGTGGTAAGTGCTCCAGTGGCGCTGAAGACACTTAAGATTGAATGAAACAGGGGTGGGGTGATTTAGAGTGGGGGAATTTATATGTGTGTGAGGGAGATTTACTGTGTGTGAGGGTATTTACTGTGTAGGGGTGATATTTACTGTGTGGGGGGTATTTACTAGGGTTGAGCGACTTTCATTTTTTTAAGATCGAGTCTGGTTTTGTGAAACCCGATTTAGTCCAGAGTCGAGTCAAGTGAAGTCGGCCGATTATCGCTAAAAGTCGGGGATCGACCGAAACACGAAACCCAATGCAAGTCAATGGGGAAGCATAGCCGGCAGTGAGTGGAGGCCAGGAAAACACCTACAGTGCACATTTTACTGCCAAAAACATCCATTCTTGTTTTCTGAAGCTTGTCAATCTTAATTAACTTTATAATAATAGTTGGGCAATGGAAATTGGGGGTCATTTGGCAAAAGTTGTGGGGGTAGGGCTGGTTCAAGGTTTTAGTGGGCCCAGGAAACATGGACTACGTCATGGCGGTGGAGCAGGGAGAGGTAAGTATTTCAACGTTGCAAGTGCTGTGATCCTGAGCAAGCAGGGGGGGCCCACTCGTTCGCATTGGCACTGGCACAGGGCCCCTCAAAGTACGGCGGTGTGTTTGCATGGCGGGGGCGCCTCCCACCAGCAGCGACACTTTTGCGTACTCTGAGTGGCCCTATGCCAGTGACGTCGCCAACGAGTATGCCCCCCCAACTGATGAAGGAACCTGCACTTTCATCTGCACCTTCCTCTTTGTCCCTGTGTAAGGTGGTATAATATGCGGGAAGGGGAACCTTACTTTCAGCAGGGTCAGATTCTGGCTGTGTAGAGTACAAGGGGAATGTAGTGGTCTAGGTCAATGTACCAGCAGACTCATCTAGCAGTGGCTGGGCAATGGGCAGGATGATGAGGAAACAGATATAGGGCCAAAGAATAAAGTAGGCTAAATGCAGATCAAAATTGGTAACAGGACTAAACAGGCGGCATTGCTTTGTTCAGTGGAGTAGCAAACCCAAGAGCAGCAGACACTGTTTCAAGGGCCTAACCACACTAGTAGGCCAAATGCAGTTTAATATCTGATAGTATAGGCCGAAAGCCAGAATGTGGAAGCTCAGCTTTGTTCAGTTGAGGACAACACCAGGGAGGGGCAGACACCGTTAGTAGGCCCTAACCACCATTTTGTTTTTTAAAAAACACTTAATGAGAGCCAGAAGGTTGAAGCTCAGCTTTATTCAGTTGAGGGCAACACCAGGGAGGGGCAGACACCGTTAGTAGGCCCTAAACACCATTTTGTTTTTTAAAAAACACTTAATGAGAGCCAGAAGGTTGAAGCTCAGCTTTATTCGGTTGAGGGCAACACCAGGCAGGGGCAGACACCGTTAGTAGGCCGGAAAAACCATTTTGTTTTTTAAAAAACACTTAATGAGAGCCAGAAGGTTGAAGCTCAGCTTTATTCAGTTGAGGGCAACACCAGGCAGGGGCAGACACCGTTAGTAGGCCGGAACCAGCAATGTGTTTAAAAACAGCAGTTAATCAGAGCCGGAAGGTAGAAGCTCAGCTTTATTCAGTTGAGGGCAACACCAGGGAGGGGCAGAAGCCGTTAGTAGGCCCTAACCACCATTTTGTTTTTTAAAAAACACTTAATGAGAGCCAGAAGGTTGAAGCTCAGCTTTATTCAGTTGAGGGCAACACCAGGCAGGGGCAGACACCGTTAGTAGGCCGGAACCAGCAATGTGTTTAAAAACAGCAGTTAATCAGAGCCGGAAGGTAGAAGCTCAGCTTTATTCAGTTGAGGGCAACACCAGGGAGGGGCAGACACCGTTAGTTGGCCGGAACCAGCAATGTGTTTAAAAACAGCAGTTAATCAGAGCCGGAAGGTAGAAGCTCAGCTTTATTCAGTTGAGGGCAACACCAGGGAGGGGCAGAAGCCGTTAGTAGGCCCTAACCACCATTTTGTTTTTTAAAAAACACTTAATGAGAGCCAGAAGGTTGAAGCTCAGCTTTATTCAGTTGAGGGCAACACCAGGCAGGGGCAGACACCGTTAGTAGGCCGGAACCAGCAATGTGTTTAAAAACAGCAGTTAATCAGAGCCGGAAGGTAGAAGCTCAGCTTTATTCAGTTGAGGGCAACACCAGGGAGGGGCAGACACCGTTAGTAGGCCGGAACCAGCAATGTGTTTAAAAACAGCAGTTAATCAGAGCCGGAAGGTAGAAGCTCAGCTTTATTCAGTTGAGGGCAACACCAGGGAGGGGCAGACACCGTTAGTAGGCCGGAACCAGCAATGTGTTTAAAAACAGCAGTTAATCAGAGCCGGAAGGTAGAAGCTCAGCTTTATTCAGTTGAGGGCAACACCAGGGAGGGGCAGAAGCCGTTAGTAGGCCCTAACCACCATTTTGTTTTTTAAAAAACACTTAATGAGAGCCAGAAGGTTGAAGCTCAGCTTTATTCAGTTGAGGGCAACACCAGGCAGGGGCAGACACCGTTAGTAGGCCGGAACCAGCAATGTGTTTAAAAACAGCAGTTAATCAGAGCCAGAAGGTTGAAGCTCAGCTTTATTCAGTTGAGGGCAACACCAGGCAGGGGCAGACACCGTTAGTAGGCCGGAACCACCATTTTGTTTTTTAAAAAACACTTAATGAGAGCCAGAAGGTTGAAGCTCAGCTTTATTCAGTTGAGGGCAACACCAGGCAGGGGCAGACACTGTTAGTAGGCCGGAACCAGCAATGTGTTTAAAAACAGCAGTTAATCAGAGCCGGAAGGTAGAAGCTCAGCTTTATTCAGTTGAGGGCAACACCAGGGAGGGGCAGAAGCCGTTAGTAGGCCCTAACCACCATTTTGTTTTTTAAAAAACACTTAATGAGAGCCAGAAGGTTGAAGCTCAGCTTTATTCAGTTGAGGGCAACACCAGGCAGGGGCAGACACCGTTAGTAGGCCGGAACCAGCAATGTGTTTAAAAACAGCAGTTAATCAGAGCCGGAAGGTAGAAGCTCAGCTTTATTCAGTTGAGGGCAACACCAGGGAGGGGCAGACACCGTTAGTAGGCCAGAACCAGCAATGTGTTTAAAAACAGCAGTTAATCAGAGCCGGAAGGTAGAAGCTCAGCTTTATTCAGTTGAGGGCAACACCAGGGAGGGGCAGAAGCCGTTAGTAGGCCCTAACCACCATTTTGTTTTTTAAAAAACACTTAATGAGAGCCAGAAGGTTGAAGCTCAGCTTTATTCAGTTGAGGGCAACACCAGGCAGGGGCAGACACTGTTAGTAGGCCGGAACCAGCAATGTGTTTAAAAACAGCAGTTAATCAGAGCCAGAAGGTTGAAGCTCAGCTTTATTCAGTTGAGGGCAACACCAGGCAGGGGCAGACACCGTTAGTAGGCCGGAACCACCATTTTGTTTTTTAAAAAACACTTAATGAGAGCCAGAAGGTTGAAGCTCAGCTTTATTCAGTTGAGGGCAACACCAGGCAGGGGCAGACACCGTTAGTAGGCCGGAACCAGCAATGTGTTTAAAAACAGCAGTTAATCAGAGCCGGAAGGTAGAAGCTCAGCTTTATTCAGTTGAGGGCAACACCAGGGAGGGGCAGAAGCCGTTAGTAGGCCCTAACCACCATTTTGTTTTTTAAAAAACACTTAATGAGAGCCAGAAGGTTGAAGCTCAGCTTTATTCAGTTGAGGGCAACACCAGGCAGGGGCAGACACCGTTAGTAGGCCGGAACCAGCAATGTGTTTAAAAACAGCAGTTAATCAGAGCCGGAAGGTAGAAGCTCAGCTTTATTCAGTTGAGGGCAACACCAGGGAGGGGCAGACACCGTTAGTAGGCCGGAACCAGCAATGTGTTTAAAAACAGCAGTTAATCAGAGCCGGAAGGTAGAAGCTCAGCTTTATTCAGTTGAGGGCAACACCAGGGAGGGGCAGAAGCCGTTAGTAGGCCCTAACCACCATTTTGTTTTTTAAAAAACACTTAATGAGAGCCAGAAGGTTGAAGCTCAGCTTTATTCAGTTGAGGGCAACACCAGGCAGGGGCAGACACCGTTAGTAGGCCGGAACCAGCAATGTGTTTAAAAACAGCAGTTAATCAGAGCCGGAAGGTAGAAGCTCAGCTTTATTCAGTTGAGGGCAACACCAGGGAGGGGCAGACACCGTTAGTTGGCCGGAACCAGCAATGTGTTTAAAAACAGCAGTTAATCAGAGCCGGAAGGTAGAAGCTCAGCTTTATTCAGTTGAGGGCAACACCAGGGAGGGGCAGAAGCCGTTAGTAGGCCCTAACCACCATTTTGTTTTTTAAAAAACACTTAATGAGAGCCAGAAGGTTGAAGCTCAGCTTTATTCAGTTGAGGGCAACACCAGGCAGGGGCAGACACCGTTAGTAGGCCGGAACCAGCAATGTGTTTAAAAACAGCAGTTAATCAGAGCCGGAAGGTAGAAGCTCAGCTTTATTCAGTTGAGGGCAACACCAGGGAGGGGCAGACACCGTTAGTAGGCCGGAACCAGCAATGTGTTTAAAAACAGCAGTTAATCAGAGCCGGAAGGTAGAAGCTCAGCTTTATTCAGTTGAGGGCAACACCAGGGAGGGGCAGACACCGTTAGTAGGCCGGAACCAGCAATGTGTTTAAAAACAGCAGTTAATCAGAGCCGGAAGGTAGAAGCTCAGCTTTATTCAGTTGAGGGCAACACCAGGGAGGGGCAGAAGCCGTTAGTAGGCCCTAACCACCATTTTGTTTTTTAAAAAACACTTAATGAGAGCCAGAAGGTTGAAGCTCAGCTTTATTCAGTTGAGGGCAACACCAGGCAGGGGCAGACACCGTTAGTAGGCCGGAACCAGCAATGTGTTTAAAAACAGCAGTTAATCAGAGCCAGAAGGTTGAAGCTCAGCTTTATTCAGTTGAGGGCAACACCAGGCAGGGGCAGACACCGTTAGTAGGCCGGAACCACCATTTTGTTTTTTAAAAAACACTTAATGAGAGCCAGAAGGTTGAAGCTCAGCTTTATTCAGTTGAGGGCAACACCAGGCAGGGGCAGACACTGTTAGTAGGCCGGAACCAGCAATGTGTTTAAAAACAGCAGTTAATCAGAGCCGGAAGGTAGAAGCTCAGCTTTATTCAGTTGAGGGCAACACCAGGGAGGGGCAGAAGCCGTTAGTAGGCCCTAACCACCATTTTGTTTTTTAAAAAACACTTAATGAGAGCCAGAAGGTTGAAGCTCAGCTTTATTCAGTTGAGGGCAACACCAGGCAGGGGCAGACACCGTTAGTAGGCCGGAACCAGCAATGTGTTTAAAAACAGCAGTTAATCAGAGCCGGAAGGTAGAAGCTCAGCTTTATTCAGTTGAGGGCAACACCAGGGAGGGGCAGACACCGTTAGTAGGCCGGAACCAGCAATGTGTTTAAAAACAGCAGTTAATCAGAGCCGGAAGGTAGAAGCTCAGCTTTATTCAGTTGAGGGCAACACCAGGGAGGGGCAGAAGCCGTTAGTAGGCCCTAACCACCATTTTGTTTTTTAAAAAACACTTAATGAGAGCCAGAAGGTTGAAGCTCAGCTTTATTCAGTTGAGGGCAACACCAGGCAGGGGCAGACACCGTTAGTAGGCCGGAACCAGCAATGTGTTTAAAAACAGCAGTTAATCAGAGCCAGAAGGTTGAAGCTCAGCTTTATTCAGTTGAGGGCAACACCAGGCAGGGGCAGACACCGTTAGTAGGCCGGAACCACCATTTTGTTTTTTAAAAAACACTTAATGAGAGCCAGAAGGTTGAAGCTCAGCTTTATTCAGTTGAGGGCAACACCAGGCAGGGGCAGACACCGTTAGTAGGCCGGAACCAGCAATGTGTTTAAAAACAGCAGTTAATCAGAGCCGGAAGGTAGAAGCTCAGCTTTATTCAGTTGAGGGCAACACCAGGGAGGGGCAGAAGCCGTTAGTAGGCCCTAACCACCATTTTGTTTTTTAAAAAACACTTAATGAGAGCCAGAAGGTTGAAGCTCAGCTTTATTCAGTTGAGGGCAACACCAGGCAGGGGCAGACACCGTTAGTAGGCCGGAACCAGCAATGTGTTTAAAAACAGCAGTTAATCAGAGCCGGAAGGTAGAAGCTCAGCTTTATTCAGTTGAGGGCAACACCAGGGAGGGGCAGACACCGTTAGTAGGCCGGAACCAGCAATGTGTTTAAAAACAGCAGTTAATCAGAGCTGGAAGGTAGAAGCTCAGCTTTATTCAGTTGAGGGCAACACCAGGGAGGGGCAGAAGCCGTTAGTAGGCCCTAACCACCATTTTGTTTTTTAAAAAACACTTAATGAGAGCCAGAAGGTTGAAGCTCAGCTTTATTCAGTTGAGGGCAACACCAGGCAGGGGCAGACTGTTGTGAATTTGCTTTTTGCTCCCTCTAGTGGTTACTAGTTTTTTGACTCTGGTTTTTCTGTCTTTCCTTTTATCCGCACCTGGGTCGTTAGTTAGGGGTGTTGCTATATAAGCTCCCTGGACCTTCAGTTCAATGCCTGGCAACGTAGTTATCAGAGCTAGTCTGCTGTGCTCTTGTCTACTGATCCTGGTTCCAGTTATATCAGCTAAGTCTGCCTTTTGCTTTTTGCTATTTGTTTTGGTTTTGTATTTTTGTCCAGCTTGTTCCAAATCTATATCCTGACCTTTGCTGGAAGCTCTAGGGGGCTGGTGTTCTCCCCCCGGACCGTTAGACGGTTCGGGGGTTCTTGAATTTCCAGTGTGGATTTTGATAGGGTTTTTGTTGACCATATAAGTTACCTTTCTTTATTCTGCTATCAGTAAGCGGGCCTCTCTGTGCTAAACCTGGTTCATTTCTGTGTTTGTCATTTCCTCTTACCTCACCGTCATTATTTGTGGGGGGCTTCTATCCAGCTTTGGGGTCCCCTTCTCTGGAGGCAAGAAAGGTCTTTGTTTTCCTCTACTAGGGGTAGCTAGATTCTCCGGCTGGCGCGTGTCATCTAGAATCAACGTAGGAATGATCCCCGGCTACTTCTAGTGTTGGCGTTAGGAGTAGATATATGGTCAACCCAGTTACCACTGCCCTATGAGCTGGATTTTTGTATTCTGCAGACTTCCACGTTCCTCTGAGACCCTCGCCATTGGGGTCATAACAGTTTGCCAGGCCAGTATTAAATGTTTAATGCATTGCAGAAGAGGGATTATAAGAAAGAAGATTCTGAGTTTTTTTTTTCTCCTTCCCCTTTACCTCAGAGTGGCTATGCTTGCTGCAGACATGAATGTCCAGACCTTGATTACAAGTGTGGACCAGCTGGCTACTCGTGTGCAGGGCATACAAGACTATGTTATCAGAAATCCTAGGTCAGAACCTAAAATACCGATTCCTGAACTGTTTTCCGGAGACAGGTTTAAGTTTAGGAATTTCGTGAATAATTGTAAATTGTTTTTGTCCCTGAGACCCTGTTCATCAGGAGATTCTGCTCAGCAAGTAAAGATTGTTATTTCGTTCTTACGGGGCGACCCTCAGGATTGGGCTTTTTCGCTGGCGCCAGGAGATCCGGCATTGGCTGATCTTGATGCGTTTTTTCTGGCGCTCGGTTTACTTTATGAGGAACCCAATCTTGAGATTCAGGCAGAAAAGGCCTTGCTGTCTATGTCTCAGGGGCAGGACGAGGCTGAAGTGTATTGCCAAAAATTTCGGAAATGGTCCGTGCTGACACATTGGAACGAGTGTGCACTGGCCGCTAATTTTAGAAATGGCCTTTCTGAAGCCATTAAGAATGTTATGGTGGGTTTTCCCATTCCCACAGGTCTGAATGATACTATGGCACTGGCTATTCAAATTGACCGGCGGTTGCGGGAGCGCAAAACCGCAAATTCCCTCATGGTGTTGTCTGAACAGACACCTAATTCGGTGCAATGTGATAGAAAAACCGCAAATTCCCTCATGGTGTTGTCTGAACAGACACCTGATTTAATGCAATGTGATAGAATCCTGACTAGAAATGAGCGGAAAATTCATAGACGCCGGAATGGCTTGTGCTACTACTGTGGTGATTCTACACATGTTATCTCAGCATGCTCTAAACGTATAGCTAAGGTTGTTAGTCCTGTCACCGTTGGTAATTTGCAACCTAAATTTATTCTGTCTGTAACTTTGATTTGCTCACTGTCATCTTATCCTGTCATGGCGTTTGTAGATTCAGGTGCTGCCCTGAGTCTCATGGATCTCTCATTTGCTAAGCGCTGTGGATTTACTCTTGAACCATTAGAAAATCCTATTCCTCTTAGGGGTATTGATGCTACACCATTGGCAGCAAATAAACCGCAGTATTGGACTCAGGTTACCATGTGCATGACTCCTGAACACCGCGAGGTGATACGTTTCCTGGTTTTACATAAAATGCATGATTTGGTCGTTTTAGGGCTGCCATGGTTACAGACCCATAATCCAGTCCTGGACTGGAAGGCTATGTCAGTCTCAAGTTGGGGCTGTCGTGGTATTCATGAGGATTCCCTGCCTGTGTCTATTGCTTCTTCTACGCCTTCGGAAGTTCCGGAGTATTTGTCTGATTATCAGGATGTCTTCAGTGAGTCTGAGTCCAGTGCACTGCCTCCTCATAGGGACTGTGACTGTGCTATAGATTTGATCCCAGGCAGTAAATTTCCTAAGGGAAGACTGTTTAATCTGTCGGTACCTGAACATACCGCTATGCGTTCATATATCAAGGAGTCTCTGGAAAAAGGACATATTCGTCCGTCTTCTTCCCCTCTTGGTGCGGGATTCTTTTTTGTGGCAAAAAAGGACGGATCTTTGAGACCTTGTATTGATTATCGGCTTTTAAATAAGATCACTGTCGAATTTCAGTATCCTTTACCGCTGTTGTCTGACTTGTTTGCCCGGATTAAGGGTGCCAAGTGGTTCACCAAGATAGACCTTCGTGGTGCGTACAACCTTGTGCGCATTAAGCAAGGTGATGAATGGAAAACCGCATTCAATACGCCCGAAGGTCATTTTGAGTACTTGGTGATGCCTTTTGGGCTCTCCAATGCGCCTTCAGTTTTTCAGTCCTTTATGCATGACATTTTCCGGAAGTATCTGGATAAATTTTTGATTGTTTATCTGGATGATATTTTGGTTTTTTCTGATAATTGGGATTCGCATGTGGAGCAGGTCAGGTTGGTCTTTAAAATTTTGCGTGAAAATTCTTTGTTTGTCAAGGGCTCAAAGTGTCTCTTTGGTGTACAGAAGGTTCCCTTTTTGGGGTTCATTTTTTCCCCTTCTGCTGTGGAGATGGACCCAGTCAAGGTCCGAGCTATTCTTGATTGGACTCAGCCCTCGTCAGTTAAGAGTCTTCAGAAGTTCTTGGGCTTCGCTAACTTCTACCGTCGTTTTATCGCTAATTTTTCTAGCATTGTGAAACCTTTGACGGATATGACCAAGAAGGGCTCCGATGTAGCTAACTGGGCTCCTGCTGCCGTGGAGGCTTTCCAGGAGTTGAAACGCCGGTTTACTTCGGCGCCTGTTTTGTGCCAGCCTGACGTCTCACTTCCCTTTCAGGTTGAGGTGGATGCTTCGGAGATTGGGGCAGGGGCCGTTTTGTCGCAGAGAGGCCCTGGTTGCTCTGTTATGAAACCTTGTGCCTTTTTCTCTAGGAAGTTTTCGCCTGCCGAGCGAAATTATGATGTGGGCAATCGGGAGTTGTTGGCCATGAAATGGGCATTTGAGGAGTGGCGTCATTGGCTCGAGGGTGCTAAGCATCGTGTGGTGGTCTTGACTGATCACAAAAATCTGATGTATCTCGAGTCTGCTAAACGCCTTAATCCGAGACAGGCCCGCTGGTCATTGTTTTTCTCCCGCTTTGATTTTGTTGTCTCGTATTTACCAGGTTCAAAGAATGTGAAGGCCGATGCTCTTTCTAGGAGCTTTGTGCCTGATGCTCCTGGAGTCGCTGATCCTGTTGGTATTCTTAAAGATGGAGTTATCTTGTCAGCTATTTCTCCGGATCTGCGACGTGTGTTGCAGAGATTTCAGGCTGATAGGCCTGAGTCTTGTCCACCTGACAGACTGTTTGTTCCGGATAAGTGGACCAGCAGAGTCATTTCCGAGGTTCATTCCTCGGTGTTGGCAGGTCACCCGGGAATTTTTGGCACCAGAGATCTGGTGGCCAGGTCCTTTTGGTGGCCTTCCTTGTCAAGAGATGTGCGGTCATTTGTGCAGTCCTGTGGGACTTGTGCTCGAGCTAAGCCTTGCTGTTCTCGTGCCAGCGGTTTGCTCTTGCCCTTGCCTGTCCCGAAGAGACCTTGGACACATATCTCCATGGATTTCATTTCTGATCTTCCGCTATCTCAGGGCATGTCCGTTATCTGGGTGATATGTGATCGCTTCTCCAAGATGGTCCATTTGGTTCCTTTGCCTAAGCTGCCTTCCTCTTCCGATCTGGTTCCTGTGTTTTTCCAGAACGTGGTTCGTTTGCACGGCATCCCTGAGAATATTGTGTCAGACAGAGGATCCCAGTTCGTTTCCAGGTTCTGGCGATCCTTTTGTAGTAGGATGGGCATTGATTTGTCGTTTTCGTCTGCTTTCCATCCTCAGACTAATGGACAGACGGAGCGAACCAATCAGACTTTGGAGGCTTATTTGAGGTGTTTTGTCTCTGCTGATCAGGACGATTGGGTGACATTCTTGCCGTTGGCTGAGTTTGCCCTTAATAATCGGGCTAGTTCCGCCACCTTGGTTTCGCCTTTTTTCTGCAACTCTGGTTTCCATCCTCGCTTTTCTTCGGGTCATGTGGAGCCTTCTGACTGTCCTGGGGTGGATTCTGTGGTGGATAGGTTGCAGCAGATCTGGAATCATGTGGTGGACAACTTGAAGTTGTCACAGGAGAAGGCTCAGCGCTTTGCCAACCGCCGCCGCGGTGTGGGTCCCCGACTACGCGTTGGGGATTTGGTGTGGCTTTCTTCCCGCTTTGTTCCTATGAAGGTCTCCTCTCCCAAATTTAAACCTCGTTTTATTGGGCCTTACAAGATATTGGAAATCCTTAATCCTGTATCTTTTCGTCTGGATCTTCCTGTGTCGTTTGCTATTCACAATGTATTTCATAGGTCCTTGTTGCGGCGGTACATTGTGCCTGTAGTTCCTTCTGCTGAGCCTCCTGCTCCGGTGTTGGTTGAGGGCGAGTTGGAGTACGTGGTGGAGAAGATCTTGGATTCTCGCCTCTCCAGGCGGAGGCTTCAGTACCTGGTCAAGTGGAAGGGCTATGGTCAGGAGGATAATTCCTGGGTGGTCGCCTCTGATGTTCATGCGGCCGATTTAGTTCGTGCCTTTCATGCCGCTCATCCTGATCGCCCTGGTGGTCGTGGTGAGGGTTCGGTGACCCCTCACTAAGGGGGGGGTACTGTTGTGAATTTGCTTTTTGCTCCCTCTAGTGGTTACTAGTTTTTTGACTCTGGTTTTTCTGTCTTTCCTTTTATCCGCACCTGGGTCGTTAGTTAGGGGTGTTGCTATATAAGCTCCCTGGACCTTCAGTTCAATGCCTGGCAACGTAGTTATCAGAGCTAGTCTGCTGTGCTCTTGTCTACTGATCCTGGTTCCAGTTATATCAGCTAAGTCTGCCTTTTGCTTTTTGCTATTTGTTTTGGTTTTGTATTTTTGTCCAGCTTGTTCCAAATCTATATCCTGACCTTTGCTGGAAGCTCTAGGGGGCTGGTGTTCTCCCCCCGGACCGTTAGACGGTTCGGGGGTTCTTGAATTTCCAGTGTGGATTTTGATAGGGTTTTTGTTGACCATATAAGTTACCTTTCTTTATTCTGCTATCAGTAAGCGGGCCTCTCTGTGCTAAACCTGGTTCATTTCTGTGTTTGTCATTTCCTCTTACCTCACCGTCATTATTTGTGGGGGGCTTCTATCCAGCTTTGGGGTCCCCTTCTCTGGAGGCAAGAAAGGTCTTTGTTTTCCTCTACTAGGGGTAGCTAGATTCTCCGGCTGGCGCGTGTCATCTAGAATCAACGTAGGAATGATCCCCGGCTACTTCTAGTGTTGGCGTTAGGAGTAGATATATGGTCAACCCAGTTACCACTGCCCTATGAGCTGGATTTTTGTATTCTGCAGACTTCCACGTTCCTCTGAGACCCTCGCCATTGGGGTCATAACAGCAGACACCGTTAGTAGGCCGGAACCAGCAATGTGTTTAAAAACAGCAGTTAATCAGAGCCGGAAGGTAGAAGCTCAGCTTTATTCAGTTGAGGGCAACACCAGGGAGGGGCAGAAGCCGTTAGTAGGCCCTAACCACCATTTTGTTTTTTAAAAAACACTTAATGAGAGCCAGAAGGTTGAAGCTCAGCTTTATTCAGTTGAGGGCAACACCAGGCAGGGGCAGACACCGTTATTAGGCCGGAACCAGCAATGTGTTTAAAAACAGCAGTTAATCAGAGCCGGAAGGTAGAAGCTCAGCTTTATTCAGTTGAGGGCAACACCAGGGAGGGGCAGAAGCCGTTAGTAGGCCGGAACCAGCAATGTGTTTAAAAACAGCAGTTAATCAGAGCCGGAAGGTAGAAGCTCAGCTTTATTCAGTTGAGGGCAACACCAGGGAGGGGCAGAAGCCGTTAGTAGGCCCTAACCACCATTTTGTTTTTTAAAAAACACTTAATGAGAGCCAGAAGGTTGAAGCTCAGCTTTATTCAGTTGAGGGCAACACCAGGCAGGGGCAGACACCGTTAGTAGGCCGGAACCAGCAATGTGTTTAAAAACAGCAGTTAATCAGAGCCGGAAGGTAGAAGCTCAGCTTTATTCAGTTGAGGGCAACACCAGGGAGGGGCAGAAGCCGTTAGTAGGCCCTAACCACCATTTTGTTTTTTAAAAAACACTTAATGAGAGCCAGAAGGTTGAAGCTCAGCTTTATTCAGTTGAGGGCAACACCAGGGAGGGGCAGACACCGTTAGTAGGCCGGAACCAGCAATGTGTTTAAAAACAGCAGTTAATCAGAGCCGGAAGGTAGGAGCTCAGCTTTATTCAGTTGAGGGCAACACCAGGGAGGGGCAGACACCGTTAGTAGGCCGGAACCAGCAATGTGTTTAAAAACAGCAGTTAATCAGAGCCGGAAGGTAGAAGCTCAGTTTTATTCAGTTGAGGGCAACACCAGGGAGGGGCAGAAGCCGTTAGTAGGCCCTAACCACCATTTTGTTTTTTAAAAAACACTTAATGAGAGCCAGAAGGTTGAAGCTCAGCTTTATTCAGTTGAGGGCAACACCAGGCAGGGGCAGACACCGTTAGTAGGCCGGAACCAGCAATGTGTTTAAAAACAGCAGTTAATCAGAGCCGGAAGGTAGAAGCTCAGCTTTATTCAGTTGAGGGCAACACCAGGGAGGGGCAGAAGCCGTTAGTAGGCCCTAACCACCATTTTGTTTTTTTAAAAACACTTAATGAGAGCCAGAAGGTTGAAGCTCAGCTTTATTCAGTTGAGGGCAACACCAGGCAGGGGCAGACACCGTTAGTAGGCCGGAACCAGCAATGTGTTTAAAAACAGCAGTTAATCAGAGCCGGAAGGTAGAAGCTCAGCTTTATTCAGTTGAGGGCAACACCAGGGAGGGGCAGAAGCCGTTAGTAGGCCCTAACCACCATTTTGTTTTTTAAAAAACACTTAATGAGAGCCAGAAGGTAGAAGCTCAGCTTTATTCAGTTGAGGACAACTTGAATTAGGGACTGCATACAGACTTAGCAGGCTGTCCCCTGTGTGGACCATGCATCCAATACATTAACCCATTGAGCCACAAAGGACACGTAACCTTCCGTGGCCATGCCTACAGGTCCATGTGTCTGTTGTCAGGTGTACCTTTGTCAGTGTAGGCCTATTGGAAGGAGGGACCGCAGACAGGCTTCGAAGGCCTAACACAATAAAATGGGCTGGCTGTAGGCACTTTAAAATTGGTTCCAGGGGTACACGGGCAGCAGTGGTCTGGTCAGTGGAGGCCTAGTGGAAGGAGGGACCGCAGACAGGCTTCGAATGCCTAAAATAACAAACAATAGGCTCATGGCAGTTTTACAGCGGTTACATGGATACACGGGCAGGCAGCTTGGTGGTGAGTGGAGGAGTATTTAAAGTAGGGACCGCAGACAGGCTATCAAAGGCCTAAAATAACAAACAATAGGCTCATGGCAGTTTTACAGCGGTTACATGGATACACGGGCAGGCAGCTTGGTGGTGAGTGGAGGAGTATTTAAAGTAGGGACCGCAGACAGGCTATCAAAGGCCTAAAATAACAAACAATAGGCTCATGGCAGTTTTACAGCGGTTACATGGATACACGGGCAGGCAGCTGGTGATGAGTGGAGGAGTATTTAAAGTAGGGACCGCAGACAGGCTATCAAAGGCCTAAAATAACAAACAATAGGCTCATGGCAGTTTTACAGCGGTTACATGGATACACAGGCAGCTTGGTGGTGAGTGGAGGAGTATTTAAAGTAGGGACCGCAGACAGGCTATCAAAGGCCTAAAATAACAAACAATAGGCTCATGGCAGTTTTACAGCGGTTACATGGATACACGGGCAGGCAGCTTGGTGGTGAGTGGAGGAGTATTTAAAGTAGGGACCGCAGACAGGCTATCAAAGGCCTAAAATAACAAACAATAGGCTCATGGCAGTTTTACAGCGGTTACATGGATACACGGGCAGGCAGCTGGTGATGAGTGGAGGAGTATTTAAAGTAGGGACCGCAGACAGGCTATCAAAGGCCTAAAATAACAAACAATAGGCTCATGGCAGTTTTACAGCGGTTACATGGATACACAGGCAGCTTGGTGGTGAGTGGAGGAGTATTTAAAGTAGGGACCGCAGACAGGCTATCAAAGGCCTAAAATAACAAACAATAGGCTCATGGCAGTTTTACAGCGGTTACATGGATACACGGGCAGGCAGCTTGGTGGTGAGTGGAGGAGTATTTAAAGTAGGGACCGCAGACAGGCTATCAAAGGCCTAAAATAACAAACAATAGGCTCATGGCAGTTTTACAGCGGTTACATGGATACACGGGCAGGCAGCTGGTGATGAGTGGAGGAGTATTTAAAGTAGGGACCGCAGACAGGCTATCAAAGGCCTAAAATAACAAACAATAGGCTCATGGCAGTTTTACAGCGGTTACATGGATACACAGGCAGCTTGGTGGTGAGTGGAGGAGTATTTAAAGTAGGGACCGCAGACAGGCTATCAAAGGCCTAAAATAACAAACAATAGGCTCATGGCAGTTTTACAGCGGTTACATGGATACACGGGCAGGCAGCTTGGTGGTGAGTGGAGGAGTATTTAAAGTAGGGACCGCAGACAGGCTATCAAAGGCCTAAAATAACAAACAATAGGCTCATGGCAGTTTTACAGCGGTTACATGGATACACGGGCAGGCAGCTGGTGATGAGTGGAGGAGTATTTAAAGTAGGGACCGCAGACAGGCTATCAAAGGCCTAAAATAACAAACAATAGGCTCATGGCAGTTTTACAGCGGTTACATGGATACACAGGCAGCTTGGTGGTGAGTGGAGGAGTATTTAAAGTAGGGACCGCAGACAGGCTATCAAAGGCCTAAAATAACAAACAATAGGCTCATGGCAGTTTTACAGCGGTTACATGGATACACGGGCAGGCAGCTTGGTGGTGAGTGGAGGAGTATTTAAAGTAGGGACCGCAGACAGGCTATCAAAGGCCTAAAATAACAAACAATAGGCTCATGGCAGTTTTACAGCGGTTACATGGATACACAGGCAGCTTGGTGGTGAGTGGAGGAGTATTTAAAGTAGGGACCGCAGACAGGCTATCAAAGGCCTAAAATAACAAACAATAGGCTCATGGCAGTTTTACAGCGGTTACATGGATACACGGGCAGGCAGCTGGTGATGAGTGGAGGAGTATTTAAAGTAGGGACCGCAGACAGGCTATCAAAGGCCTAAAATAACAAACAATAGGCTCATGGCAGTTTTACAGCGGTTACATGGATACACGGGCAGGCAGCTGGTGATGAGTGGAGGAGTATTTAAAGTAGGGACCGCAGACAGGCTATCAAAGGCCTAAAATAACAAACAATAGGCTCATGGCAGTTTTACAGCGGTTACATGGATACACGGGCAGGCAGCTTGGTGGTGAGTGGAGGAGTATTTAAAGTAGGGACCGCAGACAGGCTATCAAAGGCCTAAAATAACAAACAATAGGCTCATGGCAGTTTTACAGCGGTTACATGGATACACGGGCAGGCAGCTTGGTGGTGAGTGGAGGAGTATTTAAAGTAGGGACCGCAGACAGGCTATCAAAGGCCTAAAATAACAAACAATAGGCTCATGGCAGTTTTACAGCGGTTACATGGATACACAGGCAGCTTGGTGGTGAGTGGAGGAGTATTTAAAGTAGGGACCGCAGACAGGCTATCAAAGGCCTAAAATAACAAACAATAGGCTCATGGCAGTTTTACAGCGGTTACATGGATACACGGGCAGGCAGCTGGTGATGAGTGGAGGAATATTTAAAGTATTGACCGCAGACAGGCTATCAAAGGCCTAAAATAACAAACAATAGGCTCATGGCAGCTTTACAGCGGTTACATGGATACACAGGCAGCTTGGTGGTGAGTGGAGGAGTAGTGCAAGGAGTGTCTGTCCCAGTACTCCCAAAATATAAATAGATGTTAATGTCTCGCAAAACAACCAAAACAAAAAAAAAGGTGGCATACTTAGGTACAGGGGTGGGCTCATCTACTGAGTTTCTGACATAGTAATTTGGCAGTAACTATTTAATGGTGCCAATATAGGACACAGACACAGACTACTTTAAGTTGCATCATAGATGTCTACAAATTTGTATTGTCAGTGCCAGACATTGAATGATGTCAGCGAATAGACTAAAGATTGGTGGAGCTGTGCGACATAATTTTGCACGTGGTAGAGCACATTTTGAGCTGGGGTAGGGGGGAACTCTCTTGAGGCCGGCGGGACCGCCCCAGGGCCCCTCATGTTACAACGGTGTGTCTGACGTTGGGTGCGCACCACCACCGCCAGAGACACTACATTGTACTATGAGGGACCCAGTAGCAATGCCGTCAACCAAAAGCGAGCACACCCACCTCTTCAGACAAACAGCAGTCTCACGGGTGCTTGCGCCAAGTCGCGATACCACGGCCCCGTGTGGGGAGTTTTGCCATTTAGGGAGGTGTAAACATGTCGTATGCTGTACAATCAGCTGCAGCAAATTAGACATTAGAAAAGTAATTCACAGGCAAGAGCTTTTCATAGGAAAGCTAGGTGTCGGCCGGGCAAGGTGGGGCAAAAGATTTCGAAATCCAGTTGTGGTTCATTTTAATGAATGTTAGATCGTCAACATTTTGGGTAGCCAGACGAGTCCTTTTTTCGGTTAATATTGAACCTGCAGCACTGAATACTCTTTCTGATAGGACACTTGCTGCCGGGCAAGCAAGCTCCTGCAATGCATATTCTGCCAATTCTGGCCAGGTGTCTAATTTGGAGGCCCAGTAATCAAATGGGAATGACGGTTGAGGGAGAACATCGATAAGGGATGAAAAATAGTTAGTAACCATACTGGACAAATGTTGTCTCCTGTCACTTTCAATTGATGCAGCAGTACCTGTCCTGTCTGCGGTCATAGCAAAATCACTCCACAACCTGGTCAGAAAACCCCTCTGTCCAACGCCACTTCTGATGTGTGCACCCCTAACACTCCTAGTCTGCTGCCCCCTGGAGCTCGTGTGAGAACGATCACGTGCGCTGTGTGCTGGGAATGCCTGAAGCAAACGGTCAACAAGAGTTGATTGTTTGGTTGCTAATATTAGTTCCAAGTTCTCATGTGGCATAATATTTTGCAATTTGCCTTTATAGCGTGGATCAAGGAGGCAGGCCAACCAGTAATCGTCATCGTTCATCATTTTCGTAATGCGTGTGTCCCTTTTTAGGATACGTAAGGCATAATCCGCCATGTGGGCCAAAGTTCCAGTTGTCAAATCTCCGGTTGTGATTGGTTGAGGGGCAGTTGCAGGCAAATCTACGTCACTTGTGTCCCTCAAAAAACCAGAACCCGGCCGTGACACGCAACCAATTTCCTGTGCCCCCGGGAAAGGTTCGGCATTAAAAATATACTCATCCCCATCATCCTCCTCGTCCTCCACCTCCTCTTTGCCCGCTACCTCGTCCTGTACACTGCCCTGACCAGACAATGGCTGACTGTCATCAAGGCTTTCCTCTTCCTCTGGTGCAGACGCCTGCTCCTTTATGTGCGTCAAACTTTGCATCAGCAGACGCATTAGGGGGATGCTCATGCTTATTACGGCGTTGTCTGCACTAACCAGCCGTGTGCATTCCTCAAAACACTGAAGGACTTGACACATGTCTTGTATCTTAGACCACTGCACACCTGACAACTCCATGTCTGCCATCCTACTGCCTGCCCGTGTATCCTCCCACAAATAAATAACAGCACGCCTCTGTTCGCACAGTCTCTGAAGCATGTGCAGTGTTGAGTTCCACCTTGTTGCAACGTCTATGATTAGGCGATGCTGGGGAAGGTTCAAAGACCGCTGATAGGTCTGCATATGGCTGGCGTGTACAGGCGAACGTCGGATATGTGAGCAAAGTGCACGCACTTTGAGGAGCAGGTCGGAGAACCCAGGATAAGTTTTCAATAAGCACTGCACCACCAGGTTTAAGGTGTGAGCCAGGCAAGGAATGTGTTTCAGTTGGGAAAGGGAGATGGCAGCCATGAAATTCCTTCCGTTATCACTCACTACCTTGCCTGCCTCAAGATCTACTGTGCCCAGCCACGACTGCGTTTCTTGTTGCAAGAACTCGGACAGAACTTCCGCGGTGTGTCTGTTGTCGCCCAAACACTTCATAGCCAATACAGCCTGCTGACGCTTGGCAGTAGCTGGCCCATAATGGGACAACTGGTGTGCAACAGTGTCATCTGCCGATGGAGTGGTTGGCAGACTGCGTTCTGTGGAAGAGCTGTAGCTTCTGCAGGAGGACGAGGAGGAGGAGGAGGAGGGGGTGCGAACGCCTACAGCCAACTGTTTCCTAGACCGTGGGCTAGGCACAACTGTCCCTAAATTGATGTCGCCTGTGGACCCTGCATCCATCACATTCACCCAGTGTGCCGTGATGGACACATAACGTCCCTGGCCATGCCTACTGGTCCATGCATCTGTAGTCAGGTGCACCTTTGTACTCACAGATTGCCTGAGTGCATGGACGATGCGCTGTTTAACATGCTGGTGCAGGGCTGGGATGGCTTTTCTGGAAAAAAAGTGTCGACTGGGTAGCTCGTATCGTGGTTCAGCGTACTCCATCAGGGCTTTGAAAGCTTCGCTTTCAACTAACCGGTAGGGCATCATCTCTAACGAGATTAGTCTAGCTATGTGGGCGTTAAAACCCTGTGTACGCGGATGCGAGGATAAGTACTTCCTTTTTCTAACCAGAGTCTCATGTAGGGTGAGCTGGACTGGAGAGCTGGAGATCGTGGAACTTTCGGGTGTGCCGGTGTACATGGCAGACTGAGAGACGGTTGGAGACGGTATTGTTTCCGCCGGTGCCCTAGATGCAATATTTCCTCCTACAAAACTGGTGGTTCCCTGACCCTGACTGCTTTTGGCTGGCAAAGAAACCTGCACAGATACTGCCGGTGGTGCGGAAAATGGTGGCCTTACAGTGACGGAAGGGATGTTGCGTTGCTGACTAGCTTCATTGGCCGAGGGTGCTACAACCTTAAGGGACGTTTGGTAGTTAGTCCAGGCTTGAAAATGCATGGTGGTTAAGTGTCTATGCATGCAACTAGTATTTAGACTTTTCAGATTCTGACCTCTGCTTAAGCTAGTTGAACATTTTTGACAGATGACTTTGCGCTGATCAGTTGGATGTTGTTTAAAAAAATGCCAGACTGCACTCTTCCTAGACTCGGATCCCTTTTCAGGGATTGCAGACTGAGCTTTAACCGGATGGCCACGCTGTCCTCCAACAGGTTTTGGCTTTGACACGCGTTTTGGGCCAGATACGGGCCCGGCAGATGGAACCTGTTGCGATGTTGATGCCTGCTGCGGCCCCTCCTCCACCTCCGCTTCTGAACTACTGCCGCCTGCACCCTGTTCCCCCAATGGCTGCCAATCGGGGTCAATAACTGGGTCATCTATTACCTCCTCTTCGAGCTCGTGTGCAACTTCGTCTGTGTCACTGTGTCGGTCGGTGGTATAGCGTTCGTGGCGGGGCAACATAGTCTCATCAGGGTCTGATTGTGGATCTGTACCCTGAGAGGGCAATGTGGTGGTCTGAGTCAAAGGAGCAGCATAGTACTCTGGCTGTGGCTGTGCATCAGTGCACTCCATGTCAGAATCTACTTGTAATGGGCATGGTCTGTTAAATGTTTCACTTTCTAAGCCAGGGACGGTATGTGTAAAGAGCTCCATGGAGTGACCCGTTGTGTCGCCTGCTGCATCCTTCTCTCTTGTTGTAGTTTTTGCTGAGGAGGACAAGGAAGCGACTTGTCCCTGACCGTGAACATCCACAAGCGACGCGCTGCTTTTACATTTACCAGTTTCGGAAGAGGAGGCAAAAGAGCTAGAGGCTGAGTCTGCAATGTAAGCCAAAACTTGCTGTTGCTGCTCCGCCTTTAAAAGCGGTTTTCCTACTCCCAGAAAAGAGAGCGTTCGAGGCCTTATGTAGCCTGACGACGAAACTGGCTCTACAGCTCCAGACTTAGGTGGAATATTTTTATCCCCACGACCACCTGATGCTCCACTACCACTACCATCATTACCAGCTGACAATGAACGCCCACGACGACCTCTTGCACCAGACTTCCTCATTGTTTTAAAATCTTAACCAAAGTAACTTTATTTGTTGCTGTCAAACAACTTACACGGTGAGCTATAACTTCAGTATGATTTCAATATCCCTTAACAGGTTGGTGAGACCACAAGGAAAATCAGGCACAATGTTACACACTCTGTTTTCTGTGGCACAAAATCACAGAGATGACACACACGCAGGACTGTCACTCAAGCACTAATGTCAATATTAATCTCCCACCTAATTTATTTATTTTTTTTTCTCAGGGAGACTTTAGAAACCAAATAATATTAAAAATAAAACAAAAAAAAAAAGGCTTTCTATGGCCCACAATTAGAGAGAGAGAGGTGGCACACCCAGGAGTCAAGACTGGCGCACAAGCTGAAAGGGCAATATTACTCTCCCACTGTTTTTTTAAGTTTTTTTTTTTGTTATTTTCAGGGAGACTTTAGAAACCAAATAATATTAAAAAAACCAAAAAAATAAATAGCCTTTCTATGGCCCACTGAATGAGAGAGAGAGGTGGCACACCCAGGAGTCAAGACTGGCACACAAGCTGAAAGGGCAATATTACTCTCCCACTGTTTTTTTATGTTTTTTTTTTTTTCAGGGAGACTTTAGAAACCAAATAATATTAAAAAAACCAAAAAAATAAATAGCCTTTCTATGGCCCACTGAATGAGAGAGAGAGGTGGCACACCCAGGAGTCAAGACTGGCACACAAGCTGAAAGGGCAATATTACTCTCCCACTGTTTTTTTATGTATTTTTTGTTTTTTAAGGGAGACTTTAGAAACCAAATAATATTAAAAAAAAAAAAAACAAAAAAAGGCTTTCTATGGCCCACAATTAGAGAGAGAGAGGTGGCACACCCAGGAGTCAAGACTGGCGCACAAGCTGAAAGGGCAATATTACTCTCCCACTGTTTTTTTAAGTTTTTTTTTTTTTATTTTCAGGGAGACTTTAGAAACCAAATAATATTAAAAAAACCAAAAAAATAAATAGCCTTTCTATGGCCCACTGAATGAGAGAGAGAGGTGGCACACCCAGGAGTCAAGACTGGCACACAAGCTGAAAGGGCAATATTACTCTCCCACTGTTTTTTTATGTTTTTTTTTTTTTTCAGGGAGACTTTAGAAACCAAATAATATTAAAAAACCCAAAAAAATAAATAGCCTTTCTATGGCCCACTGAATGAGAGAGAGAGGTGGCACACCCAGGAGTCAAGACTGGCACACAAGCTGAAAGGGCAATATTACTCTCCCACTGTTTTTTTATGTATTTTTTGTTTTTTAAGGGAGACTTTAGAAACCAAATAATATTAAAAAAACAACAAAAAAAAAGGCTTTCTATGGCCCACAATTAGAGAGAGAGAGGTGGCACACCCAGGAGTCAAGACTGGCGCACAAGCTGAAAGGGCAATATTACTCTCCCACTGTTTTTTTAAGTTTTTTTTTTTGTTATTTTCAGGGAGACTTTAGAAACCAAATAATATTAAAAAAACCAAAAAAATAAATAGCCTTTCTATGGCCCACTGAATGAGAGAGAGAGGTGGCACACCCAGGAGTCAAGACTGGCACACAAGCTGAAAGGGCAATATTACTCTCCCACTGTTTTTTTAAGTTTTTTTTTTTGTTATTTTCAGGGAGACTTTAGAAACCAAATAATATTAAAAAAACCAAAAAAATAAATAGCCTTTCTATGGCCCACTGAATGAGAGAGAGAGGTGGCACACCCAGGAGTCAAGACTGGCACACAAGCTGAAAGGGCAATATTACTCTCCCACTGTTTTTTTATGTATTTTTTGTTTTTTAAGGGAGACTTTAGAAACCAAATAATATTAAAAAAAACCAAAAAAATAAATAGCCTTTCTATGGCCCACTGAATGAGAGAGAGAGGTGGCACACCCAGGAGTCAAGACTGGCACACAAGCTGAAAGGGCAATATTACTCTCCCACTGTTTTTTTATGTTTTTTTTTATTTTCAGGGAGACTTTAGAAACCAAATAATATTAAAAAAACCAAAAAAATAAATAGCCTTTCTATGGCCCACTGAATGAGAGAGAGAGGTGGCACACCCAGGAGTCAAGACTGGCACACAAGCTGAAAGGGCAATATTACTCTCCCACTGTTTTTTTATGTTTTTTTTTTTTCAGGGAGACTTTAGAAACCAAATAATATTAAAAAAACCAAAAAAATAAATAGCCTTTCTATGGCCCACTGAATGAGAGAGAGAGGTGGCACACCCAGGAGTCAAGACTGGCACACAAGCTGAAAGGGCAATATTACTCTCCCACTGTTTTTTTATGTATTTTTTGTTTTTTAAGGGAGACTTTAGAAACCAAATAATATAAAAAAAAAAACAAAAAAAAAAAGGCTTTCTATGGCCCACAATTAGAGAGAGAGAGGTGGCACACCCAGGAGTCAAGACTGGCGCACAAGCTGAAAGGGCAATATTACTCTCCCACTGTTTTTTTAAGTTTTTTTTTTTTTTTTTTCAGGGAGACTTTAGAAACCAAATAATATTAAAAAAACCAAAAAAATAAATAGCCTTTCTATGGCCCACTGAATGAGAGAGAGAGGTGGCACACCCAGGAGTCAAGACTGGCACACAAGCTGAAAGGGCAATATTACTCTCCCACTGTTTTTTTATGTATTTTTTGTTTTTTAAGGGAGACTTTAGAAACCAAATAATATTAAAAAAAAAAAAAACAAAAAAAGGCTTTCTATGGCCCACAATTAGAGAGAGAGAGGTGGCACACCCAGGAGTCAAGACTGGCGCACAAGCTGAAAGGGCAATATTACTCTCCCACTGTTTTTTTAAGTTTTTTTTTTTTTATTTTCAGGGAGACTTTAGAAACCAAATAATATTAAAAAAACCAAAAAAATAAATAGCCTTTCTATGGCCCACTGAATGAGAGAGAGAGGTGGCACACCCAGGAGTCAAGACTGGCACACAAGCTGAAAGGGCAATATTACTCTCCCACTGTTTTTTTATGTTTTTTTTTTTTTTCAGGGAGACTTTAGAAACCAAATAATATTAAAAAACCCAAAAAAATAAATAGCCTTTCTATGGCCCACTGAATGAGAGAGAGAGGTGGCACACCCAGGAGTCAAGACTGGCACACAAGCTGAAAGGGCAATATTACTCTCCCACTGTTTTTTTATGTATTTTTTGTTTTTTAAGGGAGACTTTAGAAACCAAATAATATTAAAAAAACAACAAAAAAAAAGGCTTTCTATGGCCCACAATTAGAGAGAGAGAGGTGGCACACCCAGGAGTCAAGACTGGCGCACAAGCTGAAAGGGCAATATTACTCTCCCACTGTTTTTTTAAGTTTTTTTTTTTGTTATTTTCAGGGAGACTTTAGAAACCAAATAATATTAAAAAAACCAAAAAAATAAATAGCCTTTCTATGGCCCACTGAATGAGAGAGAGAGGTGGCACACCCAGGAGTCAAGACTGGCACACAAGCTGAAAGGGCAATATTACTCTCCCACTGTTTTTTTAAGTTTTTTTTTTTGTTATTTTCAGGGAGACTTTAGAAACCAAATAATATTAAAAAAACCAAAAAAATAAATAGCCTTTCTATGGCCCACTGAATGAGAGAGAGAGGTGGCACACCCAGGAGTCAAGACTGGCACACAAGCTGAAAGGGCAATATTACTCTCCCACTGTTTTTTTATGTATTTTTTGTTTTTTAAGGGAGACTTTAGAAACCAAATAATATTAAAAAAAACCAAAAAAATAAATAGCCTTTCTATGGCCCACTGAATGAGAGAGAGAGGTGGCACACCCAGGAGTCAAGACTGGCACACAAGCTGAAAGGGCAATATTACTCTCCCACTGTTTTTTTATGTTTTTTTTTATTTTCAGGGAGACTTTAGAAACCAAATAATATTAAAAAAACCAAAAAAATAAATAGCCTTTCTATGGCCCACTGAATGAGAGAGAGAGGTGGCACACCCAGGAGTCAAGACTGGCACACAAGCTGAAAGGGCAATATTACTCTCCCACTGTTTTTTTATGTTTTTTTTTTTTCAGGGAGACTTTAGAAACCAAATAATATTAAAAAAACCAAAAAAATAAATAGCCTTTCTATGGCCCACTGAATGAGAGAGAGAGGTGGCACACCCAGGAGTCAAGACTGGCACACAAGCTGAAAGGGCAATATTACTCTCCCACTGTTTTTTTATGTATTTTTTGTTTTTTAAGGGAGACTTTAGAAACCAAATAATATAAAAAAAAAAACAAAAAAAAAAAGGCTTTCTATGGCCCACAATTAGAGAGAGAGAGGTGGCACACCCAGGAGTCAAGACTGGCGCACAAGCTGAAAGGGCAATATTACTCTCCCACTGTTTTTTTAAGTTTTTTTTTTTTTATTTTCAGGGAGACTTTAGAAACCAAATAATATTAAAAAAACTAAAAAAATAAATAGCCTTTCTATGGCCCACTGAATGAGAGAGAGAGGTGGCACACCCAGGAGTCAAGACTGGCACACAAGCTGAAAGGGCAATATTACTCTCCCACTGTTTTTTTATGTTTTTTTTTTTTTTTCAGGGAGACTTTAGAAACCAAATAATATTAAAAAAACCAAAAAAATAAATAGCCTTTCTATGGCCCACTGAATGAGAGAGAGAGGTGGCACACCCAGGAGTCAAGACTGGCACACAAGCTGAAAGGGCAATATTACTCTCCCACTGTTTTTTTATGTATTTTTTGTTTTTTAAGGGAGACTTTAGAAACCAAATAATATAAAAAAAAAAAAAAAAAAAAAAGGCTTTCTATGGCCCACAATTAGAGAGAGAGAGGTGGCACACCCAGGAGTCAAGACTGGCGCACAAGCTGAAAGGGCAATATTACTCTCCCACTGTTTTTTTAAGTTTTTTTTTTTTTATTTTCAGGGAGACTTTAGAAACCAAATAATATTAAAAAAACCAAAAAAATAAATAGCCTTTCTATGGCCCACTGAATGAGAGAGAGAGGTGGCACACCCAGGAGTCAAGACTGGCACACAAGCTGAAAGGGCAATATTACTCTCCCACTGTTTTTTTATGTATTTTTTGTTTTTTAAGGGAGACTTTAGAAACCCAATAATATTTAAAAAAAAAAGAAAAAAGGCTTTCTATGGCCCACAATTAGAGAGAGAGGTGGCACACCCAGGAGTCAAGACTGGCACACAAGCTGAAAGGGCAATATTACTCTCCCACTGTTTTTTTTTTTTTTTTTTTTTTCAGGGAGACTTTAGAAACCAAATAATAAGAAAAAAAATAAATAAATAAATAGGCTTTCTATGGCCCACTGAATAAGAGATAGCACACACAGCAGTGGCACACAAGCCCTGACTGAGGCCAATATTTTTCTACCACTGATTGATGTAGTGTTTTTGTGTTGAGGTAGAATTTAGAACACAAATCACGGAAAAAATAAATAGGCTTTCTATGGCCCACTCAGTGAGAGATGGCACACACAGGGATGGCACTGTAGCAGAAATGCCAATCTTAATCTCCCACAAAAAAAAAAACAAAAAAAACAGGGACTGTCCTACAATTACTATCTCCCTGCAGTAATCTAAGCCAGGTATGGCAGGCAGCAATAGGAGTGGACTGATGCACAAATTAAATAAAAAGTGTGGACAAACAAAAAAGATAGCTGTGCAGAAAGGAACAAGAGGATATGTGCTTTGAAAAAAGCAGTTGGTTTCCACAGTGGCGTACACACAGCAATACAGCTATCACGGAGCCTTCTAGGGCAGCCCAATGAGCTACAGCGCTGAGGAAAAAAAAAAAAAATAGCTTCCACTGTTCCTGCACACCGAGGTGGTGTTGGACAGTGGAAATCGCTACAGCACAAGCGGTTTGGTGGTTAGTGGACCCTGCCTAACGCTCTCCCTGCTTCTGACGAAGCGGCAGCAACCTCTCCCTAAGCTCAGATCAGCAGCAGTAAGATGGCGGTCGGCGGGAACGCCCCTTTATAGCCCCTGTGACGCCGCAGACAGCAAGCCAATCACTGCAATGCCCTTCTCTAAGATGGTGGGGACCAGGATCTATGTCATCACGCTGCCCACACTCTGCGTTCACCTTCATTGGCTGAGAAATGGCGCTTTTCGCGTCATTGAAACGCGACTTTGGCACGAAAGTCGCGTACCGCATGGCCGACAAGCACAGGGGTCGGATCGGGTTTCATGAGACGCCGACTTAGCCAAAAGTCGGCGACTTTTGAAAATGATCGACCCGTTTCGCTCAACCCTAGTATTTACTGTGTGGGGAGATTTACTTTGTGTGGTGGTGATTTATTGTATGTGGGGGAGATTTTGTATAATGGGGGATGTTTTGAGAGCACAAGTTTGGGGAGCAAAGAAGGGACAGGTGCAGACACAATATGGGAAGTGGATGAAATTTAAAGACACAATATGAGGAGCAAGGGGGATATGGGCAGCATGTGTGAGGAAGCAGTGTGGGGGGTGGATGCAGACCCATTATGAGGAGCGAGGGGAAAATGTATGTGGAGACAGTATGGGGAGTCTGGGGTATGTGTGAAGAGGCTGTATGGAGAGTGAGAGGGTAAATTTATTTTTGAGGAGATTATTGAAGGAAATAGTGAGAAGAGACAGTATGGGGGAGAAAGTGTGAATGGGCACAGCATAAAGACTGAGTTGTGTGGGGGAGCAGCATGGGGAAACAGTGTAAGGTCACAGCCAGGAAGGGATAGTAAGCTAAGGAGGGGGAGATTGCTGAGGGGCATAGTATAGAGACTGGGCCCAATAGGGGGAACACAGTGTGACAGGACAATGTGAAGAGGGTGCCCAGTATGGAAAGGAGAGGACAGTGTGGAGAGCATGTACAGGGAATATAGCGAGGGGCAATTATTTATTTGGGGTTGGGAGCTCAGCATAAGACATATATTTTTTATTCAGGACCATTATATTGACACAGCTACCTTTAAAGGAAAGGTGCCGCATTTTATTTTTTGTATTAAAAATAATTGTTTATATAAACAATTATTTTTAATACAAATTTCCTTTTTTTAACTTTAACATTTTTTTATTATTAATTTTTTTTCAGCCACTGGGCGCTGCCATTTTGCTTTGCAGGAGTGTAAGTGGAGCTGCACGACACTTACACTCTGCAATTGCGGCAGCCCTGGGCATAGAGATCTGCGGTTGGGAGCCGACTCTATACCTAGCATTATAAGCTGCTCTCTGCTCTGCTCTGGCCATGCCCCCTGAGCCGTCCACAGCACAGCAGAGGCAGGAGATCAGCGCCATCTTCCTGGAGCTCACACTGCCTCTGTGAGCTCCAGCTTCCCAGGATGATCGCAGGAGCCCTGCAGTTATAGGAAGAGGAGGAGGAGACTAAGGACGGGAGGGAGAAGACTCAGCAGGGAGCCGTGAAGTATCAGTGGGGAGGGGGAGAGGGAATCTAATCCTATCCCTTGTGCTGACTCTGAGGAGTGTATCTCCTCCCATGTGTGTTACTGTCTGCTGAGCTGTGTATCTAATCCTCTCCTGTGTGATACTGACTGAGCTGTGTATCTAATCCTATCCTGTGTGATACTGTGCTGAGCTGTGTAACTAATCCTCTCCTGTGTGATACTCTCTGCTGAGCCATGCATCTAATCCTATCCTGTGTGATACTGTCTGCTGAGCTGTGTATCTAATCCTATCCTGTGTGATACTGTTTGCTGAGCCATGTATCTAATCCTATCCTGTGTGATACTGTGTGCTGAGCTGTATATCTAATCCTCTCCTGTGTGATACTGTGTGCTGAGCCGTGTATCTAATCCTATCCTGTGTGATACTGTCTGCTGAGCCATGCATCTAATCCAATCCTGTGTGATACTGTGCTGAGCCTTGTATCTAATCCTACCCTGTGTGATACTGTGCTGAGCCGTGTATCTAATCCTCTACTGTGGGATACTGTGTGCTGAGCCATGTATCTAATCCTATCCTGTGTGATACTGACTGAGCTGTATATCTAATCCTATCCTGTGTGATACTGTCTGCTGAGCCATGTATCTAATCCTATCCTATGTGATACTGTGCTGAGCCTTGTATCTAATCCTATCCTGTATGATACTGACTGAGCTGTGCATGTAATAATGTCCTGTGTGATACTGACTGTTGAGCTGTGTATCTAATCCTCTCCTATGCAGTCCTCTCCCCTGTTATGTGTGATCTATATGGCGGTATTATGTGTGATCTATATGGCGGTATTATGTGAGATCTATATGGCGACGTTATGTGAGAAGTATATGGCGATACTATGTGATGTATATGGTGGTATTATGTGTGATCTATATGGCGATATGTGAGAACACTGGTGGTATTATGTGAGATCTACAGTATATGATGGTATTATGTGAGAAGTATATTGCGGTATTGTGTGCTCTGTATTATGTGTGCTCTATATGGTGGTATTATGTGTGCTCTATATGGCGGTATTATGTGTGCTCTATATGGCGGTATGCTCTATATGGCGGTATTGTGTGCTCTATATGGTGGTATTATGTGTGCTCTATATGGCAGTATTATGTGTGCTCTATATGGCGGTATTATGTGAGATCTATATGGCGGTATGCTCTATATGGCGGTATGCTCTATATGGCGGTATTATGTGTGCTCTATATGGCGGTATTATGTGTGCTCTATATGGCGTCATGTGAGAAGTATATGGCGGTATTATGTTTGATGTATATGGCGGTATTATGTGTGATCTATATGGCGATATGTGAGAACACTGGTGGTATTATGTGAGATCTATATGACGGTATTATGTTTCAAGTATATGGCGGTATTATGTGTGAAGTATATTGCGGTATTGTGTGCTCTGTATTATGTGTGCTCTATATGGCGGTATTATGTGAGAACACTCTGGCGTCGTTATTTGCGATCTATATGATGGTATTATGTGAGAACTATAGGACAGTATTATGTGTGCTCTATACGGCGGTATTGTGTGCTCTATATGGCGGTATTATGAGTGATCTATATGGCGATATTATATGTGATCTAAATGGTGGTATTATGTGAGAACACTATGGAAGTATTATCTGCAGAAAGGGGACCCAATCTAGGGTGGTTCCGGTTGAGCAGCTGCACGCGGGTCTGGGGTAATAGAGGGGGCAGCATGACCTCCAGTTAGGTGCAGTCAGGGGAGGGCTGGTAAGGCAGCTGAAGAGAGGGGTCTCATGTTTATTGTTACTATATGGCTATATTTCCTTCCCAGCATCACCCCGGACTGCGCCTGTCACCTCACTTTCACACATCGCCAGGACAGGATCTGAGGAGGGGAATGGGGTCTTTGCATGCAAAGTCTGGATCAGAACAGGCCATCAATCAGCAGAAATGTTTCCTGGATTTCTGAGGAGACGGTCCATCCATGTGTATAAAAGACAGCGCTCTATGTACAATCCCTGGCTGCTCCGTACACCAAACAGGGTGCCCCCCATAGACCAGCACACTGCTCTCCTGAAATACTCTGTGCTGCTTTCACCCTGCTCCCTCCACCATATATCTCCCAGAATCCTTGCTGCCTGCCATCCTCAGTGACTGTCTACTTGTCAGTATAACTTTGCAGTCACCAACAAAATGGCTGCACACTGTGTTCCTGAATCCTCTCATCCCCTAGCAAACACCAGAAGGGGAGGAGAGGAGACATCACACCCATATCAGCAGACTCAGCCCATAATTACTGCAGTGCAGTAATGTGAGCTAGTTGTACACTAGGTTTTTGTCCAATTTCATTAGCTGCTCCCCCTAGTGTTTAAAAGTGGAAATGCCAAACCTTTTAAAATTATTTTTCATATTTTACTAAATTAAAAACAAATGATAATATTTTTTAAGAAAATGTAAACATTAATTCTTTACATTTTTTCAATCGCTGGAAAATTGTTTTTTTTTATGGCACCTTCCCTTTAAGGGCATCATGTGGGGATGTGCTGCAGAAGACCAGAGAAGATGGAAGTCTACATAGAAGAGCTGTGAATGAGAAAAGTCATCATGGAGTCTGGACAAGATGAAGAAGAAAAGAAAGAGAACTGACTCCAGAGACAACATAATCTATAAGGTGCCAGGATGGATTTTTTTTTTAAATTATTGACTAATTCTTATGTTTTTATTTATGTTAGGAGCATAAAAGGGGTTGTCTGGGTTTGTGATAAGCCTGCCATCATTCTATGTGACTGCAGACGTTTGAAGTCTCATAGTGCATACTGCATGCTGTCAGGATTCTCTGGTCCGGCTATTTGCATACATGCGGTCATTTGCTGACTAGACATGCGTGGCCTCACTGAATGAAAATTAATTGAGCAAGGCTGGACAAGTCTAGTCGAAATGTGCCAGAAGAATACAAATCGCATACTTGTGCAAGGGAAAATCCCTTACAGTGTGCAGTGCTAGCGTTGTGAGAATTCAGATGCCTGCAGCCACCTATAGTGACGACAGCCTTTCATCTCAAACCTGGATAAGCCCTTTAATTATTAATAGAAGCCCTGTAGCATGACAATCCTAACAGCGCGTAATATCCTCACTGTCAGGATTCAGCTCTGCTTTCAGGTTCCAGTAGTCATCACATGGACACTTCACTCTTATGTGATTTTCAAACTTATGGTCACATAACAACAAGCTTCTCTTCCTGCTTTTTTCAGTTTTTCACTGAACATTGAGAGAATTATGAAGAGCAGCTCGTCGGCACATGACTAAATGTGCAGATCACATTTGTGCTCGGGGGGTCGCCAAACTAAATTTTTGATCCGGGTGCCAGAAAACCTAGAAACACCTCTGAATGACAGTCTAATCTAACTGGTTTCACTGCAAAGCTGTCTGTGAGTACAAAGTGTTGAGAGTAGAGCTCTGATGAGTGTGGTTACATTGGCATTTTAGCTTTCATTTCATAGCAATCAGTGTGTGGGGAGTGGCGGTACAGCAGAACTTAGATTTATCTTATTACAAATACCTTTGCAGCTTCAGCTCTCCTCTCACAGTACTGTCAACTCAGATGTACTCTCTTCCCACCTTGCTGTCTCCCGTGAGATAAAAACGAAAAGGTTTTAGTAAACTCTGCTTTTATCTGGATACTTTGTAATAAGAGATGAGTGAGCGCTAAAATGCTCGGATGCTTGTTACTTGAACCAAGCAATTCCTAATACTCGGATGCTCGTTTCGAGTAACGAGTATAATGGGAGTCAATGGGAAATTAGAGTATTTTTCTGGCAAACCTTACAAAGAGGTATGGGGGCAGTTAAATTGTTGAAATGGTTGGAAAAAGTGCTGAATGGAAGAAGAACGGCTTGGGGAAGACCCCTGGAAGCATCTTTGACTCCCAGATCACTACTGAGAACAATGATGTTACACTTTTACTCCTCTTTAAGTACTGACAATAGAACATTCAAAATCGTAGAGAAATTGGAGATTACAGAAAAAAAAGTTAATTTTTTCCTGTATAACAACTTGAATGTAAGGTAAAATTTAAAAAGGATTTAAAAAAATAACATAAGTCAACAAAAAACTGAAATTTCAGTGTAGTTTATGAAGGAACCCTGTATTAGACTTAAAGGAGAGCCTCATACACATTCTGTTCAAATTGTACAAATCCTGCTGTGATGTCCGGGCCGGCATCACTGCATGGCTTTCCAACTCCCATCAGGCAGATACCCCTCCAGGCCATGCTGTGAGTTCTGCTCTCTGCCTGCTTCATGCTGTGGACCTCATGTCTCCTGCCTGCTGTTTGCATACTTCCTGGCTGTGTGCTTAGGGTGGCGACGCCAACACTCTCTGTTTCTTATAGAGACAATGTCCCAAGCCAATTACCAAGAGGCCTTAGGTACTTAAGGTATCCCCACCCATAGGGGGAGGCTTGAGCAATGTACTTTCTCAGTTAGTGTCTTGCTGCTGAGTTGCCAGGTCCTGTCTCATTGTATCTCTCATTTCTGCCACCCAGAGGGCTTCGTACCCTGACCCGTACCTGTGTCCTGTGTCTCTTGATTCTGCCTCCCAGTAGGGTTGCATATCCTGTTCTGAATCCTTGTTTCTGTACCTTATCCCATATCTGACCCTGTCTGAATTAAGTCCTATACCTGTGTCCGTTTGTATCCCTGTCTATAGCCTTTCCTATCCCACTGTGTGTTTCCTTGTGTTAACTCCTTCTGCTCTTTGCTCCGCATCCTGTGGCTCTGCTCTTTGCTCCGCAACCTGCGGCTCTGCTCTTTGCTCCACATCATGTGGCTCTGCTCTGCATAGCATCCTGCGATTCTGCTCTGCTCCCGCTCCACTCCCTGCGGTTCCTGCCCCTTTAGTCTGAACTGGTTCCTTACAGTTCCTGTCTCCAGTCTGTACTGGTTCCTACCTGCTCACTTATCCTACTCATACTTGCCTGTGTTCCCGTGTCTCCTGTAACTGTTCCTGTCCCTCCAGTCTGAACTGGTACCTACCTGTTCCCTTTTCCTACTCGTACCTGCCTATGTTGCTGTCCTACCAGAACCAGTTCCAGTCCCGCCAGCCGTGCCTGCCTGCCTAAAGTGCCAGCCATGCCAGCCTGCCTGCCTAGAGTGCCAGCCATGCCCGCCTGTCTGCCTACAGTACCAGCCATGCCTGCCTGCCTGCTTAGAGTGCTAGCCATGCCCGCCTGCCTTCCTAGAGTGCCAGTCAAGCCTGCCTGCCTAGAGTGCCAGCTGTGCCCACCTGCCTAGAGTGCCAGCCATGCCCTCCCATAGGGGTGGAGCCGCATATTCATCACTGTAATGAGCGGTACCACGTGACCACTCACACAGGACAGGCTGCTGGCGCTGAGAGGAGGCATAGCGGGAGCTGGGTGAGTATTTCTCTGCAAGCGGCGGGTGCATGGGGGATGGGAGGCGGTAGGTGACCCCAAACTTTATTTTAAACAAAAAAAATAAAAAAACCTTGATTTTTCATTCCTTCTCTCCAGCGAACGCTGCTGGGGAGATGGAATGAATGCCGGCTTCAGCACCAAAAGCAGGGTACATCGCTTAATTGTAGCGCTGTCTCCTGCGCGGTCCGTGTGGTCCTCAGTCAGCACACGGGCGGCACACGGCTGCCGCACGTGTGCCACACTGATGTGCCACGTGAGCACACGGATAACTCCGGTACCGATTTCTCCGGTACCGGAATTATCTGGACGTGTGAGACTGGCCTAATGGTGAGCTGAGCAACTTTTTTTTCCTATATTGATATAATATAATTGTCTTGTCCATCTATTGGGTTGCACCAGTCTTATTCAATTATTCATCCTTATTTACACAATCCTTTATTTTTATCTCTTAAGCACTACACTTTAACCCTCATTTGTTTATGTATACTCACTTTCATATGGTGTTTATGCTTTATTCTTTCCTAGGCAGTTTTTTATTTAACTTTTTCTTTTTCCCCTGTGTAACATTTTGTTTTAACTATATTGTCTTACCTTTTTCCTTTAATACCGCCATCTCTGTAAAACTGCAGCAAGAAGCCTCACTACAGTTCTTCTTTGTTTGATGGCTTGTGACTGACTATCCATCATACTTTTGATTACATTCCAGAGATTTTCAATGGGGTTCAGGTCTAGAGACCGGGCTGCCCATGGCAGGGTTTTGATGTGGTGGCCTCTTAATTTTTGCCAGAGCTGTATATATTCATTTATTGTGGTTTGTTGCTATTCCTTTTTTCTCAAGTTTTTTTATGTCATCTGGTGGTGTGGAAAAGTCGGGTCTAATCCAGGCTAGGGTTCCCACAGCCAACAATTCCCTGTCTCCACCATGATGACTACTCTCCATCTACTCCTCCTCCTGCATCTCTTCCTCCTCATTCCCCTCCTCAGCCCATCACTGTAGGAGAGACAGGACGAAGCTTGTTTGGCTACTAGCCTCTTTTGGTTTCCTTAGGGGCCAATAGTCTATAATTGTTGGCCCCTGAGGAAGCTACTATTAGTGGCAATACGCTTCGGGCACTTTTCCAGCCCTCATCTCATGACTTTGGTCCCTTGGCAGGACTATGTGTTTATACATTCTCTTTATCGTGCTGTGGCACACTATTTGAGTATTTGTCTCTAGTGTCTCATGCACTGATGTGTACATGCCTTATACCTTTACGGTGTTTGATTATTTGCACTTTTTGTGTTGGTGCTTATGTGACACTTTGGTCACTTTGCTTTTGAAGGTGCACACCTGCAACGCCCTGTGCATATTGATATGGAAATTATTTGTTTATAGGCTATACACCATCTAAATTGTGTTTCATCTTTGGGATAACCTCTCTGCATGACTGCCTATTCTCAGTGGATATTGTTTTTTTCATAACAATTTAGATATGACATTGAATCATAGATTTTTTTCCTGGTGTGCTAACCATTTAGGTTTATATTTATACTTTTTTTTGCATGCATATTTAAACCTGTATCATTTCTTTATATCTTGTCATGTGTTGAGGAGCCAGAACTCTTAATGGTTGGCAGGGGATCAAATACTTATTTCTCACTGCAAAATTCAAATAAATGTATATAATTTATACAATGTGATTTTCTGGATTTTATTTTTGTTATTCTGTCTCTCAATATTAAAATTAACCTACCCTTAAAATTATAGACTGTTCACGTTTTTGTCAATGGGCAAACTTACAAAATCAGCAAGGGATCAAATACTTATTTCCCCAACTGTAGGTCGTGCTGCAGAGCTTCCAGCTTCTGGCTTGTAGACCATGTGCTATAAGATAGCACATTGGAGATGGAGGATGAGGAGGCGTAGGAGAGGGCCCAGGAACTGCTGAAGGAGGTGGAGGAAACCGATAGAAGTAGTGTCAGCAATCCTCGGCGATGGTAGCACATGTGCCGTGCCAGGGAGGGACTCAGCCTCAGACTCCACAATGTTCATCCAGTGTGCCGCCAGGTAAATGTAGCATCTCTGGACACAAGTGCCTGTCCATGTGTCAGTCATTAGGTGGACAATCCCAGTAACCACATTGGTAAGTGCCTTTCTTGGACACATGCTGGTACAAGGCGGGGACACCACAATGGGAGAAATAGTGGCGGCTGGGGACTGAGTACCAAAGGACCAAATTTGTACACCTGTTGCAAGACAAATTTTGCTTTTTATTTCAAACCAACGAAATTTCACACAAAACAAATTCAACAGTATATTTGAGAATATTACATTTTTGAACAGCCACATATCTACACTTGTAGGACAAAATTTCACACAAACAGTATATATGACAATATATGACAATAGTCAATTTTGGAACAATCAAATTTCTAGTCCTGTAGCAGCATAATTTTTGGCTTTATTTCAAACCAACAAAATTTCACACAAAGCAGGTTCTACAGTATATATGAAATAAAATAAAAAGGGGGTGATCGATATAAAATACTGTGTCACTAGCATAGATTCTAAATCAAAGTCTACCACCGTGCTGTGTAGTACAATATGTCCGGAAGCCAAAAGTGATTATTACCATAAATGTCATATTAACTACTTTATTAAGAAATAGAAAATAAGCATACAATTAAAAATGTAAAAGTACCAACAAACACCTCCAGTGTGAGGGATGGACAGGAATCAGACCTAGTTCACAAGAATGTAGTGAAAATACAGGTATGATAACAAGCAGTATTGCCTCAAAGAAATAGAGCACAATCAATAGACAACTATGTATAAGAATTAAATATTTATGTCATGACTCATGATACAAAATTTGGCTTGTCTTGAATCACAATGTGGATTCTATAAAGTTCTGGTGTCTTTAACGCAAATGTCCTCTGTTATTAATTGACCATTATTCCACGCAATCCCTTATAAAAATTGGCAAATTGTGCATATATTGCACATAGTTCCACTATCTTTGCCTTAGCATATGGTTTGCTAAATAGCAGTAAGGTGCACCTTGGCTAGTGGTTAGTGATGAGCGAACATGCTCCCCACTACTCGTTACTCGCCCAAGTATTGCTATGCTCGGCGTACTTGGCGAGCAGCAAACATTTCCGGGATTATTTGGCGGTAACTGCAGTCTCCACCCAGCAGTTTTGGCAGACTTTAGAGACCCAATCACGGTGCAGGGATTGTCTGCCAGGCCATGAAACGCCGCAGCCATCTTTGTTGTGGACATGCAGTAATTGGCTTGGCCGCACAGCATCATCCCGAGTATAAGAGACCTGGCGCCGCCCTGCTCGCCGCATTCTGTTCCTGTTTCAACGAGAGTAGGGAGAGCTGCTGCCGAGATAGGGTCAGAATCGTGGTTTTAGAGTTAGTGTAGGTCTGCAACTCTTACATCCACAACTCCTCAGAAAACAAAAGTCCTTTTTAGGGCTACCGTATATACTTGAGTATAAGCTGACCCGAGTATAAGCCGAGACCCCTAATTTTGCCACAAAAAGCTGGGAAAACTTAATGACTCGAGTATAAGCCTAGGGTAGGAAATGCAGCAGCTACCGGTAAATGTCAAAAATAAAAATAGGTACCAATAAAAGTCAAATTAATTGAGATATCAGTAGGTTAAGTGTTTTTGAATATCCATATTGAATCAGGAGCCCCATATAATGCTCCATACAGTTTATGATGGGCCCCATAAGATGTTCCATATTAAAATATGCCCCATATAATGCTGCACAAATGCTGATTATGGTCCCATAAGATGCTCCATAGAGATATTTGCCCCCATATTATGCTGCACATGGCCCCATAAGATGCTCCATAGAAATATTTGCCCCATATAACGCTGCACATGGCCCCATAAGATGCTCCATAGAGATATTTGCCCCCATATAATGCTGCACATGACCATATAAGATGCTCCATAGAAATATTTGCCCCGTATAAAAAAAATGACTGTCTAGTAATAGTTTATAGGAAAAGACAAAATCTTTCTGTTATAAAGTGATGACCTCACACCCATGATATTGTGACACCACGCCCATGATATTGTGACACCACGCTCAGGCCCCCAGCACTTGCTATACTCACCTTTCCCGTTCCACAGCTGTGTCTTCCATGTCCTCTGCACTGACAGTTCAGGCAGAGGGCAGCGCACACACTAATCACGTCATCGTGCCCTCTGACCTGAGTGTCACTGCAGAGGACGCGGAAGATGGAGCGGCGCCGACGGTGGAACGTGGGACAGGTGAATATGCCCCCATTAATTACCAGCTCCTGGCGTGGTCCCTGCAGGTCCCTGGCTCTCCGGGCGCCGGCAGCTTCTTCCTGTATTGAGCAGTCACATGGTACCACTCATTACAGTAATGAATATGCAGCTCCATGAGTGGTACCATGTGACCGCTCAATACAGGAAAAAGCTGTCAGCGCCAGGAGAACCAGGGACCTGCAGGGACTGCGCCAGGAGCAGGTGAGTATTATTAGACAGCTGCCGCCCCCCCTACCCTGCCGACCCCTGGGAATGACTCAAGTATAAGCCGAGAGGGCTAAATGGGCTGAAATTCTTGGCTTATTCTCAAATATATATGGTAATTCGTGCGTCCCGATATTGCAGCGCTAGGTAGGCAGGGCACAGCATATCCACATCAGTGCAAGGCCTGCTGGCACTGTATGTGTGTCCATTGGTCCCACTGCATCCTTCCCAAAGCTCCATAACTGCCTGCTGCTGCTGGTGCTGCAGCTTATTTACTGTCTATATACCTTTTTTCCCCCAAAATTCCCCCCCAAAAAATATACAGTCTGTTCTGTCAGACTGAGGCCTGTTGAAAAATTATAGTTTGTCAGGCATACGTAGTATAGTTGTGTGTGCTACCCTTGTGCACCTTTTTTTTTTTTGGTGTTTTAAATTCACCCAAAAAGGCCTCATATACAGGTCCTTCTCAAAAAATTAGCATATAGTGTTAAATTTCATTATTTACCATAATGTAATGATTACAATTAAACTTTCATATATTATAGATTCATTATCCACCAACTGAAATTTGTCAGGTCTTTTATTGTTTTAATACTGATGATTTTGGCCTACAACTCCTGATAACCCAAAAAACCTGTCTCAATAAATTAGCATATCAAGAAAAGGTTCTCTAAACGACCTATTACCCTAATCTTCTGAATCAACTAATTAACTCTAAACACATGCAAAAGATACCTGAGGCTTTTAAAAACTCCCTGCCTGGTTCATTACTCAAAACCCCCATCATGGGTAAGACTAGCGACCTGACAGATGTCAAGAAGGCCATCATTGACACCCTCAAGCAAGAGGGTAAGACCCAGAAAGAAATTTCTCAACAAATAGGCTGTTCCCAGAGTGCTGTATCAAGGCACCTCAATGGTAAGTCTGTTGGAAGGAAACAATGTGGCAGAAAACGCTGTACAACGAGAAGAGGTGACCGGACCCTGTTGTGAATTTGGATTCTGGGCTCCCCCGGTGGCTACTGGTGGAATTGAACTGGTGTCTTCATCTTCTCTGTTCACCTGTTCCCATCAAGATGTGGGAGTCGCTATATAACCTTGCTGCTCTGTTAGTTGCTTGCCGGTCAACAATGTTATCAGAAGCCTCTCTGTGCTTGTTCCTGCTCCTAGACAACTACTAGATAAGTTGGACTCTTGTCCATGTTTGTTTTTGCATTTTGTTCCAGTTCACAGCTGTAGTTTCGTTACTGTGTCTGGAAAGCTCTTGTGAACGGGAATTGCCACTCTGGTGTTATGAGTTAATGCCAGAGTTTTAAAGTAGTTTCTGGATGGTGTTTTTGATAGGGTTTTCAGCTGACCATGAAAGTGTCCTTTCTGTCTTCTGCTATGTAGTAAGTGGACCTCAAATTTGCTAAACCTATTTTCATACTACGTTTGTTATTTCATCTCAACTCACCGCCAATACATGTGGGGGGCCTCTGTCTCCTTTCGGGGTATTTCTCTAGAGGTGAGCTAGGACTAATATTTTCCTCTGCTAGCTTTATTTAGTCCTCCGGCTGGGCTGGGCATCTAGAATCAACGTAGGCATGCTACCCGGCCACTGCTAGTTGTGCGTTAGGTTTAGTTCATGGTCAGCTCAGTTCCCATCTTCCAAGAGCTAGTTCCTATATATGCTTATGCTATGTTCTCTTGCCATTGAGATCATGACAGTTTGACCGGCCCGCAAAGTGTTAATTGTTTGGGCTGAAGCAGGAGAAAAAGAAGTGTTGAAGGGAAATTTTTTTTTTTTCCCCTCAGAGTTTTGCTGCCTAGCCCTTAATTGCTGTCTAGCTGCTTCTTACCTCCTCTTAACCCTTGAATGGCTCTGTGTCCACCTGTTTGTAATGGATCTTCAGAGTGTAACTGCAGGTTTGAATAATCTCGCCACGAAGGTACAAAATTTGCAAGATTTTGTTTGTCATGCACCTGTATCTGAGCCGAGAATTCCTTTGCCGGAATTTTTCTCGGGGAATAGATCCGGGTTTCAGAATTTTCGAAATAATTGCAAATTATTTTTGTCTCTGAAATCTCGCTCTGCCGGAGACCCTGCACAGCAGGTCAGGATTGTGATTTCCTTGCTCCGGGGCGACCCTCAAGACTGGGCTTTTTCATTGACACCAGGGGATCCTGCGTTGCTCAATGTGGATGCGTTTTTTCTGGCCTTGGGGTTGCTTTATGACGAACCTCATTTGGAGCTTCAGGCAGAAAAAACTTTGATGTCCCTATCTCAGGGGCAAGATGAAGCGGAAATTTACTGCCAAAGATTCCGTAAATGGTCTGTGCTTACTCAGTGGAATGAGTGCGCCCTGGCGGCGACTTTCAGAGAGGGTCTCTCTGATGCCATTAAGGATGTTATGGTGGGGTTCCCTGTGCCTACGGGTCTGAATGAGTCCATGACAATGGCTATTCAGATCGATAGGCGTTTGCGGGAGCGCAAACCAGTGCACCATCTGGCGGTGTCCACTGAGAAGTCGCCAGAGAGTATGCAGTGTGATAGAATTCTGTCCCGAAGCGAGCGGCAGAATTTTAGACGGAAAAATGGGTTGTGTTTCTATTGTGGTGATTCTACTCATGTTATATCAGCATGCTCTAAGCGCACTAAAAAGCTTGGTAAATCTGTTTCCATTTGCACCTTACCGTCTAAATTTATTCTATCTGTGACCCTGATTTGCTCTTTGTCATCTATTACCACGGACGCCTATGTCGACTCTGGCGCCGCTTTGAGTCTTATGGATTGGTCCTTTGCCAAACGCTGTGGGTATGATTTAGAGCCTTTGGAGACTCCTATTCCTCTGAAGGGGATTGACTCCACCCCATTGGCTAATAATAAACCACAATGCTGGACACAAGTAACTATGCGTATTAATCCGGATCACCAGGAGATTATTCGCTTTCTGGTGCTGTATAATCTACATGATGATTTGGTGCTAGGATTGCCTTGGCTGCAATCTCACAACCCAGTCCTCGACTGGAGAGCTATGTCTGTGTTGAGCTGGGGATGTAAGGGGGCTCATGGGGATGTACCTGTGGTTTCCATTTCATCATCCATTCCCTCTGAAATTCCTGAGTTCCTGTCTGACTATCGTGACGTCTTTGAAGAATCCAAGCTTGGTTCGTTACCTCCGCACCGAGAGTGCGATTGTGCCATAGATTTAATCCCGGGTAGTAAATACCCAAAGGGTCGTTTATTTAATCTGTCTGTGCCTGAACATGCTGCTATGCGAGAATATATAAAGGAGTCCTTGGAAAAGGGACATATTCGTCCATCGTCATCTCCCTTAGGAGCCGGTTTTTTCTTTGTGTCAAAAAAAGACGGCTCTTTGAGACCATGTATTGATTATCGGCTTTTGAATAAAATCACTGTTAAATATCAATACCCATTGCCGTTGCTGACTGATTTGTTTGCTCGCATAAAGGGGGCCAAGTGGTTCTCTAAGATTGACCTTCGTGGGGCGTATAATTTGGTGCGAATCAGGCAGGGGGATGAGTGGAAAACCGCATTTAATACGCCCGAGGGCCACTTTGAGTATTTAGTGATGCCTTTTGGTCTTTCTAATGCTCCGTCAGTTTTCCAGTCCTTTATGCATGATATTTTTCGCGATTATTTGGATAAATTTATGATTGTGTATCTGGATGATATTCTGATTTTTTCGGATGACTGGGACTCTCATGTCCAGCAAGTCAGGAGGGTTTTTCAGGTTTTGCGGTCTAATTCTTTGTGTGTGAAGGGTTCGAAGTGTGTTTTTGGGGTACAGAGGATTTCCTTTTTGGGATATATTTTTTCCCCCTCTTCCATTGAAATGGATCCTGTCAAGGTTCAAGCTATTTGTGATTGGACGCAGCCCTCTTCTCTTAAGAGTCTTCAGAAATTTTTGGGCTTTGCTAACTTTTATCGTCGATTTATTGCTGGTTTTTCGGATATTGCTAAGCCATTGACCGATTTGACTAAGAAGGGTGCTGATGTTGCTGATTGGTCCCCTGATGCTGTGGAGGCCTTTCGGGAGCTTAAGCGCCGTTTTTCCTCTGCCCCTGTGTTGCGTCAGCCTGATGTTGCTCTACCTTTTCAGGTTGAGGTCGACGCTTCTGAGATCGGAGCTGGGGCAGTGTTGTCGCAGAAAAGTTCTGACTGCTCCGTGATGAGGCCTTGTGCCTTCTTTTCCCGTAAATTTTCGCCCGCTGAGCGGAATTATGATGTTGGGAATCGGGAGCTTTTGGCCATGAAGTGGGCTTTTGAGGAGTGGCGCCATTGGCTTGAGGGGGCCAGACATCAGGTGGTGGTATTGACTGACCACAAAAATTTGATTTATCTTGAGACCGCCAGGCGCCTGAATCCTAGACAGGCGCGCTGGTCATTATTTTTCTCTCGGTTTAATTTTGTGGTGTCATACCTACCGGGTTCTAAGAATGTTAAGGCGGATGCCCTTTCTAGGAGTTTTGAGCCTGACTCGCCTGGTAACTCTGAGCCCACAGGTATCCTTAAGGATGGAGTGGTATTGTCAGCCGTTTCTCCAGACCTGCGGCGGGCCTTGCAGGAGTTTCAGGCGGAGAGACCTGATCGTTGCCCACCTGATAAACTGTTTGTTCCTGATGATTGGACCAATAGAGTCATCTCTGAGGTTCATTCTTCTGCGTTGGCAGGTCATCCTGGCATTTTTGGTACCAGGGATTTGGTGGCAAGGTCCTTCTGGTGGCCTTCCCTGTCACGAGATGTGCGAGGCTTTGTGCAGTCTTGTGACGTTTGTGCTCGGGCCAAGCCTTGTTGTTCTCGGGCTAGTGGATTATTGTTGCCCTTGCCTATTCCTAAGAGGCCTTGGACGCACATCTCGATGGATTTTATTTCAGATCTGCCTGTTTCTCAGAAGATGTCTGTCATCTGGGTGGTGTGTGACCGTTTTTCTAAGATGGTCCATTTGGTTCCTCTGCCCAAGTTACCTTCTTCTTCCGAGTTGGTTCCTCTGTTTTTTCAAAATGTTGTTCGTTTGCATGGTATTCCTGAGAATATCGTTTCTGACAGAGGGACCCAATTCGTGTCTAGATTTTGGCGGGCATTCTGTGCTAGGATGGGCATAGATTTATCTTTTTCGTCCGCTTTCCATCCTCAGACGAATGGCCAGACCGAGCGGATTAATCAGACCCTGGAGACATATCTGAGGTGTTTTGTGTCTGCTGACCAGGATGATTGGGTTGCTTTTTTGCCATTGGCGGAGTTCGCTCTCAATAATCGGGCCAGCTCTGCCACTTTGGTGTCCCCGTTTTTCTGTAATTCGGGGTTTCATCCTCGATTTTCCTCTGGTCAGGTGGAATCTTCGGATTGTCCTGGAGTGGATGCTGTGGTGGAGAGATTGCATCAGATCTGGGGGCAGGTGGTGGACAATTTGAGGTTGTCCCAGGAGAAGACTCAGCTTTTTGCCAACCGCCACCGTCGTGTTGGTCCTCGGCTTTCTGTTGGGGATTTGGTGTGGTTGTCTTCTCGTTTTGTCCCTATGAGGGTCTCTTCTCCTAAGTTTAAGCCTCGGTTTATCGGCCCGTATAAGATATTGGAGATTCTTAACCCTGTTTCCTTCCGTTTGGACCTCCCTGCATCCTTTTCTATTCATAACGTTTTTCATCGGTCATTATTGCGCAGGTATGAGGTACCGGTTGTGCCTTCCGTTGAGCCTCCTGCTCCGGTGTTGGTTGAGGGTGAGTTGGAGTACGTTGTGGAGAAAATCTTGGACTCTCGTGTTTCCAGACGGAGACTCCAGTATCTGGTCAAGTGGAAGGGATACGGCCAGGAGGATAATTCTTGGGTGAATGCATCTGATGTTCATGCCTCCGATCTGGTTCGTGCCTTTCATAGGGCCCATCCTGATCGCCCTGGTGGTTCTGGTGAGGGTTCGGTGCCCCCTCCTTGAGGGGGGGGTACTGTTGTGAATTTGGATTCTGGGCTCCCCCGGTGGCTACTGGTGGAATTGAACTGGTGTCTTCATCTTCTCTGTTCACCTGTTCCCATCAAGATGTGGGAGTCGCTATATAACCTTGCTGCTCTGTTAGTTGCTTGCCGGTCAACAATGTTATCAGAAGCCTCTCTGTGCTTGTTCCTGCTCCTAGACAACTACTAGATAAGTTGGACTCTTGTCCATGTTTGTTTTTGCATTTTGTTCCAGTTCACAGCTGTAGTTTCGTTACTGTGTCTGGAAAGCTCTTGTGAACGGGAATTGCCACTCTGGTGTTATGAGTTAATGCCAGAGTTTTAAAGTAGTTTCTGGATGGTGTTTTTGATAGGGTTTTCAGCTGACCATGAAAGTGTCCTTTCTGTCTTCTGCTATGTAGTAAGTGGACCTCAAATTTGCTAAACCTATTTTCATACTACGTTTGTTATTTCATCTCAACTCACCGCCAATACATGTGGGGGGCCTCTGTCTCCTTTCGGGGTATTTCTCTAGAGGTGAGCTAGGACTAATATTTTCCTCTGCTAGCTTTATTTAGTCCTCCGGCTGGGCTGGGCATCTAGAATCAACGTAGGCATGCTACCCGGCCACTGCTAGTTGTGCGTTAGGTTTAGTTCATGGTCAGCTCAGTTCCCATCTTCCAAGAGCTAGTTCCTATATATGCTTATGCTATGTTCTCTTGCCATTGAGATCATGACAGGACCCTGAGGAAGAAGTGGACTGAGTCTGGTGTGGAAACATCCAGAGCCACCGTGCACAGGCGTGTGCAGGAAATGGGCTACAGGTGCCGCATTCCCCAGGTAAAGCCACTTTTGAACCATAAACAGCGGCAGAAGCGCCTGACCTGGGCTACAGAGAAGCAGCACTGGACTGTTGCTAAGTGGTCCCAAGTACTTTTTTCTGATGAAAGCAAATTTTGCATGTCATTCGGAAATCAAGGTGCCAGAGTCTGGAGGAAGACTGGGGAGAAGGAAATGCCAAAATGCCTGAAGTCCAGTGTCAAGTACCCACAGTCAGTGATGGTGTGGGGTGCCATGTCAGCTGCTGGTGTTGGTCCACTGTGTTTCATCAAGGGCAGGGTCAATGCAGCTAGCTATCAGGAGATTTTGGAGCACTTCATGCTTCCATCGGCTGAAATGCTTTATGGAGATGAAGATTTCATTTTTCAGCACGACCTGGCACCTGCTCACAGTGCCAAAACCACTGGTAAATGGTTTACTGACCATGGTATTACTGTGCTCAATTGGCCTGCCAACTCTCCTGACCTGAACCCCATAGAGAATCTGTGGGATATTGTGAAGAGAAAGTTGAGAGACGCAAGACCCAACACTCTGGATGAGCTTAAGGCCGCTATTGAAGCATCCTGGGCCTCCATAACATCTCAGCAGTGTCACAGGCTGATTGCCTCCATGCCACGCCGCATTGAAGCAGTCATTTCTGCCAAAGGATTCCCGACCAAGTATTGAGTGCATAACTGAACATTATTATTTGATGGTTTTTTTGTTTGTTATTAAAAAACACTTTTATTTGATTGGACGGGTGAAATATGCTAATTTATTGAGACAGGTTTTTTGGGTTATCAGGAGTTGTAGGCCAAAATCATCAGTATTAAAACAATAAAAGACCTGACAAATTTCAGTTGGTGGATAATGAATCTATAATATATGAAAGTTTAATTGTAATCATTACATTATGGTAAATAATGAAATTTAACACTATATGCTAATTTTTTGAGAAGGACCTGTATCTGCGTGCTCCAAGTTTGGTCATTGGAGGCCGGTGTATTTTTTATGGCTGTATTGCGCCTATTGCGCCTAAAAATTTTTTTAAAGGCCACAGATTTGCCAGTGTGGTATTTCTGTTACAGCCGTCATATATCTCTGTGCTCCAAGTTTTGGCATTGGAGGCCGATGTACTTATTTTTTGGCTGTGTGATACTCAAATTCTATACAGCACTATTTAGCCTAAAAAAAAATTGAAAGGCCACAGATTTGCCAGTGTGGTATTTCTGTTACAGCCGTCATATATCTTTGTGCTCCGAGTTTTGGCATTGGAGGCCGGTGCACTTATTTTTTGGCTGTGTGATACTCAAATTCTATACAGCGCTATTTAGCCTAAAAAAAATGAAAGGCCACAGATTTGCCAGTGTGGTATTTCTGTTACAGCCGTCATATTTCTCTGCTCCAAGTTTGGGCATTGGAGGCCGATGTACCCCTTTTTTTCCTTTCTGATACTCTAATTGTATACAGCACTATTAAGCTTCCAAAATAAAAAAAGACACATATTTGCCATGGTAACACAAAACCCATTCTTAATTAAAATAAAGACACAAAGCCTCAAATTGGAAATCAATGGCCTTGGTGTTTATTTAGGGTGACATGAAATAAATTAATTGAATATTACCAATAAATATCTTAATAAATAAATTAATACCAAGAATTTTATAAATTAATTAAATAACACCAATAAATAACTGAAACAATCCACCGAATAGTTGGGCAATTTTACCCTCAAATAAACAACCACGACAAGGAAAGGAACATAACAAAATAGGGAGGGCGGGCGGGATCTTCTCTCTTCATTAACGATATGAGGTAAACTGAGGTAAAGCTGCCTATTTATAGACAAAATTCTTCCCGGTCTTTTACAGCTGACCAATGAAAAGGCATAAAAAGAGCGCCAACAAAAAAACAGAAATAACCAGCTCTTGTTACCACAGCTTTACACTTTACTCATTTAACCCTAAAAATTCATATCAGAAAAACCAACCAATATAAAACCAAAGTGATAATTAAAGTATAAAATGAAAATTAAACTGTAGGGTCTATGTTCCCATGAGACCTCCTCGCATACTTGGCTTCAGGGGAGGGCTTCCATGGTAACACAAAACCCATTCTTAATTAAAATAAAGACACAAAGCCTCAAATTGGAAATCAATGGCCGTGGTGTTTATTTAGGGTGACTTGATATAAATTAATTGAATATTACCAATAAATATCGTAATAAATAAATTAATACCAAGAATTTCATAAATTAATTAAATAACACCAATAAATAACTGAAACAATCCACCCAATAGTTGGGCGATTTTACCCACACGCCGTGACTCACAGAGGCATGGCCCCCCAAAACACCAAAGCCATTGCTCAATCATGGATTGAAGATCCAAATTGAAGATGTCAAGACCGATATCAGATAAGTGTATTAAATCACTTCTATACAATCCAGGGGTAAACCCTTCCAAATCTATATGCCTAGAAGAAAAACCATGCAAGAGAGACATAACGCTAGACATCTTTCTGTTAATTCTTTTTATGATCTTGTCAAAAAAGGATAAATTTGGATTTGCCCAGAGCAATCTAGGGATGATCTCGGAAAAAACAAAGCAAGAACAAGAAAATTTTAGTTTCAAATGGTAGAGATCATTTCTCATAATGGATAATAAATCCGTTGTTTTGATTTTTCCTATATCATTCCCACCCAAATGAATAATGATTAGATCAGGTGGAGGTCTAGAAAAAGATAAACTCTCTAATTCAACAATTAGATCTCTCCATTGCATGCCCCTAATGCTGTGCCAAAAGACTTGAATGAATGAAGAACAAAAAGAAAGATTCTCAGAGTAAGAACGCTGACTGGCTCTCTTCTGGTCCCAAAAAACAAAAGAATGCCCGATTATCCAAACAGTCTTAGGATCTGAAAGAAGGAATGGTAAAATTAATAATCATACAAGTTAGGGCGTATGTATAACTTAAATCTGTGAGAATCCCATCTACCAATTCTTTTAATCTTGTCATCGCTCAAACCACATCTAGCAGCCTCAGTCGTGGTGCCAATTCTAAAAGAATGAGACGAGATCTTTAAATGCCCCTTATTCAGCTTCAGCAGGCATTTTTTGAGAATAGCGTTAAATTGGAAAATAGTAGCTGGCTCGCCATTGCTATGAAGGAAAAGCGGACCAGGAAAAGTAGGCCTCATAGAAAACCATACTCTCATATTGGCCACCGGACAAATAGAAGAGCCAGGGATAGAATTTAGAGAAATGCTAACTCCCTTACCGAGTTGATCTGTCTTAGACTTCCGTAAGAACAATATTAAAGAAGAATCCTGAAATAAAACATCAGAAAACAAAAACCTGATGGGGCAGTTTTTTTTTGGGAAACAATTTTTCCCACTCTGAGAGCAGCAAAGAACGCTAAACAGAAGGCTGCCTTAAATAAAGCTGACTCGTAATGGTTTAAGCATACTAAATCTAACGCCTGGCATAAATCCTTTAGTAAAGAAAAAGATATCGGACACCTATCGTCATCTCTGAAAGTGCCTTTCTTTAAGCCTTTCAAAAATTGACGTAAAGGAAACAAGCTAGAAATGGGAGGTTTACCTGCTAATTTCAGGAAAAAGGATACCCCTGATATAGATTTGGATACAGCAGAAAAAGATTGACCTTTTTCAACCAAGTACTCTGCAAAGCGCAAAGCTGGTACCGTAGAAAAGTCTAAGCAGTCAAAACCATCACTGATGCAAAAATTCACCCACAAATTCCATGCGGCTGAATAATCAGCCCATGATTTATCAGCCAAGGAGTTTTCAATGCACAAAAGAATCAACTTTGAATTAAATCCCAAACGTGCGAGGGGCAATGCGTCTGATCCTTGTCGGCGTCCGGAGCCAATAAACGGAATGTTGCCCACTGCCGATGACAAATGGAGGTAGCAATTAGTGCCTTGTCAGAACACATAAGTTCTGCTTTAAGCCATATATTGAATTTTAGGCAATGTAAAACCACCTGACGAAGAATCTGGGCAGCATATGGGTTCTTTGAAGAAAGAGTGTTTAGGCAAAAAACTAAGCCCTGGCTAGTAAATTGAATTAAAATCCTTCTGTCCTTCAGCAATTGACCCCAAAGGAAAATGGACAAAAAAATTGAAAAGAGCTCTAAAACAACTGCATTGCTTGTTATTTTTTGCGATACCCAAGTGTCAGGCCATGAATGCCTGAACCAATGGGAAGAGCAAAGAATGCCTAAACCAACCAAAGGATCCACTGAAAATAAAAGAGGAATTGAATCAGACAAAATAAAAGGGGCCTGAATACAAGAAATACCATTAAAATCCGTGAGAAATTGAAGCCAAACTTTTATATCCTCTTTAATGCTAGCTCCAATACGCACATGGGAACCAGGTGACTGAAGGCCTTTTGTGGCATCATAGAGACGCCTAGAAAAAACTCTTCCGATTGGAATGACCTTTAAGGAGAAATTGAGAAAGCCGAGTAATGATTGAAGCTCTTTTAATGTAGCCTTTTCTTTTGATAGGACCCCCAAAAGAGCACTCCTTAATTTAACAATTTTATCGCTGGGTAAATGAGTCTCCATTTTTGATGAATCTAAAGTTATACCTAAAAATTCTAATGTAGTCACCGGTTGCACAGTTTTATCCTCAGCAATGGGAACTCCAAATTCATTACATATAATAATAAACCTTTCAAGCAGGTTATAACAAATATTAGTCAGGGAGACCTACAAACAAGAAGTCGTCCAAATAATGCAAAACTCCACCCTCAGAAAAATTAACCTGCAAAACCCATTGCAAAAATGAAGAAAATAATTCAAAATAAAAACGAGACAGGGAAAACCCCATTGGCAAACACTTATCGAAAAAAAATGCTCCATCAAAAACGAAACCTAAGGAATTAAAACCAGAAGGGTTTACTGGTAGGAGGCGAAAAGCAGACTAGATATCAGACTTGGCTAATAATGCATTCCAGCCAAACTTCCTAAGAAAATCCACTGCCGTATCAAAAGAAGTATACTGGACAGATGATAAAGATTTATCAACCTCATCATTTAATGAGAAACCATGAGGGAACGACAAATGGTGTATAAGCCGGAAAGTACCCAGTTCTTTCTTAGGGACTATGCCTAAGGGAGAAATACGAAAATTAGCAAATGGAGGGTTGCAGAAAGGCCCTGCCACCCGACCCAAGCTAATCTCTTTTTTAATTTTTGACCTGGCAATTTCGGGAAAATCAGCTAAAGAATTAAGATTTTTAACCACCGTGCAACCTAAACCAGAAAAAGGGGGGACAAAAAAAACCCTTGAAAAAACTTGAAATAAGAGGTCCCTACTCTCCAGTTCTGGGTAATTGTTTAACCATGGCAACATTCTTTGCAGATTCACCGGGGTCCGAGCTTTTAAGAAAATTGTCTTTATTAGGGGCAAGGTATGGGTTCATAGCCTGCCTTTTAAAGCATTTAAATAAGGGATTGAGATCCGCCACAAAGAGAACACTCATGCCGAAATCTGCAGTTCTGCTGCCACTTACATGACGATTCATTGTTGCTGTTTTTGAAATGAGTTTCTCTGTGGGAGCATCATGCTTAACTATAGACCCACATCCTTACTACCCCAAATAACGTTTGGGTGAACGGCTAGCTTCTGCCTAAACGCTTCATCGTAATTGATCTATGCGATCCCACTGAAATTCCGATAAGCTTCCAGAATGATATCCAGGTGCTGAAATAAACCACTACAGAGTTCGGGATATTTCTCACCAAGGACAGCAGAATAAATAGCAAACCCCTGTAACCAATTTTGAAAGGATCTCACAGGAACTCTAGCATCAGATTTGTCATCTTTTTTATCAATTTTATTCTGCTGCTCTCTCTGAGAAGTGTTGTGAATTCTGCTCTTGGGCTCCCTCCGGTGGTTATAAGTGGTAGCGCTTCTGTCTCTGGATCGCAGCATTCATCAGGTGTGTCCACTTTTTGCAATTCGGACTGGGCTATTTAGTCTTGCTTGACCCTTTAGTCAGTGCCAGTTGTCCATTGTTCCTGGAGGATTCACATCCCTGCCTGGTCTCTCCTGCTTGTTGTTCATTTCAACAAAGATAACTTCTGGCCTTGATTTTTGCAGTCCACATGCTGTGGGCCTTATTGTTCAGTTCTTTTCCATGTTTTTGTCTTGTCCAGCTTGGTCTGTATAAGGATTTGTTTAGCCAAGCTGGTATCTCTGGAGATGCAGATATACCCTCCATATCTTTAGTTAGATGTGGAGATTTTGTATTTTCTGTGGTGGATATTTCCTAGTGTTTTAATACTGACCGCATAGTACTCTGTCCTATCCTTTCTATTTAGCTAGAAGTGGCCTCCTTTGCTAAATTCTGATTTCAGTCTGTGTATGTTTTTTCCCTCTCCTCTCACAGTCAATATTTGTGGGGGGCTGTCTGTTATGACCCCAATGGCGAGGGTCTCAGAGGAACGTGGAAGTCTGCAGAATACAAAAATCCAGCTCATAGGGCAGTGGTAACTGGGTTGACCATATATCTACTCCTAACGCCAACACTAGAAGTAGCCGGGGATCATTCCTACGTTGATTCTAGATGACACGCGCCAGCCGGAGAATCTAGCTACCCCTAGTAGAGGAAAACAAAGACCTTTCTTGCCTCCAGAGAAGGGGACCCCAAAGCTGGATAGAAGCCCCCCACAAATAATGACGGTGAGGTAAGAGGAAATGACAAACACAGAAATGAACCAGGTTTAGCACAGAGAGGCCCGCTTACTGATAGCAGAATAAAGAAAGGTAACTTATATGGTCAACAAAAACCCTATCAAAATCCACACTGGAAATTCAAGAACCCCCGAACCGTCTAACGGTCCGGGGGGAGAACACCAGCCCCCTAGAGCTTTCAGCAAAGGTCAGGATATAGATTTGGAACAAGCTGGACAAAAATACAAAAACAAAACAAATAGCAAAAAGCAAAAGGCAGACTTAGCTGATATAACTGGAACCAGGATCAGTAGACAAGAGCACAGCAGACTAGCTCTGATAACTACGTTGCCAGGCATTGAACTGAAGGTCCAGGGAGCTTATATAGCAACACCCCTAACTAACGACCCAGGTGCGGATAAAAGGAATGACAGAAAAACCAGAGTCAAAAAACTAGTACCCACTAGAGGGAGCAAAAAGCAAATTCACAACAGTACCCCCCCCTTAGTGAGGGGTCACCGAACCCTCACCACGACCACCAGGGCGATCAGGATGAGCGGCATGAAAGGCACGAACTAAATCGGCCGCATGAACATCAGAGGCGACCACCCAGGAATTATCCTCCTGACCATAGCCCTTCCACTTGACCAGGTACTGAAGCCTCTGCCTGGAGAGGCGAGAATCCAAGATCTTCTCCACCACGTACTCCAACTCGCCCTCAACCAACACCGGGGCAGGAGGCTCAGCAGAAGGAACTACAGGCACAATGTACCGCCGCAACAAGGACCTATGAAATACATTGTGAATAGCAAACGACACAGGAAGATCCAGACGAAAAGATACAGGATTAAGGATTTCCAATATCTTGTAAGGCCCAATAAAACGAGGTTTAAATTTGGGAGAGGAGACCTTCATAGGAACAAAGCGGGAAGAAAGCCATACCAAATCCCCAACGCGTAGTCGGGGACCCACACCGCGGCGGCGGTTGGCAAAGCGCTGAGCCTTCTCCTGTGACAACTTCAAGTTGTCCACCACATGATTCCAGATCTGCTGCAACCTATCCACCACAGAATCCACCCCAGGACAGTCAGAAGGCTCCACATGACCCGAAGAAAAGCGAGGATGGAAACCAGAGTTGCAGAAAAAAGGCGAAACCAAGGTGGCGGAACTAGCCCGATTATTAAGGGCAAACTCAGCCAACGGCAAGAATGTCACCCAATCGTCCTGATCAGCAGAGACAAAACACCTCAAATAAGCCTCCAAAGTCTGATTGGTTCGCTCCGTCTGTCCATTAGTCTGAGGATGGAAAGCAGACGAAAACGACAAATCAATGCCCATCCTACTACAAAAGGATCGCCAGAACCTGGAAACGAACTGGGATCCTCTGTCTGACACAATATTCTCAGGGATGCCGTGCAAACGAACCACGTTCTGGAAAAACACAGGAACCAGATCGGAAGAGGAAGGCAGCTTAGGCAAAGGAACCAAATGGACCATCTTGGAGAAGCGATCACATATCACCCAGATAACGGACATGCCCTGAGATAGCGGAAGATCAGAAATGAAATCCATGGAGATATGTGTCCAAGGTCTCTTCGGGACAGGCAAGGGCAAGAGCAAACCGCTGGCACGAGAACAGCAAGGCTTAGCTCGAGCACAAGTCCCACAGGACTGCACAAATGACCGCACATCCCTTGACAAGGAAGGCCACCAAAAGGACCTGGCCACCAGATCTCTGGTGCCAAAAATTCCCGGGTGACCTGCCAACACCGAGGAATGAACCTCGGAAATGACTCTGCTGGTCCACTTATCCGGGACAAACAGTCTGTCAGGTGGACAAGACTCAGGCCTATCAGCCTGAAATCTCTGCAACACACGTCGCAGATCCGGAGAAATAGCTGATAAGATAACTCCATCTTTAAGAATACCAACAGGATCAGCGACTCCAGGAGCATCAGGCACAAAGCTCCTAGAAAGAGCATCGGCCTTCACATTCTTTGAACCTGGTAAATACGAGACAACAAAATCAAAGCGGGAGAAAAACAATGACCAGCGGGCCTGTCTCGGATTAAGGCGTTTAGCAGACTCGAGATACATCAGATTTTTGTGATCAGTCAAGACCACCACACGATGCTTAGCACCCTCGAGCCAATGACGCCACTCCTCAAATGCCCATTTCATGGCCAACAACTCCCGATTGCCCACATCATAATTTCGCTCGGCAGGCGAAAACTTCCTAGAGAAAAAGGCACAAGGTTTCATAACAGAGCAACCAGGGCCTCTCTGCGACAAAACGGCCCCTGCCCCAATCTCCGAAGCATCCACCTCAACCTGAAAGGGAAGTGAGACGTCAGGCTGGCACAAAACAGGCGCCGAAGTAAACCGGCGTTTCAACTCCTGGAAAGCCTCCACGGCAGCAGGAGCCCAGTTAGCTACATCGGAGCCCTTCTTGGTCATATCCGTCAAAGGTTTCACAATGCTAGAAAAATTAGCGATAAAACGACGGTAGAAGTTAGCGAAGCCCAAGAACTTCTGAAGACTCTTAACTGACGAGGGCTGAGTCCAATCAAGAATAGCTCGGACCTTGACTGGGTCCATCTCCACAGCAGAAGGGGAAAAAATGAACCCCAAAAAGGGAACCTTCTGTACACCAAAGAGACACTTTGAGCCCTTGACAAACAAAGAATTTTCACGCAAAATTTTAAAGACCAACCTGACCTGCTCCACATGCGAATCCCAATTATCAGAAAAAACCAAAATATCATCCAGATAAACAATCAAAAATTTATCCAGATACTTCCGGAAAATGTCATGCATAAAGGACTGAAAAACTGAAGGCGCATTGGAGAGCCCAAAAGGCATCACCAAGTACTCAAAATGACCTTCGGGCGTATTGAATGCGGTTTTCCATTCATCACCTTGCTTAATGCGCACAAGGTTGTACGCACCACGAAGGTCTATCTTGGTGAACCACTTGGCACCCTTAATCCGGGCAAACAAGTCAGACAACAGCGGTAAAGGATACTGAAATTTGACAGTGATCTTATTTAAAAGCCGATAATCAATACAAGGTCTCAAAGATCCGTCCTTTTTTGCCACAAAAAAGAATCCCGCACCAAGAGGGGAAGAAGACGGACGAATATGTCCTTTCTCCAGAGACTCCTTGATATATGAACGCATAGCGGTATGTTCAGGTACCGACAGATTAAACAGTCTTCCCTTAGGAAATTTACTGCCTGGGATCAAATCTATAGCACAGTCACAGTCCCTATGAGGAGGCAGTGCACTGGACTCAGACTCACTGAAGACATCCTGATAATCAGACAAATACTCCGGAACTTCCGAAGGCGTAGAAGAAGCAATAGACACAGGCAGGGAATCCCCATGAATACCACGACAGCCCCAACTTGAGACTGACATAGCCTTCCAGTCCAGGACTGGATTATGGGTCTGTAACCATGGCAGCCCTAAAACAACCAAATCATGCATTTTATGTAAAACCAGGAAACGTATCACCTCGCGGTGTTCAGGAGTCATGCACATGGTAACCTGTGTCCAATACTGCGGTTTATTTGCTGCCAATGGTGTAGCATCAATACCCCTAAGAGGAATAGGATTTTCTAATGGTTCAAGAGTAAAACCACAGCGCTTAGCAAATGAGAGATCCATGAGACTCAGGGCAGCACCTGAATCTACAAACGCCATGACAGGATAAGATGACAGTGAGCAAATCAAAGTTACAGACAGAATAAATTTAGGTTGCAAATTACCAACGGTGACAGGACTAACAACCTTAGCTATACGTTTAGAGCATGCTGAGATAACATGTGTAGAATCACCACAGTAGTAGCACAAGCCATTCCGGCGTCTATGAATTTTCCGCTCATTTCTAGTCAGGATTCTATCACATTGCATTAAATCAGGTGTCTGTTCAGACAACACCATGAGGGAATTTGCGGTTTTTCTATCACATTGCACCGAATTAGGTGTCTGTTCAGACAACACCATGAGGGAATTTGCGGTTTTGCGCTCCCGCAACCGCCGGTCAATTTGAATAGCCAGTGCCATAGTATCATTCAGACCTGTGGGAATGGGAAAACCCACCATAACATTCTTAATGGCTTCAGAAAGGCCATTTCTAAAATTAGCGGCCAGTGCACACTCGTTCCAATGTGTCAGCACGGACCATTTCCGAAATTTTTGGCAATACACTTCAGCCTCGTCCTGCCCCTGAGACATAGCCAGCAAGGCCTTTTCTGCCTGAATCTCAAGATTGGGTTCCTCATAAAGTAAACCGAGCGCCAGAAAAAACGCATCAAGATCAGCCAATGCCGGATCTCCTGGCGCTAGCGAAAAAGCCCAATCCTGAGGGTCGCCCCGTAAGAACGAAATAACAATTTTAACTTGCTGAGCAGAATCTCCAGATGAACAGGGTCTCAGGGACAAAAACAATTTACAATTATTCACGAAATTCCTAAACTTAAACCTGTCTCCGGAAAACAGTTCAGGAATCGGTATTTTAGGTTCTGACCTAGGATTTCTGATAACATAGTCTTGTATGCCCTGCACACGAGTAGCCAGCTGGTCCACACTTGTAATCAAGGTCTGGACATTCATGTCTGCAGCAAGCATAGCCACTCTGAGGTAAAGGGGAAGAAGAAAAAAAAAAAAAAAACTCAGAATCTTCTTTCTTATAATCCCTCTTCTGCAATGCATTAAACATTTAATACTGGCCTGGCAAACTGTTATGACCCCAATGGCGAGGGTCTCAGAGGAACGTGGAAGTCTGCAGAATACAAAAATCCAGCTCATAGGGCAGTGGTAACTGGGTTGACCATATATCTACTCCTAACGCCAACACTAGAAGTAGCCGGGGATCATTCCTACGTTGATTCTAGATGACACGCGCCAGCCGGAGAATCTAGCTACCCCTAGTAGAGGAAAACAAAGACCTTTCTTGCCTCCAGAGAAGGGGACCCCAAAGCTGGATAGAAGCCCCCCACAAATAATGACGGTGAGGTAAGAGGAAATGACAAACACAGAAATGAACCAGGTTTAGCACAGAGAGGCCCGCTTACTGATAGCAGAATAAAGAAAGGTAACTTATATGGTCAACAAAAACCCTATCAAAATCCACACTGGAAATTCAAGAACCCCCGAACCGTCTAACGGTCCGGGGGGAGAACACCAGCCCCCTAGAGCTTTCAGCAAAGGTCAGGATATAGATTTGGAACAAGCTGGACAAAAATACAAAAACAAAACAAATAGCAAAAAGCAAAAGGCAGACTTAGCTGATATAACTGGAACCAGGATCAGTAGACAAGAGCACAGCAGACTAGCTCTGATAACGACGTTGCCAGGCATTGAACTGAAGGTCCAGGGAGCTTATATAGCAACACCCCTAACTAACGACCCAGGTGCGGATAAAAGGAATGACAGAAAAACCAGAGTCAAAAAACTAGTACCCACTAGAGGGAGCAAAAAGCAAATTCACAACAGCTGTCTATCCTTTGGGGATTTTCTCTGAGGCAAGATAGTTTTCCCTTTTCTATCTCTAGGGGTAATTAGTCCTCCGGCTGTGTCGAGATGTCTAGGGAGTGATAGGTACATTCCACGGCTACTTCTAGTTGCGGTGTTCAGGGTCTGCGGTCAGTACAGGTACCACCTTCTCCAGAGTACGTCTAATGCTGCTCCTAGGCCACCAGATCATAACAGTACAACTGGCCAACAATGAGTTAACCGCATCTCAGAAGAAGGGAAGGAAAGTGCTGAGCCATTTTTTTTTCTGTAGTCTGTTGTGTTTTTTTCCCCTCTTTACCTCTGGGTGGCTCAGGAGTTTGGCGCTGGCATGGATGTTCAGGGATTGGCTTCTTGTGTGGATCAACTTGCTGCTAGAGTACAGGGTATTTCCGATTATATCGTTCAGACTCTGGTTTTAGAGCCTAGAATTCCAACTCCTGATTTGTTTTTTGGGGACAGGTCCAAATTTTTGAGCTTTAAAAATAACTGTAAACTGTTTTTTGCTCTGAAACCCCGTTCCTCTGGTGATCCCATCCAGCAGGTTAAAATTGTTATATCTCTGCTGCGTGGTGACCCACAGGATTGGGCATTTGCCCTGGAACCTGGGAATCCGGCTTTGCTTAATGTAGACACCTTTTTCCAGGCGCTTGGGTTATTGTATGATGAACCTAATTCAGTGGATCATGCTGAGAAGACCTTGTTGGCCCTGTGTCAGGGTCAAGAAGCGGCAGAATCATATTGCCAGAAATTTAGAAAATGGTCTGTGCTGACTAAATGGAATGAGGATGCCTTGGCGGCAATTTTCAGAAAGGGTCTTTCTGAATCCGTTAAAGATGTTATGGTGGGGTTCCCCACGCCTGCTGGTCTGAGTGATTCTATGTCTCTGGCCATTCAGATTGATCGGCGCTTGCATGAGCACAGAGTTGTGCACACTATGGCATTGTCTTCCGAGCGGAGTCCTGAGTCTATGCAGTGTGATAGGATTGTGTCTAGAGCTGAACGACAAGGATTCAGACGTCAGAATAGGTTGTGTTTTTACTGCGGCGATTCTGCTCATGTTATTTCTGATTGCCCTAAGCGTACCAAGAGAATCGCTAGTTCTGTCACCATCAGTACTGTACAACCTAAATTTCTGTTATCTGTGACCCTGATCTGCTCATTATCGTCATTTTCTGTCAAGGCATTTGTGGATTCAGGCGCCGCTCTAAACTTAATGGACTTAGAATTTGCCAGACGTTGTGGTTTCCCCTTGCAGCCTTTGCAGAGTCCTATTCCTTTGAGGGGCATTGATGCTACCCTGTTGGCTAAAAATAAACCTCAGTTTTGGACACAGCTGACCATGTGCATGGCGCCAGCCCATCAGGAAGATTGTCATTTTCTGGTGTTGCATAATTTGTATGATGCTATTGTGCTGGGTTTCCCATGGTTACAGGTGCATAATCTGGTATTAGATTGGAAATCTATGTCTGTGACTAGTTGGGGTTGTCAGGGGGTTCATGGTGACGTTCCTTTGATGTCAATTGCCTCCTCCCCCTCTTCTGAAATTCCTGAGTTTTTGTCAGATTTCCAGGATGTATTCAATGAGCCCAGGTCCAGTTCCCTTCCATCGCATAGGGACTGTGATTGTGCTATTGACTTGATTCCAGGCTGTAAGTTCCCTAAGGGCCGACTTTTCAACCTGTCTGTGCCAGAACATACCGCCATGCGGAGCTATATTAAGGAGTCTTTGGAGAAAGGGCATATTTGGCCATCTTCTTCACCATTGGGAGCAGGTTTTTTTTTGTTGCCAAGAAGGATGGCTCCTTGAGACCCTGTATTGATTATCGCCTCTTGAATAAGATCACGGTCAAATTCCAATACCCTTTGCCTTTGCTTTCTGATCTGTTTGCTAGGATTAAAGGGGCTAGTTGGTTTACTAAGATTGACCTTCGAGGGGCATATAATCTTGTTCGTATTAAGCAGGGTGACGAATGGAAAACTGCGTTTAATATGCCCGAAGGCCATTTTGAATACCTTGTGATGCCATTTGGACTCTCCAATGCTCCATCTGTGTTTCAGTCCTTCATGCATGATATATTTCGGAATTATCTTGATAAATTCATGATTGTATATTTGGATGATATTTTGATTTTTTCAGATGATTGGGAGTCTCATGTGAAACAAGTAAGGATGGTATTTCAGATCCTTCGTGATAATGCCTTGTTTGTGAAGGGGTCTAAGTGCCTCTTTGGAGTACAGAAGGTTTCTTTTTTGGGCTTCATTTTTTCTCCCTCATCTATAGAAATGGATCCGGTGAAGGTTCAGGCCATTCATGATTGGATCCAGCCCACATCCATGAAGATCCTTCCGAAATTTTTGGGCTTTGCTAATTTTTATCGCCGTTTCATTGCCAACTTCTCCAGTGTGGTTAAACCCCTGACCGATTTGATGAAGAAAGGCGCTGATGTGACGAATTGGTCCTCTGCAGCTGTTTCTGCCTTTCAGGAGCTTAAACGCCGATTTACTTCTGCCCCTGTGTTGCGTCAGCCAGATGTTTCTCTTCCTTTTCAGGTTGAGGTTGACGCTTCTGAGATTGGGGCAGGGGCCGTTTTGTCTCAGAAGAATTCTGATGGTTCCTTGATGAAACGGTGTGCCTTCTTTTCTCGAAAGTTTTCGCCTGCGGAACGCAATTATGATGTTGGCAATCATGAGTTGTTGGCTATGAAGTAGGCATTTGAGGAGTGGCGACATTGGCTTGAGGGGGCCAAGCACCGTATTGTGGTCTTGACCGATCATAAGAATCTGATTTACCTCGAGTCTGCCAAACGGCTGAATCCTAGACAGGCCCGATGGTCCCTGTTTTTCTCCCGTTTTGATTTTGTGGTCTCGTATCTTCCGGGTTCTAAGAATGTTAAGGCTGATGCCCTCTCTAGGAGCTTTTTGCCTGATTCTCCTGGGGTCCTTGAGCCGGTCGGCATTCTGAAGGAGGGGGTGATTCTTTCTGCCATCTCCCCTGATTTACGATGGGTTCTTCAGGAATTTCAGGCTGATAAACCTGACCGCTGTCCAGTGGGGAAACTGTTTGTTCCTGACAGATGGACTAGTATAGTGATTTCTGAGGTTGATTGTTCTGTGTTGGCTGGTCATCCTGGGATTTTTGGTACCAGAGATTTGGTTGGTAGGTCCTTTTGGTGGCCTTCTTTGTCACGGGATGTGCGTTCTTTTGTGCAGTCCTGTGGGACTTGTGCGCGGGCCAAGCCTTGCTGTTCCCGCGCTAGTGGGTTGCTTTTGCCTTTGCCGGTCCCTGAGAGGCCTTGGACGCATATTTCTATGGATTTTATTTCGGATCTTCTGGTTTCCCAGAGGATGTCGGTTATCTGGGTGGTTTGTGACCAGTTTTCAAAGAGGGTTCATTTGGTACCTTTGCCTAAATTGCCTTCCTCTTCTGAGTTGGTTCCGTTGTTTTTTCAGCATGTGGTTCGTTTGCATGGCATTCCGGAGAATATTGTGTCCGATAGAGGGTCCCAGTTTGTTTCTAGGTTTTGGCGGGCCTTTTGTGCTAGGCTGGGCATTGATTTGTCTTTTTCTTCCGCATTTCATCCTCAGACAAATGGTCAAACCGAGCGAACTAATCAGACTTTGGAAACTTATTTGAGATGCTTTGTGTCTGCTGATCAGGATGATTGGGTGGCTTTCTTGCCATTGGCTGAGTTTGCCCTTAATAATCGGGCTAGTTCTGCTACCTTGGTTTCACCCTTCTTTTGTAACTCTAGTTTTCATCCTCGTTTTTCTTCAGGGCAGGTTGAGCCTTCTGATTGTCCTGGGGTGGACTCTGTGGTTGACAGGTTGCAGCAAATTTGGGCTCATGTTGTTGACAGTTTGGTGTTATCTCAGGAGGGGGCTCAGCGTTTTGCTAACTGTCATCGGTGTGTTGGTTCCCGGCTTCGGGTTGGGGATTTGGTCTGGTTGTCTTCCCGTCATGTTCCTATGAAGGTTTCTTCTCCTAAGTTCAAGCCTCGGTTTATTGGCCCTTATAGGATTTCTGAGATTATCAATCCAGTGTCTTTTCGTTTGGCCCTTCCAGCCTCTTTTTCCATCCATAATGTTTTTCATAGATCTTTGTTGCGGAAATATGTGGTGCCCGTTGTTCCCTCTGTTGATCCTCCTGCCCCGGTGTTGATTGATGGGGAGTTGGAGTATGTGGTTAAGAAGATTTTAGATTCTCGTTTTTCGGGGCGGAAGCTTCAGTATCTTATCAAATGGAAGGGTTATGGCCAGGAGGATAATTCTTGGGTTGTTGCCTCCGATGTTCATGCTGAGGATTTGGTTCGTGCCTTTCATTTGGCTCGTCCGGATCGGCCTGGGGGCTCTGGTGAGGGTTCGGTGACCCCTCCTCAAGGGGGGGTACTGTTGTGAATTCTGCTCTTGGGCTCCCTCCGGTGGTTATAAGTGGTAGCGCTGCTGTCTCTGGATCACAGCATTCATCAGGTGTGTCCACTTTTTGCAATTCGGACTGGGCTATTTAGTCTTGCTTGACCCTTTAGTCAGTGCCAGTTGTCCATTGTTCCTGGAGGATTCACATCCCTGCCTGGTCTCTCCTGCTTGCTGTTCATTTCAACAAAGATATGTTTTGGCCTTGATTTTTGCAGTCCACATGCTGTGGGCCTTATTGTTCAGTTCTTTTCCATGTTTTTGTCTTGTCCAGCTTGGTCTGTATAAGGATTTGTTTAGCCAAGCTGGTATCTCTGGAGATGCAGATATACCCTCCATATCTTTAGTTAGATGTGGAGATTTTGTATTTTCTGTGGTGGATATTTTCTAGTGTTTTAATACTGACCGCATAGTACTCTGTCCTATCCTTTCTATTTAACTAGAAGTGGCCTCCTTTGCTATATTCTGATCTGGATCTGATCTGGAAAATGCTGTGGCGATGTAACTTCGTCCTCTCCATCAGGAACTGCTGCTCTCCAAGCTGAGGTGGGGGTCGGGTTCGCTGTGGGGTCAGGAAGCCAGCTGACAGAATTGCTGGCCGAAGGAGAAGCTGAGATGTTTGGAGCCCCTACAGCGCTTTTACGGCTGCAGCAGCGGGAGGCTTCACTGACAGCCACAGATGTCGGAGCTGCTGAATGATGACGACGCCTAACATCCCGAGCAGGGCTGCGAGATATACCTGAATGAGGAACAGCTGGCTTCACTCGCACATCGTGAGTGCGACTTCTGGAGCTCGGAGATTGAACGGGTGGTGAGTACACAATCTTCTGTGCCCTCCTCCTCTTCGAGCCAACGTGACTCCCTGATGCCGCTGCAGGTGGGGTGGGGTAGGAACCGGACCGGAGACTTGGCCAGCTGCCAGGGCAGGTTTTATAGCTAAGCAGCTTTTAATCCACTCCGCTCCATCCTCTTCACCGGCTCTGGCAACTAGCTGCTGTAATAAATCTTCCGTGTCCATCTTCTCTCTTCATTAACGATATGAGGTAAACTGAGGAAAAGCTGCCTATTTATAGACAAAATTCTTCCCGGTCTTTTACAGCTGACCAATGAAAAGGCATAAAAAGAACGCCAATAAAATAACAGAAATAACCAGCTCGTGTTACCACAGCTTTACACATTACTCATTTAACCCTAAAAATTCATATCAGAAACCAACCAATATAAAACCAACGTGATAATTAAAGTAAAAAATGAAAATTAAACTGTAGGGTCTGTGTTCCCATGAGACCTCCCCGCATACTTGGCTTCAGGAGAGGGCTTCCAGTGTGTTATCACTGTCAGACGTCTGATGTATTTGTGGCCTACAAAAAGGGGAAATTCAGGCCTACATAAAGCTGTATTTGATGTCTGTTACCCTAGTTCGGTACACTATTTTATTTTACAAAATTATTAAATACAGGTCACATCGAACAGTGTGGTATCTCATTAAAAATACTTCTCTATCAAGTTGTTAGGGCTGCTTCGTGACTGTGTAAAATGCTCCAACTCCAACTACCACTATCATCATCTTCTGCCTAGAGGCAGTCACTGCACACATAGAAAGTCTGAGGAGCAGTGTGTGAATGCTTTTGCGGTGTTGTACTCTGTCTCTGTATTACGAATGCGTGTGCTACCGCCAATAAAAGCATTACTGCCAGAAAGCGAGGAGCCATGTTCACAGTGACCACCAGAATGTGAGGCACCGTGCGCTCCATGACCGTGAGTACAGCGCACGTTCGCAGTAGAGAGACAGTTCATGTTCCGTGTTCAGCTTTGCAAAACAATAATTAAAGGCCACAGAGGAATGACAGAGGAAGTTGGTATGGTCAGCAAGGTACTCCCTCAGCATTTTCCAAAACAAAGCACTCCTTGTGAGAAGTCTCCACGCCTCAGGGCCAGGGCGATAGGAGGGTGTGAGAAAACTCTCTCCGAACTTTGTCAGTGTTCCACTGCCTCTGCTGGATTAGAGTTGTGTCTCTCTCACCTGTACAACTTGCTTGGCCAACGAACTGTAACCTCTTCTGCCAGCGTTTTCAGATGGGTATTGTTTTAATAATTCAACATCAAGAAGGGCCCTATGGTTCTCCAACATTGTACTACACCTGTCTGCCTCTGGAATAAGAGAAATTAAGTTCTCCTTGTATCATGGGTCTGGAAGTGTCACCAATCAGTATTCCCTGTCACCCAAAATTTTGAGAACACGAGGGTAACGGGAAAGGCAGCTGAACATAAACTCAGGCATGCGTGCAAGACTGCTAACAGTCAATTATTTCGTGTCATCACCAAGAGGACAACTGTCCATGCTCTCCTGCTCCTCCTTGTCCTCCGGCCTCCACAACTTTCGACAAATATCGTATATTTCGTAATATCATTGTAAATACATCCTTGTAAATATATTCCCCTGTAGTTTTTATCTCCCCCACCTCATTGTAGATAGTAAGTTGTCACGAGCGGGATGTTTTGTGGGGGGTTTAATTATTGTTCTCGTTGTTACTTTGTGTAGATTGTAAGCTGTCACGAGCAGGGTTGTTTTATTTCTGTTTAACCCCTTAATGAAATAGAACAAAAGAGAGTCCAGCTCACCACAATCGACATTCCTGGAAACTCGGAGCACGGAACCGCTGTGTCAAGGCGTGAACAAACAGGAAAAGGAAGGAGATCCAGCTCAACGATATAGTGAAGAAAATCTTGGATCTTGTTTTTATTCTTATTGCTTGCTGATGTTACGTCCTTCATCCTACATGAATTGAAGTGAATAAAGTTACGGATTTTCTTCACTATATCGTTGAGCTGGATCTCCTTCCTTAACCCCTTAATCCCATATGACATACTATCCTGTCGAGGTGACCTGGGACTTAATTCACAGTGACAGAATAGTACGTCATATGCAATCTGCAGTGCTCACGGGGGAAGCGCGGCCAATCGCAGCCGGGTGTCAGCTGACTATCGCAGCTGACATCCGGCACTATGTGCCAGGAGCGGTCATGGACCACTCCTCGCACATTAACCCCCGGACGCTGCGATCATGCTTGAGACCCTCAGTATGAGGCGATGTGCTGACTTTGTACTGAGCGTCTCCTTCCTGCAGGCCCCGGATCAAAAATGGCCATGGGGCTATTTCCGGGTCCTGCAGGGAGGTGGCTTACAAGCGCCTGCTCAGAGCAGGCGCCTGTAAGCCTGGAGCAGTGCACGTCAGATCGCTGATCTGACACAGTGCTCTGCAAAATGTCAGATCAGCGATCTGTCACTATAAAGTGATGTCCCCCCTGGACAAAGTGATAATGTAAAAAAAAAAATATGCTCTGGCCTCCACTCTAGCACCTTTGCACCACTCCAATCTATCCTTAACACTGATGCCTGAGTAAACCAACTGTCCCACAGTTATTTCCCAGCCTCTCCTCTCTGCCAGGCCCTTCACTGCCTTCCAACTGCCCAGAGGCTACAGTTCAAAACCCTAACTATGACAGACAAAGATCCTTCTTTTATGCTTGCTTTCAAAAAGTAGACATGGATAAAACAGAATACATCATCTTTCAACCATCTCACGCTAAATAGTCATGAGAGCTGTGTATGCATCATTCGGTACCACTTTAGTAATAGGGAAAGTTTGTCCGAGAGAAAATGATTTTCCAGACATTCACGGCCTTTTTGTTGCACATTTTTTACAGCTGTGATCTTCATCTTCTTGGTGTGTATGTGGTAAATTAATTTCAAAGTCGTCATCAATACCATCATCGTCCATATCTTGTAAAGAAGACATTTGGTGTTTCCCAGGGTCATGGTTATCTACGCTTAGGGCCATTCCTTTAACAGTGTTCGTTACACTAGAGCAAATAATTTGCGACTGTGACATTTGGAAATTATTGGTAATATGTATGGGTGTAGATGAAGAAGCTTGCGCCACATGTGTGTTTATATTTACGGGCAGTGCACTCCTCATTAAACTTAGTTTTTCACAAGCATCCATCAGTTTGTTTGGTTTTCTTCCAACACTGATCTGCTTTCTATAATTCAGCATCTCCCAAACATGTTGCACTTTGCCCTTTAGACAGACACGTGTGTCTTTGGTTTGGCAACATATTTTTGACAGGCATTTTTTTGGCCTAGTCAAACACGCGCATCTGTTACACCAATCTTCTGATGGGCATGAAACACATTTTGGTAATTGGCGGTGGCTAAACGACTAATCATTGTAGGCTGTATCCTGGATATCATACCTCCCATAGCCAACACTGTTATTAATCATGTACATTAACATTCCTGTCATCACCATGGCCCTTTTCCTGATCACTTCATCCAACGATTCATCCACCATATTTTTACTACAAACCTGCACCTTCCCTGCAGCAACTGTGTACGAAACCACTTTACAGTTTTGCAAGGTGTTTATGATGCCCGTAAACAATTTTATTTTGAAAAATTGCCACCCCCATGGGGAAATGTTTATCAGCCCAGGCACTTATTGTATGGGCATTACAAGTGTAGGAGACACAATCCTTTACATTGGGCCTATGTATTAATGAGGCCTTCAGCAATGTCTCATCATATTCCACCACTAGAACACCATGGTTCACATGTTCCCTGCTGCTACAGAAAGTCAATTTTTGGGAAAGGGTGTCTATGATCCACATGAACAATTTTTTACAAATTAACCACCTATGAGCAAATGCTTGTCAGGCCAGGCACTCCATTACAAGTCTAAGAGACCCACACCCCAACATTGGGCCTACTTCTTAACTCTGTCTCCTGCAGTGTGTCCTTTACCTGCCACTAGATGACCAGGGTTAACGTGCTCTGTATGGTGCATTTTGTCCAAGGGGGCTGTGATAGCCCTCTTATTTTTTTAAAAAAGGACCCCACATTGGGGAATTGGGCATGACATTACATTGGGCCTACTTCTTCATTCTGTCTCCTGCAATGTGTCCTATAACTTCCACTAGATCACCAGGGTGAACGTGCTCTGTACTGTTATAGGCCAGTGAATTTTGGGCAAGGGGGTTGTAATGGCAATTTTTTTAAGTCCAAAAAGGACACCACATTGGGGAATTGGGCATGACATTCCTTTGGGCCTACTTCTTAACTCGGTCTCCTGCAATGTGTCCTTTAACTGCCACTAGATCACCAGGGTGAATGTGCTCTGTACTGTTATAAGCCACTGAATTTTGGGCTATGTGTCCTTTAAATGCCACTAGATCACTAGGGTTAACGTGCTCTGTAAGCTGCATTTTGGGCTAGGGGTTTGTGATAGCACTATTTTAATAAGTCCAAAAAGGACACCACATTGGGGAATTGGGCATGGCATTCCATTGGGCCTACTTCTTATCTCGGTCTCCTGCAATGTGTCATTTAACTGCCACTAGATCACCAGGGTTAACGTGCTCTGTAAGGTGCATTTTGGGCTAGGGGTCTGTGATGGCACTATTTTAATTAGTCCAAAAAAAAACACCACATTGGGGAAGTGGGCATGGCATTCCATTGGGCCTACTTCTTAACTCGGTCTCCTGCAATGTGTCCTTTAACTGCCACTAGATCACCAGGGTGAACATGCTCTGTACTGTTATAGGCCGGTGAATTTTGGGCAAGGGGCCTGCGATGGCACTAGTATATTTTTTAAAAAGGTATCCCACATTGTTGAAACCACATCCTTGTTGGCAAAGACTTCATAACATTTGTGTACCTTAAAGATCTCCCTTTAAAAAGCTCCTTTTTCTGTTGCCTGGTTGCTCACATTGGACACAATACACTTCATATAAATTTGATAAAGCAATGCTGTTAGTTTGGCTCTGTAGTTCATTACAAATATTTCTTTGTCGACTACATTAGTTTCTCTCCTTGAGAAATAACTTTGGCTGCCTCAAATGTACAAATGGCAAATATACAAATGGTGATTTGTAATCAAGTTTTAAATACTGTATACAGAATGCATTCAGACAATCACATAGCTGCATTACTTGTAAAACACTTACAGATGTGACATACTATGCTCATAGGGACAGAATCTTGATAAATGTTTGTTTATTCACTTCACACACAGTTCTAAACCTCTATATGTTTGATGATTGTCATTGTAAAACATTAAGGTTTACTGAACCTATGCCAGTGGTGGTTTGATCTAAATCCTTGTGGCTTTTATTTTCTAGGGGTTTATGGCCCTTCGTCTGATGAGTCCATGATATCTCAGTTTCATCCAACCTTGAAAAGTGGCCACTTGAAGGTCTGGGTGAAACTAGAGTTACTACATAGTGTAAATCACTATATAAAACCAGAGAAACATGACTAAGACAGATGCCAAAACTGGGGTACCTATACATGTACAGGGTGTTGATACCTGCATAATTGGGAACGCTCATGCAGTGTAGGTAATCTCCCATGGGTTCTTTGTCTTGGTGTTGCTTCTCTGATATTCCAGACGGATGATGTTTAAAAGTCTCTTGGTGATGATCTAAGTATACTGTATGTAGTGAATCTTCAGATATAGGTATAATAACTATATTTATTTAATCCTTATATGTACTTATTAACCTGTGTATGTTAACATATACAAAAGTGTACGCACTTACACTATTCAATCATACTATTCCTTGAATTTTGATGTTAGCAATAAAATTGCGTTGTATTGCAAGTATTAGCCTTTTTTAAGCCGTATCTGAACCTTACTATTAACAACATGGCAAATAAAATTGCCAAATACTCCTGTAAATAGTCATTGAAAGAGGGAACCATCATACCATAACAAAATACGAGTGGATTTTCATGGGCGATTTCCCTTTATCTTAAAAAGTTCAAACCTTTATTATATCTTAGTTAAAAACCTTGATACATACAATACTTATACATCACACCAACACCACAAAAGAAAGGAAAAATAACCAGGGGGTGGTGCCTACCCCTAAACTGGCCTACCTCAACCTACCTACTTGCGGAGGTTGGCACCCTAGACCAGCGCAGTGGTGCCCCGCTCCTCGATGGCTGACCCTGCTATCCCTATTGGGCCCTGTGGTGGCAGGGAGTGAGGAAGATGATGAATAGGCAGGTGAGAAAGAAAAAGAGATGTGTGTGCAGTATTATAATTTTGCTGAGACTGTTCTCTTTGGCTTGTTTTGGCTAGGTAGATGCTCTGGTAACGCTGACAGAGAGCTACAGTTCACAATGCCTATCCGCAACTGTCCTCAGTTGTGTTATGCCTGCATTCAACTATTTGAGTATATCTGTGATTTATACTATTTTAGCTAGATGTCATAGTGTAATAGATGATATCTTTCAATTAGTCAAATTTTAGCTAGATGTCCTAGTATAATAGATGATATTTTTCAATTAGTCAAATATTCATACTCTCCTCAAGCTAGATATAAACCATGTGTATATAGTCTATAGCATAAAGAAAATACTGCACACTAACCTTTCCCTCTATGTGCTAAAATTATGGGAAATATAGCCCCCTCTTGTCATAATAGATATATGAACACATACCAGATAATGCTGAAAGTACTTAGTGGCCTAGATTTGGTTTACCCACAACGAGTTGACTATGGTATATACCGATAATAATTTAAAGCTACAAGAGGACTATTGCCCATATATAGGTTAGAGAATAAATTATAAGTAACACAACCCAAAAACCAACACCTAAGAGCAACAAAATATCACATGAGTCAAATGGCGACTCCTAGTGTATATAGCCATTCGGCCATGCATCAGATTAGATTATTTGAGTCAAATGCTGACTCCCAAATCATGCAGCCCATAAATTCTTGTGCCAGGTTACAATATTCTCGACGCGTTTCCCCTCTGCCGAGGTTCATCAGGAGGAAGATATAAACCCGAGTACTTATCTCATTGTAGCATATATAAGCCCAAGATGAGTGGATTCGATGAAATCAAGTGGTAGGGACAATCTCCCATTTCAATGCGATGCCGTGGAGCTCATTCTCCCACCGCTGCCTCTTATATGTATGTGCTTTTAGCGGATTTGAATACGTTATGCCACAGCACTTCCGGTCACAGATATCGCCGCCCATATGGTGTAACCACATGGTCTGGCATGCGTGTCACCTTCCCATAGTCAACTCGTTGTGGGTAAACCAAATCTAGGACACTAAGTACTTTCAGCATTATCTGGTATGTGTTCATATATCTATTATGAGAAGAGGGGGCTATATTTCCCATAATTTTAGCACATAGAGGGAAAGGTTAGTGTGCAGTATTTTCTTTATGCTATAGACTATATACACATGGTTTATATCTAGCTTGAGGAGAGTATGAATATTTGACTAATTGAAAGATATCATCTATTACACTATGACATCTAGCTAAAATAGTATAAATCACAGATATACTCAAATAGTTGAATGCAGGTATAACACAACTGAGGACAGTTGCGGATAGGCATTGTGAGCTGTAGCTCTCTGTCAGCGTTACCAGAGCATCTACCTAGCCAAAACAAGCCAAAGTGAACCGTCTCAGTAAAATTATAATACTGCACACACATCTCTTTTTCTTTCTCACCTACCTATTCATCATCTTCCTCACTCCCTGCCTGGTGTGTCTTTATGTAAAATCGTTCTTAAAACCCATCCGGCGTGATAATATAGGTGAATTTAATGAAAATGTAGAGTTCCTGTGGGTGGAGAAAAGGGGAGGGGGAAAAAATAATAAATTACTGATAGGGGTTTGTTATAAATCTCCAAAAATAATGGAAGCAATGGAGAATATCCCCGTAAAGCAAATAGATGAAGCTGGGACTCAAGGAGAAGTCATTATTATGGGGGACTTCAACTAACCTGAAAAAGATTGGGGAACAGAAACCTGCAGTTCCAGCAAAGGTAATCGGTTTTTGACAACTATGAGAGACAATTACCTTTGACAACTGGTTCAGGACCCAACAATAAGGGGGGCACTGCTAGACCTAATATTAACAAACAGGCCAGACCGCATAGCAAATATAAGGGTTGGGGGTCACTTGGGGAATAGTGATCACAAAATAATACATTTTCGTGTATCCTTTAATAAGATGTGTAGCAGAGGGGTGACAAGGACACTAAACTTCAGGAGGGCAAATTTCCAACGGATGAGAGATGATCTTGGTGCAATTAACTGGGACGATATCCTGAGACATAAAAATACACAAAGAAAATGGGAGACGTTTATTAACATCCTGGATAGGACCTGTGCACAGTATATACCGTATGGGAATAAACATACTAGAAATAGGAGGAAACCAATATGGCTATATAGAGCTGTAAGGGGCGCAATAAGTGACAAAAAGAAAGCATTTAGAGAATTAAAGGAAGTAGGTAGTGATGATGCATTAAATAAATACAGAAAATTAAATAAATTATGTAAAGAGCAAATCAAGGCAGCAAAAATTGAGACAGAGAGACTCATTGCCAGAGAGAGTAAAAATAATCCCAAAATATTCTTTAACTACATAAATAGTAAGAAACTAAAAAATGAAAGTGTTGGCCCCCTTAAAAATAGTCTGGGGGAAATGGTGGATGAGGATGAGGAAAAAGCCAATATGCTAAATGACTTTTTTTCATCAGTATTTACACAAGAAAGTCCACTGGCAGACAATATGATCAGTGATAACAAAAATTACCCATTAAGTGTCACCTGCTTAACCTTTTAGAAGTACGGCGGCATCTAAAAATCACTAAAATTGACAAATCTCCGGGCCCGGATGGGATACATCCCCGAGTACTGCAGGAATTAAGTACAGTCATTGATAGACCATTATTTTTAATCTTTAAAGAGTCCATAATAACAGGGTCTGTACCACAGGACTGGCGTATAGCAAATGTGGTGACAATATTCAAAAAGGGGACAAAAACTGAACTCGGAAATAATAGGCCAGTAAGCTTAACCTCTACTGTCGGTAAAACCCTGGAGGGCACTCTAAGGGATGCTATACTGGAGTATCTGAAGAGGAATAACCTCATGACCTAATATCAGCATGGGTTTACTAGGGACCGTTCATGTCAGACTAATTTGATCAGCTTCTATGAAGAGGTAAGTTCCGGACTGGACCAAGGGAACCCAGTAGATGTAGTGTGTTATGGACCTGGTCTTTAGGAGCATCTGGAATGACCTGATGAGTAAACTCAAAATTGGGACTAGCTCTGGGGAAGTGGGAACTCTGCTGACCGCAAACCCTACTCCTACCACACACACTAGAAATAGCCGTGGAGCGTACCTAACTCTCCCTAGACGCCTCTTCACAGCCTAAGAGCTAACTACACCTAAAGATAGAAATAGAAGCCTTACCTTGCCTCAGAGAAATTCCCCAAAGGTAAAGGCAGACCCCCACTTATATTGACTGTGAGTTAAGAGGAAAGTCACAAACACAGGAATGAAACAGATTTTAGCAACGGAGGCCAGATTTCACTAAATAGTCAGAGGATAGAAAAGGGAACTATGCGGTCAGCACAAAAGACTAGAAAAAACCACGCAGAGTAAGCAAAAAGACTCCCCACACCGACTCACGGTGTGGAGGTGCCACTCTGCACCCCCAGAGCTTCCAGCTAGCAAGGGAATATCATGATAGCAAGCTGGACTGGAAATTAGCAGTACTAAGAAATATATTCAGGAAGCAGTAACAACAAATGAACTAGCAAAGACTTAGCTTCTGCTGGAGTAGACAGGTCCTCAGAGAAGTCCAAGCGAGATCTGAACCAATACTGACACATTGACAGCTGGCATGAAGTAACGATCTGAGTGGAGTTAAATAGGGAAGCCAGGATAACAATAAACGAGAGCAGCTGATAAAGCCAACCTCAGTGACCAGCAGTTCCGCTCGAAGCCACCAGAGGGAGTCCAAGAGCAGAACTAACCAAAGTACCATTCATGACCACAGGAGGGAGTCCGAGAACGGAATTCACAACAGTACCCCCCCTTGAGGAGGGGTCACCGAACCCTCACCAGGGCCCCCAGGCCGATCAGGACGAGCCAAATGAAAGGCACGAACTAAATCGGCAGCATGGACATCGGAGGCAACAACCCAGGAATTATCCTCCTGACCATAGCCCTTCCACTTAACCAGGTACTGAAGCTTCCGTCTCGAAATACGAGAATCCAAAATTTTTTCCACCACATACTCCAACTCCCCCTCAACCAACACCGGAGCAGGAGGATCAACGGAGGGAACCATAGGCGCCACGTACCTCCGCAACAACGACCTATGGAACACATTATGGATGGCAAAAGAAGCTGGAAGGACCAAACGAAATGACACAGGGTTGAGAATTTCAGAAATCTTATAAGGACCAATGAAACGAGGCTTAAACTTAGGAGAAGAAACCTTCATAGGAACATAACGAGAAGACAACCAAACCAAATCCCCAACACGAAGTCGGGGACCAACACAATGACGGCGGTTAGCGAAACGTTAAGCCTTCTCCTGGGACAACGTCAGATTGTCCACTACGTGAGTCCAAATTTGCTGCAACCTGTCCACCACAGAATCCACACCAGGACAGTCAGAAGGCTCAACCTGCCCCGAAGAAAAACGAGGATGAAAACCAGAATTGCAAAAAAAAGGCGAAACCAAAGTAGCCGAACTAGCCCGATTATTAAGGGACGAACTCAGCCAATGGCAAGAAGGTCACCCAATCATCCTGATCAGCAGAAACAAAGCATCTCAGATAGGTTTCCAAAGTCTGGTTGGTTCGTTCGGTTTGGCCATTTGTTTGAGGATGGAAATCCGAAGAAAAAGACAAATCAATGCCCATCTTAGCACAAAAGGACCGCCAAAACCTAGAGACAAACTGGGAACCTCTGTCCGACACAATGTTCTCCGGAATGCCATGCAAACGATCCACATGTTGAAAAAATAATGGCACCAAATCAGAGGAGGAAGGTAATTTAGGCAAGGGTACCAAATGGACCATCTTAGAAAAGCGATCACAAACCACCCAGATGACAGACATCCTTTGAGAAACTCCGGCACACTGTAATTTTTGGAAATAAACTCTTTTTGTTTGTTTATTATTCTTTTTTCTATATCTTATATCAAAGTATATTCTTTCAAATGGTGGAAAAAAATAATGATTTTCTCAATGAGCTTCAGGTGAGCATACATATATTCATTCTGGTAGACATATATTTATTCGGACACATATAATTTTTCAACGTTTCGGCTGGAGAGCCTTTATCAAGAAACAATGTCCTTTTGCAAATTTGTTGCGCAGAGGAGAAGAAAATCAGTTCGGTATACACTGCGTTCGGTATGTAAGTCCTGAAGAAAATGCACGACCAGGTGTTAAATCTGGGAACCGGACAAAAACTCAGGCCTTTTTGTAATACAGTCATTTCTGGGGGGGAAAGGCAATGTGAGGAAATATTGTAGACAATGTTGTTGATGGTCTCATTACCTGAGATCTGGTTGCCATTCTTCGTTGTTCTGATCCGTGTCCGTTGCCCCCTCCGCGTTTTCCTTTGTAGGATCGACCTGGACGTTGATCTAAAAAAGAGGGACGTGCCGTACCAAAATCGCTTTCTGAGCTTGTCGAAAAGGGACTGTAATCCCGTCTCGCTGGCCTTCGGTCCCTGGAATAACTGGTGAATTGCCATTTGTATACTCGATTGCTCCTATAGTCCTCCGTGTCACGTAAAAATTTATTCCTTTTTCGAATCTGTAGGTTGTCGCGGAGATCCTCAGTAATTTTGTCCACCTTTTCCTTTAAAGATTTGTAATCCTCAGGTGAGGATGTGCTCCTCAGTTGTTGTTCAGTAGTTGAAATTTTCGTCTTCAGTTCACTGATCTCTTTCTGTAAAAAGTCAATAGTTAGAACTATTAAGTCCATAGAACACTTATTAAGTATAGATTCAAATTTACCACAGTACTCCGTGTTATCCTGAAAAAGGGTTGGTCTCAGGGGAACCCTTAAGCCCCTGGGTATACGCTGTACACGATGGTACTCTGCCAGAGTTATACTATGAAGATCAAGGGACGTATAACGTCTCAAGTCCTTTTCATAATCTCTAGTCCGTAATTCTTCAGTAGGGGACACCCCTACTGAAGAATTACGGACTAGAGATTATGAAAAGGACTTGAGACGTTATACGTCCCTTGATCTTCATAGTATAACTCTGGCAGAGTACCATCGTGTACAGCGTATACCCAGGGGCTTAAGGGTTCCCCTGAGACCAACCCTTTTTCAGGATAACACGGAGTACTGTGGTAAATTTGAATCTATACTTAATAAGTGTTCTATGGACTTAATAGTTCTAACTATTGACTTTTTACAGAAAGAGATCAGTGAACTGAAGACGAAAATTTCAACTACTGAACAACAACTGAGGAGCACATCCTCACCTGAGGATTACAAATCTTTAAAGGAAAAGGTGGACAAAATTACTGAGGATCTCCGCGACAACCTACAGATTCGAAAAAGGAATAAATTTTTACGTGACACGGAGGACTATAGGAGCAATCGAGTATACAAATGGCAATTCACCAGTTATTCCAGGGACCGAAGGCCAGCGAGACGGGATTACAGTCCCTTTTCGACAAGCTCAGAAAGCGATTTTGGTACGGCACGTCCCTCTTTTTTAGATCAACGTCCAGGTCGATCCTACAAAGGAAAACGCGGAGGGGGCAACGGACACGGATCAGAACAACGAAGAATGGCAACCAGATCTCAGGTAATGAGACCATCAACAACATTGTCTACAATATTTCCTCACATTGCCTTTCCCCCCCAGAAATGACTGTATTACAAAAAGGCCTGAGTTTTTGTCCGGTTCCCAGATTTAACACCTGGTCGTGCATTTTCTTCAGGACTTACATACCGAACGCAGTGTATACCGAACTGATTTTCTTCTCCTCTGCGCAACAAATTTGCAAAAGGACATTGTTTCTTGATAAAGGCTCTCCAGCCGAAACGTTGAAAAATTATATGTGTCCGAATAAATATATGTCTACCAGAATGAATATATGTATGCTCACCTGAAGCTCATTGAGAAAATCATTATTTTTTTCCACCATTTGAAAGAATATACTTTGATATAAGATATAGAAAAAAGAATAATAAACAAACAAAAAGAGTTTATTTCCAAAAATTACAGTGTGCCGGAGTTTCTTTTTCATTATTCTATTTTTCCAGAGCACCTTGGACTTACTAAGTGAGCACCCTCTTTACCAAATAACTCAGACATCCTTTGAGAGACAGGAAGATCTGAAATAAAATCCATGGAAACATGCGTCCAAGGCCTTTTCGGGACTGGCAAGGGCAAAAGCAACCCACTGGCACGAGAACAGCAGAGCTTAGCCCGAGCACAAGTCCCACAAGACTGCACAAAAGAAAGCACATCCCGTGACAAGGAAGGCCACCAAAAGGACCTAGCCACCAAATCTCTGGTACCAAAAATCCCAGGATGACCAGCCAACACCGAGCAATGAACCTCAGAAATAACTCTGCTAGTCCATCTATCAGGGACAAACAGTTTCTCCGCTGGACAACGGTCAGGTCTATCAGCCTGAAACTCCTGCAGCACCCGCCGCAAATCAGGGGAGATGGCAGACAGAATTACCCCCTCTTTGAGAATACCAGCCAGCTCCGGGACTCCCGGAGAATCAGGCACAAAACTCCTAGAAAGGGCATCCGCCTTCACATTCTTAGAACCTGGAAGGTATGAGACTACAAAATCGAAACGGGAGAAAAACAGCGCCCATCGAGCCTGTCTAGGATTCAACCGCTTGGCAGACTCGAGATAAGTCAGATTTTTGTGATCCGTCAAGACCACCACGCGATGCTTGGCTCCCTCAAGCCAATGTCGCCACTCCTCGAATGCCCACTTCATAGCTAGCAGCTCCCGATTGCCAACATCATAATTACGCTCAGCAGGCGAAAACTTTCTAGAAAAGAAGGCACATGGCTTCATCACAGAGCCATCAGAACTTCTTTGAGACAAAACAGCCCCTGCTCCAATCTCAGAAGCATCAACCTCGACCTGAAAAGGGAGCGAAACATCTGGCTGACGCAACACAGGGGCCGAAGAAAAACGACGTTTCAGCTCCTGAAAAGCCTCAACGGCCGCAGAGGACCAATTCACCACATCAGCACCTTTCTTTGTCAAATCAGTCAAATTAACTAGAAAAATTAGCGATGAAGCGACGGTAAAAATTAGCAAAGCCCAGGAATTTCTGGAGGCTCTTCACAGATGTAGGTTGAGTCCAATCATAAATGGCCTGAACTTTAACAGGATCCATCTCGATAGTAGAAGGGGAAAAAATGAAGCCCAAAAAGGAAACCTTCTGAACTCTGAAGAGACATTTAGACCCCTTCACAAACAAAGAATTAGCACGAAGGACCTGGAATACCATTCTGACCTGTTTCACATGAGACTCCCAATCATCCGAAAAGACCAAAATATCATCCAAATATACAATTATGAATCTATCCAGATACTTTCGGAAGATGTCATGCATAAAGGACTGAAACACAGATGGAGCATTTGAAAGCCCGAATGGCATTACCAGGTACTCAAAATGGCCCTCGGGCGTATTAAATGCTGTTTTCCATTCATCGCCCTGTTTAATACGCACAAGGTTATACGCCCCTCGAAGATCTATCTTGGTGAACCAACTAGCCCCCTTAATCCGAGCAAACAAATCAGACAGCAGAGGCAAAGAGTACTGAAATTTGACCGTGATTTTATTGAGAAGGCGGTAATCTATACAGGATCTCAGAGAACCATCCTTCTTGGCCACAAAAAAGAACCCTGCTCCCAACGGTGATGAAGACGGGCGAATATGCCCTTTCTCCAAGGACTCCTTTATATAACTCCGCATAGCGGCGTGCTCTGGCACAGATAAATTGAAAAGTCGGCCCTTAGGAATCTTACTACCAGGAATCAAATTTATAGCACAATCACAATCCCTATGAGGGGGTAGGACACTGGATTTGGGCTCATCAAATACATCCTGGTAATCCGACAGAAACTCAGGGACTTCAGAAGGAGTGGAAGCAGAAATTGACACCAACGGAACATCGTCATGTACCCCTTGACAACCCCAACTAGACACAGACATTGATTTCCAATCCAATACTGGATTATGAACCTGTAGCCATGGCAAACCCAACACGACCACATCATGCAAATTATGCAACACCAAAAAGCGAATATCTTCCTGATGTGCAGGCGCCATGCACATGGTCAACTGAGTCCAGTACTGAGGTTTATTCTTGGCCAACGGCGTGGCATCAATTCCCCTTAATGGAATAGGATACTGCAAAGGCTCCAAGAAAAAACCACAGCGCCTGGCAAACTCCAAGTCCATCAAATTCAGGGCAGCGCCTGAATCCACAAATGCCATAACCAAGTAGGATGACAAAGAGCAAATCAGAGTAACAGACAAAAGAAATTTAGGCTGTACAGTACCAATGGTGACAGACCTAGCGAACCGCTTAGTGCGCTTAGGACAATCAGAGATAGCATGAGTGAGGTCACCACAGTAAAAACACAGCCTATTCTGACGTCTGTGTTCTTGCCGTTCAGTTCTGGTCAAAGTTCTATCACATTACATAAGCTCATGCCTCTGCTCAGAGGACACCGCCAAATGGTGCACAATTTTGCGCTCGCGCAAATGCCGATCAATTTGGATGGCCAAGGACATTGATTCATTCAGACCAGTAGGCGTGGGGAATCCCACCATAACATCCTTAAGGGCTTCAGAAAGACCCTTTCTAAAAATTGCTGCCAGGGCACACTCATTCCATTGAGTAAGCACAGACCATTTTCTAAACTTCTGACATTATATCTCCGCTTCATCCTGACCCTGACACAAAGCTAGCAAGATTTTTTCTGCCTGATCCACTGAATTCGGTTCGTCATAAAGCAATCCAAGCGCCAGAAAAAACGCATTTACATTAAGCAATGCAGGATCTCCTGGCGCAAGGGAGAATGCCCAGTCTTGAGGGTCGCCACGCAACAAAGAAATAACAATTTTTACTTGCTGAATGGGGTCACCAGAGGAGCGGGGTTTCAAAGCAAGAAACAGTTTGCAATTATTTTTGAAATTCAGAAACTTAGATCTATCCCCAGAAAACAAATCAGGAATTGGAATTCTAGGCTCTAACATCGGATTCTGAACTACATAATCTTGAATACTTTGTACCTTTGCAGTGAGATGATCCACACAAGAGGACAGACCTTGAATATCCATATCTACACCTGAGTCCTGAACCACCCAGAGGTTAAGGGGAAAAAAGAGACAAAACACACTGCAAAGAAAAAAAAATGGGTTCAGAACTTCTCTTATCCCTCTTTTGAGATGCATTAACACTTTATGGCCAGCTGTACTGTTATGGACCTGGTGGTTAGGAGCACCCGGAATGACCTGATGAGTAAACTCAAAATCGGGACTAGCTCTGGGGAAGTGGGAACTCTGCTGACCGCAAACCCTACTCGTACTACACACACTAGAAATAGCCGTGGAGCGTACCTAACTCTCCCTAGATGCCTCTTCACAGCCTAAGAGCTAACTACACCTAAAGATAGAAATAGAAGCCTTACCTTGCCTCAGAGAAATTCCCCAAAGGTAAAGGCAGACCTCCACTTATATTGACTGTGAGTTAAGAGGAAAGTCACAAACACAGGAATGAAACAGGTTTTAGCAAAGGAGGCCAGATTTCACTAAATAGTCAGAGGATAGAAAAGGGAACTATGCGGTCAGCACAAAAGACTAGAAAAAACCACGCAGAGTAAGCAAAAAGACTCCCCACACCGACTCACGGTGTGGAGGTGCCACTCTGCACCCCCAGAGCTTCCAGCTAGCAAGGGAATATCATGATAGCAAGCTGGACTGGAAATTAGCAGTACTAAGAAATATATTCAGGAAGCAGTAACAACAAATGAACTAGCAAAGACTTAGCTTCTGCTGGAGTAGACAGGTCCTCAGAGAAGTCCAAGCGAGATCTGAACCAATACTGACACATTGACAGCTGGCATGAAGTAACGATCTGAGTGGAGTTAAATAGGGAAGCCAGGATAACAATAAACGAGAGCAGCTGATAAAGCCAACCTCAGTGACCAGCAGTTCCGCTCGAAGCCACCAGAGGGAGTCCAAGAGCAGAACTAACCAAAGTACCATTCATGACCACAGGAGGGAGTCCGAGAACGGAATTCACAACAGTAGTGTATATGGACTTTTCAAAAGCTTTTGATACGGTGCCACACAAAAGGTTGATACATAAAATGATAATAATGGGGATAGGGGAAAATATGTGTAAGTGGGTTGAGAGCTGGCTCAGGGATAGGAAACAAAGGGTGGCTATTAATGGAGCACACTCGGACTGGGTCGCGGTTAGCAGTGGGGTACCACAGGGGTCAGTATTGGGCCCTCTTCTTTTTAACATATTTATTAATGACCTTGTAGGGGGCATTCAGAGTAGAATTTCAATATTTGCAGATGACACTAAACTCTGCAGGGTAATCAATACAGGGGAGGGCAATTTTATATTACAGGATGATTTATGTAAACTAGAAGCTTGGGCTGATAAATGGCAAATGAGCTTTAATGGGGATAAATGTAAGGTCATGCACTTGGGTAGAAGTAATAAGATGTTCCCATAGTCCTTATTTTATAGGGCTGAAAAGCACTTCATAACATCAAATCGATTACATATTCCTTTGTAATATGGCACAAAGGAAATGAAGTGTAGAAGAAAAGGATATATTTAAAATATAAGTTTATTAGACAAATATTAAAATTTTAACAAGGGCTGTTAACAGTAGGGGAGACACAAAGTGTGGAGAGGGGAAGGGGGAGGGGTTTTAAGCCACCAGACTAAAATAGAGAACAAAACTGCACTATATCATATAGGGTTAAAAAAGGTAAACCCAATAGTAATAAGCTGGTAATTATATTAGGAAAAACAGGCTAGGTATACAGAAATGTTATATAATTGACCACAGGGAACTACAATAAACCCCAAGAAAAATATCTTATTGGTGGATTGGTATACAAATGTGGAATAAATGTATATCTTATCCGGATGTGCAGGGCGACCTGCCATATAAACCTGAAAAGTATATCCACAGAAAATACCAAGGAGGAAATGTTACCACCAAAGAAACAAGTGTAATAGGGGGAAATGATTTACCTGTGGTACAAGACGAGAGGAGTGATACCTAGCACTGATGATACTAGTGCAGATGGTTCCCCGGTGCCCGACAAGCGCTGTTTCGCCGTAGCTTCTTCAATAGGGGCGAGGACCTCTATATACATATACATATAAATATACATTTATTCCACATTTGTATACCAATCCACCAATAAGATATTTTTCTTGGGGTTTATTGTAGTTCCCTGTGGTCAATTATATAACATTTCTGTATACCTAGCCTGTTTTTCCTAATATAATTACCAGCTTATTACTATTGGGTTTACCTTTTTTAACCCTATATGATATAGTGCAGTTTTGTTCTCTATTTTAGTCTGGTGGCTTAAAACCCCTCCCCCTTCCCCTCTCCACACTTTGTGTCTCCCCTACTGTTAACAGCCCTTGTTAAAATTTTAATATTTGTCTAATAAACTTATATTTTAAATATATCCTTTTCTTCTACACTTCATTTCCTTTGTGCCATATTACAAAGGAATATGTAATCGATTAGAAGTAATAAGATGTATAACTATGTGCTTAATTCTAAAACGCTGGGCAAAACCGTCAATGAAAAAGACCTGGGTGTATGGGTGGATGACAAACTCATATTCAGTGGCCAGTGTCAGGCAGCTGCTACAAAGGCAAATAAAATAATGGGATGTTTTAAAAGAGGCATAGATGCTCATGAGGAGAACATAATTTTACATCCATACAAGTCACTAGTTCGACCACACTTAGAATACTGTGCACAGTTTTGGTCTCCGGTGTATAAGAAAGACATAGCTGAACTAGAGCGGGTGCAGAGAAGAGCGACCAAGGTTATTAGAGGACTGGGGGGCTGCAATACCAAGATAGGTTATTACACTTGGGGCTATTTAGTTTGGAAAAACGAAGACTAAGGGGTGATCTTATTTTAATGTATAAATATATGAGGGGACAGTACAAAGACCTTTCTGATGATCTTTTTAATCATAGACCTGAGACAGGGACAAGGGGGCATCCTCTGCGTCTGGAGGAAAGAATGTTTAAGCATAATAACAGATGCAGATTCTTTACTGTAAGAGCAGTGAGACTATGGAACTCTCTGCCGTATGATGTTGTAATGAGTGATTCATTACTTAAACTTAAGAGGGGACTGGATGCCTTTCTTGAAAAGTATAATGTTACAGGGTATATACACTAGATTCCTTGATAGGGCGTTGATCCAGGTAACTAGTCTGACTGCCGTGTGTGGAGTCGGGAAGGAATTTTTTTTCCCCAATGTGGAGCTTACTCTTTGCCACATGGGTTTTTTTGCCTTCCTCTGGATCAACATGTTAGGGCATGTTAGATTAGGCTATGGGTTGGACTAGATGGACTTAAAGTCTTCCTTCAACTTTAATAACTATGTAACTATGTGGGTCCCAAGGCCTAATGGGGTGCATATGACTGACTATGCAGCAGGGCTGGCCTTGCCGCCAATGTGTAAAACCTAGGAGTACGGGAGTACAAAATGTATAATGTAAAGTGGATTTTCATGGGCACATCCACTATGTGGGTTCCAAGGCCTAATGGAGTGCATATAACTGACTATACAGCAGGGCTGGCCTTCCTGCCAATGTGTAAAACCAAGGCGTACGGGAGTATAAAATGCATATTGTGACGTGGATTTTCATGGGCACATCCACTATGTGGGTTCAAAGGCTTATTGGGGTGCATTTGAATTGGTAGCAGGGCAGGCCTTGAATTCAATGCAACACTTTTTCAGGAGTCCCCCTTGGACATCTTATGACAGGGGTATTGTGGTGCGCCGTAATTCTTGGCAACCAATCCACTCACAGTATAGGCTACAACAGCTTAGGAGACCCACTGTTTCATAATGGCCCTTTAAGAAGATTAATGCCGCCTGATGCACCAGTAAAAATATAAAAATAGGCTCTGTGACTTTAAGAGTCCCTCCTTCGTAAGTGAAACAAGATGGGTCTGCTTATGTGTCACACACCACATGGCCAGCTAGGGTTGTTAAATGTTACAATGACATTTCCCAGTGAATGCATTTGTAGTGGTTGAAAGCAATGTTAAAGATGAAAAACGCTTCAAAAAAGTTGCATCTGAACTAAGCCTAAGTGGGGGAGGAAATTTTCAGTCTGGGGTTAAATATTTGGCCTTAGAGGCAAGTCATATTGACATATTTCCAAGCAAAACCCGTTTTGCTTTCGTCGTTTTCACGTGTTTTTTGTGGCATCGGGAAAAGTGGCATGAATCTCGGAAAAAAATGATTAAAGCTGTGAACTAGGAGTCAGTAATGCTTCCAGGGGTGATCCCCATGATGTCCCTGTGTCATTTGAGCAGTGTTTCCATCATTTTCGGATGTTTTTAGATCTTAAAAGAACTCCCGGGGGGGGGGGGGGATCGCGGTAAAAATACTCAGGTCTCCCATAGACTTACATTGGGCTCATTATTCTGGCCGAGTACCCAAGTATTCCAATTTGCTCAACCCGAGCAGCAAGCACCCGAGCATTTTAGTGCTCACCCATCATTACTAGTGGTATAAAAGCAGCAAAATAGGAGCGATATTGCTAAATGCAGGGACCCTGCTATTAAAGCTGACAAGAATTGTGGGGTGATCTGGTCTGCCCTCCGTCCCACTGCGCTGACATGCTTTTCATCCAACACTTCTTCAGGGGCGTGTTGGAGAGGAGGGATGCAGGACCTTTTAAAGTGATTCAGTGCCAATGAGAAAATATGTGGCACCAGGGGCGTAACTACCGCGGTCGCAGCGGTCGCCAGTGCGACCGGGCCCGGCAAGTCAGGGGCCTGGCAGGTCAGAGGCACCCAAACCATGTTGTAGTGTGTGTGTGTGTGTGTTTGTGATATCTGTAGTGTGTGTGTGTGTGTGTGTATGTGTGTGTGATATCTGTAGTGTGTGTGTGTTTGTGATATCTGTAGTATGTGTGTGTGTGATATCGTAGTGTGTGTGTGTGTGTGTGTGTGTGTGTGTGATATCTGTAGTGTGTGTGTGTGTGTGTGATATCTGTAGTGTGTGTGTGTGATATCTGTAGTGTGTGTGTGTGATATCTGTAGTGTGTGTGTGTGATATTGTAGTGTGTGTGTGTGTGTATGTGTGTGTGATATCTGTAGTGTGTGTGTGTTTGTGATATCTGTAGTATGTGTGTGTGTGTGATATCGTAGTGTGTGTGTGTGATATCTGTAGTGTGTGTGTGATATCTGTAGTGTGTGTGTGATATCTGTAGTGTATGTGTGTGTGTGTGTGTGTGTTTGTGATATCTGTAGTGTGTGTGTGTGTGATATTGTAGTGTGTGTGTGTGTGTGTGATATCTGTAGTGTGTGTGTGTGAGGCAGGGGCGTAATTACCACAGTCGCAGTGGTCGCTGCTGCAAGCGGCTCTGGCAGGTCAGGGGCCCATGTGTCCCCTTGAGCCTGTCTCCCTTGTCCCCTCATGCTTGTGTCCCTTGTCCCCATGTGCCAGTCTCCCTTGCCCATTAGTCCCTGTGTGTCCCCATTTGCCTGTCTCCTTTGTCCCCTTGTGCTTGTGTCAGTCTCCCTTGCCTACTAGTCCCTGTGTGTCAGTCTCCCTTTCCCACTTGTCCCTGTGTCCCCTTGTGCTTGTATCCCTTGTCCACTAGTCCCCGTGTGCCCATTGTGTCAGTCTCCCTTGCCCACTTGTCCCCGTGTGCCCCTTGTGTCAGTCTCCCTTGCCCACTTGTCCCCGTGTGCCCCTTGTGTAAGGCTCCCTTGCCCACTAGTCCCCTTGTGTCAGTCTCCCTTGTCCCCTTGTGTCAGTCTCCCTTGCCCACTAGTCCCCTTGTAACCTTCTCCCCTGCCTCCTAGCCCCCATGTGTCCCCTTGTGCCTGTCTTCCTTGCTCCCTAGCTCCCCTATGTTACCCTTGTGCCTTTCTCCCCTAGCCCCCTTGTGCCCTCTCCCCTGCCCCCTTGTCACCATTTGCTCATGTCTTTCTCACTGTCCCTGTATGGAGGGGCTGCATTATACTATGAGGGGGGCTGCGTTGTATTCTATGGAGGTTACATTGATTTGTATGGCAGGGCTGCAGGGGGGGGAGCCCATTTGGAAGTTCGCACCGGGGCCCATAACTTTGTATTTACGCCACTGTGTGGCACTGTCACGTGGATCAGACTAGTTGCCAGGAGCATGATACAGCTCACTACGCTGTAGGGCCGCCCCTAGCTAAGGGACTCGTCACCTCCATCAGTTGGCCCACAAGCATGCAGAGTGGTCCCAAAGATGGCCGCTCTGCGTTCCAGCTGGGTCAAAGTCCCGGGGGGCGACTGAGTCTGGAGGCAAAGCCGGCAAGTGAGTGTGCTTGCTCCCAGCAATTATCCAAAGAAAAGGGAAGTACAAAACCCAAGGTAAAATAGAATAATTTATTGACAAAATAGGTTAAAAATTAGAATCATGAATATTTAGATAAGGGAAGATAGAACTAGGCAGAGTGAACTCCAAGCAACATACACCATAAATACTCAGTCACAATGAGTGAAAGTCATTACAGTCATTGACAGCCACATGAAAGGTAATAAATATCAATATACATCCCAAAAAAAAATCAAAATATGTTGCATGTGAATAGCATCTGAACAGGTGCAGCAGCAGGCTCTGGAATGTTGAAACAAATATGTACAAGGATCACAATGTGACAGGTTAAGGGTCAAAGAGGATTTAATCCTATAGAAAGTAAAGGTAAACTGTGCTAAAGTGCAAGTGCATAGCATATACAGTAAGAACACCTGAATATAACATAACCCTTGCAACAACGGGATCCAAGAGCATTAGAAAAACAATTTTTTCATGCTGTCAGTATCATGCTGTTTCATGGAGGTTGCTGTAGGAGGGAAAGAACCCAAATGCGCATTTCTCTTTTCGCTTCTTCCTGGGGAGCCGTCCACCTTAATTCCACCCACATGGATTATGGCTGGTAGAAAAAACTGTGTCCTACCCACAGAGGTGATAAGTACACCTGGCTTGCTAACCTCCCTGCAATACGGGCCATCTAGTTTTCCGGCTGTTGCTCTCTATGTGGTCGGGAAGGACACATGCCCACAAAATGGCACCTTTTACTACAAAAGAAACACACTCCCCCTTATGCCGGACAACAGACAATTTGCCAGAGTGAGATGCCGCACCCACCTGCATGGGTTCCACAGTAGGCTCAGTGCTTACCTCCCTTGAATCCGGGCCTCCCGCACACAGATGGGACTCCCTATGTCCCTGGTGAAGACGGCGATAAACTCGGATCGCCACAGACATTGCTGCCTCTAGGGAGTCAAAAGTCTCATACAGAGCTAATAACAAAAGACTGACTGGCACTTCAAAGCTAATGTGAATAGGTGCATACTAGGAGCAGCCACCTACATATACAATATACAAAAAAGTTGCACTCTATGGTGCTAAAGCATGTAGATATGGAATATATGAACTAAGAATAGCAATACTGCTCTGGATAATAAGAAAAATTGAGACGCTTAGTACATAATTTGGCCAATTCATGCATGCCCAGTAACCAATGACAAGGTGGTCTCATGCTGCTGGGACCCTAAGTGTCTAGTGTGAATACCTCTCTTAGACTGAAGTCTGAATTCCTGGGTGAATGTGGATACCTCTCTCAGAAAAGCCTGTATTTAAGGTTAGGTAGGATCCTGTTGTAATTAAAACCATCACATGTTTTGGTATGTGTACTCCATATACAATATACAGAAAAGTTGAATTCTATCGTGCTAAAACATGTAGACATGAAATTTATGAAATGTGAATAGCAATACTGCTCTGGATCTTAACCCCTTCACCCCCAGAGCTTTTTAAGTTTTTTCGTTTTTCACTCCCCTCCTTCCCAGAGCCATAACTTTTTTATTTTTCCATCAATATGGCTATGTGAGGGCTTATTTTTTGCAGGACGAGATGTACTGTTGAACAATATAATTGGTTTTACCATGCCATGTAACAGAAAACGGGAAAAAAATTCTAAGTGCGATGAAATTGCAAAAAAAGTGCAATCCCACACTGGTTTGGCTTTTTTGCTAGGTTCACCAAATGCTAAAACTAACCTACCATTTTGATTCTCCAGGTCATTATGAGTTCATAGACAACAAAGATGTCTAGGTTCTCTTTTATCTAAGTGGTAAAAAAAATTCCAAAGTTTGGTAAAAAAAAAATAAAAAAATTGCACCATTTTCCGATACCCGTAGCGTCTCCACTTTTCGTGATCTGGGGACGGGTGAGGGCTTATTTTTTGCATGCCGAGCTGGCATTTTTAATGATACCATTTTGGTGCAGATACATTCTTTTGATCGCCCGTTATTGCATTTTAATGCAATGTTGTGGCGACCAAAAAAACAAAATTTTGGCGTTTTGATTTTTTTTCCCGCTACGCCATTTAGCGATCAGGTTAATCCTTTGTTTTTATTGATAGATCGGGTGATTTTTAAAGTGGCAATACCAAATATGTGTAGGTTTGATTTTTTTTAATTGTTTTATTGTTATTGGGGCGAAAGGCGGGTGATTTGAACTTTTATATATTTTTTATTTTTTTTAGATTTTTAAACACTTTTTAAAAAATTTTTTTGGCATGCTTCACTAGCCTCCATAGGAGGCTAGAAGCATGCACAACTCGATCACCTCTGCTACATAGAGGTGAAGCACAAATCACCTCTATGTAGCAGAAATGCAGGGTTGCTTTGAACGCCCACCACAGGGTGGCGCTCAAAGCAATCAGCCATCAACAACCATAGAGGTCTCAAGGAGACCTCTGGTTGTTATGGCAATGCACCGATGACCCCCGATCATGTGAAGGGAGTCAGCGGTGCGAGTACATCTGTCCACATGGCTGGGAGCGCTAGTTAAATGCCGCTGTCAGCGCTTGACAGCGGCATTTAACTAGTTAATGGGCGCGGGTGGATCGCAATTCCGCTCGTGCTCATTGCGCGCACATGTCAGCTGTACAAAACAGCTGACATGTTGCGGCTTTGAGGTGGACTCACCGCCGGAGCCCACCTCAAAGCGGGGGTTCTGCCAGCTGACGTACTATTCCGTCAGCTGGCAGAAAGGGGTTAAGAAAAAATTGATATGCTTAGCACATAATTTGTCCATTTCATGCATGCCCAGCAACCAAGGACAATGTGGTTTCACACTGCTGGGACCCTACGTGTCTAGTGTGAATACCTCTCTTAGGCTGAAGTCTGAATTACTGGATGAATGTGGATACCTGTCACGATATGGAACGACCCAGCAGGGGGTTGGTCAGCGTACGGCACAACACTCACACAACAGGATGGTAAAGGGGAGAGGAAGGCCCTACCAATAGGGAATGAGGAATGGTCACCACCTTAACTCAAACCTGAGTCTGTTCCTGTGTTTCCCTAATGCCCTATGTGGGTCCTTCCCCCCACCGCCATCAGGAACCTCGTCCCTCGCTGTCACCTCACACTTCCACAGGGGACATTGACAAACATGAGACAGACGAGGTATAAACACAATACTTAGCTTCCAAGCTGCTGCTGCAAACTCCACTCAGCATAGGATACAAAACCAGGACCTCAAACTGCTGATACATGCTGTCACAAGAGAGCGCCTCACACATCCCCTGCTCTCCAGAGAAACTCTATCATCAGCTGATGCATCAGGTGACAATTTAAAGGATGATGGGAGTGGTCACCACCCACTTCAGCTGACCCAGTAACTCTGCAGTTGCAGCAGATTTCCAGCTAGGGAAAACTGACATTAACCCCCGCTGGTCCTGAAAGGAAAATAGCTACATTTAAAACATAGTGGAACCAGAGCTGCCAGAATCCTGCAGTAATTAAAACCACCATGTGCTGAAGAGTAGTGTTGAGCGATACCTTCCGATATTCGGAAATATCGGGATCGGATTGGATCGGCCGATATCCAAAAAATATTGGATATCGCCGATACCGATACCGGAAACCAATGCAAGTCAATGGGACACAAATATCAGAATGAAAATAAGCCCTTTCTTTCCTTGCACATCCTAGTCCGGAGGGGGGAAGAGTGTGTGTGGTGTGTGGGTAGTGCGTGGGCGGAGACTGCATGTCTGTGCGGGACCATGGGGGGTCTGTGCAGGCCTGCCGGGGGTCTGTGCGGGTTTCCCGGGGTCTGTGCGGGCCTGCCGGGGGTCTGTACGGGCCTTTAGGGGGTCTGAGCAGCCTGCCGGGGGTCTGTGCGGCCTGCTGCGGGACTGTGCGGCCTGCTGGGGATCTGTATGGGCCTCTCGGGGGTCTGTGCAGCCTGCCGGGGATCTGTGCGGCCTGCCGGGATCTGTGCGGGCCTCTCGGGGGTCTGTGCGGGCCTCTCGGGGGTCTGTGCGGGACTCTCAGGGGTCTGTGCGGCCTGCCAGGGGTCTACGGGTGTGCAGGCATCGTCCGATGGGACTACAAGTTCCATCGGGCTATGCCTGCTACAATGGCAGTGATTGACACATTAGCCAATGTTGGGACAGTAGTAGTCCCATCATCCGGCTAATGTGTTGAATGTTAAAAAAAACACATACATGCTACATACATACTACATACATTCATACTACATACATACATACATACAACATACTACATACATAATACATACATACCTGTACATACAACATACATACAATATACTATATTCATACTACATACATACATACAACATACATACTACATACATACTACATACAACATACATACAACATACTACATGCATACTACATACATCATACTACATACATACAACATACATACTACTTACATACATACTACATACATACTACATACATACAACAAACTACATACATACTGCTTCATACTACTTACATACTACATACATACATATTACATACATACAACATACATACTACATGCGTACAATACATTCAAACATTACATATAAAATAGATTACATACTCACCATCACTTGTCATTTTGATCCCCGAGTGTCCCACGACGATCTCCCGTGGAGAACGACAGCATCAGCTGATGCGACCGCTCTCTAGGGGCTCCGGGAATACAATGATGGGAGGAAGGTATCCTTCCGCACTGTTTTCCTCCGCCGCTGTAAAAAACAATAGTCCCTAGTCTCACTTATGGCATTGCTATGTGAGAAATTTTCCCACGCAGCAATTGCCATAAAGTGAGACTTTGAACTATAGTAACCTCTCAGTGATGCACTGCATGAGCTATTGTCTCCTGTCAGTGTGTCACTGAAGGTCCTGTAGAGCAGTGACATCACCCGATGTCACTGTTCTATAGAGATCGTCATGGGACACTCGTTATTAATTGGACTACGGTGGACAGGTAGTATACGGTTTATTATTTTACATTTTTTGCAGGCGCTGAAGTATGGTAAGTATGGTTAAATGAAGAATATTAAAATACTTTTTTCGTAATGTGTGTGTGTTTTATTAACCATCTACTAGTATTGGATTAATAATGGATAGGCGTCTTATTGACGCCTCTCCATTATTAACCCGGCTTAATGTCACCTTACAATAGCAAAGTGACATTAACCCCTTATTACCCCATATCCCACCGCTACATGGGAGTGGGAAGAGAGAGGCTAAGTGCCGGAATTGGCGCATCTTACAGATGCGCCATTTCTGGGGCGGCTGCGGACTGATATTTGTAGCTGGGGGGAAATGTCCATGGCCCCTCTCTAGGCTATGAATATCAACCCGCAGCTGTCTGCGTAGCCTTTCTGGCTATAAAATATAGGGGGACCCCACGTCATTTTTTTTGGGTCCCCCTATTTTAATAGCCAGTTAAGGCTATGCAGACAGCTGCGGATAGATATTCATAGCAGGCTACAAATATTGGTCCCCCGCTGTCGCCTTTCCCCCTCTGGCGCAGAAAATTGCGCGGGAGCCCATGCGGTTTTCTTGTTTTTTTTTTTCATTAAACGCTCATTAAGGCCTCTTTCATACTTGCATCAATATGGGTCCGTCGGTATGCGTCGGTCCGACGTACCGACGCACGTTGTGAAATTTCTGCACGACGTTGGCAGCGGATGCAGTTTTTCAAAGCATCCGCTGCCCATTCTGAAGTCCGGGGAGGAGGGGGCGGAGTTTCAGCTGCGCATGCACGGTAGAAAATGGCGGACTCAACGTACAAAAAAAGTTCACTTGAACGTTTTTTCGTGCCGACTGTCCGCCAAAACACGACGGATCCGTTGCACGACGGACGCGACGTGTGGCCATCCGTCGCGATCCGTCGCTAATACAAGTCTATGGGTAAAAAACGCATCCTGAGAGCACATTTGCAGGATCTGTTTTTTTCCAAAACGACGGATTGCGAAGGATTGCTAAAAACGCAAGTGTGAAAGTAGCCTTAGAAACTTCGGCCTTTTTTTTATATATCTATGGATATATCTCTCTATAGATATATTTATAGATAGATATATCTATAGATACATAGATGTATCTATCCATATATCTGGCTGCTTTCACACATCAGGTTTTTGCCGTCAGACACAATCCGGCGAGTTTTGAAAAAAACGGATCCGTTTTTTTCCGCCAGAGCCATGTTTTTCTCATAGAGTTGTATTAGCGCCGGATTGCGCCTGATGGCCACATGTTTCATCTGTTTTTTGCGGGATCCATCAAAAAAGCTGTTTCCGCTGGACGGAAAACACATACAGAGGAACAGTTTTTCTGTCCGGCGAAAAAATGCACAGCGATGGGTCCGGCAAAAAACGGATGAAACGTGTAGCCATCAGGCGCAATCCAGCACTAATACAACTATATGAGAAAAAAATGACGTGGGGTCCCACCTATATTTTATAGCCAGAAAGGTTACGCAGACAGCTGCGGGCTGATATTCATAGCCTAGAGAGGGGCCATGGATATTGGCCCCCCGGCTACAAATACCAGTCCACAGCCGCCCCAGAAATGGCACATCTGTGAGATGCGCCAATTCCAGCACTTAATCCCTCTCTTCCCACTCCCGTGTAGCGGTAGGATATGGGGTAATAAGGGGTTAATGTCACTTTGCTATTGTAAGGTGACATTAAGCCGGGTTAATAACGGAGAGGCGTCAATAAGAAGCCTATCCATTATTAATCCAATAGTAATAAAGGGTTAATAAAACACACACACATTAGGAAAAAAGTATTTTAATATTCTTCATTTAACCATACTTACCATACTTCAGCGCCTGCAAAAAACGTAAAATAATAAACCGTATACTACCTGTCTGCCGTAGTCCAATTAATAACGAGTGTACCACGACGATCTCCCCTATAGAACAGTGACATCGGGTGATGTCACTGCTCTATAGGATTCTCAGTGACACAGTGACAGGAGACAATGGCTCCTGTAGTGTATCATTGAGAGGTTACTTGAGTTCAAAGTCTCACTTTTTGGCAATTGCTGCATGGGAAAATTTCTCACACAGCAATGGCATAAAGTGAGACTAGGGACTATTTTTTTACAGTGGCGGAGGAATACAGTGCGGAAGGATACCTTCCTCCCGTCATTGTATTCCTGGAACCCCCTGGAGAGCGGTCGCATCAGCTGATGCTGCCGTTCTCCACGGGAGATCGTCGTGGGACACTCGTGGATTTCTGCGGATGGAGTATATTGGTTGTTTGTTATTTTAATCTTTTTTACAGATGACACTGGCTTCGGGGAACAAAGTGACAAGTAATGGTGAGTATGAACTCTATGTTTAATGTACTGTATGTCTGAATGTATGTATTGTATGTAATGCATGAATGTATTGTATGTAGTATGTAGGTTGTATGTATGTATGTAGTATGAATGTATGTAAGTAGTATGTATGTAGTATGTATGTATGTAGTTTATATGTAGTATGTATGTAGTATGTAGTATGCATGTATGCATGTATGTAGTATATATGTAGTATGTATGTAGCATGTAGTATGTATGCATGTAGCATGTATGTAGCATATAGTATGTATGTAGTATGTATGTAGCATGTGGTATGTATGTAGTATGTATGTAGCATGTATGTAGCATGTAGTATGTATGTATGTAGCATGTAGTATGTGTGTAGTATGTATGTAGCATGCAGTATGTTTGTAGCATGTATGTAGCATGTATGTAGTATGTAGTATGCATGTAGCATGTAGTATGTATGTAGCATGTATGTAGCATGTATGTAGAATGTATGTAGCATGTATGTAGCATGTAGTATGTATGTAGCATGTATGTAGCATATAGTATGTATGTATTATGTATGTAGCATGTAGTATGTATGCAGTATGTATGTAGTATGCATGTAGTATGCATTTAGCATGTACAGTTAGGTCCATATATATTTGGACAGAGACAACATTTTTCTAATTTTGGTTATAGACATTACCACAATGAATTTTAACCAAAACAATTCAGATGCAGTTGAAGTTCAGACTTTCAGCTTTCATTTGAGGGTATCCACATTAAAATTGGATGAAGGGTTAAGGAGTTTCAGCTACTTAACATGTGCCACCCTGTTTTTAAAGGGACCAAAAGTAATTGGACAGATTCAATAATTTTAAATGAAATGTTCATTTTTAATACTTGGTTGAAAACCCTTTGTTGGCAATGACTGCCTGAAGTCTTGAACTCATGGACATCACCAGACGCTGTGTTTCCTCCTTTTTGATGCTCTGCCAGGCCTTCACTGCGGTGGTTTTCAGTTGCTGTTTGTTTGTGGGCCTTTCTGTCTGAAGTTTAGTCTTTAACAAGTGAAATGCATGCTCAATTGGGTTGAGATCAGGTGACTGACTTGGCCATTCAAGAATATTCCACTTCTTTGCTTTAATTAACTCCTGGGTTGCTTTGGCTTTATGTTTTGGGTCATTGTCCATCTGTAGTATGAAACGACAACCAATCAGTTTGGCTGCATTTGGCTGGATCTGAGCACACAGTATGTCTCTGAATACCTCAGAATTCATTCGGCTGCTTCTGTCCTGTGTCACATCATCAATAAACACTAGTGACCCAGTGCCACTGGCAGCCATGCATGCCCAAGCCATCACACTGCCTCCACCATGTTTTACAGATGATGTGGTATGCTTTGGATCATGAGCTGTACCACGCCTTCACCATACTTTTCTCTTGCCATCATTCTGGTAGAGGTTGATCTTTGTTTCATCTGTCCAAAGAATGTTATTCCAGAACTGTGCTGGCTTTTTTAGATGTTTTTTAGCAAAGTCCAGTCTAGCCTTTTTATTCTTGATGCTTATGAGTGGCTTGCACCGTGCAGTGAACCCTCTGTATTTACTTTCATGCAGTCTTCTCTTTATGGTAGATTTGGATATTGATGCGCCTACCTCCTGGAGAGTGTTCTTCACTTGGTTGGCTGTTGTGAAGGGGTTTCTCTTCACCATGGAGATTATTCTGCGATCATCCACCACTGTTGTCTTCCGTGGGCGCCCAGGTCTTTTTGCATTGTTGAGTTCACCAGTGCTTTCTTTCTTTCTCAGGATGTACCAAACTGTAGATTTTGCCACTCCTAATATTGTAGCAATTTCTCGGATGGGTTTTTTCTGTTTTCGCAGCTTAAGGATGGTTTGCTTCACCTGCATGGAGAGCTCCTTTGACCGCATGTTTACTTCACAGCAAAACCTTCCAAATGCAAGCACCACACCTCAAATCAGCTCCAGGCCTTTTATCTGCTTAATTAAGAATGACATAACGAAGGGATTGCCCACACCTGTCCATGAAATAGCCTTGGAGTCAATTGTCCAATTACTTTTGGTCCCTTTAAAAACAGGGTGGCACAAAACTCCTTAACCCTTCATCCAATTTTAATGTGGATACCCTCAAATGAAAGCTGAAAGTCTGAACTTCAACTGCATCTGAATTGTTTTGTTTAAAATTCATTGTGGCAATGTCCATAACCAAAATTAGAAAAATGTTGTCTCTGTCCAAATATATATGGACCTAACTGTATGTAGCATGTAGGTAGCATGTATGTATGTAGCATGTATGTAGCATGTAGTATGTATGTAGTATGTATGCAGTATGTAGTATGTATATAGCATGCAGTATGTATGTATGTAGTATGCATGTAGTATGCATGTAGTATGCATGTAGAATGTATGTAGCATGTATGTAGCATGTAGTATGTTTGTAGTATGTATGTAGCATGTAGTATGTATGCAGCATGTATGTAGTATGTATGTAGTATGTAGTATGCATGTAGAATGTATGTAGTATGTAGCATATATGTAGCATGTATATAGTATGCATGTAGTATGTATGTAGGATGTATGTAGTATGTATGTAGTTTTTTTTACATTCAACACATTAGCCGGATGATGGGACTACTACTATCCCATCATTTGCTAATGTGTCAATCACTGTCACTGTAGCAGGCATCGTCCGATGGGACTTGTATCAGATGATGCCTGCACACACGCACAGAGCCCCAACAGCCCGCACAGAGCCCCGGCAGCCCGCACAGAGCCCCGGCAGCCCGCACAGAGCCCGGCAGCCCGCACAGAGCCCCGGAAGCCCGCACAGAGCCCCAGCAGCCCACACAGAGCCCCAGCAGCCCACATAGAGCCCCAGCAGCCCGCATAGAGCCCCAGCAGCCTGCATAGAGCCCTGGTTGGCCTGCACAGACCCCCTGCAGCCCGCACAGACACCCGAGAGGCCCATACAGATCCCCGGCACGCCCACACAGACCCCGCCCGCACACACAGACATGCACAGTGTCCACCCACGCACCGCCAACACTCTTCCTCCCTCTGGAACAGGATGTAGAAGGACAGAAAGGGCTTATTTATATTCCGATATTTGTGTCCCATTGACTTGCTTTGGTATTGGGTATCGGTATCGGCGATATCCGATATTTTTTGGATATCTGCCGATCCAATCCTATACCGATACTTCTGGATATCGAAAGGTATCGCTCAACACTATTTGTGATAAAACTACTTCAGTGGCAAATCAGAAGGCCAGATTTCCACATAAAAATCATTAGGCCTAATATTGGGGTGCAGCCACGAGGCCCAATTAGCTGATTCAATTGTTTGTAATAAAACTGTTTCAGTGACGAATCAGAAGGCCAAATTTTCACTTAAAAATTGTTAGGCCTAATATTGGGGTGTAGCCACCAAGCCCAAATAGCTACTCCAAATTGTTTGTGATAAAACTGTGTATCAGTGTGAAATCAGAAGGCCAGATTTCCACTTAAAGATCTTTAGGTATAACAGTGTTGTTCAGATACACTATCTAAGAAACCATATAGTGATTGTTCATTTGGTGACAGGTGACTGACAGCTATGGACCTAAGGTTGTGAAACAGCAGGTTACAAGAGGGGAAGGCTACTTACAACATGAGTGGGAAAAAACAAGGTCATGGTGGAAGGGGGAACAGGCTTGGTGTTCAATGTGTACGTGGGTTAGGTGTTAATGTTAATGAAAGCTCAACAGAACAAACACCGTCTCATCCTATACAAAGACCAATGACAACATCTGTTACTGGCCGGGCTACCCGACTCCCTTTCTTTGGCAGTCGCACAGTGGTACTTCATGTAGATGAGGGCCAGAAAGAGTATGTGCTCCATTGGATGGCAAGCTCTTCATCAAGTGGCCTCTCCTCCTCTTCCTCCACCACCTTAGTATCACACACAATATAATCATTAGACATGGCACCCCTATCACTCTTTTTTCCTCCACATCAAAAATTTCCAAATGCCGGGAACCACAGATGCACCATTCTGCAGAGCTGTTTACACATTCTATTTCATGAGCATCAGAGGTCTACACCAAAGAATCACAGAAACGAGAGTAGGAAAGCATCTGCACCAGTGCCCAAATTTTTTCATGTTGGATCCTGGGCCAGATGAAATAGGCTCCGAGCAGATTCCAGATCCTTGTCATCAGATGTTAACCACCAAGGGTGGAGTTGATCCTGATGAGACTAAGATAGCAGAGGTGCATGTGGACTATACTGTAGTGTCAGGGCAGGAAGATCAGGAGGGTGACTCTCAGGGTGAGTAGTGTGAGAACATAGAGGATGATGATGAGGTTGTAGATCCCAATTGGGGTGAAACCAGAGGTACACAGCTGAGTAGCTCAGCAGGGGAAGTGGAGTTGGATTAATACGCAAAGGACGATCCAACACACGTTATCTGTCAGTAGAGGCAAAAATGTCATTAATTTGACAACTACATGCATGAACTGAATGAACTGGCACATGCACAATAAACAAGCCTAAGTGTGGGAATCTTACTAAGCTTAAATGTGGACTAGCAGGCCTCACCAACCACCAACTGTCCCATTAACTCCATTTGCTGCTTCTTCCTCCTCCATCAACATGCCAAGTCTTCTCATAGAGGTCTCCAGCCGCAGAAACGCCACTTCTTTGCCCCCCACAGTTTGGGTGAGTGAGATCCCCTCAGCTGTTATGGAAGTGTACATGACTGCTTCTTTTGTGTCACCTAGCACAACACATCTTTCATAATCCACCATAACATGTCTGCCTGCACCTCACTCACAGTCCATCAGTTGTACCTTACGCCACCCTCTCTCAGCACAGAAGCCAACCCTCGGTCCTGCAGTTGTGGTCATGTAAAAGAATGTTTCCTGTTGCACATGCAAAAGCTAAGAGCTTGAACGTCACCATCTCCAATCTGTTGGTTCCAGAAATAAACTTTTCAGCCTGCTGGATACAGACGTTTTCAGAAGTTTGATGGCCGTCGCAGTCACCCAGTACCTGTAGCCCAGTCACCATTTCATCTCTAAGAATGCTCTGCCTGTGCTACACCAGCATGTTGACGACAACATCACCCATTCCCTGAAAAAATCTATATCTGTCAGGGTGCATATCACCACTGACACCTGGATGAGCAAGCATGGGCAGGGGTAGACACTGACTGGGCACTGGGTGGCTCAAGTGGCTGTAGGGGCAGGTGATCAATGGGCTGCTCCACAAGTCTTTGAATCCCCAAGGCTTGTGGGACAAACCTCTGTATCTAACATTTCCTCTACTGTTTCTGGCTTCTCCACCACCTCTAGGGCCTCCACCTGTGCCCTCAACCTTTTCATTAATCCTACATGCATATCAACAATGCAGATAGAATCCCACAACCTCCTTACTGCGCAACCATGGCTCACCACAATCAGGCAGTGTTCAAATTAATATGCCTTGGAGATCACAGTCACACAGCTAGAGTTGTGGACAGCTATCCATGCCGAGTTAGAGCAATGGCTGTCTCCACTCAACTTGGAGCCAGGGAAGGCCATGTGCGATAACGGTGCAAACCTGGTATATATACCAGGGCAACCTCACACGTGTCTTGCATGGCTCACTTCCTTAACCTATTGGTACAGTAAATTCTCCACCACTATCACAGCCTGGATACACTTCTGCAGAAAGCTTGGTCGCTGTGTGCTCACTTCTGACGATTGCACCCCGCAGGTTATCGACTTGTATCGCTACAGAGGTATTTCAGACTACTGGTTAACCATTTGATTTACGATGTGCTGACATGGTGGAATTCCACTCTGAACATTTGGCAGTGACTCTGGCAGAAGCAATGAGCCCTGGTGCAGTATGTCCTTTTTTGCATAGCCTGGGCGAACGCAGTACGCACATTGTGCAAATCATGCTTGCGTAGTGGGCACAAATGAAGGACCTCTGCACCCTTCAGCACAGTTTCGAAATGGCTACTAAGATTTTCTCTGTGAAAATTGATGCCACTTGGTGTGTGAAAATTATTTTTTGAAATGTGGAGACTCCAAGTTGTGTCTCTGTCTGGTGGGTTGACTGTAGTGCAAGGTGCGTCAGAAGCCTTTTATACTGTTTCTACTCTGTGGAAATTGATGCCACTTTAGTGGTGTGTGAAAATTATTTTTTGAAATGTGGAGACTCCAAGTTGGATCGCCATCCGGTGGGTTGCCTGTAGTAAAAGGTGTGTCAGAGGTCAATTTTACTTTTTCCACTCTGTGGCAATTGATGCCACTTTAGTGGTGCGTGACAATTATTTTTTTTAAATGTGGAACTCCAAGTTGGGTCTCCGTCTGGTGGGTTGCCTGTGTAAGTAGGGCTCCCAGACAGGCAGGCCTGCACTTACTTTCAGTCAACTACCTGTGTTACTTTCCTTACATTTTTCTACCAATAGTACTATATAAAACTGATGTTTGTGACATCCAAGTGTGGCTGGAAATTTTTTTTACAGATGTTGCGTGAGGTATGAGTGCTCCAAGATAGGAAAGCTTAAACCACTCCCTTTACCATCAGGTCCTCATTGAAACTTCAATTCCAAGCTGTAAATGCTGGGACAGACCCTGATACCTCATGTACGGACAAAGGCTGACTACTTCTGTGCCATTATAAAAGGTTCTTGTCATGGGGCAAAAATAGGAAAACAGGAGATGAGGAATCTGGGCATCTGAACTGCCCCTCAGGCTAGTGGAAGCCCTGTCTTTCCTTAACTTGGGAGCACCCTTGAAGGTAGGGAGGCCCAAGTCACCGTCCTGTCCCTGTCTCCTGTTAAAACCTGAACTAAGCCCCCAACCCCCACCCCAGGAGGTGAACAGTGTAAACAGCACCACAAAGCAAATAAACAGGAATAAACAATATGAGAGTGAGGGGAACATGATACCAAAAGGTGAATGCACAATCTATAAAGTTACAAAACTCAGAACTTAGCTTGTGCACGCCACTGCAGACTCCACAACACATATAGTACAGCAACTGAGCTCCAAACACCAGACTTGGCTGACACCAGGGAGCTGCTAATGCGCGGTTGGTCTCCTGAAAGGAACTGTATAACCAACAGTCAGCTGATGCACCAGGTGACCTTATAAAGGATGGTGGAAGTGGTCACAAACATCAGCTGGCCCAGCAGCAATGCAATGCAATAACACCAGCAGCCACCCGGGGGGAGGAAACTGCATTAACCCCCAATGACCAGAAAGGAAAAAAGGTTTAAATCAGAAGGAAACCAGATCTGCCACCGATCCAAACATGGATCGTGACAATTCTACTGCGGGTCAATTAATCAGTCAGCAACTTGTGTTACTTTCCTTACATTTTTCTACCAATAGTACTATATGAAACTGAAGTTTGTGCCATCTGAGTGTGGTTGGAATAAAAAAGAAAAGTGGAGGTGTTGCATGAGGTATCAGGTCTCCCAGCTAAGAAGGCTTACACTGCTCCCTTAACCACCAGTTCCTCATTGAAACTTCAATTCCAAGCTGTAAATGCTGGACCAGACCCTGATACCTCATGCATGGCCACTGACTGACTGTTTCTGTGCCATTAGAGAAGGTTCTACTGTGGGACAATTAATCAGTCAACTACCTGTGTTACTGGTTTGGCCTCCTATTGAATCTAATGGTGTTCAGGTACGTTCGTCTAACCGTTTGACGAACATGTTTGGAGAACATCTAAGCATTCAGTGAATCGAACTGGACCAAACTTTGAAAGGTTCACTCATCTCTACTTGTCACAACCAAACTATTGGCTAAGCTTCAAAGGAGACCGCAGTTTACATTATATATTTCTCAGTTTAAAAATAAATAAATAAAAGATACATATGATTATTATTGCCCTGTCTGTAACAGCTGGGTCTATCAAAATATAAAATTATTTAAAACATACAATGAATGCTGAGAACAAAAAAAAGAGTCAAAATGTCAGCTTTGTGGGTGTTTTTAGTCCCGGCAGCAATAAAAAGTGATTAAAATGTATTATGTAATTCAAAGCAGTATTATTGAAAACTACAGCTCAGCAAGCAAATAAACAAGCCTTTGCACAGCTCTCACCAACAGAAATTTCTTTATAAGTTTCAGAAGATGGTGACAGAAGAAAATTTTTTCTTTTGCTAGTTTCTGAATTTTTTAACAAGCTTCCAAAAATTAAAAACTATACAAGTTGCACTATGGAAAACAAAATTTAAAAATCAATGACAAAATTGCAGTTTTTCACAATTTTACCCCACTTAGAATTTTTCCCCATTTTTCAGTACATAATATGGTAAAATAATGGTGTCTTCAAAACTATAACTTGACCTAGAAAGTCAAGCCTTCATATGCTTTTTCTACCATGTATAATATTGAGGACAGTAAATGTAAGAGGAAATCCTTATTTACAGTTATACTTTGTACCCAAAAGGGTTAGATGAAGAGCAGAAAAATCTACTCATGTCAGCATTTATACAGTTAATAGCAGTAAATTCAGTATAACATATAGTTAGGCATAATCATTTGGTGTAATGAAGTGTTTGCTGTGAATATAGCCATAATATATCAGCTAATAACCATATCCAGATACTGTATTCATAAAATGTAAGCACATTTCAGCCTTAAATTTTATTATCCGGCTTTTTCATTACATCCTCAATAACTCTTAGAAGCAATTCCTTTCCTTCTCATTAGAAGCAGAATGTCGATAAGTTAACCTAGACAACTAAAAAGGTCTTGCATTATTCATTAGGAAAACATGCTTACCTTTAAAATCCCCATTAAGAAGGAACATGCCCTTCATTTCATCTCTTCGGGTTGCCCTCTAAGTAATGACACAGTAATTGGTCTTTTCCCAAGGACTTTGATTAAGTGTTTTAAATTTTTATTTTGCACCAAGATATCCAGAGTCCAAAGAGAAAAAAATTGCTTATTTTCCATCAGATGATAGTAGGCAGAAGTACTTTCTTTTGAAAGGGGTACAGGATCTTTCTTATTTACTGTAGCTATCTTATTCTTAAAGAATTAAAGCCCTTTGCAATGGAATCACTGCTGATCAGTGGATTCGTAGAGCCAAAGAAGCTAGTTTGGTAATATAGAGATGAAGTCAATTACAAAACCAGATACAAATGCATAGTCATGGGAATCCAGATCATGCTCTATGTGGTCAAACTGATGAAATAGGCAGAAAGGGGTCAGGTGGTCTTAAACTGCATTTACACTGCAAGATTATGCAACATTTGTGACGATTCATGTCTCCATTGTTTCTGCTTTGGCTGCTGGGTAGCAGTGCTCCTTTTTTGCTTGTAACTCAACAAGATATGGATGAACTCTTTTTACATAAAATATCTTTGTTCTTGAAAAAGTACAACAGTTGCCCTTTTCTTACTTTCGACTCTGCAAAAACTCTTAATGTTTCTCTTATTCATTCCCGTCTGGACTATTGTAACTCTCTACTAATCGGCCTCCCTCTTACCAAACTCTCCCCGCTCCAATCTGTCCTGAATGCTGCTGCCAGGATCATATTCCTCACCAACCGTTACACCGATGCCTCTACCTTGTGCCAGTCATTACACTGGCTACCCATCCACTCCAGAATCCAGTACAAAACTACTACCCTCATCCACAAAGCACTCCATGGCTCAGCACCACCCTACATCTCCTCTCTGGTCTCAGTCTACCACCCTACCCGTGCCCTCCGCTCCGCTAATGACCTCAGGTTAGCATCCTCAATAATTAGAACCTCCCACTCCCGTCTCCAAGACTTTACACGTGCTGCGCCGATTCTTTGGAATGCACTACCTAGGTTAATACGATTAATCCCCAATCCCCACAGTTTTAAGCGTGCCCTAAAAACGCATTTGTTCAGACTGGCCTACCGCCTCAACGCATTAACCTAACTATCCCTGTGTGGCCTATTAAAAAAACAAACAAAAAAAACCCCACATAATCAGGTTCCTTGCATCGTGTTCTCATACACTTTATGCAATTAGTAGCCCTCTGTGTCTGTACTGCTACATACTTAGGCTGTTAACTGGTTCATGCAGCTTTACATGAACACCTGAGCCTTACACTATGGCTGGTCCAAATAACTAAAGCAATTGTTACCATCCACCTCTCGTGTCTCCCCTTTTCCTCATAGTTTGTAAGCTTGCGAGCAGGGCCCTCATTCCTCCTGGTATCTATTTTGAACTGTGATTTTTGTTATGCTGTAATGTCTATTGTCTGTACAAGTCCCCTCTATAAGTTGTAAAGCCCTGCGGAATATGTTGGCGCTATATAAATAAAAATTATTATTATTAACATAGTGATCATGTGAGATTTTAGTTATCCAAATATTTGTTGGGAATCTCAGGCAAAAGTAATGGGTCCAGAAAATTCTTATCTTCTCGCTGGCAACTTTATCTTTCAAAAGGTAGAAGAGAGAACAGGAGGATCTGCCATCCTGGACCTAATTCTTATCAACAGGAGGGAAATGGTTGATGAAGTAAAGGTGGCTGGGAATTTAGGAAGCAGCAATCATGCTATAGTCAAATTTTGGATTATAAGAGGTGAAAGACCTGTGAGGACTCTGCTTTAAGATTGGACTTCAGACAGGGAAATTTTTATGAACTCAGAAAGAAGGTAGGAAAGGTCCAATGGCTGCATGTTCTAAAGGACAGAAATGTCCAAGAAGGATAGGAAATTTAAAATTCTCACTGCACAATCGGTGACAATCTCAAAAAGATGAAAGAATTGGAAGCATTTAAAGAAACTAGAATGGATGACTACAAAACTTAAACTTGCTAAAAAGGAAAAAATAAATTTATATCAAATGGAAAGAGGGGGCATATCTAAAGAATTTAATGCTGTCTGCAGGGTACGTAGGGCAATTGTTAGAAGAGCTAAAGCCAGTATTTAAATGAGGCTTGTAAGGCTGGCCAAAAGCAATAAAAAAAGATTTGAAGGTTATGTCAAAAGCAAAAGAAAAGTCAAAGATACTATAGAATTTTTACAGGATGAAAAGGGTGAAGTGGTCAAAAATGATGTTGAGAAGGCCAAACTTTTAAGTTCCGTTTTTGCATCTGTGTTCTTTAATAAAGCAAATGTAATATCAACTGATCTTTACTGGGCTATTGAAATAATAAAAGAATCCGCACTATCTATAAATAGAGAGATGTGAGGGAACACTTAGGTAATTAAAATTAATTTAAATCTCCTGATCCAGATTAATTACACCCTAGAGTATTGAAAGAAATAGCAGATGAAATTGCAGAACCACGAGCCAGAACGTTTGAAGACCCAGAAGATTGGAGAAAGACAAATATTGTCCCAATCTTCAAAAAAGGATAGAAGATGGAGCTAGGAAATTAAAGGCCAGTGTGCCTTACTTCTATACCAGGATAGATCATTGAACAAATTATTAAACAGCATGTATGTACAGTTGTGGTCAAAAGTTTATATACCCCGGCAGAATTTTTGCTTGCTTGGCCTTTTTTCAGAGAATATGTAACACTAAAACTTTTTCTCCACTCATGGTTAGTGGTTGGGTGAAGCCATTTATTGTAAAACTACTGTGTTTTCTCTTTTTAAATCATATTGACAACCCAAAACATCCAAATGACCCTGATCAAAAGTTCACATACCCCATTTCTTAAAACTGTGTATTGCCTCCTCTAACATCAATGACAGCTTGAAATCTTTTGTGGTAGTTTTAGATGAGGTTCTTTATTTTCTCAGATGGTAAAGCTGCCCACTCTTCTTCCCAAAAAACATCCAGTTCCTGTAAATTCCTGGGCTGTCTGGCATGAATTGTGCGCTTTAGATCTCCCCAGAGTGGCTCAATGATATTGAGGTCAGGAGACGACCAGAACCTTCACTTTTACAGTGTACATTTTAGGACATGATCATATATTAAAGTCAAATATCAGAAATACTCAGTCTGAAACCTGAGTCTGATACGTGATACATTCAGACATCTGAATCAGAAGTTTTTTCAGATACCCTCAATACAGAACTTGAATGTTTATCTCATTAGCGAAGAAAAAGGGTTTTTTCACTGCTGTTTGAGCTAATGGCTGAGTGATTGAGTTTCTGGCTTATGGAATAGAAAGATTGCGTTCAAGCCCAGGGGCAGTAAATTTTGTTTTTTAACTTATGCTGCCTGGCACACAAACTCCAGAGATGTTTCACTTTGATGAGTGAAGAAAGTCACATATCATATGTCATAATGAAAATCAAAATGATTTTTTCACACGCTGAGAGTTTGCAAAACAGATTTCATAGCCAAAGGAAAATCAGCAGTAGGTATCACTTGAGCTTGTGTTACAATGGTGAGGCTCCTGGCTGCTGTCTCTAGAGTGGAGCTTTTTCTGGGTTCAAATCCCATATTTTATTTTTTTTTCATTATGCAGGTTACCACATAAACTCCAATCATGTTCCACTTTTAATATCTAACATTCTTATTATCCTCCTGTTAGCAAAGAGTTTCAGACATGCTGTGTATTTACATGGTAAATCACATGGCTAAAGAAATTGGGTGGGAGGCACTAATTTACTATATATCTATTTCCAAGTGACTATACGTTTACTTAACGTCATAGGAAATGATCTAAAATAGTTATAGATCACAGACTGAATCTGTGAAAATTTTTGGAGATCAGGAGAAGATTGTAGAAGTGCAAATGTTGTACCTGTCTTCAAAAAAGGATAGAAGATGGAGCTAAGAAATTAGAAGTCAGTGAGCCTTACATCTATACCAGGAAAGATCTCTGTACAAATTATTGAACCGCATGTATGTAAGTATTTTGATTAGAATACAGTAATTAGCCAGAGCCAGCTTGGGTTTGTAGCAAACAAGTCATTTCAAACTAATCTAATTTAATAGAATCACTGACTGGGAGGATAATGGAAATGCGGTAGATATACATTGCTAAAAAAATAAAGGGAACACTTAAACAACAGAATATAACTCCAAGTAAATCAAACTTCTGTGAAATCAAACTGTCCACTTAGGAAGCAACACTGACAATCAATTTCACATGCTGTTGCGCGAATGGAATAAACAACAGATGGAAATTATTGGCAATTATCAAGACACACTCAATAAAGGAATAGTTCTGCAGGTGGGGACCACAGACCACATCTCAATACCAATGCTTTCTGGCTGATGTTTTGGTCACTTTTGAATGTTGGTTGTGCTTTTGCACTTGTGGTAGCATGAGACGGACTCTACAACCCACACAAGTGGCTCATATAGTGCAGCTCACCCAGGATGGCACATCAATGCGAGGTGTGGCATGAAGGTTTGCTGTGTCTGTCAGCATAGTGTCCAGAGGCTGTAGGTACTACCATGAGACAGGCCAGTACACCAGGAGACGTGGAGGGGGGCCGTAGGAGGGCAACAACCCAGCAGCAGGACCACTACCTCAGCAACAACCCCTCCAGCAGGCCACATGTCTGCACAAATGGTTAGAACCCAACTCCATGAGGATGGTCTGAGTGCCTGACATCCACAGATCCACACCGTGCAGGAAATTTTGCCACAGGATTGGCAAATTTGCCACTGGCACCCTCTGCTCTTCACAGATGAAAGCAGGTTCACACTGAGCACATGTGACAGACGTGACAGAGTCTGGAGACGCTGTGGAGAGTGATCTGCTGCCTACAAGATCCCTCAGCATGACTGTTTTGGCAGTGGGTCAGTAATGGTGTGGGGTGGCATTTCTTTGGAGGGCCACACAGCCCACCATGTGCTCGCCAGAGGTAGCCTGACTGCCATTAGGTACCGAGATGAGATCCTCAGACCCCTTGTGAGACCATATGCTGGTGCGGTTGGCCTTGGGTTCCTCCTAAAGCAGGACAATGCCAGACCTCATGTGGCTGGAGTGTGTCAGCAGTTTCTGCAATATGAAGGCATTGAAACTATGGACTATGGACTGGCCTGCCCGTTCCCCAGACCTGAATCCGATTGAACACATCTGGGACATCATGTCTCACACCATCCACCAATGTCACGTTGCACCACAGACTGTCCAGGAGTTGGCAGATTTTGTCCAGGTCTGGAAGGAGATCTCTCAGGAGACCATCCGCCGCCTCAACAGGAGCATACCCAAGCATTGTAGGGAGATTATACAGGCACGTGGAGGCCACACACTACTTAGCATCATTTCCTTGTCTTGAGGCATTTCCACTGAAGTTGGATCAGCCTATAACTTCATTTTCCACTTTGATTTTGAGCATCATTCCAACTCCAGACCTCCGTAGGATATTAGTTGTGATTTGCGTTGATAATTTTTAGGTTTTATTGTTCTCAACACATTCCACTATGTAATGAATAAAGATTTACAACTGGAACATTTCATTCAGTGATATCTAGGATGTAGGATTTTAGTGGTCCCTTTAATTTTCTGAGCAATGTAGCATATCTTGATTTCAGCAAAGTATTAAATAAAGTATCTCATACTGTCCTTTGTAAGATGCCCACAGGATGGGTCCTTGAGGGGGGATATGTATCATCCCAATTGGTAGCTTTAGTTATGTGAGCTAGGAATGCATGCTCCTGCACAGATAATACTGATAGACTTATTAGGCCATTTCAAGGCTGGGTTTAAGAGCAGCCAAAAGAGATGGGTGGGAATGACTTCTCACATATCCCCACACCCAGGGGTGTGGTTGGCAGATAAAATGGAGACGGAGTGTCTCATTCAGTGTCTGGGACTGGAGATGTGTGGACCTCCTCTGTGTTGATCTGTGCTAAGGCCTAAAGAACTGGACATTATCCTGAGCGGGCTGACCCGCAATATTGTATGGATTTTTTACTTTGTGTTTTCACTTTGTGTCAGAATAGGCTGTTCTTTTGTTTGGATCCCTGAGCCGTTTATGCAGTCTGAATAAACCTGCCTGGACATTTTCATGAATCCACTTCCCGTGAATACCTTAACCGCTATACAGTGTGTACAAAACCCTACAATTGGTGCTAGAGGCACTGGCACAAATCCCAAGGGGCAGTGACTGCTGCAGAGAAACCGAATGTCCTGGATGAAAGGGACTGCCAGAGCAAATGCCAGCAACTTGAGGAGTTGATAAAGCAACTGGTGCAGGCTAATCTCCAGCAGCAACAGATATGGCAGCAGCAGCAGTAGTGGCAACAGCAGCAGCAGATGGAACTCCTAGCTGAGGCGATCCATGGCAGGGCAACCTCCCCAACCCCAAGTCCAGATTATAATGCACATGTGATGAAGATAAGAAGAGCATTGCAAAAGATGACCCCGGGTGATGACGTTGAGGTGTTGCTGATAGTTTTTGAAAGGGTGGCAGAATCGGAGCAGTGGGCAGAGGTTCTGGTGCTATATTTAAAAGGGAAACTGTAAAAAGCCAATTATGCCCTGGCCCTGCAGGATCCAAATGAGTACACCAAGTTGAAAACTGAGATCTTTGCGTGCTTAGGAGTGACTCTTACTGTCAGGGCATAATGAGTGCATGACTGGGCCTATTACAGTGACAAACCTCCCTGGTTACAAATGTTTGACCTCATACACTTGGTCCAGAAATGGTTTCAACCTGAAACCTCCTCCCCAGCACAGATGGTGAAGAGGGTCATCATGAACAGGTTAATAGACTCCCTACTGAGGCTGGTGCAATACTAAGTTGCCCAGGGAGATCCCCGTAATGCCATGACCTGGTGGGGGAGGTACCAGGCAGTCGAGAGTTCCTTGGGGAAGCAAGAGGTCTTTGCATCTCCATGCTGTGGTTCCCAAAAGTGGGCTGACACCCAAAAGAGGCGAGATAGAGCCACATCTTGGGGTATTCAAGAGCCCAGGAGGCTTCTGAGTTATGGTCAAAGGCTCCATCCAATAGTGTAGTTTGTTGGAGGTGTCATACCTCAGGTCATGTAGCAGCCCATTTCCCCATGACCACCAAGCCAATGGACTGCAGCACAGGACGGCGCCGCTCGCATTTTGCATATCTTGCCTGCAGTGCTGTTCATTAACCGGGTGAGGGACCGCAGGCATGTCCCGTATCAGTGAACAGAGTACAATTGACTGGCCTGTTGGACTCGAGTAGTTTGATAACAATTCCTCATCGTCTGATTCCTGGGAAGATTGTGGCAATCTGCTGTATCCATGGCAATGCTAAAGACTACCCATGTGGCCCGAGTGGTCATAAACACAAACCGTGGCAATGAGTCCCATGAGGTGGGTGTACTCAAGGACCTTTTTCACCCTATTATAATAGGGTGGGGCTTTCATTATTTTGGGACTTATGGTTAAAAGGAAGGACATCTGTTGACTGGACAATAGTCAAGTCGCTCCTAAAAAAAACCTTGTCGCACACTGCAGCTGACAGGTTTCCATTTTGTGTGCTTGTTGGTGATGAGGATGAGGCAGCATCCCCTTAGGTCAACATTCCTGAGCTGGAGGTGCCCATGGAAAACTTTGGAGCCACCAAACTCAGGGATTTAGCTCTAAAAGCGGCATTTGATAGTGTGACGGTACGTAATGATGTTACTCAAGAGCTGGGGGCTGACATCAGATACCCTTATTTTGCCATGAATGGGGAGTTAATATCTTGGGTCACCAAGCTAAGAGGGGAGGTAATAGAGCAGTTACTAGTGCCAGGGTCGTACAGACACAAGGTGCTACATATGGCCCATACTAATTTGTAAGGTGGTGTGATAGAAATATATATATCATGTAGATCTCACTTGCATGTATATTCCTCTATAATCAAATATATACTTATATGCTCACAGCTAATATATACATTATAATCAATGGTTTAAAATGGCTGACACGAACTGATATAACCTAGACAGATCATAAAATGGCTGACATGAACTAATATAAACCAGACAGATCGTATGGGGTTTTCCATCCGTCAAAAGCAGAATAGTGTCAGATGGATTAACTGCTGATCAAATGTCTCAACTCTGTCCTACATGCAGAGAGCTACATTTTAGTTGCTTGGTCAGCAGTCATATGAGCATTAATCACAATATTCCATATATGTTTAGATAACCAATGACAGAGGAGCTAAACAATGTGGTAATTAACTAACCACCCCTGACAACCCCTAACCACTCCTTTCTATGTGAAAATATAAAACTATGTATGTACAATAAAGTTTCAGTATTGATGGAATGTTGTTCTGTCACAGTTGTGTACAGTCCATTCTTGATGAGCGCTCAAAATACTCAGTCTAATTGGGAGCGGCCGCAGCACACAGAGAGGGATAAATTTATCCAACCCAAATATTTCCATAACAGTGATCATTTAGGGGTTGAAAAAACTCAGGATTGAATCGTCCAGAGGTTCTACTGATCAGGTTGTCACCGAGATATTGTGAATTTCTGTGTGTCCTGTCCCACCGGCCAGTTGACCTCCCCAGTGACTCACTTCCATATCCCTTTAGTGCTGTTGCCCATCATTGAAGTTCCATTTGATCGCATAACTATGGATCTAGTGGGACCCCTGGTCAAGTCTGCCAGAGGGCCCCAGTATATCTTGGTGGTACTGTACTGTGCTACACGGTATCCAGAGGCCATACCACTACGAAACTACTGTGCCAAATGTATAGCCCAGGAGTTGGTCCATATTGTATCTTTTCTAGAACGGGGTTGCCTAAGGAGATCCTAATGGACCAAGGGACCCCGTTTATGTTAAAGGTGATGAGGGAGTTGTGTAAAACCCTGCAAATCACACAAGCCCGGACCTTAGTCTACCATCCACAGATGGATGGCTTGATGGAAAGGTTTAATAAAACCTTGAAGGCCATGTTGAAGAAGGTCGTAGAGAAGGACGGCCAAGACTGGGACATCTACTGCCATACCTTCTGTTCTCCATCATAGAAGTTCCACAAGCCTGTATTGGATTCTCCCTTTTCGAACTCTTGTATGGCCAACACCCCCATTGACTCCTGGATGTATCGAAGGAGACCTGAGAGGTGGAGTCTGCATCCTAGTGGAGTGTAATCAAACATGTGGCCCAGATGCAAGAGAGAATTGCCAAGATGATGCCCATCATGAAAGAACACCTCCTCAAAGCACAAGAAGCACAGGTGAGAGTGTACAATACATCAGTGATGGTAAGACACTTCAACCCTGGGGATTGAGTACTGGTGCTGGTACCTATGGTGGAGAGAAAATTCCTGGCCAAGTGGCAGGGCCCCTATGAAATAGTTGAAAAGGTTGGAGACATCAACTATAAAGTCCACCAACCAGGGAGAAGGAAGCCCTACCAAGTGTACCACATCAACCTGATTAAGCCATGGCAAGATAGGGAGCCCATTGAAGCTCTATGTTTGGTGGCTAAGCGTGAAACTGACATAGAAGAGGTTAAGGTGGCAGATACACTGTGACGTGCCCAAAAGCAACAGTGCCGAGAGTTGATACATCGGAACGGAGACTTATTCTATAAACGACCAGGTTATATTAAGATCATAGAGCATGAGGTTCTGATGGAGCCTCATGTCCAGGTAAACTTGAAGCCATATTGGATTCCCAAAGCCCTCCAAGAGGTAATATTGAAAGTGGTGAAGCAGATGCTGAGCCTGGGAGCTACCCTACAGAGAGCCATGGACCGGATTCTCACTCCCCACAAGAGTTATGCAGCGGTCTACCTGGATGACATTGTGATCTTTAGCCAGGATTGGAGAAACCATCTGAGCAAAGTCCAGGTGATACTTGATTCTCTACTGAAGGCGGAGTTTTCCATAAATTCAAAGAAATATGACATGGGAATGGAGGAAGCTAAATATTTGGCCACAACCTCTCTCAAAGAAGCAGGCCAGAGTGTTCCTGGGTATTGTGGACTATTACCACTAATTTATCCCTAACTTTGCTATGATAGCTGATTCTCTGATGGACCTTCTTAAAGGGACCAAGTCGGCTATGGCTAAGTGGTCTCCAGAAGCTGAGACAGCCTTGCAGGAATTGAAGCTAGCCCTGTGTAAACAGCCAGTGCTGATGGCACTGGATTTCTCCAAGAAGTTGTAGGTCCAAACGTACTCGTAAGATGTCGAGCTGGGCGCTGTCTTATCACAAGAGGTAAATGGGGAAGAGCACCCCATAATGTATCTGAGTCAGAAGTTATCCGAGGACCTCCACACACGCAGCACTTTGAAGCAGCGACCACAGTCGCTTCACATGGATGCGCTGCACATAATCTGATCTACATATACAGCAATCAGCACTTGGTCACAGCGATAGTAATTACTTATAATGGACATGCTGAACTGAATTCTGATTCCCCACGCAGTATCCAGTACTCTACCACAGTGACGACAGTCGTCATTTATGGACGCGCTACATTTAATTTAGCCACATTTAATCTTGCCTCTTTAAATAGCATTCAGGCATTTTCCTCTTATCATCCTTCCAGCTTATTTAAAGCACGCTGTCTCATCCTTCTGAACCAGCAAGATACTCTGATGAAGGTCCAATGTGAGACCGAAAACGTTCAGTTATTTCTTCTGTTTTTGTCTGGATGCAAAATAAATGAAACTTCCTCATCTTTCATCAATTTCAGTGCCAAGTTTATTTTTGCTTAGATTACGGGTTGGATACCCTACTTGAGCACCATCCACAAGTCATTTTTTGTTGAGTGCCTTGTTGTTCTCTACTTTTCGAAAGAGTGTTTCAAGATGGGTAAGGGTACTGTCACACAGTGGCACTTTGATCGCTACGACGGTATGATCCGTGACGTTCCAGCGATATCCATACGATATCGCAGTGTCTGACGTGCTACTGCGATCAGGGACCCTGCTGAGAATCGTACGTCGTAGCAGATTGTTTGGAACTTTATTTCGTCGCTGGATCTCCCGCTGTCGTCGCTGGATCGTTGTGTGTGACAGCGATCCAGCGATGCGTTCGCTTGTAACCAGGGTAAACATCGGGTTACTAAGTGCAGGGCCACGCTTAGTAACCCAATGTTTACCGTGGTTACCAGCGTAAAAGTAAAAAAAAAAAAAACGTACATACTCACATTCTGGTGTCCTTCAGGTCCCTTGCCGTCTGCTTCCCGCTCTGACTGACTGCCGGCCGGAAAGTAAGAGCAGATCACAGCGGTGACGTCACCGCTGTGATCTGCTTTCACTTTACGGCGGCACTCAGTCAGAGCGGGAAGCAGACTGCAAGGGACCTGAAGGACACCGGAATGTGAGTATGTACGTTTTTTTTTACTTTTACGCTGGTAACCACGGTAAACATCGAGTTACTAAGCGCGGCCCTGCGCTTAGTAACCCGATGTTTACCCTGGTTACCCGGGACTTCGGCATCGTTGGTCGCTGGAGAGCGGTCTGTGTGACAGCTCTCCAGCGACCACACAACGACTTTCCAACGATCATGGCCAGGTCGTATCGCTGGTCGTGATCGTTGGAAAGTTGCAGAGTGTGACAGTACCCTTACTCAACACTGGCCCCAGTGTTTTTCAACATTTTTATAGATAAGGGAAATGAAGGTAAACTAAGAGATAACTAACACTAGAGAAGATAGAGAAAGGATTCACAAGTATCTAGATAATCTTGTTGAATGTATAGCGACTAATAGAATAGTATTTAACAGAGAAAACTTTAAGATTGTATATCTGGGCAAGAAAAACGGAAATTACATCTACAGAATGGAAGGAATAGAACTAAGTAACAGCACGTGTGAAAAAAACTTGAGTATACTAATAGATCAAAGGCTGCACATGGGACAACAGTGTGATGCATCAGCAAAAAGGCAAACACAGTTCTGGGATGTATTAAGGGAAGCATAGATTCTTGATCACCTGAAGTAATTATCCCCCTATTGTGCTCCTTGGTCTGACCTATTCTGGAATACTGTGCAAAGTTCTCGGCACCACATTTTAAAAAAGACATTGAAAAACTGGAGCAAGTTCAGAGAAGAGCTACCAGAATGGTGAGCAGACTGCAAACTATGTCCTACAAGGAACAGTTAAAGAATCTGGAAATGTTTAGCTTGCAAAAAAGAAGGCTTAGAGGAGACTGTATCGCTGTCTTCAAATGTCTGAAGGGATGCCACAATGTAGAGGGATCATCCTTATTCTTATTTGCACATGAAAACATAAGAAGCAATGGAATGAAACTGAAAGAGAGAAGATAAAGATTAGATATTAGGAAATTAATTTTGACAGTGAGGGTGATCAATGAGTGGAACAGGCTGCCATGAGAGATGGTGACTTCTCCTTTAGTCTTCAGAGGCTGGATAGAGATCGGTCTTAGATGGTATTGTCAATCCTGCATTGAGCAGTGGATTGGACATGATGACTCTGGATGTAGTTTCAACTCTAGCATTCTATGATTCTATGATGCATGACAGAGCCAGTCTTGTTTTCTCTCTGGGATTTTTATTGCTGCCTTATAGTGAGTGATGGGATTAATTTTGGACAGGGCTTTGATCACTACTTCCTGAGAACCCTGGATGGGGCTGTCAGATATTTAAATCCCTGAAACACTAACTCAATTGACAGTCAATAGTTCTGCTATCTTGGTATATACATTTATGTTGTTCTCCTGTTTTTTGTCTGACCTGGCACCTGGCTATCCTTTTTACCAGTTTATGCTACCAACAGCAGCTGACTCTGTGGCCCTAGCCCATGGACCCTTATGTAAGTCTAGAGCTCTGTACAGGGGTTAAAGGATGAAGGCCAGAGGAAACCCTTGGTTGTGGGAAATGGAGTAGATTTTTTGTGGCAGCAATCTCGGAGCAGCAAGGTGACTGCAGACACTGCAAGCATGACAGATTATCATAAATGTGCGTTGCTAAAAATGCTTGTTTCATGATTATCTTTCCAAGTAAATACACTGCCTATCACCAGATCAACAAGCAAAATGATCATTCATCAGGTGAAATGATTTTTATTGTGCAGTGTAAAACTCTGCTGCGATGCATCCTGTGTAAACAGGACTCACACTGTGAGAAACCAATGAAGTCTAGGAGCACTGGGCATTTACTTTGGACTATCTGTGTCAACAAGAATTTAAATGACCATTGAACGGTTAAAGTTTTACCTATCAGTACCCACGGTCTGTCCAAGTAAAGGGGCAGACAGGGGGTACCCTATGGTAGTAGGATGCCAAGCACATCCATTGGCCTTCAAACCCGTTATTTTATTGTGAACAAATTTTGATTGTGGTGGTGCCCGACAGAAAAGACTACCACTGAATCTTGCATTGTGACTTAAAAAATCCTTATATTTCTGTTCTTCTACCAAGGGCAAGAAGAGATGTAAGTAGCAACTTGTTGCTACCATAAGATAAAAGCCTGGGTTTAGTTAGTCAGAATAGAGTCCGATTATGAGACTCTTTGGGGATCATATGATTTCCTGGGATCCCAATATACTCCTTATGTGTAGAGATGAGTGAACCTTTTAAGGGTCGTTCTAGTGAAAGGCGAGCACTAAAATGCTTGGGTGTTCGTTACTCGGGTCGAGCAAATTGGAATGCTTGGGTGCTCGACCCAAGCAACGAGCCCATTGTAAGTCTATGGGAAGCTCAAGCATTTTTCCGGCGGCCCCCCTGGCGGTCTGCAGAAGGACAAGAAATTGCAGAAATCGATGGGAACAGTGCTAAAATGACATGGGAACAGCATGGGGAGACCTCTGGAGGCATTTCTGACTCCCAGGTCACTGCTGTGAACAATGTCAGATTCTTATGCCACTTTTACAGACTCGCAATAAAACACAAAAACGAAGCTAAAATGGATTTTCCTGGGAAATATGTTAAGGGACATCCTTTCCAGGGTAATGACTCGCATATAAGGCAAAATAAATAACCAAAAACAAAAATTCTCATCCACACCTTGGACTATGTTCACATGTAGCGTTTTTGATGCGTTTTTGAACTTTAGCACTGCTTTCAACCAAGACAAATGCATTCACTGGGAAATGTAATTTTAACATTTTACAAACTTATCTGGCCATGTGGTGTGTGACACATCATCAGACACATACAGTTTCATTTATGAAGGAGGGACTCTGAAAGTCACAAAGCCTATTTTTATAGATCCATTAGGCATCCTTTACTATTCTTAAAGGGCCAGCAGTTGGCCCTCACTTTTCCTAATGAGCCATCAGCAGGCTATGCTTTGTTGTTCCCATTATTAAACAGTGGGTCTGTTATACCATTATTGCATATGCAGTGAGTGGCATGGCTGCCCAAAATTTGCACACAACCCAATACCCCTTTGAAAAGACCTACAGGAGGGCCTCCTGAAAACAATGTTCCCATTATTAGGAAGTGGGTCTCCCATACTCTTTGCCTATGCAGTGAATGCAAGGGCTGCCAAAAATTTGGACCTACTCCAATGCCCCTTGGAAGAGATGTAGGTGAGGGCCTCATGAAAAACATGTTTCCATTATTAGGAAGTGGGTCTCCCATAGTGTTTGCCTATGCAGTGAAGCAACGGCTGCCAAAAATTTGGAGGAACTCCAATGCTCCTTGGAAGAGACATAGAGGTCAGAGGGCCTCCTGGAAACAATGTTCCCAGTATTAGGAAGTGGGTTTCCCATACTGTTTTCCTATGCAGTGAATGCAATGGCTTCTAAAAATTTGGTGGCACTACGATGCCCCTTTAAAGACACATAGAGGAGGGCCTCATGAAAAAATTTTCCCATTAGAAAGGAGTGAGTCTCCTATACTTGTAATGCCCATACACTAAGTGTAAGGGTTGACAAACATTTACCCCTGGGGGGTATACATGAACATACTGTATAACAATTTTTTTTACGGGTATCATAAACACCCTTTAAAAAATTAATTTGGGTGTTACATCATGGGCCATGGTCACCCTTGTGATATGGTGGTGGAGGATGAGGAGAAGGAGGAGGACAACAGCAAATAGCCAAAATCAGGAAGCGTATACCCATGTGTGGGTGTGAAGAGGTGAAAGGGAATAGACCTCCCAAAAAAAGACACTGGATTTGAGTTTATGTTACTCTGCTATCATTCAGTGGTGTTGAGAAGTTTGTCCCAATCCAGCCCTTGTTCATTTTTATAAGAGTCAGCCTGTCAGCATTTTTAGCTGACAATTGAACAAACCTTATGTAAACAAACATCACAATAGTAAAAAATGTAACAATCTTGTGATGTTAAGGGACATAAAGTAGAAATGTCGCACATAACATGGGCAGCAAAGGAAAAACAACGACAAGAAATTCCAATACAATCAATGATAATAAATTAATCATTTTATTAGGGTGACCAGGTACAAAGGAAAAGGGGAGGGGGAGAAGGAGAGAGGAAGATGTACCCTCTCACACATGTCAGAGTAAGACAACCCACAGAAACCAAATATGTATCACAAAAGGCTATATAGGTATAAACTGTAGTAAGATAACCTAACAGTTATTGCACATTTGACCCATATGGCCAAGAGAAAAATTGCGGCAACCTTCATATACTAAATAAAGCCAAAGCCGCAAGGGCTATTATAATTACCAGTGGGGCCGGAGGTATGACTGTGGGCGTCCTTCCCGACGCACGTTTCGGCGGTGCAGCCTTTCTCAAGGGTTGAGAAAGGTTGCATCGCCGAAACGCGCGTCGGGAAGGACGCCCACAGTCATACCTCCGGCCCCACTGGTAATTATAATAGCCCTTGCGGCTATGGCTTTATTTAGTATATGAAGGGTGCCGCAATTTTTCTCTCTTGGCCATATGGGTCAAATGTGCAATAACTGTTAGGTTATCTTACTACAGTTTATACCTATATAGCCTTTTGTGATACATATTTGGTTTCTGTGGGTTGTCTTACTCTGACATGTGTGAGAGGGTACATCTTCCTCTCTCCTTCTCCCCCTCCCCTTTTCCTTTGTACCTGGTCACACTAATAAAATGATTAATTTATTATCATTGATTGTATTGGAATTTCTTGTCGTTGTTTTTCCTTTGTTGCCCATTTTTAGCTGACAGGCAGATGCACTTATCAGTTATAATTCCACCAGCGGCACTAAAAACCAGCTCTGACAAAATGCTAGTAGCAGGGCAGACCAGGACCTCCAAGGCGTAGAGAGCCAGTTCATGCCACATGTCCAGCTTGGGGCAATGTTCAATCACTGCACACTCTTGATAGATGCTTGTGAAGACATTATTATACAGATGCATGTGCAGTGATAACACAATTCATGAATAAGGAATTGTGCAGGGATAGAGAAAATGGTGAGGCAACAAGAACATTAACGTTTTAACCCTCATAGGGTCTTATTCATATAGTCGCTGTTGGCAAAATTCACTGAATGGTATAAAGGATGTTTTGCTTGCAAAAGAACACCTGGGTCCTGGGTAGGTCCGGCGCACCAGCGCCTTGGATTGCAGCCTACATCTACATCTGTGTAATAAAGTGTTCACAAGCATCTATAAAGAGTGTGCAGTGATTGAACATTACTCTATTACGGGGATTACCATCCCACTTCACCAGCATCTTGGATTTCAGCAAGAGTGCTCGCCACAGTACCCACCTAACATGTCCATCTTGGATACCCAATAATTATAAGGCACAGAGAGATCACGGAGGACGTTGGTACGGTCAACAAGGTACTCCCTCAGCATCTTCCCAAATCTTTGCACTCGTTGTGAGAGTAACCCGCGCCTCAGGGCCTGTGCGATGGGAGGGTCTGAGAAAACTCTCCCAGAATTTTGACAGTGATCCCCTGCCTCTGCTGGATTGGAGTTGTATCTCTCTCGACTGTACTCCTTGGTTGTCCAACGAACTATGACCTCTGCCACCAGCTTTTTCAGATGGGAATTTTTAAAATAATTCCGCAACAAGAGCCCTCTGGTACTGTACCATTTTAGTAGACCTGTCCGACTCAGGAATAAGACAGAAAGTTATGCGGTCTACACTTTCAGGGGACAGCCAGATGTGTTTATCTGTCAGGACACCACCAGCAGTGCTGAATACACGCTCTGAGAGAACGCTGGCTGCCAGGCATGACAAAAACCTCCAAGGCTTGAGAGGCGAGCTCAGGCCACACTTCCATTTTTGAATACCAAAATGCAAAAGGGTCAACCCCCCCCCGATGGCACTGATATTGAGCTCCAAATACTCCTGCAACACCCTTTCCAGTCTTTCACAATGTGTCAGACTTGTACTCTGCTTTGCTGGTGCATGGGCTGGTCTTAAAAATATGTGAAATGACTCACAGAAATTGATTATGCCACTTTCACTGCTGCTGCTAATGGTTTTGTGATGAAGCCTTGATGCTCCTAGGGTTGGACATCTAGAACTATGAAGCACACTGTGTACCTCACTGCTGTCTTAGGGAAAACCACTCTTAAGATTGTCTATAAGCGTGTTTCAATACTCCAGCATGCGCGCGTCCCTTTCCAAGGGGGAAGCATCTGGCTAAAATTACTACTGTACCGTGGATCTCACAGAGTGGCAACCAAGTTGTCAGCACTATTTCCAACTCTAAGAATACGGACATCATGTTGAAGATAGTGCATCAAGAAGGTACTCATGTATCGGGCACTTCCATCAGGTCTAAGTATGGTGTGTTGGTGGCAAGTAAAAGCTTAAGGTTGCTTCCTCCATCCCCTCCCACCTTCCATGGACAACAGAGAGTGGATCATTATCCTCTTCATCTACTGACTGTTGTGCATCCATCACCTCTTCCTCCTTGCCCTCCTCCATTTGTTCCTTGGCTCCTGCACCTTCACTAACAGTTTGTCTGGTACCATGAGCCCCCCTCGATCGCTGTAAGCCACCATTGCACCCACCTGTGCGACAATAGTCAGAAAATTTGATATATTGTTGTCTCTTCCACATCCTTCTCTGCTGCCACCTGTTCCTTTGGAGCCACCACCTCCTCACGCAGACTAGTCAAAGTGTGCTCCAGTATGTAGATGACCAAAAGAGTGATACTGGTGATGACATCATCAGCGCTAACCATCTTAGTAGCTATTTCAAAACTGCAGAAACATGCAGAGGTCCTTCACATGTGCCCTCTCCGCAAGCATGATTTGCACCACGTGTGGACTTCGTTGGCCCAAGCTATGCAAAAAGACATATGGCACCAGGGCTCATTGCTGCTGCCACAGTCGCTGCAACACATGCAGAGTGGAATTCCACCATGTCTGGAAATCGCAAATCAAACGGTTAACTGGTAGGCCGAAAGACCTCTGTAGTGTTGCAAATCAATGACCTGCGGGGTGCAGTCATCAGAATTGAGCAAATAGAAATAGAAGACTCCCGATACCAGAATCCTTTTTCAGTAAAAAATTCTCTCTTTATTTAAACATCTTCAGCAATAAAAAACAATATCATGGGGACCCCCATAGGCCTGACGAGTTTCAGACCCAGTAAAAACAGTTGTTGCTCAAAGGTCCCGTAATGCCCATACATTAAGTGTGTTTCCCCATGGGGAGTACATTTAAAAAAAATATTTTATGGGCATCATAGACATCCTTGCCAAAAATTGGACTGGCTGTAGCAGCACAGAACATGTTAACCCTGGTGATCTAGTGACGGAAAATGAGGAGCCATTGATGAAGGTCTCATTAAAAACTAGGCCCAATGTAAAGGAGCGGGTCTCCTAGACTTGTAATGCCCATACACGAAGTGCATGGGCTGACAAACATTTCCCCATGGGGGGTACATTTAAAAAAAATATTTTATGGGCATCATAGACACCCTTGCTAAAAATCGGACTGGCTGTAGCAGCACAGAACACATTAACCCTGGTGATCTAGTGACGGAAAATGAGGAGACATTGATGAAAGCCTCATTAAAAACTAGGCCCAATGTAAAGGAGCGGGTCTCCTAGACTTGTAATGCCCATACACGAAGTGCATGGGCTGACAAACATTTCCCCATGGGGGTACATTTTTTAAAACTATTTTATGGGCATCATAGACACCCTTGCCCAAAATTGGACTGGCTGTAGCAGCACAGAACACGCCAACCCTGGTGATCTAGTGGTGGAGAATGAGGAGACATAATGATCAATCATACTGAAATCAAACAAATGAATAAAAGATGTGAATCCACCTATGAAAGAAAATAACAAAAGGGAGGGGCGATCACAGGTTCATAGATATGAAGCCAGAATATGTCCAACGAGATATGTTGGTCCCTAGCAACAGCTCAGAGACAGGGATATAAATAAAAATATAATTTAATAGTATTTCAATATTTTTATATTGGAGAGGTATACACTAAGTCATAAGAGGATGGTCCAGAGATAGGAAAAATGGAAAATATAAGAATAAATGGGAAGAATATACGTTCATCTCATTTTTATGACATTTCCCCCTGGAGGAGTAACATTTGTTTTGGTTTCAAATTCGTAACGGGCATCATAAAAATACCCTTGCACAAAAATTGAGTGACTTTTGCATCACGGAATACGTTCATCCTGGTGTTCTAGTGGTTGTGGATGATGAGGATAAGGAGGAGGATAACACCAAAGAGACCAAATCAGGAAGCGCATACCCAAGTGTGGTTGTGAAGAGGTGCATGAGAATACACCTCCACAGAAAAGACAATGTATTTGAGGTTATGTCTCGCTGTTTTCATTTGGTGGTGTACAGAAGTCTTGCCCAATCCAGCCCTTGCTTATTTTTATAAGAGTCAGCCTGCCAGCATTGTCAGTTGATGGGTGGATGCGCTTACCTGCTATAATTCCACCAGTGGCACTAAAAACCCGCTCTGAGAGAACGCTAGCAGGAGGGAAGGCCAGGGCATAGAGAGCCAGTTCATGCCAGATGTCCAGCTTGGATACCCACAGAGGAATCATGGAGAACGTTTGTATGATCTGCGAGGTACACTCCCTGACAGAAGTTATGTCGCTTATCCATGTTATGTAAATATAAGCTTATAATCTGACGTTAAATTCATCCATTGGTTGTATAAATTATTCTTTTGAAAGCTGAAACCCTCCAAAATGTGGTTTAGGTTAAGAAAATAAATTGGCATCAATGCAGAAATATTGATCAGTTAATGGACACAGAATGGTCAGATTTTGGCAAAAGTTTTGTCGCCTGGACATATAATGCACCCAATCCTAGTTTACATCCTCACCTGTGCTCAGTAAATGATCGGTTAATTAGGGTGTGTGTGTAAAAAGAAACACAGCACCCCAGACCTTCACATGAACTGCAACTCCTTCAGCATCTTCTCAAACATTGCACTTCTTGTGACAGCACCCCTTGCCTCTGTGCCGGCATGATGTGAGGGTCTGAGAAAGCTGTCCCAGAACTTTGCCATTGTTCCCCTGCCTGAGCTGGATTGTACTTATGTGTCTCTCACTTGGGCTCCTTGGTTGTACAACAAACTCTGACATCTGCTGCCAGCATTCCCAGATGGGAATTTTTAAAGTAATACTGCTACAAGGGCCCTCTGCTACTGCAACATTTTAGTACACCTGTCTGCCTCTGGAAGAAGAGATTGAAAGTTCTCCTTGTAGCATGGGTCTAGAAGTGTCACCAACCAGTAATGAGTGTCACCAAAAATGTTATTAATGCAAGGGTCATGGGAAATGCAGCGCAACATAAAGTTAACCATGCGTGCCAGACTGCTAACAGACAAGACTTCTGTGTCCTCACCAACAGGATGACTGACCATGCTGTCCTCCTCCTCCTCCTTGTCCTCAAGCCATCCCTGATGAACAGGCGGTATGACAGCTGTGCTTGTAATACCGTCTATAGCGCATGAAAATAGCTCCTGTTCTTCCTCCTCCTCTTCATTGTCTACCAATCTACGTTGGGACAACATGAGGCTGGGCTGAGTGTAATCACCCTGTATGGTTCCTTGCTCCATATCCTCGTGCACTGCCTGCAACGCATCCTCTTTAATTGTGAACAGAGAGGTTTTCAGAATGTAGAGAAGCAGGATGGTGATGCTATTTATGGCGTCATCACCGCTCACCATCTTGATGCAGTCCTCAAAGTTTTGGATGATGGTACATATGTCTGACATCCATGTCCAATCCTAAGGTCTTATGTGTGGAGTCTGAACTGAATATCAATGGCCTTGTTGATGCTGATAGTCAACAACTGCCCTCTTCTGCTCATAAATACTTTCCAACATATGCAGTGTAGAGTTCCAAAGCGTTGGGGCATCACACACGTGTCGGTGAGCCGAAAGCTGCAAACGCTACTGAAGCATGGCAATGGCGGCTAAAGCTATAGCTGACTTTCTAAAATGGGCAGACAGACGGCATACTTTCACTAGCAGATCCGGCATCTCTGGGTAACTTTTGAGAAAACGTTGAAACACATGGGCCAGGTAAAGTATGTGTGTGAGCTCACCTTGCCTCAGAGCCGCCACCAGGTTCCGGCCAGTGTCACACATGACCATGCCTGGCTGTAGGTTCAGCGGTGTCATCCAAATATCTGACTGCTCTTTCAGCACTGTCCACAACTCTTTAGCATTATGCGGTTTGTCACCTAAACAGATTATCTTCAGCACAGCCTGTTGCTGCTTGGCTGAGGCAGTTCTTCCAGCTTCTGACTGATGTGTTCATTTCAGAGATGGAGGCTCAAGTGGAGGAGAAGGTGCAGGAGATGCAGACTGTGGGAGCAACCCTGATTGATGTAGGGCCCACAATCCTCGGTGTGGGGAGGATGTGTTCCATCCCAAGGTTGACTGGGTCCCAGCTTCCACTATGTTAACCCAGTGTGCCATCAGTGAGATGTACAGTACCTTGCAAAAGTATTCGCCTCCCTGGAACTTTTCAACCTTTTCCCACATATTATGCTTCACATATAAAGATACCAAATGTAAATTTTTCGTGAAGAATCAACAACAAGTGGTCTGTGGTTAGGTGGACTTTCCCAGCAACAGCATTGCTGAGGGAACTGGTAATGTTGTGGGACACATGCTGGTGTAATGCCGGTATGGCACACCAGGAGAAATAGTGGCGACTGGGGACGTACCTTGAGATGGCCGCCGCCATCAGGTTGTGGAAAGCTTCCATCTCAATGAGCCTAAAAGGCAACATTTCGAGTACAAGCAGACTAGAATTTAGTACTGTGGCCTGTGGGGCATTGGCTGGGTATTTTCACTTGCATTCCAATGACCGGGGTATAGACAACTGAAGGTTGTTCTGGAACAAGACTTGGATGGGCTTGATGGTGCTGGTTGACTGTGGGCAACAACAGGTGCAGGGGCCGAGGCATCTTCACAGGCATGGTGAACAGGGAATTGGCTTCTGTGCAAAACAGTGGAAGAAGCAGTGGTGTCACCTGCAGACAGTGTTCCTGGAGCCTAGGGTTCGGCCCATAAAGTCAGGTGCTTTGCTGCCATGTGCCTAATCTTGCTGGTGGTGGTCAGGCTGGTAGTTTTGCTACCCCTGCTGATGCGGGCATGGCAGGTGCTGCATATGGCCTGTTTGAGATTATCGGCAGAGTCTTTAAAAAGTAAGCAGACTTTGGAAGATCTAACAGTTGGAATGGCAACTTCTGTTATGTTGGTGTTACAGGGAATGGATGCACGCCTTCTGTCTGTGGCCACCACACTGCTTCTTCCTGTCTGTTGGGGTGATATGCCTCCTTCCCCATGTGTGTTGCTGTCCTCGCTCTGCATGTTCTCCTGCCAGGTTGGGTCAGTCACTGTCATCCACCACTTCGTCTTCCACATCCACACCCTGCTCCTCCTTTCTGGCAATTGTGTCTCATCATAGTCCACCTCTTGTGACACTTTCCCACCATCGCCTTCGTGTGACCGTGGCTGTTCAAATCTTTGGGCATCGTTATATGTGATCTCATCTGGCCCCACTTCAAGTTGACTAGTCGAGAGTCCAGAATCTTTAAAGGGAAAACTAAACAGCTCTTTGGATTGTCCAAGTGTGGGATCAGTTGTCTAAGGGCAGTCGGCATGGTGGGAGGAAGGAGGATCAGGTTGAGTAATATTCAGTCCACATTCATGGCTACTAAGACTTGACCGTGTGGAAGACATGGTGGTGGCTAAGTGACTAGAAGCATTATCTGCTATCCAACCAACAACCGTTTCATACTGCTCTGGCTTCAATAGTGGTGTGCTGCGGTCCCCTAGAAACTGGGACATGCAGGTCGAGCGCAAAGATGTGGGTCTTTGTTGTGGCCCACTTTCAGCATGGCCACGGCCTCGACCTCTGCATGCACCATCAGCATCATGTCCACTTCCCCCTTGTCTTGCGCATTTTAAATGAACTACTGAAATATTTGAAAAGCTCAATACAAATGTATTTATTTGGAGAAAAATTATATGTAATCATTATGCCTGAAAAGCAAGTATTTGGAAACCACAGATACACCGAGCTTCTGTCGAAGATAACAGACAGTTAAAATATGTTTTTTGTTTTAAAAAATATTTTTTAATCAAAAAATAATGAGCAGACCAAGGCTAGCAGACAGAATAATACATCGTATGCCTGCAAAGCGAAGATTTGGACACCACAGATACAGCAGGCGTCTGACGGAGATAACAGACTGTATACGTTTTTTAAATTTTTTTGTAATTTTTGAATACACTAAATACTGAGTAGACCAAGGCTAGCAGACAGAACAATGCAATGTATGCCTGTGAAGCGAAGATTTTTACACCACAGATACACCAGGTGTCTGATGGAGATAACAGACTGTATAAATGTTTTAAATGTTTTTTGTAATTTTTGAAAACACTAAATACTGAGTAGACCAATGTTATGGAAATTTAGTTTGGATAAATCTATCCCTGTGTGTGCTGCGGCCATTCCCTATAAGAGTATTTTGAGCGCTCATCAAGAATGAGACTGTACACCATTGTGACAATAACATTCCACCAATACTGGTGATTTATTGTACATACATGGTTTTATAATTGCATATAGAAAGGAGGTGGTTAGGGGAGGTTAGTTAATTAACATGCAGTTTAGCTGTTATCTCATTGGTTGACTGAGTACATGATATATTTTGACTGAGTACATGGCATATTCTGACTAAGGTTTACCTAGCAACAAGCTGATTTGGCACTCTTAAAAGTAGCTGTCACATTTATCCTGCTATTCAGCAGGATTCTAGACATTAGTTCAAGACATCTGGCCTAAGTTCTGTTTTTTGGGTGTCTGGAAAGTACCGAGGAACCATCTGGCCTAGCTCATGTGGTCAAGTTGAGCAATTGATTATAAACTAGCTGAGTATATAGATATATTTGCGTTTATATGAGTACTAGACTGTGGTCCGATTCTAATGCATCGGGTATTCTAGAATATGCATGTCCCCGTAGTATATGGACAATGATGATTCCAGAATTCGCGGCAGACTGTGCCCGTCAGTGATTGGTCGAGGCAACCTTTATGACATCATCGTCGCCATGGCAACCATTATGACATCTACGTCGATACTGTGCCCGTCGCTGATTGGTCGCGGCCTCGACCAATCAGAGACGTGGGATTTCCATTATGACATCATCGCCATGCTGTGCCCGTCGCTGATTGGTCGAGGCCTGGCGGCCTCGACCAATCAGAGACGCGGGATTTCCAGGACAGACAGACAGACAGACGGAAAAACCCTTAGACAATTATATATATAGATATATGATTATAAAGAAGCATACATGCAAGTGAGACCTACATGATCTATATATTTCCATCACAATCCCCCCTTAGATATCACTTGCCCTAATCCTATCCTCCTGTCCCAAAGCGCTGCAACTCTTTTATGCTGCCGGTGAGCTGACGCATGCCTAGTGCATACACCCCCCTCCGTACAGACTTTTCGCAAATGGGCAGACAGGAGATCTGTCCCTATTTGTTGCAATCAGTCTCTTAGTCAACAGCATGTGTAGTGAGCGGTGTGTATTCTTTATCAGGTAGGTCATCTATTCGGTCAGGCAGGGCATCCACAACATCATTCTGGCTTGGGTTTCAGCCTCTGGTAGGGGAGCTTTCCTGCAATGCGATTAGTGGATCCAAGTGGGTCTTCCCCCCAGTTTCACAGAGGTTGGTGTCATCAGCAGCACTTGGAAAGGACCATCAAATCTGGGATCGAGTGGTGTTCTCCTTACAAACTTTTTCACCAACACCCAGTCTCCTGGCTTCAAGGAGTGCATACTGGACACTGAATCTGGATCTGGCAATGAAGAAAAAACTCAAGAATGGATCTTAGCAAGTTTCTTGGTGAGTTCAATTACATAAGCAGACAAAGTATCATATTGCATAGTCAGCTGCTGAGGGAAAGAATACCTTTAACCTGGTACTAGACCCAAACAAAATTTCATATTTCATATGGTCAAATAGAATAGCAAATTCTCCGCACACTCCAACGTTATCATATGCCAAATTTTATCTAAGTCAAAGTAACATAATCTGGGAGCATAACAGAATATAAACAAAATAATACTATCTAATAGACCTGACAGAATAACAAATCTGCAGGTGGTCGGGCATCTAGGAAATAGCGACCACAATATTGTACAGTTTCACCTGTCTTTCACTAGGGGGACTTGTCAGGGAGTCACAAAAACACTGAACTTTAGGAAGGCAAAGTTTGACCAGCTTAGAGATGCCCTTAATCTGGTAGACTGGGACAATATCCTCAGAAATAAGAATACAGATAATAAATGGAAAATGTTTAAGAACATCCTAAATAGGCACTGTAAGCGATTTATACCTTGTGGGAATAAAAGGACTAGAAATAGGAAAAACCCAATGTGGCTAAACAAAGAAGTAAGACAGGCAATTAACAGTAAAAAGAAAGCATTTGCACTACTAAAGCAGGATGGCACCATTGAAGCTCTAAAAAACTATAGGGAGAAAAATACTTTATCTAAAAAACGAATTAAAGCTGCAAAAAAGGAAACAGAGAAGCACATTGCTAAGGAGAGTAAAACTAATCCCAAACTGTTCTTCAACTATATCAATAGTAAAAGAATAAAAACTGAAAATGTAGGCCCCTTAAAAAATAGTGAGGAAAGAATGGTTGTAGATGATGAGGAAAAGGCTAACATATTAAACACCTTCTTCTCCACGGTATTCACGGTGGAAAATTAAATGCTAGGTGAAATCCCAAGAAACAATGAAAACCCTATATTAAGGGTCACCAATCTAACCCAAGAAGAGGTGCGAAACCGGCTAAATAAGATTAAAATAGATAAATCTCCGGGTTCGGATGGCATACACCCACGAGTACTAAGAGAACTAAGTAATGTAATAGATAAACCATTATTTCTTATTTTTAGGGACTCTATAGCGACGGGGTCTGTTCCGCAGGACTGGCGCATAGCAAATGTGGTGCCAATATTCAAAAAGGGCTCTAAAAGTGAACCTGGAAATTATAGGCCAGTAAGTCTAGCCTCTACTGTTGGTAAAATATTTGAAGGGTTTCTGAAGGATGTTATTCTGGATTATCTCAATGAGAATAACTGTTTAACTCCATATCAGCATGGGTTTATGAGAAATCGCTCATGTCAAACCAATCTAATCAGTTTTTATGAAGAGGTAAGCTATAGGCTAGACCACGGTGAGTCATTGGACGTGGTATATCTCGATTTTTCCAAAGCGTTTGATACCGTGCCGCACAAGAGGTTGGTACACAAAATGAGAATGCTTGGTCTGGGGGAAAATGTGTGTAAATGGGTTAGTAACTGGCTTAGTGATAGAAAGCAGAGGGTGGTTATAAATGGTATAGTCTCTAACTGGGTCGCTGTGACCAGTGGGGTACCGCAGGGGTCGGTATTGGGACCTGTTCTCTTCAACATATTCATTAATGATCTGGTAGAAGGTTTACACAGTAAAATATTGATATTTACAGATGATACAAAACTATGTAAAGCAGTTAATACAAGAGAAGATAGTATTCTGCTACAGATGGATCTGGATAAGTTGGAAACTTGGGCTGAAAGGTGGCAGATGAGGTTTAACAATGATAAATGTAAGGTTATACACATGGGAAGAAGGAATCAATATCACCATTACACACTGAACGGGAAACCACTGGGTAAATCTGACAGGGAGAAGGACTTGGGGATCCTAGTTAATGATAAACTTACCTGGAGCAGCCAGTGCCAGGCAGCAGCTGCCAAGGCAAACAGGATCATGGGGTGCATTAAAAGAGGTCTGGATACACTGTTATGACCCCAGTGGACAGGGTCTCAGAGGAACGTGTAAGTCTGCAAGATACAAAAATCCAGCTCATAGGGCTGTGGTAACTGGGTTGACCAAATAGCTACTCCTAACGCCAACACTAGAAGTAGCCGGGGATCATACCTACGGTGATCGCTAGATGACTCGCGCCAGCCGGAGAATCTAACTACCCCTAGGAGAAGAAAACAAAGACCTCTCTTGCCTGCAGAGAAAGGGACCCCAAAGCAAGATACAAGCCCCCCACAAATAATAACGGTGAGGTAAGAGGAAATGACAAACACAGAAATGAACCAGGTTCAGCAAAGAGAGGCCAGCTTACTAATAGCAGAATATAGCAAGATAACTTATCTGGTCAACAAAAACCCTATAAAAATCCACGCTGGAGATTCAAGAACCCCCGAACCGTCTAACGGTCCGGGGGGAGAACACCAGCCCCCTAGAGCTTCCAGCAAAGGTCAGGATACAGATAGGAACAAGCTGGACAAAAATACCAAACAAAACAAAAGCAAAAAGCAAGGAAGCAGACTTAGCTTGAAAAACAGGAACCAGGATCAGAGGACAAGAGCACAACAGATTAGCTCTGATTTCAACGATGCCAGGCATTGAACTGAAGGTCCAGGGAGCTTATATAGCAACGCCCCTGAACTAACGGCCCAGGTGAGGATATAGGAAAAGACAGACGCTCCAGAGTCAAATCACTAATGACCACTAGAGGGAGCAAAAAGCAAAATCACAACAGTACCCCCCCCCCCTTAGTGAGGGGTCACCGAACCCTCACCACGACCACCAGGGCGATCAGGATGAGCGGCGTGAAAGGCACGAACTAAATCGGCCGCATGAACATCAGAGGCGACCACCCAGGAATTATCTTCCTGACCATAGCCCTTCCACTTGACCAGGTACTGAAGCCTCCGCCTGGAGAGACGAGAATCCAAGATCTTCTCCACCACGTACTCCAACTCGCCCTCAACCAACACCGGAGCGGGAGGCTCAGCAGAAGGAACCACAGGCACAACGTACCGCCGCAACAAGGACCTATGAAACACGTTGTGGATAGCAAACGACACAGGAAGATCCAGGCGAAAGGATACAGGATTAAGAATTTCCAATATCTTGTAAGGACCAATAAAACGAGGTTTAAATTTGGGAGAGGAAACCTTCATAGGAACAAAGCGGGAAGAAAGCCACACCAAATCCCCAACACGTAGTCGGGGACCCACACCGCGGCGGCGGTTGGCAAAGCGCTGAGCCCTCTCCTGTGACAACTTCAAGTTGTCCACCACAAGATTCCAGATCCGCTGCAACCTATCCACCACAGAATCCACCCCAGGGCAGTCAGAAGGTTCCACATGACCCGAAGAAAAACGAGGGTGGAAACCAGAGTTGCAGAAAAACGGCGAAACCAAGGTGGCGGAACTAGCCCGATTATTAAGGGCAAACTCAGCTAACGGCAAGAAGGTCACCCAATCGTCCTGATCAGCAGAGACAAAACACCTCAAATAAGCCTCCAAAGTCTGATTAGTTCGCTCCGTCTGTCCATTAGTCTGAGGATGGAAAGCAGACGAAAACGACAAGTCAATGCCCATCCTATTACAAAAGGATCGCCAGAATCTGGAAACGAACTGGGATCCTCTGTCTGACACAATATTCTCAGGGATGCCGTGCAAACGAACCACGTTCTGGAAAAACACAGGAACCAGATCGGAAGAGGAAGGCAGTTTAGGCAAAGGAACCAAATGGACCATCTTGGAGAAGCGATCACATATCACCCAGATAACAGACATGCCCTGAGACACCGGAAGATCAGAAATGAAATCCATGGAGATATGTGTCCAAGGTCTCTTAGGGACAGGCAAGGGCAAGAGCAACCCGCTGGCACGAGAACAGCAAGGCTTAGCTCAAGCACAAGTCCCACAGGACTGTACAAATGACCGCACATCCCTAGACAAGGAAGGCCACCAAAAGGATCTGGCCACCAGATCTCTGGTGCCAAAAATTCCTGGGTGACCTGCCAACACCGAGGAATGAACCTCGGAAATGACTCTGCTGGTCCACTTATCAGGCACAAACAGTCTGTCAGGTGGACAAGAATCAGGCCTATCAGCCTGAAATCTCTGCAACACACGTCGCAGATCTGGAGAAATAGCTGACAAGATAATACCATCCTTAAGAATACCAACAGGTTCAGCGACTCCAGGAGCATCAGGCACAAAGCTCCTGGAAAGAGCATCGGCCTTCACATTCTTTGAACCTGGTAAATACGAGACAACAAAGTCAAAACGGGAGAAAAACAATGACCAGCGGGCCTGTCTAGGATTCAGGCGTTTAGCAGACTCGAGATACATCAGATTTTTGTGATCAGTCAAGACCACCACACGATGCTTAGCACCCTCGAGCCAATGACGCCACTCCTCAAATGCCCATTTCATGGCCAACAACTCCCGATTGCCCACATCATAATTTCGCTCCGCAGGCGAAAACTTCCTAGAGAAAAAGGCGCAAGGTCTCATAACAGAGCAACCAGGGCCTCTCTGCGACAAAACGGCCCCTGCTCCAATCTCTGAAGCATCCACCTCAACTTGAAAGGGAAGCGAGACATCAGGCTGGCACAAAACAGGCGCCGAAGTAAACCGACGTTTCAACTCCTGGAAAGCCTCCACGGCAGCAGGAGCCCAATTAACCACATCGGAGCCCTTCTTGGTCATATCCGTCAAAGGTTTCACAATGCTAGAAAAGTTAGCGATAAAACGACGGTAGAAGTTAGCGAAACCCAAGAACTTCTGAAGACTCTTAACTGACGAGGGCTGAGTCCAATCAAGAATAGCTTGGACCTTGACTGGGTCCATCTCCACAGCAGAAGGGGAAAAAATGAACCCCAAAAAGGGAACCTTCTGTACACCAAAAAGACACTTTGAGCCCTTGACAAACAAAGAATTTTCACGCAAAATTTTAAAGACCATCCTGACCTGCTCCACATGCGAGTCCCAATTATCAGAAAAAACCAGAATATCATCCAGATAAACGATCAGAAATTTATCCAGATAGTTCTGGAAAATGTCATGCATAAAGGACTGAAAAACTGAAGGGGCATTAGAGAGCCCAAAAGGCATCACCAAGTACTCAAAATGACCTTCGGGCGTATTGAATGCGGTTTTCCATTCATCCCCTTGCTTAATGCGCACAAGGTTGTACGCACCACGAAGGTCTATCTTGGTAAACCACTTGGCACCTTTAATCCGGGCAAACAAGTCAGACAACAGCGGCAAAGGATACTGAAATTTGACAGTGATCTTATTTAAAAGCCGATAGTCAATACAAGGCCTCAAAGATCCGTCCTTTTTAGCCACAAAAAAGAATCCCGCACCAAGAGGGGAAGAAGACGGACGGATGTGTCCTTTCTCCAGAGACTCCTTGATATATGAACGCATAGCGGTATGTTCAGGTATCGACAGATTAAACAGTCTTCCCTTAGGAAATTTACTGCCTGGAATCAAATCTATTGCACAGTCACATTCCCTATGAGGAGGCAATGCACTGGACCTGGACTCGCTAAAGACATCCTGATAATCAGACAAGTACTCCGGAACTTCCGAAGGCGTAGAAGAAGCAATAGACACAGGCAGGGAATCCTCATGAATACCACGACAGCCCCAACTAGACACTGACATAGCCTTCCAGTCAAGGACTGGATTATGGGTCTGTAACCATGGCAGCCCCAAAACAACCAAATCATGCATTTTATGTAGAACGAGAAAACGTATCACCTCGCGGTGTTCAGGAGTCATGCACATGGTAACCTGTGTCCAATACTGCGGCTTATTTTCTGCCAATGGCGTAGCATCAATACCCCTAAGAGGGATAGGATTTTCTAATGGTTCAAGAATAAAACCACAGCGCTTAGCAAATGAGAGATCCATAAGACTCAGGGCAGCACCTGAATCTACAAACGCCATGACAGGATAAGATGACAGTGAGCAAATCAAAGTTACAGACAGAATAAACTTAGGATGCAAATTACCAACGGTGACAGGACTAACAACCTTAGATATACGTTTAGAGCATGCTGAGATAACATGTGTAGAATCACCACAGTAGTAGCACAAGCCATTCCGGCGTCTATGAATTTTCCTCTCATTTCTAGTCAGGATTCTATCACATTGCATCAAATCAGGTGTCCGTTCAGACAACACCATGAGGGAATTTGCGGTTTTTCTATCACATTGCATCACATCAGGTGTCTGTTCAGACAACAACATGAGGGAATTTGCGGTTTTGCGCTCCCGCAACCGCCGGTCAATTTGAATAGCCAGGGACATGGTATCATTCAGACCTGTGGGAATGGGAAAACCCACCATAACATTCTTAATGGCCTCAGAAAGGCCATTTCTAAAATTAGCGGCCAGTGCACACTCGTTCCAATGTGTCAGCACGGACCATTTCCGAAATTTTTGGCAATACACCTCAGCCTCGTCCTGGCCCTGAGACATAGCCAGCAAGGCTTTCTCTGCCTGAATCTCAAGATTGGGTTCCTCATAAAGTAAACCGAGCGCCAGAAAAAACGCATCAATATCAGCCAATGCCGGATCTCCTGGCGCCAACGAAAAAGCCCAATCCTGAGGGTCACCCCGTAAGAATGAAATAACAATTTTTACTTGTTGAGCAGAGTCTCCAGACGAACACGGTTTCAGGAACAAAAATAATTTACAATTATTCCTGAAATTCCTAAACTTAAATCGGTCTCCTGAAAACAGTTCAGGAATCGGAATCTTGGGTTCAGACCTAGGATTTCTGGTAACATAATCTTGTATACCCTGCACACGAGCGGCAAGCTGGTCCACACTTGTAATCAAGGTCTCGACATTCATGTCTGCAGCAAGCTTAAGCCACTCTGAGGTAAAGGGGAAAAGAAAAAAAAAAAAAAAATGAGAGAGGGAAAAAAAAAACTCAAAATTTTCTTTCTTATAATCCCACTTCTGCAATGCATTAAACATTTAATACTGGCCTGGCATACTGTTATGACCCCAGTGGACAGGGTCTCAGAGGAACGTGTAAGTCTGCAAGATACAAAAATCCAGCTCATAGGGCTGTGGTAACTGGGTTGACCAAATAGCTACTCCTAACGCCAACACTAGAAGTAGCCGGGGATCATACCTACGGTGATCGCTAGATGACTCGCGCCAGCCGGAGAATCTAACTACCCCTAGGAGAAGAAAACAAAGACCTCTCTTGCCTCCAGAGAAAGGGACCCCAAAGCAAGATACAAGCCCCCCACAAATAATAACGGTGAGGTAAGAGGAAATGACAAACACAGAAATGAACCAGGTTCAGCAAAGAGAGGCCAGCTTACTAATAGCAGAATATAGCAAGATAACTTATCTGGTCAACAAAAACCCTATAAAAATCCACGCTGGAGATTCAAGAACCCCCGAACCGTCTAATGGTCCGGGGGGAGAACACCAGCCCCCTAGAGCTTCCAGCAAAGGTCAGGATACAGATAGGAACAAGCTGGACAAAAATACCAAACAAAAGCAAAAAGCAAGGAAGCAGACTTAGCTTGAAAAACAGGAACCAGGATCAGAGGACAAGAGCACAACAGATTAGCTCTGATTTCAACGATGCCAGGCATTGAACTGAAGGTCCAGGGAGCTTATATAGCAACGCCCCTGAACTAACGGCCCAGGTGAGGATATAGGAAAAGACAGACGCTCCAGAGTCAAATCACTAATGACCACTAGAGGGAGCAAAAAGCAAAATCACAACATACACATGATGAGAGCATTATACTGCCTCTGTACAAATCCCTAGTTAGACCGCACATGGAGTACTGTGTCCAGTTTTGGGCACCGGTGCTCAGGAAGGATATAATGGAACTAGAGAGAGTACAAAGGAGGGCAACAAAGTTAATAAAGGGGATGGGAGAACTACAATACCCAGATAGATTAGCGAAATTAGGATTATTTAGTCTAGAAAAAAGACGACTGAGGGGCGATCTAATAACCATGTATAAGTATATAAGGGGACAATACAAATATCTCGCTGAGGATCTGTTTATACCAAGGAAGGTGATGGGCACAAGGGGGCATTCTTTGCGTCTGGAGGAGAGAAGGTTTTTCCACCAACATAGAAGAGGATTCTTTACTGTTAGGGCAGTGAGAATCTGGAATTGCTTGCCTGAGGAGGTGGTGATGGCGAACTCAGTCGAGGGGTTCAAGAGAGGCCTGGATGTCTTCCTGGAGCAGAACAATATTGTATCATACAATTATTAGGTTCTGTAGAAGGATGTAGATCTGGGGATTTATTATGATGGAATATAGGAATATAGGCTGAACTGGATGGACAAATGTCTTTTTTCGGCCTTACTAACTATGTTACTATGTTACTATGTTACTATGATATTACAGAATGGGTACCAGTAATTCATATGGTGACAGCTTTTCTGGGTCTCTGGGAGTGTGCCTAACACTAAATAGTATGATTGGGAGTGTCTCCTGCCATGGTTTGTTTGCCTCTTGGGCAACTTTCAACATCCTGTTCTTAACCCATTACTTGCCAAATTAAAATTTTTACAAGTACGGATTTTTTAGAAAAGAGTATCCCAATATTCAATTAAAAATGACAATGACATGATTTCCTATTTTGAAAACATTCATTTTACAAACACAACACAAGAAATTTGACCTAAGTATAAAAATTATAAAATCAGTTGCTATAAGCTAAAGATTAGGCGTCCCAAAAAAGGACATTGGTAGATAATGGGTTAAGGGTCCCATTCAGTCTTTCCTCTTTCTTGCTACTCTGGGGATTGTAAGGCATGTGTAGGCCTAAGTCTGACCCTACTGCTGACCAGATCTCTTGTGTGAGATTTTCTGTGAATGCGGGTCCCTGGTCACTCTCTATCACTTCTTGGACCCCATATCTGCATACTATTTCTGAGAGTAGCTTCTTTTGCAGTAGTCTTTGCTGAATGGTTCCTCACTGGGAAAACTTCTGACCATCCTGAGAACACGTCCATGACCTCAAGGGCATATTCGAATCCCCCACTTGGCGACGTCTGGATGTGGTGTATCTGGATCTTCTGGAAGTGGTACAGTGGTCTGGCAAGATGATGTGTGGGAACTTTCTCCATTCTGCCAGGGTTGCATTTAACACAGGTCAAACAGCTGCTAGTGAACTTGGCTGTTAGGGTGGAGATCCCTGGAGCAAACCAGTAAGCACCAATCAGATCATTCATCTGTGTCTTTGATCTGTATGTGGGCCCATGTGCCCACTGGACCACCATAGGGTACATGCTTCGGGGTAAGCAGGGTTTGTAGTCCATTGCGTATACCCTTCCTTCTTCATGTGTTGCTCCCTTCCGCATCCAGCATCCCTTCTTGTCCTTTGGGGCTTGCTCTTGCAGCTTTTTGAGCAGATCCCAGGACGTCATCTAGTCAGGTTTCTTGTCTTCAGTCGTCATGTAGTAGCCGTCCGGCTCTATGACCTCTCCCACTTCTCCATACTGTCTTCCTTTGGCTGCTTCTTTGGCTGCCATATCCGCAATGTTGTTGCCTTGTGCCTCTACTGTGTATAGTTTTCCATGCGCTTTGACTTTTAGTACTGCCACCATTTTTGGAAGTTGAAGTGTGTTCAGCAGGTCCTTAATGGCTCCATGATGCTTCACAGTTGTTCTGCTTGCTGTGATGAAGTCCCTTGCAGCCCAGATGGGTCCAAAGTCATGTGCTATGCCATGCAAGTACCTTGAATCAGTGTATATGTTTGCAGTTTTGCCTTCTGCAATCTGGCAGACCTTCGTCAGCGCTATCAATTCTGCTTCCTGGGCTGACAGGCTAGACAGCAGACTTATGGACCACAGGATTTCTTGATTGCTGATCACTGCACATCCCGTGTGGAATCTTCCTTCATCATCTGCAAATCTGGAGCCATCCACATAGAGGGTCAACTCTGGGTTGGTCAGTGGCTCTTCTGCCACCTTGGGTAGTCCTGCTGTTTCCTGTTGCATGATGCTGAAGCAATCATGGTCATCCGTCTGGATCCAGATCCCTGCGGAAGGTATCATGCAGATTTTTATCAAAATTTTGATCTGGGGGTCGATATCTGTATCCCCCCTTGGGAGTGAGAGTAGAGTTGACAGGTTGAGGACCGTGCATCTGGAGATGGTGACATTGTCGGGCAGGAGTAGAGAACATTGGAGGCCAAGATGCCTGATGGTGCAGTGATGTTTTGGCTGGGTTTGGTTGAGGATTGCTGAGATGTCATGCGGAGCCAGGATTTCCAATGGATATCCAAGAATGATGTCAGCAGTCCTGTCCAGGAGGGCATGTGCTGCAAATGCTGCTCTCATGCAGGAGGGGGCTGCCCTTGCAACTGGATCCAGGCGAGCTGAAAAGTAGCCTAAAGGTCTCTGCTTTCCCCCTGAAGCTGCATCAGGACTCCAGTAGCAAGGTCTTCTTTTTCCATCAGGTTGAGATGGAATGGCTTCTTGTAGTCAGGTAGGCCTAGTGCTGGCGCTGAGACTACAGAGCCTTTTAACTTGTTGAATGAGCCGAAGGCTGCATCTGTCAGGAGGAACGAGGTTACATTGACGCAATCATACAGAGGATGCATTAGGACTTTTTTGAGACCTTGCAGTACTGCTCCGCCAGGTGGAGTAGGAGAGACAAGGAATGGGCTTTACACATGTCAAAGTCAACTGCACAAAGGAGTAGATTGTCCACATATTGTAGCAGGGTTACTTCTGCATGTTCTGTGACCCAGTTGGTGAGGACTGTGGACATTGCTTTGGTGAACTCTGAAGGGCTGTTCTGGGCCCACTGTGGCATCACTGTCCATGTGTGCTGTGCCCCCTGGTGCGTTAAGGCAAACAGGAACTGGTCTCCCGGATGAAGGGGAACACTGGAGAAAGCATTAGTCATGGTCTCACCTTCCTGGAACACTGTGGTCGCCTTCAGCTTCTGCAGTAGGTCTGCTCCCAGCAGGCTGAGTGGCAGGTCCCTGACACCACAAACTTGGACAGGATAGAGTGTCCTGGCTGAGTGCACACGCTCAGAGGCTTTGTAAGCTGAGAATGTCTGACTTGACCATCAATGCCCATGTGAGACACAGAGGATTCTGATAGGCAGGTGGGATTGGGGAGTTCCACATGTCTCATCACACCTCTGGCTGCACCAGTGTGCAGAAGAAAAGATCTGACAATGCCATCCACTTTCAGGGTAATTTGAGGTATTAGTCCAGCAGATGGGGTTTTACATGTCAGGAGCGTAGTGTCTTGCGGACCTGGCTTGCTTGCCCCTGTCCTATGGACGGGGTACTTCACCGCTTTCTGTACTTCTTCCTTGACCTGTTTCTCTGGACCAACTCTTGGGTTGCATGGGTGCTCTGCACTGGTTCCAGAAATGGCCAAACTTGCCACAGATGTAACACTTGACACTTCTTCTGTCTTTGTAGGGTGGTTGCGCTTCCAGGTCAGTGGTCACCATGAGAGGGGCCATCTTCTGCACTCCTGTTGGGACTCAATCCCTTTGGCTACTGTGGACAACTGCATGATGGGCACTGTAGCGGCAGCGTGGTCTGGCCTGCTGATTGAAGCTGCAGGCCCTGCAGGGCCTGGTGGTAAGATGGGGCCTGCAGGTGCATCCGTGGCAAGGCCCTGGGGTGCCATGAGATCAGCAGCTGCATCCAACCCGAGATCTTGGGGCATTACAGGGGCTGCGGCTGAATCTGCCATCACTTCTTCCCCATGGTCTGACATAGCTTCTCCCCTTTGCTAACCTTATTGAGGTCGGTGTCTCCTCTCCGAAATCTGCAGCGGTTCTTCCGGTGTGTCGCTCGGCACTTTGCAGCGTCTTCACTTCTGGCTCCCCTTCTGGCGTTCTCAGCAGCGTGGCACCTGTTTCCTTCTTCGCGATCTTTCCAGCTGTCTCCACCCACGAAGGTACGCCTCTTCTTCCCTCGCGCTCTTCATGGCGCTATAATGGGGGCAGTTTTGGCGACAATTGGCAATAAACAGTCTACTAGGTGCGTTGTAATGATTATAAGGGATAACTCAGGAGATTCTTTGCATGGAACAAGACAATTACAGGACACAGTTTTATAAGTGGTAAAGTCTATATGATCACACGGTGATTCAAACAGGTGCAGAGAGAAACTCAAGTCCACAACACTTGGTGTAAATATTAAACGCTTAGCAGTCTATAGGAAACTTCAGAGGAAAATGCAATCAAGCAGAAAGTCTATGAAGCACAATTATTCTTGAGGATACTTGACATGAATAAATCCTTGGTAGTCCAAACACAGATAGATATGCTTATAAGGCAGTTCAAATAATATCTTAGCACAACCAGGGAGGCCTGGGTAAAAGTCTCAAGTTTAAGCAGAGCAACAACAGCTTACATGCCCAGCAAATGCAGATGGAAACAAACACAAGCAGCCAGATGGAGGATTACTGGAAACCAATGTATGCAGCAGAAACTCAGAGCTGAGTAGCAGGATCTCCACACAGGTTCACAGGAGCAGGTGCAGGTGCAGGTGCAAAGCCAGGGAGTCATCAGGAGCTGGATGCAAGGCAAAATACTCTAGCACAGACTAAAGGCTGGGGTGGAGTTATATAGCAGGAAGACACAGTGCACATGAGACCAAAGACGCCATCTTGGAAAAGGGCAGTAATGCACAAAAGGTAATCAAAATGTTCAGAGTCCTGACACGTGTTTTGCTGGGTCAGTCCACTGCTATTTACCTGTTCTCGGGCCTAGCCACTATCAGTGGTTTCCTGATTGGCTGTCTCAGTCCATGCACAAAGGCCTGTGCCAACATTTTCCTGTGTATCTGGTCATGAATGGTGAAGCCCAAGTCTTGGAATACTTGCATTACTCTGCCATGACACTTCTTTACAGACAATGTCTTGTCTTGGCTCATGTCATGTAAGCTGAGGGCTCTTGTCCTAACAATCTGCCAAAAAAAGAACAGATTTTTTGGCACACTCACATCTGATGCGTGGGACAATTTTTTTTCTTTCAAGTTATTGGATTTGCATGCTCTTGTATTGCAATGACGTGGCTGTAGTCTGCAGCATGACCAAGCAAATAAATGTAGAAAAAAGGGGGCTATGGATTGCTTTATAATTCAACGAGCAGGTATAAGCTCCAAAAAAAATTCCCATGGATAACTGCAGCTAGGTTTATACTAAATAAGCAGCAGCAGCAGACAGTCATGGAGCTTTTTGAGGTATACAGTAAGATCTATGTACTCACATAGATGCACATAGACTCCCCTGCCTACCTAGCACTGCAATCTATGTACCCCTGAATTAGCCCTAAAAAGGACTGTTGATTTAACAGGATTTGTGGACTGAACACTAGCAGACCTACACTAATTATTAAAAGAACGATTCTGAATTTATGTCAACAGCAGCTCTTCCTACACTCGCTAAGTCCGGAGCAGAATGCGGCGAGCAGGGTGGTGCCAGGTCTCTTATAGACCTGATGATGCTGTGCGGCCAGCCAATCACTGTAATACTACAACAAAGATGGCTGCGGCAGTACAGTGCATGGCAGACAATCCCTGCATGGTCATTGGCGCTCTAAAGAGCACCAAAATTGCAGGGTGTAGACCTGAACTCCCACCGAATAATCCCGGAAATGCTCGGTGCTCGCCGAGTACACGAGTACCGTGATACTTGGGCAAGTACCGAGTAGTGGCGAGCATGCTTAGCTCATCACTAGTAAAAACCTTTAAAATAAGGAAAGATGCAGAATTTAGAAAGAGGGACTGAGAATTGCTTAGATAATCCGCATATCAGGAATGATTATCTCCAAAAAATACATAATGCATTTGTACCATAAACTAAGGAAAAATAATTAGGCAATTTCATTCAAAAGTGCGCCAAAAGTGTGAGTGGGATTAATATATGAAGTGCTAAATGCAGACTGTTAATCCTGTATAATGGTTTCCCCCCCACCCCAGATTTGGAGAAAAAAATATTCAATCATTTCTTTCACCTTCATTAACCATTGTATAGTTGATAAATTAAAGAATCATTAGAACGGTCTGTCTCTATGTATGATAAGAATTATAGCAAGAACCTCACATAACAAACAGCAGCACTTGATAAAGTAGACCAAGCAACAATTAAGATTTTTAAATGGTATTTGTTACTTCTACTCCATTGTTTATGGTAAGGTGGAGATATCTGTAACAAATATTAGCTATGATGAAGAAGCAGAGAGAAAATTGCACCTAGGGGCATAGGGATGAGAGTCTATTACGACATACCGCAAGACATGATTTGATAGCTCATATTTTTTTGGAGATAATCATTCCTGATATGCAGATTATTTATGCAAGTCTCAGTCCCTCTTTCTAAATTCTGCATCTTTCCTGATTTTAAAGATTTTTAACTGATCATGTCAATAAAAATGATTTTTTTTAACTGAAATATTGTTATACTTCCTATGTACCCAGGGACAAACACACACCTGGGTAACTGTGTTATACAGTTAAGAATTTAGGAAGTGTCACCCATGAAATTTAGGGTTGTCTCACTTACAGGACTAAAAGTTATATAATTAGTCAAGTGTTAGTAGTGTAACATGCAAGTCACCGAAAAAAATACTCAAATTCTATATTAAAATTATATTTTAATATTTAAAATAAAATGATCCAATAGTGTGAATTGCACACAGTCCACCATCAAAATATGAAAGACACTTATAAAAGAAACCTAGGGAGGTGCCTAACCCTGTGATAGTCTACGTTAATCCTACCTAACAGCGGAGGTTGGCACCCTAAATCTTGCGCAATAGCACCCCCTCTAATTGACGACTCACCTTGCTGGCCCCATCAGCCCTGTTGTGGGGCAGGGGAGAAAAGAAAGATAACACAGGGGAACAATTTGAAAAAAAAATTCTGTTGAGTTAGGTTTTTGAGCTGATTTATACTAAAATTGGCAGGCTGATTCCAAAAATGTAGTCAGTTTTTTTCTAGCACGTCAAGTTTTTCCTACACAACTTACCTGCCAGAGAAGCACAATTGCACTGATATCTGTAATAAGACTTGTTATCTGATTACAATTCGACTATTCGATATAGAGCTACGTGGCAACTTGTAAGAGTAGTCACTACTTTGTCATGCCTATTTCTTATATATTTCATTTTTTTTTCATATTCGTACTATTTAAAAAAAACAAAACACTTTTTAGGTACAGTAGTTTACATAATTAATTAAGAACAGTCATAGATGGTATACAGTGGTAGAATAACTTATCATATAGGGTTCAGCAAGGGGAACCATAATAAAGTCTCTTTCAGTAAGAAAGCAATCCTGTGTTCACTGACTATAAAACACACATTGCATTCAACATATTTAGCCTCTCTTGAGGTTCATCAGGAGTGGGATGACAGTGTTGATGATAATAATCAACTTATCTGGTATCAGATGATGTAGATGGAGGCTTATGGTCCATGTGATACAGGACATCTGACTCAGATCCCCTCTGGAAAAGTGCATGGATTTGCAACTACTCCCCTAAGCTTATAAGCATGCAAAGATTACCTGATTGGACACATTTCTGGTTGCTATTTTCAAATCCTATAAGTTGTCACCTTTGCCAGCATGTCCCGGACATCCAGCACTTCAGTACGTTACGCCGCCCTTAAGGAGCAGTGCGCATGACAGGAATTGGGTCATGTGCACCAGTTGCGTTTCATCCCTGTGTCATTTTGCGCATGACCGGAAAATAGATAGTTGTGTTCCAGCTGGGTATGTTATTGCGATCCTGATATTAAGTTCGCTCCAGTTACAGAAAGGTTCATCTTTCAGATGTAGTAGAGATGATTCATCCATATTCATAATGATTCAACAGATATGTAAAACACCTTGCACTGTGTCAGAGTACAGGTAATAAAACACTAAGCAAACAAAAGAGAAAGTACCAATATGTGATAGCCACACTCAGATACATATTCAACAGATTAAACATGATTTCTTACCTCAATGTTCATGCAAGATTTAGAACCTCATGAAGATGAATTAATGTTGATGTGCCTTCTTAATATGAATACTATTTAAGGCATGTCACTGTAATACTACAACAAAGATGGCTGCGGCAGTACAGTGCATGGCAGACAATCCCTGCATGGTCATTGGCGCTCTAAAGAGCACCAAAATTGCAGGGTGTAGACCTGAACTCCCACCGAATAATCCCGGAAATGCTCGGTGCTCGCCGAGTACACGAGTACCGTGATACTTGGGCAAGTACCGAGTAGTGGCGAGCATGCTTAGCTCATCACTAGTAAAAACCTTTAAAATAAGGAAAGATGCAGAATTTAGAAAGAGGGACTGAGAATTGCTTAGATAATCCGCATATCAGGAATGATTATCTCCAAAAAATACATAATGCATTTGTACCATAAACTAAGGAAAAATAATTAGGCAATTTCATTCAAAAGTGCGCCAAAAGTGTGAGTGGGATTAATATATGAAGTGCTAAATGCAGACTGTTAATCCTGTATAATGGTTTCCCCCCCACCCCAGATTTGGAGAAAAAAATATTCAATCATTTCTTTCACCTTCATTAACCATTGTATAGTTGATAAATTAAAGAATCATTAGAACGGTCTGTCTCTATGTATGATAAGAATTATAGCAAGAACCTCACATAACAAACAGCAGCACTTGATAAAGTAGACCAAGCAACAATTAAGATTTTTAAATGGTATTTGTTACTTCTACTCCATTGTTTATGGTAAGGTGGAGATATCTGTAACAAATATTAGCTATGATGAAGAAGCAGAGAGAAAATTGCACCTAGGGGCATAGGGATGAGAGTCTATTACGACATACCGCAAGACATGATTTGATAGCTCATATTTTTTTGGAGATAATCATTCCTGATATGCAGATTATTTATGCAAGTCTCAGTCCCTCTTTCTAAATTCTGCATCTTTCCTGATTTTAAAGATTTTTAACTGATCATGTCAATAAAAATGATTTTTTTTAACTGAAATATTGTTATACTTCCTATGTACCCAGGGACAAACACACACCTGGGTAACTGTGTTATACAGTTAAGAATTTAGGAAGTGTCACCCATGAAATTTAGGGTTGTCTCACTTACAGGACTAAAAGTTATATAATTAGTCAAGTGTTAGTAGTGTAACATGCAAGTCACCGAAAAAAATACTCAAATTCTATATTAAAATTATATTTTAATATTTAAAATAAAATGATCCAATAGTGTGAATTGCACACAGTCCACCAACAAAATATGAAAGACACTTATAAAAGAAACCTAGGGAGGTGCCTAACCCTGTGATAGTCTACGTTAATCCTACCTAACAGCGGAGGTTGGCACCCTAAATCTTGCGCAATAGCACCCCCTCTAATTGACGGCTCACCTTGCTGGCCCCATCAGCCCTGTTGTGGGGCAGGGGAGAAAAGAAAGATAACACAGGGGAACAATTTGAAAAAAAAATTCGGTTGAGTTAGGTTTTTGAGCTGATTTATACTAAAATTGGCAGGCTGATTCCAAAAATGTAGTCAGTTTTTTTCTAGCACGTCAAGTTTTTCCTACACAACTTACCTGCCAGAGAAGCACAATTGCACTGATATCTGTAATAAGACTTGTTATCTGATTACAATTCGACTATTCGATATAGAGCTACGTGGCAACTTGTAAGAGTAGTCACTACTTTGTCATGCCTATTTCTTATATATTTCATTTTTTTTTCATATTCGTACTATTTAAAAAAAACAAAACACTTTTTAGGTACAGTAGTTTACATAATTAATTAAGAACAGTCATAGATAGTATACAGTGGTAGAATAACTTATCATATAGGGTTCAGCAAGGGGAACCATAATAAAGTCTCTTTCAGTAAGAAAGCAATCCTGTGTTCACTGACTATAAAACACACATTGCATTCAACATATTTAGCCTCTCTTGAGGTTCATCAGGAGTGGGATGACAGTGTTGATGATAATAATCAACTTATCTGGTATCAGATGATGTAGATGGAGGCTTATGGTCCATGTGATACAGGACATCTGACTCAGATCCCCTCTGGAAAAGTGCATGGATTTGCAACTACTCCCCTAAGCTTATAAGCATGCAAAGATTACCTGATTGGACACATTTCTGGTTGCTATTTTCAAATCCTATAAGTTGTCACCTTTGCCAGCATGTCCCGGACATCCAGCACTTCAGTACGTTACGCCGCCCTTAAGGAGCAGTGCGCATGACAGGAATTGGGTCATGTGCACCAGTTGCGTTTCATCCCTGTGTCATTTTGCGCATGACCGGAAAATAGATAGTTGTGTTCCAGCTGGGTATGTTATTGCGATCCTGATATTAAGTTCGCTCCAGTTACAGAAAGGTTCATCTTTCAGATGTAGTAGAGATGATTCATCCATATTCATAATGATTCAACAGATATGTAAAACACCTTGCACTGTGTCAGAGTACAGGTAATAAAACACTAAGCAAACAAAAGAGAAAGTACCAATATGTGATAGCCACACTCAGATACATATTCAACAGATTAAACATGATTTCTTACCTCAATGTTCATGCAAGATTTAGAACCTCATGAAGATGAATTAATGTTGATGTGCCTTCTTAATATGAATACTATTTAAGGCCTGTCACTGTAATACTACAACAAAGATGGCTGCGGCAGTACAGTGCATGGCAGACAATCCCTGCATGGTCATTGGCGCTCTAAAGAGCACCAAAATTGCAGGGTGTAGACCTGAACTCCCACCGAATAATCCCGGAAATGCTCGGTGCTCGCCGAGTACACGAGTACCGTGATACTTGGGCAAGTACCGAGTAGTGGCGAGCATGCTTAGCTCATCACTAGTAAAAACCTTTAAAATAAGGAAAGATGCAGAATTTAGAAAGAGGGACTGAGAATTGCTTAGATAATCCGCATATCAGGAATGATTATCTCCAAAAAATACATAATGCATTTGTACCATAAACTAAGGAAAAATAATTAGGCAATTTCATTCAAAAGTGCGCCAAAAGTGTGAGTGGGATTAATATATGAAGTGCTAAATGCAGACTGTTAATCCTGTATAATGGTTTCCCCCCCACCCCAGATTTGGAGAAAAAAATATTCAATCATTTCTTTCACCTTCATTAACCATTGTATAGTTGATAAATTAAAGAATCATTAGAACGGTCTGTCTCTATGTATGATAAGAATTATAGCAAGAACCTCACATAACAAACAGCAGCACTTGATAAAGTAGACTGTCATGATTCTCAATGGCGAGAGAACATAGCCCAGCATATATGAGAACTAGCTCTTGGAAGATGGAAACTATACTGACCATGAACTAAACCTGCCGCACAACTAGAAGTGGCCGGGTAGCATGCCTACGTTTTTTAACCCTAGATGCCCAGCGCCAGCCGGAGAACTACCTAATCCTAGCAGAGGAAAAGACAGTCCTGGCTCACCTCTAGAGAAATTTTCCCAAAGGCAGACAGAGGCCCCCACAAATATTGGCGGTGATTTTAGACGAAATGACAAACGTAGTATGAAAATAGGTTTAGCAAAATCGAGGTCCGCTTTCTAGATAGCAGGAAGACAGAAAGGACACTTTCATGGTCAGCAGAAAACCCTATCAAAACACCATCCAGAAATTCCTTTAAGACTCTAGCATTAACTCATAACACCAGAGTGGCAATTTCCGATCACAAGAGCTTTCCAGACACAGTAACGAAACAGCAGCTGTGAACAGGAACAAAATGCAAAAACACACAAGGACAAAAGTCCAACTTAGCTGGGAGTTGTCTAGTAGCAGGAACAAGCACAGAAGGCTTCTGATTACATTGTTGACCGGCAAGAAACTGACAGAGGAGCAAGGTTATATAGCGACTCCCACATCCTGATAGGAGCAGGTGAACAGAGGGGATGATGCACACAAGTTCAATTCCACAAGTGGCCACCGGGGGAGCCCAGAATCCAATTTCACAACAGTACCCCCCCCTCAAGGAGGGGGCACCGAACCCTCACCAGAACCACCAGGGCGATCAGGATGAGCCCTATGAAAGGCACGGACAAGATCGGAGGCATGAACATCAGAGGCAGTGACCCAAGAATTATCCTCCTGACCGTATCCCTTCCATTTGACCAGATACTGGAGTCTCCGTCTGGAAACACGAGAGTCCAAGATCTTTTCCACAACGTACTCCAACTCACCCTCAACCAACACCGGAGCAGGAGGCTCAACGGAAGGCACAACCGGTACCTCATACCTGCGCAACAATGACCGATGAAAAACATTATGAATCGAAAAGGATGCAGGGAGGTCCAAACGGAAGGACACAGGGTTAAGAATCTCCAATATCTTGTACGGGCCGATGAACCGAGGCTTAAACTTAGGAGAAGAAACTCTCATAGGGACAAAACGAGAAGACAACCACACCAAGTCCCCAACACAAAGCCGAGGACCAACACGACGACGGCGGTTGGCAAAAAGCTGAGTCTTCTCCTGGGACAACTTCAAATTGTCCACCACCTGCCCCCAAATCTGATGCAACCTCTCCACCAAAGCATCCACTCCAGGACAATCCGAAGATTCCACTTGACCGGAGGAAAATCGAGGATGAAACCCCAAATTACAGAAAAACGGGGACACCAAGGTGGCAGAGCTGGCCCGATTATTGAGGGCGAACTCCGCCAAAGGCAAAAAAGCAACCCAATCATCCTGATCCGCAGACACAAAACACCTCAAATATGTCTCCAAGGTCTGATTAGTCCGCTCGGTCTGGCCATTAGTCTGAGGATGAAAAGCAGACGAAAAAGACAAATCTATGCCCATCCTAGCACAGACTGCCCGCCAAAATCTAGACACGAATTGGGTCCCTCTGTCAGAAACGATATTCTCAGGAATACCATGCAAACGAACAACATTTTGAAAAAACAGAGGAACCAACTCGGAAGAAGAAGGCAACTTAGGCAAGGGAACCAGATGGACCATCTTAGAGAAACGGTCACACACCACCCAGATGACAGACATCTTCTGAGAAACAGGCAGATCCGAAATAAAATCCATCGAGATGTGCGTCCAAGGCCTCTTCGGGATAGGCAAGGGCAACAACAATCCACTAGCCCGAGAACAACAAGGCTTGGCCCGAGCACAAACGTCACAAGACTGCACAAAGCCTCGCACATTTCGTGACAGGGAAGGCCACCAGAAGGACCTTGCCACCAAATCCCTGGTACCAAAGATTCCAGGATGACCTGCCAACGCAGAAGAATGAACCTCAGAGATGACTCTACTGGTCCAATCATCAGGAACAAACAGTCTACCAGGTGGGCAACGATCAGGTCTATCCGCCTGAAACTCCTGCAAGGCCCGCCGCAGGTCTGGAGAAACGGCAGACAATATCACTCCATCTTTAAGGATACCTGTGGGCTCAGAATTACCAGGGGAGTCAGGCTCAAAACTCCTAGAAAGGGCATCCGCCTTAACATTCTTAGAACCCGGTAGGTACGACACCACAAAATTAAACCGAGAGAAAAACAACGACCAGCGCGCCTGTCTAGGATTCAGGCGCCTGGCAGACTCAAGGTAAATTAAATTTTTGTGGTCAGTCAATACCACCACCTGATGTCTGGCCCCCTCAAGCCAGTGACGCCACTCCTCAAAAGCCCACTTCACGGCCAAAAGCTCCCGATTCCCAATATCATAATTCCGCTCGGCGGGTGAAAATTTACGGGAAAAAAAAGCACAAGGTCTCATCACGGAGCAGTCGGAACTTCTCTGCGACAACACCGCCCCAGCTCCGATTTCAGAAGCGTCGACCTCAACATGAAAAGGAAGAGCAACATCAGGCTGACGCAACACTGGGGCGGAAGAAAAGCGGCGCTTGAGCTCCCGAAAGGCCTCCACAGCATCAGGGGACCAATCAGCAACATCAGCACCCTTCTTAGTCAAATCAGTCAATGGTTTTACAACATCAGAAAAACCAGCAATAAATCGACGATAAAAGTTAGCAAAGCCCAAAAATTTCTGAAGACTCTTAAGAGAAGAGGGTTGCGTCCAATCACCAATAGCCTGAACCTTGACAGGATCCATCTCGATGGAAGAGGGGGAAAAAATGTATCCCAAGAAAGAAATCTTTTGAACCCCAAAAACACACTTAGAACCCTTCACACACAAGGAATTAGACCGCAAAACCTGAAAAACCCTCCTGACCTGCTGGACATGAGAGTCCCAGTCATCCGAAAAAATCTGAATATCATCCAGATACACAATCATAAATTTATCCAAATAATCACGGAAAATGTCATGCATAAAGGACTGGAAGACTGAAGGGGCATTTGAAAGACCAAAAGGCATCACCAAATACTCAAAATGGCCCTCGGGCGTATTAAATGCGGTTTTCCACTCATCCCCCTGCTTGATTCGCACCAAATTATACGCCCCACGGAGATCAATCTTAGAGAACCACTTGGCCCCCTTTATACGAGCAAACAAATCAGTAAGCAGTGGTAACAGATATTGATATTTAACCGTGATTTTATTCAAAAGTCGATAATCAATACACGGCCTCAAAGAGCCGTCTTTCTTAGACACAAAGAAAAAACCGGCTCCTAAGGGAGATGACGAAGGACGAATATGTCCCTTTTCCAAGGACTCCTTTATATATTCTCGCATAGCAGCGTGTTCAGGCACAGACAGATTAAATAAACGACCCTTAGGGTATTTACTACCCGGAATCAAGTCTATGGCACAATCGCACTCCCGGTGCGGAGGTAGTGAACCAACCTTGGGTTCTTCAAAAACGTCACGAAAGTCAGACAAGAATTCAGGAATCTCAGAGGGAATAGATGATGAAATGGAAACCAAAGGTACGTCCCCATGAGTTCCTTTACATCCCCAGCTTAACACAGACATAGCTCTCCAGTCGAGGACTGGGTTATGAGATTGCAGCCATGGCAATCCCAGCACCAAAACATCATGTAGATTATACAGCACCAGAAAGCGAATAACCTCCTGGTGATCCGGATTAACACGCATAGTCACTTGTGTCCAGTATTGTGGTTTATTACTAGCCAATGGGGTGGAGTCAATCCCTTTCAGAGGTATCGGAGCCTCCATTGGCTCCAAATCATACCCACAGCGTTTGGCAAAGGACCAATCCATAAGACTCAAAGCAGCGCCAGAGTCGACATAGGCGTCCGCGGTAATAGATGACAAAGAACAAATCAGGGTCACAGATAGAATAAACTTAGACTGTAAAGTGCTAATTGAAACAGACTTGTCAGGCTTCTTAGTACGCTTAAAGCATGCTGATATAACATGAGTTGAATCACCACAATAGAAGCACAACCCATTTTTTCGTCTAAAATTCTGCCGCTCGCTTCTGGACAGAATTCTATCACATTGCATATTTTCTGGCGTTTTCTCAGTAGACACCGCCAAATGGTGCACAGGTTTGCGCTCCCGCAGACGCCTATCGATCTGAATAGCCATCGTCATGGACTCATTCAGACTCGCAGGCACAGGGAACCCCACCATAACATCCTTAATGGCATCAGAGAGACCTTCTCTGAAAATCGCCGCCAGGGCGCACTCATTCCACTGAGTAAGCACAGACCATTTGCGGAATTTTTGGCAGTATATTTCAGCTTCATCTTGCCCCTGAGACAAGGACATCAAGGCCTTTTCCGCCTGAAGCTCTAAATGAGGTTCCTCATAAAGCAACCCCAAGGCCAGAAAAAACGCATCCACATTGAGCAACGCAGGATCCCCTGGTGCCAATGCAAAAGCCCAGTCTTGAGGGTCGCCCCGGAGCAAGGAAATTACAATCCTGACCTGCTGTGCAGGGTCTCCGGCAGAGCGAGACTTCAGGGACAAAAACAATTTGCAATTATTTTTAAAATTTTGAAAGTGAGATCTATTCCCCGAGAAGAATTCAGGCAAAGGAATTCTAGGCTCAGACATAGGTGCATGAACAACAAAATCTTGCAAATTTTGTACCTTTGTGGCGAGATTATTCAAACCTGTAGCTACACTCTGAAGATCCATTTGAAACAGGTGAACACAGAGCCATTCAAGGATTAGAAGGAGAGAAAGAGAGGAAGGCTGCAGTATAGGCAGACTAGCAAGTGATTCAATTAAGAGCACACTCAGAACTAGAGGAAAAAAAAATAAAAAAAAAAATTGTAGCAGACTTCTTTTTTCTCTCCTTTCTCAGCCAGTAATTTAACCCTTTTTTAGGCCGGTCAAACTGTCATGATTCTCAATGGCGAGAGAACATAGCCCAGCATATATGAGAACTAGCTCTTGGAAGATGGAAACTATACTGACCATGAACTAAACCTGCCGCACAACTAGAAGTGGCCGGGTAGCATGCCTACGTTTTTTAACCCTAGATGCCCAGCGCCAGCCGGAGAACTACCTAATCCTAGCAGAGGAAAAGACAGTCCTGGCTCACCTCTAGAGAAATTTTCCCAAAGGCAGACAGAGGCCCCCACAAATATTGGCGGTGATTTTAGACGAAATGACAAACGTAGTATGAAAATAGGTTTAGCAAAATCGAGGTCCGCTTTCTAGATAGCAGGAAGACAGAAAGGACACTTTCATGGTCAGCAGAAAACCCTATCAAAACACCATCCAGAAATTCCTTTAAGACTCTAGCATTAACTCATAACACCAGAGTGGCAATTTCCGATCACAAGAGCTTTCCAGACACAGTAACGAAACAGCAGCTGTGAACAGGAACAAAATGCAAAAACACACAAGGACAAAAGTCCAACTTAGCTGGGAGTTGTCTAGTAGCAGGAACAAGCACAGAAGGCTTCTGATTACATTGTTGACCGGCAAGAAACTGACAGAGGAGCAAGGTTATATAGCGACTCCCACATCCTGATAGGAGCAGGTGAACAGAGGGGATGATGCACACAAGTTCAATTCCACAAGTGGCCACCGGGGGAGCCCAGAATCCAATTTCACAACAGTAGACCAAGCAACAATTAAGATTTTTAAATGGTATTTGTTACTTCTACTCCATTGTTTATGGTAAGGTGGAGATATCTGTAACAAATATTAGCTATGATGAAGAAGCAGAGAGAAAATTGCACCTAGGGGCATAGGGATGAGAGTCTATTACGACATACCGCAAGACATGATTTGATAGCTCATATTTTTTTGGAGATAATCATTCCTGATATGCAGATTATTTATGCAAGTCTCAGTCCCTCTTTCTAAATTCTGCATCTTTCCTGATTTTAAAGATTTTTAACTGATCATGTCAATAAAAATGATTTTTTTTAACTGAAATATTGTTATACTTCCTATGTACCCAGGGACAAACACACACCTGGGTAACTGTGTTATACAGTTAAGAATTTAGGAAGTGTCACCCATGAAATTTAGGGTTGTCTCACTTACAGGACTAAAAGTTATATAATTAGTCAAGTGTTAGTAGTGTAACATGCAAGTCACCGAAAAAAATACTCAAATTCTATATTAAAATTATATTTTAATATTTAAAATAAAATGATCCAATAGTGTGAATTGCACACAGTCCACCAACAAAATATGAAAGACACTTATAAAAGAAACCTAGGGAGGTGCCTAACCCTGTGATAGTCTACGTTAATCCTACCTAACAGCGGAGGTTGGCACCCTAAATCTTGCGCAATAGCACCCCCTCTAATTGACGGCTCACCTTGCTGGCCCCATCAGCCCTGTTGTGGGGCAGGGGAGAAAAGAAAGATAACACAGGGGAACAATTTGAAAAAAAAATTCTGTTGAGTTAGGTTTTTGAGCTGATTTATACTAAAATTGGCAGGCTGATTCCAAAAATGTAGTCAGTTTTTTTCTAGCACGTCAAGTTTTTCCTACACAACTTACCTGCCAGAGAAGCACAATTGCACTGATATCTGTAATAAGACTTGTTATCTGATTACAATTCGACTATTCGATATAGAGCTACGTGGCAACTTGTAAGAGTAGTCACTACTTTGTCATGCCTATTTCTTATATATTTCATTTTTTTTTCATATTCGTACTATTTAAAAAAAACAAAACACTTTTTAGGTACAGTAGTTTACATAATTAATTAAGAACAGTCATAGATAGTATACAGTGGTAGAATAACTTATCATATAGGGTTCAGCAAGGGGAACCATAATAAAGTCTCTTTCAGTAAGAAAGCAATCCTGTGTTCACTGACTATAAAACACACATTGCATTCAACATATTTAGCCTCTCTTGAGGTTCATCAGGAGTGGGATGACAGTGTTGATGATAATAATCAACTTATCTGGTATCAGATGATGTAGATGGAGGCTTATGGTCCATGTGATACAGGACATCTGACTCAGATCCCCTCTGGAAAAGTGCATGGATTTGCAACTACTCCCCTAAGCTTATAAGCATGCAAAGATTACCTGATTGGACACATTTCTGGTTGCTATTTTCAAATCCTATAAGTTGTCACCTTTGCCAGCATGTCCCGGACATCCAGCACTTCAGTACGTTACGCCGCCCTTAAGGAGCAGTGCGCATGACAGGAATTGGGTCATGTGCACCAGTTGCGTTTCATCCCTGTGTCATTTTGCGCATGACCGAAAAATAGATAGTTGTGTTCCAGCTGGGTATGTTATTGCGATCCTGATATTAAGTTCGCTCCAGTTACAGAAAGGTTCATCTTTCAGATGTAGTAGAGATGATTCATCCATATTCATAATGATTCAACAGATATGTAAAACACCTTGCACTGTGTCAGAGTACAGGTAATAAAACACTAAGCAAACAAAAGAGAAAGTACCAATATGTGATAGCCACACTCAGATACATATTCAACAGATTAAACATGATTTCTTACCTCAATGTTCATGCAAGATTTAGAACCTCATGAAGATGAATTAATGTTGATGTGCCTTCTTAATATGAATACTATTTAAGGCCTGTCACTGTAATACTACAACAAAGATGGCTGCGGCAGTACAGTGCATGGCAGACAATCCCTGCATGGTCATTGGCGCTCTAAAGAGCACCAAAATTGCAGGGTGTAGACCTGAACTCCCACCGAATAATCCCGGAAATGCTCGGTGCTCGCCGAGTACACGAGTACCGTGATACTTGGGCAAGTACCGAGTAGTGGCGAGCATGCTTAGCTCATCACTAGTAAAAACCTTTAAAATAAGGAAAGATGCAGAATTTAGAAAGAGGGACTGAGAATTGCTTAGATAATCCGCATATCAGGAATGATTATCTCCAAAAAATACATAATGCATTTGTACCATAAACTAAGGAAAAATAATTAGGCAATTTCATTCAAAAGTGCGCCAAAAGTGTGAGTGGGATTAATATATGAAGTGCTAAATGCAGACTGTTAATCCTGTATAATGGTTTCCCCCCCACCCCAGATTTGGAGAAAAAAATATTCAATCATTTCTTTCACCTTCATTAACCATTGTATAGTTGATAAATTAAAGAATCATTAGAACGGTCTGTCTCTATGTATGATAAGAATTATAGCAAGAACCTCACATAACAAACAGCAGCACTTGATAAAGTAGACCAAGCAACAATTAAGATTTTTAAATGGTATTTGTTACTTCTACTCCATTGTTTATGGTAAGGTGGAGATATCTGTAACAAATATTAGCTATGATGAAGAAGCAGAGAGAAAATTGCACCTAGGGGCATAGGGATGAGAGTCTATTACGACATACCGCAAGACATGATTTGATAGCTCATATTTTTTTGGAGATAATCATTCCTGATATGCAGATTATTTATGCAAGTCTCAGTCCCTCTTTCTAAATTCTGCATCTTTCCTGATTTTAAAGATTTTTTACTGATCATGTCAATAAAAATGATTTTTTTTAACTGAAATATTGTTATACTTCCTATGTACCCAGGGACAAACACACACCTGGGTAACTGTGTTATACAGTTAAGAATTTAGGAAGTGTCACCCATGAAATTTAGGGTTGTCTCACTTACAGGACTAAAAGTTATATAATTAGTCAAGTGTTAGTAGTGTAACATGCAAGTCACCGAAAAAAATACTCAAATTCTATATTAAAATTATATTTTAATATTTAAAATAAAATGATCCAATAGTGTGAATTGCACACAGTCCACCAACAAAATATGAAAGACACTTATAAAAGAAACCTAGGGAGGTGCCTAACCCTGTGATAGTCTACGTTAATCCTACCTAACAGCGGAGGTTGGCACCCTAAATCTTGCGCAATAGCACCCCCTCTAATTGACGGCTCACCTTGCTGGCCCCATCAGCCCTGTTGTGGGGCAGGGGAGAAAAGAAAGATAACACAGGGGAACAATTTGAAAAAAAAATTCTGTTGAGTTAGGTTTTTGAGCTGATTTATACTAAAATTGGCAGGCTGATTCCAAAAATGTAGTCAGTTTTTTTCTAGCACGTCAAGTTTTTCCTACACAACTTACCTGCCAGAGAAGCACAATTGCACTGATATCTGTAATAAGACTTGTTATCTGATTACAATTCGACTATTCGATATAGAGCTACGTGGCAACTTGTAAGAGCAGTCACTACTTTGTCATGCCTATTTCTTATATATTTCATTTTTTTTTCATATTCGTACTATTTAAAAAAAACAAAACACTTTTTAGGTACAGTAGTTTACATAATTAATTAAGAACAGTCATAGATAGTATACAGTGGTAGAATAACTTATCATATAGGGTTCAGCAAGGGGAACCATAATAAAGTCTCTTTCAGTAAGAAAGCAATCCTGTGTTCACTGACTATAAAACACACATTGCATTCAACATATTTAGCCTCTCTTGAGGTTCATCAGGAGTGGGATGACAGTGTTGATGATAATAATCAACTTATCTGGTATCAGATGATGTAGATGGAGGCTTATGGTCCATGTGATACAGGACATCTGACTCAGATCCCCTCTGGAAAAGTGCATGGATTTGCAACTACTCCCCTAAGCTTATAAGCATGCAAAGATTACCTGATTGGACACATTTCTGGTTGCTATTTTCAAATCCTATAAGTTGTCACCTTTGCCAGCATGTCCCGGACATCCAGCACTTCAGTACGTTACGCCGCCCTTAAGGAGCAGTGCGCATGACAGGAATTGGGTCATGTGCACCAGTTGCGTTTCATCCCTGTATCATTTTGCGCATGACCGGAAAATAGATAGTTGTGTTCCAGCTGGGTATGTTATTGCGATCCTGATATTAAGTTCGCTCCAGTTACAGAAAGGTTCATCTTTCAGATGTAGTAGAGATGATTCATCCATATTCATAATGATTCAACAGATATGTAAAACACCTTGCACTGTGTCAGAGTACAGGTAATAAAACACTAAGCAAACAAAAGAGAAAGTACCAATATGTGATAGCCACACTCAGATACATATTCAACAGATTAAACATGATTTCTTACCTCAATGTTCATGCAAGATTTAGAACTTCATGAAGATGAATTAATGTTGATGTGCCTTCTTAATATGAATACTATTTAAGGCCTGTCCCACACGTCCAGATAATTCCGGTACCGGAAAAATCGGTACCGGAGTTATCCGTGTCCGTGTGTCCGTGAGCTCAAGTAGGCCATCCGTGTGGCACAAGTGCAGCACACGTGCGGCAGCCATGTGCCGCTTGGGTACCACATGGACCGTGCAGGAGAGACAGCGCTACAGTAAGCGCTGTCCCCCCTGTGTGGTGCTGAAGGCTTAATTCATCTCTTCTCCCCCATAGCGTTTGCTGGAGAGAAGAGATGAAAGATCAATTTTTTCTATTTTTTTGTTAAAAATAAACTTTGCTGTGTCCTCCCATCCCCAGTGTGCCGCCCGGCCCCTTGCAGATGCAGAGAAATACTCACCTAGCTCCCGCAATCGATGTCTCCTCTCTCCTCTCCGCGCCGCAGCTACTTCCTATATGAGCGGTCACGTGGTGCCGCTCATTACAGTTGATGAATATGCGGCTCCACCCCTATGGGAGGTGGAGCCGCATATTCATCACTGTAATGGGCGGCACCACGTGAACGCTCATACAGGAGAAGCAGCAGCACGGAGAGGAGAGAGGAGACATTGTGGGAGCTAGGTGAATATTTCTCTGCATCTGCAAGGGGCCGGGCGGCGCACTGGGGATGGGAGGACACCAGCAAAGTTTATTTTTAACAAAAAAATAGAAAAAAATGATCTTTCATCTCTTCTCTCCAGCGAACGCTGCAGGGGAGAAGAGATGAATTAAGCCTTCAGCACCACACAGGGGGACAGCGCTTACTGTAAGCGCTGTCTTCAGCACGGCACACGGACGGCACACGGACAACATCCGTGTGCGGTATGTGTTTTACACGGTCCCATTGACTTTAATGGGTCCGTGTAATCCGTGCGCTCCCGCGAACACTGACATGTCTCCATGCTTTCCAAACTGACACACGGTCCGCAAAAACACGCTGACATGTGCAGAAACACATTGATTGGAATGTGTCTACATTTGTCAGTGTCTCCGGTACGTGAGGAAACTGTCACCTCACGTACCGGAGCCACTGACGTGTGAAACCGGCCTAAGAAATGTAGAAAAACATTTGAGAAATTTTGCTTATAAAGAAATCTACAAAAGATACAAATGGCACATTGGAAGACTCTGATTCCAAGAATTGACTTGCAAAATAAAAATAGCTGAGTCTTTCTCTGTATTTTTGCATTAAATATTTATGCTTAGCAAAGAAAAATGCACATCAAAGTAAAAAAAAGTCACCACAATATAAAACTGTATAAAGATCTCTCAGGTTTTATGTAAAAAAAAAAAATACATTTCTACATATATAGGTGGTATAGCATTTGACTGTAGCTCAAGAGGCCCTTGGATCAACTGCAAGTTACCCATGAAGATAAATTTTCAACAAATTAAACATGCTTTCTTACATCTATGCTCATGCAAGCTTTCGAACCAAATGAAGTTGAGTTCATGTTGATATGTTTTCTTAATATGAATACTTTTTCAGAAATATAGCAGAAAGTTTGAGAAATTTTGCCTGTAAAGATGACTTGCAAAATAAAAGTACCTTAGTGTTTCTCTGTATCTTTTACATTAATTCCGTTTAACAAATAAAAATGCATATCAAAGTAAAAAAAGTCACCATAATATAAAACTGTGTAAAAATCTTTCAGGTTTTATGTAAAAAAAAACACCCAAAAGGTAAATGTTCTTCAAATATAGGGGGTATTTCTCAGTGGTAGAGCATTTAACTGCAGATCGAGAGGTCCTTGGTTCAACTCCGAGTGCCCCCTGCAGATACTTTTTCAACAGATAAAACATGTTTTTTTTACCTATATGTTCATGGAAGTTTTAGAACCATATGAAGTTGAATTCATGTTTATGTACTTTCTTAATGTGAATACTATTTAAGAAATGTAGCAAAAAGTTCATGTTGATGTGCCTTCTTAGGCCGGGGTCACACATGCGAGTTTTACGGACGTAAGAGCGCAGAAACTACGTCCGTAAAACTCGCATTACATACGGCACAATTATTCTCAATGGGGCTGCTCCTATTAGCCGTATATTACGGATCCGTAATATACGGCATTGTACGGCCGTACAAAATCGCAGCATGCTGGGTTTGTCAGCGTAAAAATCGCCAATGAAAGTCTATGGGGGCGAGAAAAATACGGATTCCACATGGACCAGCAGTGTGACTTGCGAGAAATACGCAGCGGTGTTAGTGAAAAGTCGGTAATTCAATTGCCGGCTTTTCATTTCTCCTGCACAAACCCGACAGGATATGAGACATGGTTTACATACAGTAAACCATCTCATATCCCTTTTTTTTTTGCATATTCCACACTACTAATGTTAGTAGTGTGTATGTGCAAAATTTCAGCGCTGTAGCTGCTGAAATAAAGGGTTAAATGGCGGAAAAAATTGGCGTGGGCTCTCGCGCAATTTTCTCCGCCAGAATGGTAAAGCCAGTGACTGAGGGCAGATATTAATAGCCAGGAGAGGGTCCATGGTTATTGGCCCCCCCGTGGCTACAAACATCTGCCCCCAGCCACCCCAGAAAAGGCACATCTGGAAGATGCGCCTATTCTGGCACTTGGCCACTCTCTTCCCACTCCCTGTAGCGGTGGGATATGGGGTAATGAAGGGTTAATGCCACCTTGCTATTGTAAGGTGACATTAAGCCAGATTAATAATGGAGAGGCGTCAATTATGACACCTATCCATTATTAATCCAATTGTTTGAAAGGGTTAATAAACACACACACATGATTTAAAAATATTTTAATGAAATAAACACAGCGGTTGTTGTAATAATTTATTGCTCTCTCAATCCATTTCCAGGCCCTCGCTTGGCAAAATAATAAACGCACAAGATACATACCTTCTGATGTCAGATCACTTCCCACGATGTAATCCATCTGAAGGGGTTAATAATTTTACAGGCACGAGCCCAGCTAATGCACTCGCTCATGCCTGTAATTCCCCGGCGAATGAATGAAATGTAGGTCATTGACCTACATTTCCTTCAGTCGCGGTGATGCGCCCCCTGGTGGATGTCCTCATATGACCTGGAGCGTGGGAAAAAGTTCCCAGGCTGCAGTTCATGAGAACATCCACCAGAGGGCGCCTCACCGCGACTCAATGTAAGTACAGATCCAGCTTTCCTTTCAGCACCCGGGGATTACAGGCACGAGCGAGTGGTTTATCGCAGCTCGTGCCTGTAATATTAGTTAACCCCTTCAGATGGATTACCTCGTTGGATGTGATCTGACATCAGAAGGTATGTATCTTGTGCGTTTATTATTTTGCCAAGCGAGGGCCTGGAAATGGATTGAGAGAACAATAAATTATTACAACAACCGCTGTGTTTATTTCATTAAAATACTTTTAAATCATGTGTGTGTGTGTGTGTTTTATTAACCATTTAGTACTATTGGATTAATAATGGATAGGTGACATAATTGACGCCTCTCCATTATTAATCTGGCTTAATGTCACCTTACAATAGCAAGGTGGCATTAACCCTTCATTACCCCATATCCCACCGCTACAGGGAGTGGGAAGAGAGTAGCCAAGTGCCAGAATAGGCGCATATTCCAGATGTGCCTTTTCTGGGGTGGCTGGGGGCAGATGTTTGTAGCCAGGGGGGGGCCAATAACCATGGACCCTCTCTAGGCTATTAATATCTGCCCTCAGTCACTGGCTTTACCACTCTGGTGGAGAAAATTGCGCGGGAGCCCACGCCAATTTTTTCCGCCATTTAGCCCTTTATTTCAGCAGCTACAGCGCTGAAATTTTGCACATACACACTACTAAAATTAGTAGTATGGAATATGCAAAAAAAATGGGGATATGAGATGGTTTACTATATGTAACCCATGTCTCATATCCTGTCGGGTTTGTGCAGGAGAAATGAAAAGCCGGCAATTGAATTACCGGCTGTTCACAGATATCACGCTGAATGAAATCTAAATACAGAATATATATATATGTGTCTCAATGACATATATATATATATATATATATATATACTGTATATATGTTTTCCCGAACATTTGAGCACATAAATCCATTAGATGTCGGTTTTGCAAGCCTGCGAGAAAATATCGCAGTACGGATGCCATACGGATTACATACGGAGGATGCCATGCGCAAAATACACTGAAACACCCTGACTACGGATCAATATTTTGGGAACATTTCTCCGTATTACGGCCGTAGTACGGACGTATAATACGTGGCGTATTGTCTTACGCCAAGTGTGACCCCAGCCTTAATATGAAAACAATTAAAAAATGTTGGAAAATGCTTGAGAAATTTTGTCTGAAAAGAAATCGACAAAAGATACATATGGCACATTGGAAGACTCTAATCCCCAGAAATGACTTGTAAAGTAAAAATACCTTAGTTTTTCTTTGTACTTTTTGAATTAATGAAATCTGTTTAAAAAAGTAAAATGCACATCATCGTAAAAAAAAGTCACCACGATATAAAACTGTGCAAAAATATTTCAGGTTTTCTGTAAAAAAAAAAAAAAAAAAAAAAAAAAAAGAGTGCATGTTTACCAAATGTAGGGGGTAAGGCTCAGTGGTAGAGCATTTGACTGCAGATCAAGAGGTCCTTGGTTCATCTCCAAGTGCCTCCTGCAGATACTTTATCAACAGATTAAACATGCTTTTTTACCTATATGTTCATAAAAATTTTAGAACCATATGAAGTTGAATTCATGTTTATGTACTTTCTGAATGTGAATACTATTTCAGAAATGTAGCAAAAAGTTCATGTTGATGTGCCTTCTTAATATGAAAACTATTTAAAAATGTTGGAAAATGCTTGAGAAATTTTGTCTGAAAAGAAATCGACAAAAGATACATATGGCACATTGGAAGACTCTAATCCCCAGAAATGACTTGTAAAATAAAAATACCTTAGTGTTTCTTTGTACTTTTTGAATTAATGAAATCTTTTTAGCAAAGTAAAATGCACATGATCGTAAAAAAAAGTCACCACAATATAAAACTGTGCAAAAATATTTCAGGTTTTATGTAGAAAAGAAAAGAAAAAAAAAGAAGGCATGTTTTTCAAATGTAGGTGGTATAGCTCAGTGGTAGAGCATTTGACTGCAGATCAAGAGGTCCTTGGTTCAACTCCGAGTGCCCCCTCCAGATACTTTGTCATCAGATTAAACATGCTTTTTAACCTATATGTTCATGGAAATTTTAGAACCATATGAAGTTGAATTCATGTTTATGTACTTTCTTAATGTGAATACTATTTCAGAAATGTAGCAAAAAGTTCATGTTGATGTGCCTTCTTAATATGAAAACAATTTAAAAATGTTGGAAAATGCTTGAGAAATTTTGTCTGAAAAGAAATCGACAAAAGATACATATGGCACATTGGAAGACTCTAATCCCCAGAAATTACGTGTAAAATAAAAATACCTTAGTGTTTCTTTGTACTTTTTGAATTAATGAAATCTGTTTAGCAAAGTAAAATGCACATCATCGTAAAAAAAGTCACCATGATATAAAACTGTGCAAAAATATTTCAGGTTTTATGTAAAAAAAAAAAAAAAGGGCGTGTTTTTCGAATGTAGGCGGTATAGCTCAGTGGTAGAGCATTTGACTACAGATCAAGAGGTCATTAGTTCAAGTCCGAGTGCCCCCTCCAGATACTTTTTTCATCAGATTATACATGCTTTTTTACCTATATGTTTATGGAAATTTTAGAACCATATGAAGTTGAATTCATGTTTATGTACTTTCTTAATGTGAATACTATTTCAGAAATGTAGCAAAAAGTTCATGTTGATGTGCCTTCTTAATATGAAAACAATTTAAAAATGTTGGAAAATGCTTGAGAAATTTTGTCTGAAAAGAAATCGACAAAAGATACATATGGCACATTGGAAGACTCTAATCCCCAGAAATGACTTGTAAAATAAAAATACCTTAGTGTTTCTTTGTACTTTTTGAATTAATGAAATCTGTTTAGCAAAGTAAAATGCACATCATCGTAAAAAAAATCACCACGATATAAAACTGTGCAAAAATATTTCCTTGGTTCAACTGTGAGTCCTCCCTCTAGATACTTTTTCAACAGATTAAACATGCTTTTTTACCTATATGTTCATGGAAATTTTAGAACAATGTGAAGTTGAATTCATGTTTATGTACTTTCTTAATGTGAATACTATTTCAGAAATGTAGCAAAAAGTTCATGTTGATGTGCCTTCTTAATATGAAAACAATTTAAAAATGTTGGAAAATGCTTGAGAAATTTTGTCTGAAAAGAAATTGACAAAAGGTACATATGGCACATTGGAAGTAAAATGCACATCATCGTAAAAAAAAGTCACCACAATATAAAACTGTGCAAAAATATTTCAGGTTTTATGTAGAAAAAAAAAAAAAAAGAGGGCGTGGTTTTCAAATATAGGGGGTATAGCTCAGTGGTAGAGCATTTGACTGCAGATCAAAAGGTCCTTGGTTCAACTCCAAGTGCCCCCTCCAGATACTTTTTCAACAGATTAAACATGCTTTTTAACCTATATGTTCATGGAAATTTTAGAACCATATGAAGTTGAATTCATGTTTATGTACTTTCTTAATGTGAATACTATTTCAGAAATGTAGCAAAAAGTTCATGTTGATGTGCCTTCTTAATATGAAAACAATTTAAAAATGTTGCAAAATACTTGAGAAATTTTTGTCTGAAAAGAAATCGACAAAAGATACATATGGCACATTGGAAGACTCTAATCCCCAGAAATGACTTGTAAAATAAAAATACCTTAGTGTTTCTTTGTACTTTTTGAATTAATGAAATCTGTTTAGCAAAGTAAAATGCACATTATCATAAAAAAGTCACCATGATATAAACTGCGCAAAAATATTTCAGTTTTTACGTAAAAAAAAAAAAAAAGAGGGTGTGTTTTCCAAATGTAGGGGGTATAGCTCAGTGGTAGAGCATTTGACTGCAGATTAAGAGGTCCTTGGTTCAACTCCGAGTGCCCCCTCCAGATACTTTTTCAACAGATTAAACATGCTTTTTTACCTATATGTTCATGGAAATTTTAGAACCATATGAAGTTGAATTCATGTTTATGTACTTTTTAATGTGAATACTATTTCAGAAATGTAGCAAAAAGTTCATGTTGATGTGCCTTCTTAATATGAAAACAATTTAAAAATGTTGGAAAATGCTTGAGAAATTTTGTCTGAAAAGAAATCGACAAAAGATACATATGGCACATTGGAAGACTCTAATCCCCAGAAATGACTTGTAAAATAAAAATACCTTAGTGTTTCTTTGTACTTTTTGCATGAATGAAATCTGTTTAGCAAAGTAAAATGCACATCATTGTAAAAAAAAGTCACCACGATATGAAACTGCGCAAAAATATTTCAGTTTTTACGTAAAAAAAAAAAAAAAAAAAAAAAAAAAGAGGGTGTGCTTTCCAAATGTAGGGGGTATAGCTCAGTGGTAGAGCATTTGACTGCAGATCAAGAGGTCCTTGGTTCAACTCCGAGTGCCCCCTCCAGATACTTTTTCAACAGATTAAACATGCTTTTTTACCTATATGTTCATGGAAATTTTAGAACCATATGAAGTTGAATTCATGTTTATGTACTTTTTAATGTGAATACTATTTCAGAAATGTAGCAAAAAGTTCATGTTGATGTGCCTTCTTAATATGAAAACAATTTAAAAATGTTGGAAAATGCTTGAGAAATTTTGTCTGAAAAGAAATCGACAAAAGATACATATGGCACATTGGAAGACTCTAATCCCCAGAAATGACTTGTAAAATAAAAATACCTTAGTGTTTCTTTGTACTTTTTGAATGAATGAAATCTGTTTAGCAAAGTAAAATGCACATCATCGTAAAAAAAAGTCACCACGATATAAAACTGTGCAAAAATATTTCAAGTTTTATGTAAAAAAAAAAAGAGGGTGTGTTTTCCAAATGTAGGGGGTATAGCTCAGTGGTAGAGCATTTGACTGCAGATCAAGAGGTCCTTGGTTCAACTCCGAGTGCCCCCTCCAGATGCTTTTTCAACAGATTAGACATGCTTTTTTACCTATATGTTCATGGAAATTTTAGAACCATATGAAGTTGAATTCATGTTTATGTACTTTCTTAATGTGAATACTATTTCTGAAATGTAGCAAAAAGTTCATGTTGATGTGCCTTCTTAATATGAAAACAATTTAAAAATGTTGGAAAATGCTTGAGAAATTTTATCTGAAAAGAAATCAACAAAAGATACATATGGCACATTGGAAGACTCTAATCCCCAGAAATGACTTGTAAAATAAAAATACCTTAGTGTTTCTTTGTACTTTTTGAATTAATGAAATCTGTTTAGCAAAGTAAAATGCACATTATCATAAAAAAGTCACCATGATATAAACTGCGCAAAAATATTTCAGTTTTTACGTAAAAAAAAAAAAAAAGAGGGTGTGTTTTCCAAATGTAGAGGGTATAGCTCAGTGGTAGAGCATTTGACTGCAGATTAAGAGGTCCTTGGTTCAACTCCGAGTGCCCCCTCCAGATACTTTTTCAACAGATTAAACATGCTTTTTTACCTATATGTTCATGGAAATTTTAGAACCATATGAAGTTGAATTCATGTTTATGTACTTTTTAATGTGAATACTATTTCAGAAATGTAGCAAAAAGTTCATGTTGATGTGCCTTCTTAATATGAAAACAATTTAAAAATGTTGGAAAATGCTTGAGAAATTTTGTCTGAAAAGAAATCGACAAAAGATACATATGGCACATTGGAAGACTCTAATCCCCAGAAATGACTTGTAAAATAAAAATACCTTAGTGTTTCTTTGTACTTTTCGCATGAATGAAATCTGTTTAGCAAAGTAAAATGCACATCATCGTAAAAAAAAGTCACCACGATATAAAACTTTGCAAAAATATTTCAAGTTTTATGTAAAAAAAAAAAAGAGGGTGTGTTTTCCAAATGTAGGGGGTATAGCTCAGTGGTAGAGCATTTGACTGCAGATCAAGAGGTCCTTGGTTCAACTCCGAGTGCCCCCTCCAGATGCTTTTTCAACAGATTAAACATGCTTTTTTACCTATATGTTCATGGAAATTTTAGAACCATATAAAGTTGAATTCATGTTTATGTACTTTCTTAATGTGAATACTATTTCTGAAATGTAGCAAAAAGTTCATGTTGATGTGCCTTCTTAATATGAAAACAATTTAAAAATGTTGGAAAATGCTTGAGAAATTTTGTCTGAAAAGAAATCGACAAAAGATACATATGGCACATTGGAAGACTCTAATCCCCAGAAATGAGTTGTAAAATAAAAATACCTTAGTGTTTCTTTGTACTTTTTGAATTAATGAAATCTGTTTAGCAAAGTAAAATGCACATTATCATAAAAAAAGTCACCACGATATAAACTACGCAAAAATATTTCAGTTTTTACGTAAAAAAAAAAAAAAGAGGGTGTGCTTTCCAAATGTAGGGGGTATATCTCAGTGGTAGAGCATTTGACTGCAGATCAAGAGGTCCTTGGTTCAACTCCGAGTGCCCCCTCCAGATACTTTTTCAACAGATTAAACATGCTTTTTTACCTATATGTTCATGGAAATTTTAGAACCATATGAAGTTGAATTCAATTTTATGTACTTTCTTAATGTGAATACTATTTCAGAAATGTAGCAAAAAGTTCATGTTGATGTGCCTTCTTAATATGAAAACAATTTAAAAATGTTGGAAAATGCTTGAGAAATTTTGTCTGAAAAGAAATCGACAAAAGATACATATGGCACATTGGAAGACTCTAATCCCCAGAAATGAGTTGTAAAATAAAAGTACCTTAGTGTTTCTTTGTACTTTTTGAATTAATGAAATCTGTTTAGCAAAGTAAAATGCACATTATCATAAAAAAAGTCACCATGATATAAACTGCGCAAAAATATTTCAGTTTTTACGTAAAAAAAAAAAGAGGGTGTGTTTTCTAAATGTAGGGGGTATAGCTCAGTGGTAGAGCATTTGAGTGCAGATCAAGAGGTCCTTGGTTCAACTCCGAGTGCCCCCTCCAGATACATTTTCAACAGATTAAACATGCTTTTTTACCTATATGTTCATGGAAATTTTAGAATCATATGAAGTTGAATTCATGTTTATGTACTTTCTTAATGTGAATACTATTTCAGAAATGTAGCAAAAAGTTCATGTTGATGTGCCTTCTTAATATGAAAACAATTTAAAAATGTTGGAAAATGCTTGAGAAATTTTATCTGAAAAGAAATCGACAAAAGATACATATGGCACATTGGAAGACTCTAATCCCCAGAAATGAGTTGTAAAATAAAATTACCTTAGTGTTTCTTTGTACTTTTTGAATTAATGAAATCTGTTTAGCAAAGTAAAATGCACATTATCATAAAAAAAGTCACCACGATATAAACTGTGCAAAAATATTTCAGTTTTTCCGTTAAAAAAAAAAAAAAAAAAGAGGGTGTGTTTTCCAAATGTGAGGGGTATAGCTCGGTGGTAGAGCATTTGACTGCAGATCAAGAGGTCTTTGGTTCAACTCTGAGTGCCCCCTCCAGATACTTTTTCAACAGATTAAACATGCTTTTTTACCTATATGTTCATGGAAATTTTAGAACCATATGAAGTTGAATTCATGTTTATGTACTTTCTTAATGTGAATACTATTTCAGAAATGTAGCAAAAAGTTCATGTTGATGTGCCTTCTTAATATGAAAACAATTTAAAAATGTTGGAAAATGCTTGAGAAATTTTGTCTGAAAAGAAATCGACAAAAGATACATATGGCACATTGGAAGACTCTAATTCCCAGAAATGAGTTGTAAAATAAAAATACCTTAGTGTTTCTTTGTACTTTTTGAATTAATGACATCTGTTTAGCAAAGTAAAATGCACATTATCATAAAAAAAAGTCACCACGATATAAACTGCGCAAAAATATTTCAGTTTTTACGTAAAAAAAAAAAAAAAGAGGTTGTGTTTTCCAAATGTAGGGGGTATAGCTCAGTGGTAGAGCATTTGAGTGCAGATCAAGAGGTCCTTGGTTCAACTCCGAGTGTCCCCTCCAGATATCTTTTCAACAGATTAAACATGCTTTTTTACCTATATGTTCATGGAAATTTTAGAATCATATGAAGTTGAATTCATGTTTATGTACTTTCTTAATGTGAATACTATTTCAGAAATGTAGCAAAAAGTTCATGTTGATGTGCCTTCTTAATATGAAAACAATTTAAAAATGTTGGTAAATGCTTGAGAAATTTTATCTGAAAAGAAATCAACAAAAGATACATATGGCACATTGGAAGACTCTAATCCCCAGAAATGACTTGTAAAATAAAAATACCTTAGTGTTTCTTTGTACTTTTTGAATTAATGAAATCTGTTTAGCAAAGTAAAATGCACATCATCGTAAAAAAAAGTCACCACGATATAAAACTGTGCAAAAATATTTCAGGTTTTATGTAAAAAAAAAAAAAAAAAAAAAGAGGGTGTGTTTTCCAAATGTAGGGGGTATAGCTCAGTGGTAGAGAATTTGACTGCAGATCAAGAGGTCCTTGGTTCAACTCCGAGTGCCCCCTCCAGATACTTTGTCATCAGATTAAACATGCTTTTTTACCTATATGTTCATGGAAATTTTAGAACAATGTGAAGTTGAATTCATGTTTATGTACTTTCTTAATGTGAATACTATTTCAGAAATGTAGCAAAAAGTTCATGTTGATGTGCCTTCTTAATATGAAAACAATTTAAAAATGTTGGAAAATGCTTGAGAAATTTTGTCTGAAAAGAAATTGACAAAAGGTACATATGGCACATTGGAAGTAAAATGCACATCATCGTAAAAAAAAGTCACCACAATATAAAACTGTGCAAAAATATTTCAGGTTTTATGTAGAAAAAAAAAAAAAAAGAGGGCGTGGTTTTCAAATATAGGGGGTATAGCTCAGTGGTAGAGCATTTGACTGCAGATCAAAAGGTCCTTGGTTCAACTCCAAGTGCCCCCTCCAGATACTTTTTCAACAGATTAAACATGCTTTTTAACCTATATGTTCATGGAAATTTTAGAACCATATGAAGTTGAATTCATGTTTATGTACTTTCTTAATGTGAATACTATTTCAGAAATGTAGCAAAAAGTTCATGTTGATGTGCCTTCTTAATATGAAAACAATTTAAAAATGTTGCAAAATACTTGAGAAATTTTTGTCTGAAAAGAAATCGACAAAAGATACATATGGCACATTGGAAGACTCTAATCCCCAGAAATGACTTGTAAAATAAAAATACCTTAGTGTTTCTTTGTACTTTTTGAATTAATGAAATCTGTTTAGCAAAGTAAAATGCACATCATCGTAAAAAAAATCACCACGATATAAAACTGTGCAAAAATATTTCAGGTTTTATGTAAAAAAAAAAAAAAAAGGGGCATGTTTTTCAAATGTAGGCGGTATAGCTCAGTGGTAGAGCATTTGACTGCAGATCAAGAGGTCCTTGGTTCAACTCTGAGTGCCCCCTCCAGATACTTTTTCAACAGATTAAACATGCTTTTTATTCTATATGTTCATGGAAATTTTAGAACCATATGAAGTTGAATTCATGTTTATGTACTTTCTTAATGTGAATACTATTTCAGAAATGTAGCAAAAAGTTCATGTTGATGTGCCTTCTTAATATGAAAACAATTTAAAAATGTTGCAAAATACTTGAGAAATTTTTGTCTGAAAAGAAATCGACAAAAGATACATATGGCACATTGGAAGACTCTAATCCCCAGAAATGACTTGTAAAATAAAAATACCTTAGTGTTTCTTTGTACTTTTTGAATTAATGAAATCTGTTTAGCAAAGTAAAATGCACATTATCATAAAAAAAAGTCACCACGATATAAAACTGTGCAAAAATATTTCAAGTTTTATGTAAAAAAAAAAAAGAGGGTGTGTTTTTCCAAATGTAGGGGGTATAGCTCAGTGGTAGAGCATTTGACTGCAGATCAAGAGGTCCTTGGTTCAACTCCGAGTGCCCCCTCCAGATGCTTTTTCAACAGATTAAACATGCTTTTTTACCTATATGTTCATGGAAATTTTAGAACCATATGAAGTTGAATTCATGTTTATGTACTTTCTTAATGTGAATACTATTTCTGAAATGTAGCAAAAAGTTCATGTTGATGTGCCTTCTTAATATGAAAACAATTTAAAAATGTTGGAAAATGCTTGAGAAATTTTATCTGAAAAGAAATCAACAAAAGATACATATGGCACATTGGAAGACTCTAATCCCCAGAAATGACTTGTAAAATAAAAATACCTTAGTGTTTCTTTGTACTTTTTGAATTAATGAAATCTGTTTAGCAAAGTAAAATGCACATTATCATAAAAAAGTCACCATGATATAAACTGCGCAAAAATATTTCAGTTTTTACGTAAAAAAAAAAAAAAAGAGGGTGTGTTTTCCAAATGTAGGGGGTATAGCTCAGTGGTAGAGCATTTGACTGCAGATTAAGAGGTCCTTGGTTCAACTCCGAGTGCCCCCTCCAGATACTTTTTCAACAGATTAAACATGCTTTTTTACCTATATGTTCATGGAAATTTTAGAACCATATGAAGTTGAATTCATGTTTATGTACTTTTTAATGTGAATACTATTTCAGAAATGTAGCAAAAAGTTCATGTTGATGTGCCTTCTTAATATGAAAACAATTTAAAAATGTTGGAAAATGCTTGAGAAATTTTGTCTGAAAAGAAATCGACAAAAGATACATATGGCACATTGGAAGACTCTAATCCCCAGAAATGACTTGTAAAATAAAAATACCTTAGTGTTTCTTTGTACTTTTTGCATGAATGAAATCTGTTTAGCAAAGTAAAATGCACATCATTGTAAAAAAAAGTCACCACGATATGAAACTGCGCAAAAATATTTCAGTTTTTACGTAAAAAAAAAAAAAAAAAAAAAAAAAAGAGGGTGTGCTTTCCAAATGTAGGGGGTATAGCTCAGTGGTAGAGCATTTGACTGCAGATCAAGAGGTCCTTGGTTCAACTCCGAGTGCCCCCTCCAGATACTTTTTCAACAGATTAAACATGCTTTTTTACCTATATGTTCATGGAAATTTTAGAACCATATGAAGTTGAATTCATGTTTATGTACTTTTTAATGTGAATACTATTTCAGAAATGTAGCAAAAAGTTCATGTTGATGTGCCTTCTTAATATGAAAACAATTTAAAAATGTTGGAAAATGCTTGAGAAATTTTGTCTGAAAAGAAATCGACAAAAGATACATATGGCACATTGGAAGACTCTAATCCCCAGAAATGACTTGTAAAATAAAAATACCTTAGTGTTTCTTTGTACTTTTTGAATGAATGAAATCTGTTTAGCAAAGTAAAATGCACATCATCGTAAAAAAAAGTCACCACGATATAAAACTGTGCAAAAATATTTCAAGTTTTATGTAAAAAAAAAAAGAGGGTGTGTTTTCCAAATGTAGGGGGTATAGCTCAGTGGTAGAGCATTTGACTGCAGATCAAGAGGTCCTTGGTTCAACTCCGAGTGCCCCCTCCAGATGCTTTTTCAACAGATTAGACATGCTTTTTTACCTATATGTTCATGGAAATTTTAGAACCATATGAAGTTGAATTCATGTTTATGTACTTTCTTAATGTGAATACTATTTCTGAAATGTAGCAAAAAGTTCATGTTGATGTGCCTTCTTAATATGAAAACAATTTAAAAATGTTGGAAAATGCTTGAGAAATTTTATCTGAAAAGAAATCAACAAAAGATACATATGGCACATTGGAAGACTCTAATCCCCAGAAATGACTTGTAAAATAAAAATACCTTAGTGTTTCTTTGTACTTTTTGAATTAATGAAATCTGTTTAGCAAAGTAAAATGCACATTATCATAAAAAAGTCACCATGATATAAACTGCGCAAAAATATTTCAGTTTTTACGTAAAAAAAAAAAAAAAGAGGGTGTGTTTTCCAAATGTAGAGGGTATAGCTCAGTGGTAGAGCATTTGACTGCAGATTAAGAGGTCCTTGGTTCAACTCCGAGTGCCCCCTCCAGATACTTTTTCAACAGATTAAACATGCTTTTTTACCTATATGTTCATGGAAATTTTAGAACCATATGAAGTTGAATTCATGTTTATGTACTTTTTAATGTGAATACTATTTCAGAAATGTAGCAAAAAGTTCATGTTGATGTGCCTTCTTAATATGAAAACAATTTAAAAATGTTGGAAAATGCTTGAGAAATTTTGTCTGAAAAGAAATCGACAAAAGATACATATGGCACATTGGAAGACTCTAATCCCCAGAAATGAATGTAAAATAAAAATACCTTAGTGTTTCTTTGTACTTTTCGCATGAATGAAATCTGTTTAGCAAAGTAAAATGCACATCATCGTAAAAAAAAGTCACCACGATATAAAACTTTGCAAAAATATTTCAAGTTTTATGTAAAAAAAAAAAAGAGGGTGTGTTTTCCAAAAGTAGGGGGTATAGCTCAGTGGTAGAGCATTTGACTGCAGATCAAGAGGTCCTTGGTTCAACTCCGAGTGCCCCCTCCAGATGCTTTTTCAACAGATTAAACATGCTTTTTTACCTATATGTTCATGGAAATTTTAGAACCATATAAAGTTGAATTCATGTTTATGTACTTTCTTAATGTGAATACTATTTCTGAAATGTAGCAAAAAGTTCATGTTGATGTGCCTTCTTAATATGAAAACAATTTAAAAATGTTGGAAAATGCTTGAGAAATTTTGTCTGAAAAGAAATCGACAAAAGATACATATGGCACATTGGAAGACTAATCCCCAGAAATGAGTTGTAAAATAAAAATACCTTAGTGTTTCTTTGTACTTTTTGAATTAATGAAATCTGTTTAGCAAAGTAAAATGCACATTATCATAAAAAAAGTCACCACGATATAAACTGTGCAAAAATATTTCAGTTTTTCCGTTAAAAAAAAAAAAAAAAAAAAAAAGGGTGTGTTTTCCAAATGTGAGGGGTATAGCTCGGTGGTAGAGCATTTGACTGCAGATCAAGAGGTCTTTGGTTCAACTCTGAGTGCCCCCTCCAGATACTTTTTCAACAGATTAAACATGCTTTTTTACCTATATGTTCATGGAAATTTTAGAACCATATGAAGTTGAATTCATGTTTATGTACTTTCTTAATGTGAATACTATTTCAGAAATGTAGCAAAAAGTTCATGTTGATGTGCCTTCTTAATATGAAAACAATTTAAAAATGTTGGAAAATGCTTGAGAAATTTTGTCTGAAAAGAAATCGACAAAAGATACATATGGCACATTGGAAGACTCTAATTCCCAGAAATGAGTTGTAAAATAAAAATACCTTAGTGTTTCTTTGTACTTTTTGAATTAATGACATCTGTTTAGCAAAGTAAAATGCACATTATCATAAAAAAAAGTCACCACGATATAAACTGCGCAAAAATATTTCAGTTTTTACGTAAAAAAAAAAAAAAAGAGGTTGTGTTTTCCAAATGTAGGGGGTATAGCTCAGTGGTAGAGCATTTGAGTGCAGATCAAGAGGTCCTTGGTTCAACTCCGAGTGTCCCCTCCAGATATCTTTTCAACAGATTAAACATGCTTTTTTACCTATATGTTCATGGAAATTTTAGAATCATATGAAGTTGAATTCATGTTTATGTACTTTCTTAATGTGAATACTATTTCAGAAATGTAGCAAAAAGTTCATGTTGATGTGCCTTCTTAATATGAAAACAATTTAAAAATGTTGGTAAATGCTTGAGAAATTTTATCTGAAAAGAAATCAACAAAAGATACATATGGCACATTGGAAGACTCTAATCCCCAGAAATGACTTGTAAAATAAAAATACCTTAGTGTTTCTTTGTACTTTTTGAATTAATGAAATCTGTTTAGCAAAGTAAAATGCACATCATCGTAAAAAAAAGTCACCACGATATAAAACTGTGCAAAAATATTTCAGGTTTTATGTAAAAAAAAAAAAAAAAAAAAGAGGGTGTGTTTTCCAAATGTAGGGGGTATAGCTCAGTGGTAGAGAATTTGACTGCAGATCAAGAGGTCCTTGGTTCAACTCCGAGTGCCCCCTCCAGATACTTTTTAAACAGATTAAACATGCTTTTTTACCTATATGTTCATGGAAATTTTAGAACCATATGAAGTTGAATTCATGTTTATGTACTTTCTTAATGTGAATACTATTTCAGAAATGTAGCAAAAAGTTCATGTTGATGTGCCTTCTTAATATGAAAACAGTTGGAAAATGCTTGAGAAATTTTGTCTGAAAAGAAATCGACAAAAGATACATATGGCACATTGGAAGACTCTAATCCCCAGAAATGACTTGTAAAATAAAAATACCTTAGTGTTTCTTTGTACTTTTTGAATGAATGAAATCTGTTTAGCCAAGTAAAATGCACATCATCGTAAAAAAAAGTCACCACGATATAAAACTGTGCAAAAATATTTCAAGTTTTATGTAAAAAAAAAAAGAGGGTGTGTTTTCCAAACGTAGGGGGTATAGCTCAGTGGTAGAGCATTTGACTGCAGATCAAGAGGTCCTTGGTTCAACTCCGAGTGCCCCCTCCAGATGCTTTTTCAACAGATTAAACATGCTTTTTTACCTATATGTTCATGGAAATTTTAGAACCATATGAAGTTGAATTCATGTTTATGTACTTTCTTAATGTGAATACTATTTCAGAAATGTAGCAAAAAGTTCATGTTGATGTGCCTTCTTAATATGAAAACAATTTAAAAATGTTGGAAAATGCTTGACAAAATTTTGTCTGAAAAGAAATCGACAAAAGATACATATGGCACATTGGAAGACTCTAATCCCCAGAAATGAGTTGTAAAATAAAAATACCTTAGTGTTTCTTTGTACTTTTTGAATTAATGAAATCTGTTTAGCAAAGTAAAATGCACATTATCATAAAAAAAAGTCACCACGATATAAACTACGCAAAAATATTTCAGTTTTTACGTAAAAAAAAAAAAAGAGGGTGTGCTTTCCAAATGTAGGGGGTATAGCTCAGTGGTAGAGCATTTGACTGCAGATCAAGAGGTCCTTGGTTCAACTCCGAGTGCCCCCTCCAGATACTTTTTCAACAGATTAAACATGCTTTTTTACCTATATGTTCATGGAAATTTTAGAACCATATGAAGTTGAATTCATTTTTATGTACTTTCTTAATGTGAATACTATTTCAGAAATGTAGCAAAAAGTTCATGTTGATGTGCCTTCTTAATATGAAAACAATTTCAAAATGTTGGAAAATGCTTGAGAAATTTTGTCTGAAAAGAAATCGACAAAAGATACATATGGCACATTGGAAGACTCTAATCCCCAGAAATGACTTGTAAAATAAAAATACCTTAGTGTTTCTTTGTACTTTTTGCATGAATGAAATCTGTTTAGCAAAGTAAAATGCACATCATCGTAAACAAAAGTCACCACGATATAAAACTTTGCAAAAATATTTCAAGTTTTATGTAAAAAAAAAAAAGAGGGTGTGTTTTCCAAATGTAGGGGGTATAGCTCAGTGGTAGAGCATTTGACTGCAGATCAAGAGGTCCTTGGTTCAACTCCGAGTGCCCCCTCCAGATGCTTTTTCAACAGATTAAACATGCTTTTTTACCTATATGTTCATGGAAATTTTAGAACCATATAAAGTTGAATTCATGTTTATGTACTTTCTTAATGTGAATACTATTTCTGAAATGTAGCAAAAAGTTCATGTTGATGTGCCTTCTTAATATGAAAACAATTTAAAAATGTTGGAAAATGCTTGAGAAATTTTGTCTGAAAAGAAATCGACAAAAGATACATATGGCACATTGGAAGACTCTAATCCCCAGAAATGAGTTGTAAAATAAAAATACCTTAGTGTTTCTTTGTACTTTTTGAATTAATGAAATCTGTTTAGCAAAGTAAAATGCACATTATCATAAAAAAAGTCACCACGATATAAACTACGCAAAAATATTTCAGTTTTTACGTAAAAAAAAAAAAAGAGGGTGTGCTTTCCAAATGTAGGGGGTATATCTCAGTGGTAGAGCATTTGACTGCAGATCAAGAGGTCCTTGGTTCAACTCCGAGTGCCCCCTCCAGATACTTTTTCAACAGATTAAACATGCTTTTTTACCTATATGTTCATGGAAATTTTAGAACCATATGAAGTTGAATTCAATTTTATGTACTTTCTTAATGTGAATACTATTTCAGAAATGTAGCAAAAAGTTCATGTTGATGTGCCTTCTTAATATGAAAACAATTTAAAAATGTTGGAAAATGCTTGAGAAATTTTGTCTGAAAAGAAATCGACAAAAGATACATATGGCACATTGGAAGACTCTAATCCCCAGAAATGAGTTGTAAAATAAAAGTACCTTAGTGTTTCTTTGTACTTTTTGAATTAATGAAATCTGTTTAGCAAAGAAAAATGCACATTATCATAAAAAAAGTCACCATGATATAAACTGCGCAAAAATATTTCAGTTTTTACGTAAAAAAAAAAAGAGGGTGTGTTTTCTAAATGTAGGGGGTATAGCTCGGTGGTAGAGCATTTGACTGCAGATCAAGAGGTCTTTGGTTCAACTCTGAGTGCCCCCTCCAGATACTTTTTCAACAGATTAAACATGCTTTTTTACCTATATGTTCATGGAAATTTTAGAACCATATGAAGTTGAATTCATGTTTATGTACTTTCTTAATGTGAATACTATTTCAGAAATGTAGCAAAAAGTTCATGTTGATGTGCCTTCTTAATATGAAAACAATTTAAAAATGTTGGAAAATGCTTGAGAAATTTTGTCTGAAAAGAAATCGACAAAAGATACATATGGCACATTGGAAGACTCTAATTCCCAGAAATGAGTTGTAAAATAAAAATACCTTAGTGTTTCTTTGTACTTTTTGAATTAATGACATCTGTTTAGCAAAGTAAAATGCACATTATCATAAAAAAAAGTCACCACGATATAAACTGTGCAAAAATATTTCAGTTTTTCCGTTAAAAAAAAAAAAAAAAAAGAGGGTGTGTTTTCCAAATGTGAGGGGTATAGCTCGGTGGTAGAGCATTTGACTGCAGATCAAGAGGTCTTTGGTTCAACTCTGAGTGCCCCCTCCAGATACTTTTTCAACAGATTAAACATGCTTTTTTACCTATATGTTCATGGAAATTTTAGAACCATATGAAGTTGAATTCATGTTTATGTACTTTCTTAATGTGAATACTATTTCAGAAATGTAGCAAAAAGTTCATGTTGATGTGCCTTCTTAATATGAAAACAATTTAAAAATGTTGGAAAATGCTTGAGAAATTTTGTCTGAAAAGAAATCGACAAAAGATACATATGGCACATTGGAAGACTCTAATTCCCAGAAATGAGTTGTAAAATAAAAATACCTTAGTGTTTCTTTGTACTTTTTGAATTAATGACATCTGTTTAGCAAAGTAAAATGCACATTATCATAAAAAAAAGTCACCACGATATAAACTGCGCAAAAATATTTCAGTTTTTACGTAAAAAAAAAAAAAAAGAGGTTGTGTTTTCCAAATGTAGGGGGTATAGCTCAGTGGTAGAGCATTTGAGTGCAGATCAAGAGGTCCTTGGTTCAACTCCGAGTGTCCCTTCCAGATACCTTTTCAACAGATTAAACATGCTTTTTTACCTATATGTTCATGGAAATTTTAGAATCATATGAAGTTGAATTCATGTTTATGTACTTTCTTAATGTGAATACTATTTCAGAAATGTAGCAAAAAGTTCATGTTGATGTGCCTTCTTAATATGAAAACAATTTAAAAATGTTGGTAAATGCTTGAGAAATTTTATCTGAAAAGAAATCAACAAAAGATACATATGGCACATTGGAAGACTCTAATCCCCAGAAATGACTTGTAAAATAAAAATACCTTAGTGTTTCTTTGTACTTTTTGAATTAATGAAATCTGTTTAGCAAAGTAAAATGCACATCATCGTAAAAAAAAGTCACCACGATATAAAACTGTGCAAAAATATTTCAGGTTTTATGTAAAAAAAAAAAAAAAAAAAAAGAGGGTGTGTTTTCCAAATGTAGGGGGTATAGCTCAGTGGTAGAGCATTTGACTGCAGATCAAGAGGTCCTTGGTTCAACTCCGAGTGCCCCCTCCAGATACTTTTTAAACAGATTAAACATGCTTTTTTACCTATATGTTCATGGAAATTTTAGAACCATATGAAGTTGAATTCATGTTTATGTACTTTCTTAATGTGAATACTATTTCAGAAATGTAGCAAAAAGTTCATGTTGATGTGCCTTCTTAATATGAAAACAGTTGGAAAATGCTTGAGAAATTTTGTCTGAAAAGAAATCGACAAAAGATACATATGGCACATTGGAAGACTCTAATCCCCAGAAATGACTTGTAAAATAAAAATACCTTAGTGTTTCTTTGTACTTTTTGAATGAATGAAATCTGTTTAGCCAAGTAAAATGCACATCATCGTAAAAAAAAGTCACCACGATATAAAACTGTGCAAAAATATTTCAAGTTTTATGTAAAAAAAAAAAGAGGGTGTGTTTTCCAAACGTAGGGGGTATAGCTCAGTGGTAGAGCATTTGACTGCAGATCAAGAGGTCCTTGGTTCAACTCCGAGTGCCCCCTCCAGATGCTTTTTCAACAGATTAAACATGCTTTTTTACCTATATGTTCATGGAAATTTTAGAACCATATGAAGTTGAATTCATGTTTATGTACTTTCTTAATGTGAATACTATTTCAGAAATGTAGCAAAAAGTTCATGTTGATGTGCCTTCTTAATATGAAAACAATTTAAAAATGTTGGAAAATGCTTGAGAAATTTTGTCTGAAAAGAAATCGACAAAAGATACATATGGCACATTGGAAGACTCTAATCCCCAGAAATGAGTTGTAAAATAAAAATACCTTAGTGTTTCTTTGTACTTTTTGAATTAATGAAATCTGTTTAGCAAAGTAAAATGCACATTATCATAAAAAAAAGTCACCACGATATAAACTACGCAAAAATATTTCAGTTTTTACGTAAAAAAAAAAAAAGAGGGTGTGCTTTCCAAATGTAGGGGGTATAGCTCAGTGGTAGAGCATTTGACTGCAGATCAAGAGGTCCTTGGTTCAACTCCGAGTGCCCCCTCCAGATACTTTTTCAACAGATTAAACATGCTTTTTTACCTATATGTTCATGGAAATTTTAGAACCATATGAAGTTGAATTCATTTTTATGTACTTTCTTAATGTGAATACTATTTCAGAAATGTAGCAAAAAGTTCATGTTGATGTGCCTTCTTAATATGAAAACAATTTCAAAATGTTGGAAAATGCTTGAGAAATTTTGTCTGAAAAGAAATCGACAAAAGATACATATGGCACATTGGAAGACTCTAATCCCCAGAAATGAGTTGTAAAATAAAAGTACCTTAGTGTTTCTTTGTACTTTTTGAATTAATGAAATCTGTTTAGCAAAGTAAAATGCACATTATCATAAAAAAAGTCACCATGATATAAACTGCGCAAAAATATTTCAGTTTTTACGTAAAAAAAAAAGAGGGTGTGTTTTCTAAATGTAGGGGGTATAGCTCAGTGGTAGAGCATTTGAGTGCAGATCAAGAGGTCCTTGGTTCAACTCCGAGTGCCCTCTCCAGATACATTTTCAACAGATTAAACATGCTTTTTTACCTATATGTTCATGGAAATTTTAGAATCATATGAAGTTGAATTCATGTTTATGTACTTTCTTAATGTGAATACTATTTCAGAAATGTAGCAAAAAGTTCATGTTGATGTGCCTTCTTAATATGAAAACAATTTAAAAATGTTGGAAAATGCTTGAGAAATTTTATCTGAAAAGAAATCGACAAAAGATACATATGGCACATTGGAAGACTCTAATCCCCAGAAATGAGTTGTAAAATAAAAATACCTTAGTGTTTCTTTGTACTTTTTGAATTAATGAAATCTGTTTAGCAAAGTAAAATGCACATTATCATAAAAAAAGTCACCACGATATAAACTGTGCAAAAATATTTCAGTTTTTACGTTTAAAAAAAAAAAAAAAAGAGGGTGTGTTTTCCAAATGTGAGGGGTATAGCTCGGTGGTAGAGCATTTGACTGCAGATCAAGAGGTCTTTGGTTCAACTCTGAGTGCCCCCTCCAGATACTTTTTCAACAGATTAAACATGCTTTTTTACCTATATGTTCATGGAAATTTTAGAACCATATGAAGTTGAATTCATGTTTATGTACTTTCTTAATGTGAATACTATTTCAGAAATGTAGCAAAAAGTTCATGTTCATGTGCCTTCTTAATATGAAAACAATTTAAAAATGTTGGAAAATGCTTGAGAAATTTTGTCTGAAAAGAAATCGACAAAAGATACATATGGCACATTGGAACACTCTAATTCCCAGAAATGAGTTGTAAAATAAAAATACCTTAGTGTTTCTTTGTACTTTTTGAATTAATGACATCTGTTTAGCAAAGTAAAATGCACATTATCATAAAAAAAGTCACCACGATATAAACTGCGCAAAAATATTTCAGTTTTTACGTAAAAAAAAAAAAAAAGAGGTTGTGTTTTCCAAATGTAAGGGGTATAGCTCAGTGGTAGAGCATTTGAGTGCAGATCAAGAGGTCCTTGGTTCAACTCCGAGTGCCCCCTCCAGATACTTTTTCAACAGATTAAACATGCTTTTTTACCTATATGTTCATGGAAATTTTAGAATCATATGAATTTGAATTCATGTTTATGTACTTTCTTAATGTGAATACTATTTCAGAAATGTAGCAAAAAGTTCATGTTGATGTGCCTTCTTAATATGAAAACAATTTAAAAATGTTGGAAAATGCTTGAGAAATTTTATCTGAAAAGAAATCAACAAAAGATACATATGGCACATTGGAAGACTCTAATCCCCAGAAATGACTTGTAAAATAAAAATACCTTAGTGTTTCTTTGTACTTTTTGAATTAATGAAATCTGTTTAGCAAAGTAAAATGCACATCATCGTAAAAAAAAGTCACCACGATATAAAACTGTGCAAAAATATTTCAGGTTTTATGTAAAAAAAAAAAAAAAAAGAGGGTGTGCTTTCCAAATGTAGGGGGTATAACTCAGTGGTAGAGCATTTGACTGTAGATCAAGAGGTCCTTGGTTCAACTCCGAGTGCCCCCTCTAGATACTTTTTCAACAGATTAAACATGCTTTTTTACCTATATGTTCATGGAAATTTTAGAATCATATGAAGTTGAATTCATGTTTATGTACTTTCTTAATGTGAATACTATTTCAGAAATGTAGCAAAAAGTTCATGTTGATGTGCCTTCTTAATATGAAAACAATTTAAAAATGTTGGAAAATGCTTGAGAAATTTTATCTGAAAAGAAATCAACAAAAGATACATATGGCACATTGGAAGACTCTAATCCCCAGAAATGACTTGTAAAATAAAAATACCTTAGTGTTTCTTTGTACTTTTTTAATTAATGAAATCTGTTTAGCAAAGTAAAATGCACATCATCGTAAAAAAAAGTCACCACGATATAAAACTGTGCAAAAATATTTCAGGTTTTATGTAAAAAAAAAAAAAAAAAAAAAAAAAAAGGGTGTGCTTTCCAAATGTAGGGGGTATAACTCAGTGGTAGGGCATTTGACTGCAGATCAAGAGGTCCTTGGTTCAACTCCGAGTGCCCCCTCTAGATACTTTTTCAACAGATTAAACATGCTTTTTTACCTATATGTTCATGGAAATTTTAGAACCATAGGAAGTTGAATTCATGTTTATGTACTTTCTTAATGTGAATACTATTTCAGAAATGTAGCAAAAAGTTCATGTTGATGTGCCTTCTTAATATGAAAACAATTTAAAAATGTTGGAAAATGCTTGAGAAATTTTGTCTGAAAAGAAATCGACAAAAGATACATATGGCACATTGGAAGACTCTACTCCCCAGAAATGACTTGTAAAATAAAAATACCTTAGTGTTTCTTTGTACTTTTTGAATTAATGAAATCTGTTTAGCAAAGTAAAATGCACATCATCGTAAAAAAAAGTCACCACGATATAAAACTGTGCAAAAATATTTCAGGTTTTATGTAAAAAAAAAAAAAGAGGGTGTGCTTTCCAAATGTAGGGGGTAAATCTCAGTGGTAGAGCATTTGACTGCAGATCAAGAGGTCCTTGGTTCAACTCCGAGTGCCCCCTCCAGATACTTTTTCAACAGATTAAACATGCTTTTTTACCTATATGTTCATGGAAATTTTAGAACCATATGAAGTTGAATTCATGTTTATGTACTTTCTTAATGTGAATACTATTTCAGAAATGTAGCAAAAAGTTCATGTTCATGTGCCTTCTTAATATGAAAACAATTTAAAAATGTTAGAAAATGCTTGAGAAATTTTGTCTGAAAAGAAATCGACAAAAGATACATATGGCACATTGGAAGACTCTAATTCCCAGAAATGAGTTGTAAAATAAAAATACCTTAGTGTTTCTTTGTACTTTTTGAATTAATGACATCTGTTTAGCAAAGTAAAATGCACATTATCATAAAAAAAGTCACCATGATATAAACTGCGCAAAAATATTTCAGTTTTTACGTAAAAAAAAAAAAAAAGAGGTTGTGTTTTCCAAATGTAGGGGGTATAGCTCAGTGGTAGAGCATTTGAGTGCAGATCAAGAGGTCCTTGGTTCAACTCCGAGTGCCCCCTCCAGATGCTTTTTCAACAGATTAAACATGCTTTTTTACCTATATGTTCATGGAAATTTTAGAACCATATGAAGTTGAATTCATGTTTATGTACTTTCTTAATGTGAATACTATTTCAGAAATGTAGCAAAAAGTTCATGTTGATGTGCCTTCTTAATATGAAAACAATTTAAAAATGTTGGAAAATGCTTGAGAAATTTTGTCTGAAAAGAAATCGACAAAAGATACATATGGCACATTGGAAGACTCTAATCCCCAGAAATGAGTTGTAAAATAAAAGTACTTTAGTGTTTCTTTGTACTTTTTTAATTAATGAAATCTGTTTAGCAAAGTAAAATGCACATTATCATAAAAAAAGTCACCATGATATAAACTGCGCAAAAATATTTCAGTTTTTACGTAAAAAAAAAAAGAGGGTGTGTTTTCCAAATGTAGGGGGTATAGCTCAGTGGTAGAGCATTTGAGTGCAGATCAAGAGGTCCTTGGTTCAACTCCGAGTGCCCCCTCCAGATACATTTTCAACAGATTAAACATGCTTTTTTACCTATATGTTCATGGAAATTTTAGAATCATATGAAGTTGAATTCATGTTTATGTACTTTCTTAATGTGAATACTATTTCAGAAATGTAGCAAAAAGTTCATGTTGATGTGCCTTCTTAATATGAAAACAATTTAAAAATGTTGGAAAATGCTTGAGAAATTTTGTCTGAAAAGAAATCGACAAAAGATACATATGGCACATTGGAAGACTCTAATCCCCAGAAATGAGTTGTAAAATAATAGTACCTTAGTGTTTCTTTGTACTTTTTGAATTAATGAAATCTGTTTAGCAAAGTAAAACGCACATTATCATAAAAAAGTCACCATGATATAAACTGCGCAAAAATATTTCAGTTTTTACGTAAAAAAAAAAAAAAAAAGAGGGTGTGTTTTCCAAATGTAGGGGGTATATCTCAGTGGTAGAGCATTTGACTGCAGATCAAGAGGTCCTTGGTTCAACTCCGAGTGCCCCCTCCAGATACTTTTTAAACAGATTAAACATGCTTTTTTACCTATATGTTCATGGAAATTTTAGAACCATATGAAGTTGAATTCATGTTTATGTACTTTCTTAATGTGAATACTATTTCAGAAATGTAGCAAAAAGTTCATGTTGATGTGCCTTCTTAATATGAAAACAATTTAAAAATGTTGGAAAATGCTTGAGAAATTTTGTCTGAAAAGAAATCGACAAAAGATACATATGGCACATTGGAAGACTCTAATCCCCAGAAATGAGTTGTAAAATATAAGTCCCTTAGTGTTTCTTTGTACTTTTTGAATTAATGAAATCTGTTTAGCAAAGTAAAATGCACATTATCATAAAAAAGTCACCATGATATAAAACTGTGCAAAAATATTTCAGTTTTTACGTAAAAAAAAAAAGAGGGTGTGTTTTCCAAATGTAGGGGGTATAGCTCAGTGGTAGAGCATTTGAGTGCAGATCAAGAGGTCCTTGGTTCAACTCCGAGTGCCCCCTCCAGATACATTTTCAACAGATTAAACATGCTTTTTTACCTATATGTTCATGGAAATTTTAGAACCATATGAAGTTGAATTCATTTTTATGTACTTTCTTAATGTGAATACTATTTCAGAAATGTAGCAAAAAGTTCATGTTGATGTGCCTTCTTAATATGAAAACAATTTAAAAATGTTGGAAAATGCTTGAGAAATTTTGTCTGAAAAGAAATCGACAAAAGATACATATGGCACATTGGAAGACTCTAATCCCCAGAAATGAGTTGTAAAATAATAGTACCTTAGTGTTTCTTTGTACTTTTTGAATTAATGAAATCTGTTTAGCAAAGTAAAATGCACATTATCATAAAAAAGTCACCATGATATAAACTGCGCAAAAATATTTCAGTTTTTACGTAAAAAAAAAAAGAGGGTGTGTTTTCCAAATGTAGGGGGTATAGCTCAGTGGTAGAGCATTTGAGTGCAGATCAAGAGGTCCTTGGTTCAACTCTGAGTGCCCCCTCCAGATACATTTTCAACAGATTAAACATGCTTTTTTACCTATATGTTCATGGAAATTTTAGAATCATATGAAGTTGAATTCATGTTTATGTACTTTCTTAATGTGAATACTATTTCAGAAATGTAGCAAAAAGTTCATGTTGATGTGCCTTCTTAATATGAAAACAATTTAAAAATGTTGGAAAATGCTTGAGAAATTTTGTCTGAAAAGAAATCGACAAAAGATACATATGGCACATTGGAAGACTCTAATCCCCAGAAATGAGTTGTAAAATAATAGTACCTTAGTGTTTCTTTGTACTTTTTGAATTAATGAAATCTGTTTAGCAAAGTAAAATGCACATTATCATAAAAAAGTCACCATGATATAAACTGCGCAAAAATATTTCAGTTTTTACGTAAAAAAAAAAAAAAAAAAGAGGGTGTGTTTTCCAAATGTAGGGGGTATAGCTCAGTGGTAGAGCAATTGACTGCAGATCAAGAGGTCCTTGGTTCAACTTCGAGTTCCCCCTTCAGATACTTTTTAAACAGATTAAACATGCTTTTTTACCTATATGTTCATGGAAATTTTAGAACCATATGAAGTTGAATTCATGTTTATGTACTTTCTTAATGTGAATACTATTTCAGAAATGTAGCAAAACGTTCATGTTGATGTGCCTTCTTAATATGAAAACAATTTAAAAATGTTGGAAAATGCTTGAGAAATTTTGTCTGAAAAGAAATCGACAAAAGATACATATGGCACATTGGAAGACTCTAATCCCCAGAAATGAGTTGTAAAATAAAAATACCTTAGTGTTTCTTTGTACTTTTTTAATTAATGAAATCTGTTTAGCAAAGTAAAATGCACATTATCATAAAAAAAGTCACCACGATATAAACTGCGCAAAAATATTTCAGTTTTTACGTAAAAAAAAAAAAAGAGGGTGTGCTTTCCAAATGTAGGGGGTATAGCTCAGTGGTAGAGCATTTGACTGCAGATCAAGAGGTCTTTGGTTCAACTCCGAGTGCCCCCTCCAGATACTTTTTCAACAGATTAAACATGCTTTTTTACCTATATGTTCATGGAAATTTTAGAACCATATGAAGTTGAATTCATTTTTATGTACTTTCTTAATGTGAATACTATTTCAGAAATGTAGCAAAAAGTTCATGTTGATGTGCCTTCTTAATATGAAAACAATTTAAAAATGTTGGAAAATGCTTGAGAAATTTTGTCTGAAAAGAAATCGACAAAAGATACATATGGCACATTGGAAGACTCTAATCCCCAGAAATGAGTTGTAAAATAAAAGTACCTTAGTGTTTCTTTGTACTTTTTGAATTAATGAAATCTGTTTAGCAAAGTAAAATGCACATTATCATAAAAAAAGTCACCATGATATAAACTGCGCAAAAATATTTCAGTTTTTACGTAAAAAAAAAAAGAGGGTGTGTTTTCCAAATGTAGGGGGTATAGCTCAGTGGTAGAGCATTTGAGTGCAGATCAAGAGGTCCTTGGTTCAACTCCGAGTGCCCCCTCCAGATACATTTTCAACAGATTAAACATGCTTTTTTACTTATATGTTCATGGAAATTTTAGAATCATATGAAGTTGAATTCATGTTTATGTACTTTCTTAATGTGAATACTATTTCAGAAATGTAGCAAAAAGTTCATGTTGATGTGCCTTCTTAATATGAAAACAATTTAAAAATGTTGGAAAATGCTTGAGAAATTTTATCTGAAAAGAAATCGACAAAAGATACATATGGCACATTGGAAGACTCTAATCCCCAGAAATGAGTTGTAAAATAAAAATACCTTAGTGTTTCTTTGTACTTTTTGAATTAATGAAATCTGTTTAGCAAAGTAAAATGCACATTATCATAAAAAAAGTCACCACGATATAAACTGTGCAAAAATATTTCAGTTTTTACGTTAAAAAAAAAAAAAAAGAGGGTGTGTTTTCCAAATGTGAGGGGTATAGCTCGGTGGTAGAGCATTTGACTGCAGATCAAGAGGTCTTTGGTTCAACTCCGAGTGCCCCCTCCAGATACTTTTTCAACAGATTAAACATGCTTTTTTACCTATATGTTCATGGAAATTTTAGAATCATATGAAGTTGAATTCATGTTTATGTACTTTCTTAATGTGAATACTATTTCAGAAATGTAGCAAAAAGTTCATGTTGATGTGCCTTCTTAATATGAAAACAATTTAAAAATGTTGGAAAATGCTTGAGAAATTTTATCTGAAAAGAAATCGACAAAAGATACATATGGCACATTGGAAGACTCTAATCCCCAGAAATGAGTTGTAAAATAAAAATACCTTAGTGTTTCTTTGTACTTTTTGAATTAATGAAATCTGTTTAGCAAAGTAAAATGCACATTATCATAAAAAAAGTCACCACGATATAAACTGTGCAAAAATATTTCAGTTTTTACGTTAAAAAAAAAAAAAAAAAGAGGGTGTGTTTTCCAAATGTGAGGGGTATAGCTCGGTGGTAGAGCATTTGACTGCAGATCAAGAGGTCTTTGGTTCAACTCCGAGTGCCCCCTCCAGATACTTTTTCAACAGATTAAACATGCTTTTTTACCTATATGTTCATGGAAATTTTAGAACCATATGAAGTTGAATTCATGTTTATGTACTTTCTTAATGTGAATACTATTTCAGAAATGTAGCAAAAAGTTCATGTTGATGTGCCTTCTTAATATGAAAACAATTTAAAAATGTTGGAAAATGCTTGAGAAATTTTATCTGAAAAGAAATCAACAAAAGATACATATGGCACATTGGAAGACGCTAATCCCCAGAAATGACTTGTAAAATAAAAATACCTTAGTGTTTCTTTGTACTTTTTGAATGAATGAAATCTGTTTAGCAAAGTAAAATGCACATTATCGTAAAAAAAAGTCACCACGATATAAAACTGTGCAAAAATATTTCAGGTTTTATGTAAAAAAAAAAAAAAAAAAAAAAAAAAGAGGGTGTGCTTTCCAAATGTAGGGGGTATATCTCAGTGGTAGAGCATTTGACTGCAGATCAAGAGGTCCTTGGTTCAACTCCGAGTGCCCCCTCCAGATACTTTTTCAACAGATTAAACATGCTTTTTTACCTATATGTTCATGGAAATTTTAGAACCATATGAAGTTGAATTCATGTTTATGTACTTTCTTAATGTGAATACTATTTCAGAAATATAGCAAAAAGTTCATGTTGATGTGCCTTCTTAATATGAAAGCAATTTAAAAATGTTGGAAAATGCTTGAGAAATTTTGTCTGAAAAGAAATCGACAAAAGATACATATGGCACATTGGAAGACTCTAATCCCCAGAAATGAGTTGTAAAATAAAAATACCTTAGTGTTTCTTTGTACTTTTTGAATTAATGAAATCTGTTTAGCAAAGTAAAATGCACATTATCATAAAAAAAGTCACCACGATATAAACTGTGCAAAAATATTTCAGTTTTTACGTTAAAAAAAAAAAAAAAAAAGAGGGTGTGTTTTCCAAATGTGAGGGGTATAGCTCGGTGGTAGAGCATTTGACTGCAGATCAAGAGGTTTTTGGTTCAACTCCGAGTGCCCCCTCCAGATACTTTTTCAACAGATTAAACATGCTTTTTTACCTATATGTTCATGGAAATTTTAGAACCATATGAAGTTGAATTCATGTTTATGTACTTTCTTAATGTGAATACTATTTCAGAAATGTAGCAAAAAGTTCATGTTGATTTGCCTTCTTAATATGAAAACAATTTAAAAATGTTGGAAAATGCTTGAGAAATTTTGTCTGAAAAGAAATCGACAAAAGATACATATGGCACATTGGAAGACTCTAATCCCCAGAAATGAGTTGTAAAATAATAGTACCTTAGTGTTTCTTTGTACTTTTTGAATTAATGAAATCTGTTTAGCAAAGTAAAATGCACATTATCATAAAAAAGTCACCATGATATAAACTGCGCAAAAATATTTCAGTTTTTACGTAAAAAAAAAAAAAAAAAAGAGGGTGTGTTTTCCAAATGTAGGGGGTATAGCTCAGTGGTAGAGCATTTGACTGCAGATCAAGAGGTCCTTGGCTCAACTCCGAGTGCCCCCTACAAGATACTTTTTCAACAGATTAAACATGCTTTTTTACCTATATGTTCATGGAAATTTAAGAACCATATGAAGTTGAATTCATGTTTATGTACTTTCTTAATGTGAATACTATTTCAGAAATGTAGCAAAAAGTTCATGTTGATGTGCCTTCTTAATATGAAAACAATTTAAAAATGTTGGAAAATGCTTGAGAAATTTTATCTGAAAAGAAATCGACAAAAGATACATATGGCACATTGGAAGACTCTAATCCCCAGAAATGAGTTGTAAAATAAAAATACCTTAGTGTTTCTTTGTACTTTTTGAATTAATGAAATCTCTTAAGCAAAGTAAAATGCACATTATCATAAAAAAAGTCACCACGATATAAACTGTGCAAAAATATTTCAGTTTTTACGTTAAAAAAAAAAAAAAAAAAGAGGGTGTGTTTTCCAAATGTGAGGGGTATAGCTCGGTGGTAGAGCATTTGACTGCAGATCAAGAGGTCTTTGGTTCAACTCCGAGTGCCCCCTCCAGATACTTTTTCAACAGATTAAACATGCTTTTTTACCTATATGTTCATGGAAATTTTAGAACCATATGAAGTTGAATTCATGTTTATGTACTTTCTTAATGTGAATACTATTTCAGAAATGTAGACAAAAGTTCATGTTGATGTGCCTTCTTAATATGAAAACAATTTAAAAATGTTGGAAAATGCTTGAGAAATTTTGTCTGAAAAGAAATCGACAAAAGATACATATGGCACATTGGAAGACTCTAATCCCCAGAAATGAGTTGTAAAATAAAAATACCTTAGTGTTTCTTTGTACTTTTTGAATTAATGAAATCTGTTTAGCAAAGTAAAATGCACATTATCATAAAAAAAAGTCACCACGATATAAACTGTGCAAAAATATTTCAGTTTTTACGTTAAAAAAAAAAAAAAAAAAGAGGGTGTGTTTTCCAAATGTGAGGGGTATAGCTCGGTGGTAGAGCATTTGACTGCAGATCAAGAGGTCTTCGGTTCAACTCCGAGTGCCCCCTCCAGATACTTTTTCAACAGATTAAACATGCTTTTTTACCTATATGTTCATGGAAATTTTAGAACCATATGAAGTTGAATTCATGTTTATGTACTTTCTTAATGTGAATACTATTTCAGAAATGTAGCAAAAAGTTCATGTTGATGTGCCTTCTTAATATGAAAACAATTTAAAAATGTTGGAAAATGCTTGAGAAATTTTGTCTGAAAAGAAATCGACAAAAGATACATATGGCACATTGGAAGACTCTAATCCCCAGAAATGAGTTGTAAAATAATAGTACCTTAGTGTTTCTTTGTACTTTTTGAATTAATGAAATCTGTTTAGCAAAGTAAAATGCACATTATCATAAAAAAGTCACCATGATATAAACTGCGCAAAAATATTTCAGTTTTTACGTAAAAAAAAAAAAAAAAGAGGGTGTGTTTTCCAAATGTAGGGGGTATAGCTCAGTGGTAGAGCATTTGACTGCAGATCAAGAGGTCCTTGGCTCAACTCCGAGTGCCCCCTACAAGATACTTTTTCAACAGATTAAACATGCTTTTTTACCTATATGTTCATGGAAATTTAAGAACCATATGAAGTTGAATTCATGTTTATGTACTTTCTTAATGTGAATACTATTTCAGAAATGTAGCAAAAAGTTCATGTTGATGTGCCTTCTTAATATGAAAACAATTTAAAAATGTTGGAAAATGCTTGAGAAATTTTATCTGAAAAGAAATCGACAAAAGATACATATGGCACATTGGAAGACTCTAATCCCCAGAAATGAGTTGTAAAATAAAAATACCTTAGTGTTTCTTTGTACTTTTTGAATTAATGAAATCTCTTAAGCAAAGTAAAATGCACATTATCATAAAAAAAGTCACCACGATATAAACTGTGCAAAAATATTTCAGTTTTTACGTTAAAAAAAAAAAAAAAAAAAGAGGGTGTGTTTTCCAAATGTGAGGGGTATAGCTCGGTGGTAGAGCATTTGACTGCAGATCAAGAGGTCTTTGGTTCAACTCCGAGTGCCCCCTCCAGATACTTTTTCAACAGATTAAACATGCTTTTTTACCTATATGTTCATGGAAATTTTAGAACCATATGAAGTTGAATTCATGTTTATGTACTTTCTTAATGTGAATACTATTTCAGAAATGTAGACAAAAGTTCATGTTGATGTGCCTTCTTAATATGAAAACAATTTAAAAATGTTGGAAAATGCTTGAGAAATTTTGTCTGAAAAGAAATCGACAAAAGATACATATGGCACATTGGAAGACTCTAATCCCCAGAAATGAGTTGTAAAATAAAAATACCTTAGTGTTTCTTTGTACTTTTTGAATTAATGAAATCTGTTTAGCAAAGTAAAATGCACATTATCATAAAAAAAAGTCACCACGATATAAACTGCGCAAAAATATTTCAGTTTTTACGTTAAAAAAAAAAAAAAAAAAAGAAGGTGTGCTTTCTAAATGTAGGGGGTATAGCTCAGTGGTAGAGCATTTGACTGCAGATCAAGAGGTCCTTGGCTCAACTCCGAGTGCCCCCTCCAGATACTTTTTCAACAGATTAAACATGCTTCTTTACCTATATGTTCATGGAAATTTTAGAACCATATGAAGTTGAATTCATGTTTATGTACTTTCTTAATGTGAATACTATTTCAGAAATGTAGCAAAAAGTTCATGTTGATGTGCCTTCTTAATATGAAAACAATTTAAAAATGTTGGAAAATGCTTGAGAAATTTTGTCTGAAAAGAAATCGACAAAAGATACATATGGCACATTGGAAGACTCTAATCCCCAGAAATGAGTTGTAAAATAAAAGTACCTTAGTGTTTCTTTGTACTTTTTGAATTAATGAAATCTGTTTAGCAAAGTAAAATGCACATTATCATAAAAAAAAGTCACCATGATATAAACTGCGCAAAAATATTTCAGTTTTTACGTAAAAAAAAAAAAAAGAGGGTGTGTTTTCCAAATGTAGGGGGTATAGCTCAGTGGTAGAGCATTTGAGTGCATATCAAGAGGTCCTTGGTTCAACTCCGAGTGCCCCCTCCAGATACATTTTCAACAGATTAAACATGCTTTTTTACCTGTATGTTCATGGAAATTTTAGAATCATATGAAGTTGAATTCATGTTTATGTACTTTCTTAATGTGAATACTATTTCAGAAATGTAGCAAAAAGTTCATGTTGATGTGCCTTCTTAATATGAAAACAATTTAAAAATGTTGGAAAATGCTTGAGAAATTTTGTCTGAAAAGAAATCGACAAAAGATACATATGGCACATTGGAAGACTCTAATCCCCAGAAATGACTTGTAAAATAAAAATACCTTAGTGTTTCTTTGTACTTTTTGAATTAATGAAATCTGTTTAGCAAAGTAAAATGCACATTATGTTAAAAAAAAGTCACCACGATATAAACTGCGCAAAAATATTTCAGTTTTTACGTAAAAAAAAAAAAAAGAAAAGAGGGTGTGCTTTCCAAGTGTAGGGGGTATAGCTCAGTGGTAGAGCATTTGACTGCAGATCAAGAGGTCCTTGGTTCAACTCCGAGTGCCCCCTCCAGATACTTTTTCAACAGATTAAACATGCTTTTTACCTATATGTTCATGGAAATTTTAGAACCATATGAAGTTGAATTCATGTTTATGTACTTTCTTAATGGGAATACTATTTCAGAAATGTAGCAAAAAGTTCATGTTGATGTGCCTTCTTAATATGAAAACAATTTAAAAATGTTGGAAAATGCTTGAGAAATTTTATCTGAAAAGAAATCGACAAAAGATACATATGGCACATTGGAAGACTCTAATCCCCAGAAATGAGTTGTAAAATAAAAATACCTTAGTGTTTCTTTGTACTTTTTGAATTAATGAAATCTCTTAAGCAAAGTAAAATGCACATTATCATAAAAAAAGTCACCACGATATAAACTGTGCAAAAATATTTCAGTTTTTACGTTAAAAAAAAAAAAAAAAAAAGAGGGTGTGTTTTCCAAATGTGAGGGGTATAGCTCGGTGGTAGAGCATTTGACTGCAGATCAAGAGGTCTTTGGTTCAACTCCGAGTGCCCCCTCCAGATACTTTTTCAACAGATTAAACATGCTTTTTTACCTATATGTTCATGGAAATTTTAGAACCATATGAAGTTGAATTCATGTTTATGTACTTTCTTAATGTGAATACTATTTCAGAAATGTAGACAAAAGTTCATGTTGATGTGCCTTCTTAATATGAAAACAATTTAAAAATGTTGGAAAATGCTTGAGAAATTTTGTCTGAAAAGAAATCGACAAAAGATACATATGGCACATTGGAAGACTCTAATCCCCAGAAATGAGTTGTAAAATAAAAATACCTTAGTGTTTCTTTGTACTTTTTGAATTAATGAAATCTGTTTAGCAAAGTAAAATGCACATTATCATAAAAAAAAGTCACCACGATATAAACTGCGCAAAAATATTTCAGTTTTTACGTTAAAAAAAAAAAAAAAAAAAGAAGGTGTGCTTTCTAAATGTAGGGGGTATAGCTCAGTGGTAGAGCATTTGACTGCAGATCAAGAGGTCCTTGGCTCAACTCCGAGTGCCCCCTCCAGATACTTTTTCAACAGATTAAACATGCTTCTTTACCTATATGTTCATGGAAATTTTAGAACCATATGAAGTTGAATTCATGTTTATGTACTTTCTTAATGTGAATACTATTTCAGAAATGTAGCAAAAAGTTCATGTTGATGTGCCTTCTTAATATGAAAACAATTTAAAAATGTTGGAAAATGCTTGAGAAATTTTGTCTGAAAAGAAATCGACAAAAGATACATATGGCACATTGGAAGACTCTAATCCCCAGAAATGAGTTGTAAAATAAAAGTACCTTAGTGTTTCTTTGTACTTTTTGAATTAATGAAATCTGTTTAGCAAAGTAAAATGCACATTATCATAAAAAAAAGTCACCATGATATAAACTGCGCAAAAATATTTCAGTTTTTACGTAAAAAAAAAAAAAAGAGGGTGTGTTTTCCAAATGTAGGGGGTATAGCTCAGTGGTAGAGCATTTGAGTGCATATCAAGAGGTCCTTGGTTCAACTCCGAGTGCCCCCTCCAGATACATTTTCAACAGATTAAACATGCTTTTTTACCTGTATGTTCATGGAAATTTTAGAATCATATGAAGTTGAATTCATGTTTATGTACTTTCTTAATGTGAATACTATTTCAGAAATGTAGCAAAAAGTTCATGTTGATGTGCCTTCTTAATATGAAAACAATTTAAAAATGTTGGAAAATGCTTGAGAAATTTTGTCTGAAAAGAAATCGACAAAAGATACATATGGCACATTGGAAGACTCTAATCCCCAGAAATGACTTGTAAAATAAAAATACCTTAGTGTTTCTTTGTACTTTTTGAATTAATGAAATCTGTTTAGCAAAGTAAAATGCACATTATGTTAAAAAAAAGTCACCACGATATAAACTGCGCAAAAATATTTCAGTTTTTACGTAAAAAAAAAAAAAAGAAAAGAGGGTGTGCTTTCCAAGTGTAGGGGGTATAGCTCAGTGGTAGAGCATTTGACTGCAGATCAAGAGGTCCTTGGTTCAACTCCGAGTGCCCCCTCCAGATACTTTTTCAACAGATTAAACATGCTTTTTACCTATATGTTCATGGAAATTTTAGAACCATATGAAGTTGAATTCATGTTTATGTACTTTCTTAATGGGAATACTATTTCAGAAATGTAGCAAAAAGTTCATGTTGATGTGCCTTCTTAATATGAAAACAATTTAAAAATGTTGGAAAATGCTTGAGAAATTTTATCTGAAAAGAAATCGACAAAAGATACATATGGCACATTGGAAGACTCTAATCCCCAGAAATGAGTTGTAAAATAAAAATACCTTAGTGTTTCTTTGTACTTTTTGAATTAATGAAATCTCTTAAGCAAAGTAAAATGCACATTATCATAAAAAAAGTCACCACGATATAAACTGTGCAAAAATATTTCAGTTTTTACGTTAAAAAAAAAAAAAAAAAAGAGGGTGTGTTTTCCAAATGTGAGGGGTATATCTCGGTGGTAGAGCATTTGACTGCAGATCAAGAGGTCTTTGGTTCAACTCCGAGTGCCCCCTCCAGATACTTTTTCAACAGATTAAACATGCTTTTTTACCTATATGTTCATGGAAATTTTAGAACCATATGAAGTTGAATTCATGTTTATGTACTTTCTTAATGTGAATACTATTTCAGAAATGTAGACAAAAGTTCATGTTGATGTGCCTTCTTAATATGAAAACAATTTAAAAATGTTGGAAAATGCTTGAGAAATTTTGTCTGAAAAGAAATCGACAAAAGATACATATGGCACATTGGAAGACTCTAATCCCCAGAAATGAGTTGTAAAATAAAAGTACCTTAGTGTTTCTTTGTACTTTTTGAACTAATGAAATCTGTTTAGCAAAGTAAAATGCACATTATCATAAAAAAAGTCACCATGATATAAACTGCGAAAAAATATTTCAGTTTTTACGTAAAAAAAAAAAGAGGGTGTGTTTTCCAAATGTAGGGGGTATAGCTCAGTGGTAGAGTATTTGACTGCAGATCAAGAGGTCCTTGGTTCAACTCCGAGTGCCCCCTCCAGATACTTTTTCAACAGATTAAACATGCTTTTTTACCTATATGTTCATGGAAATTTTAGAACCATATGAAGTTGAATTCATGTTTATGTACTTTCTTAATGTGAATACTATTTCAGAAATGTAGCAAAAAGTTCATGTTGATGTGCCTTCTTAATATGAAAACAATTTAAAAATGTTGGAAAATGCTTGAGAAATTTTGTCTGAAAAGAAATCAACAAAAGATACATATGGCACATTGGAAGACTCTAATCCCCAGAAATGAGTTGTAAAATAAAAGTACCTTAGTGTTTCTTTGTACTTTTTGAGTTAATGAAATCTGTTTAGCAAAGTAAAATGCACATTATCATAAAAAAAGTCACCACGATATAAACTGCGCAAAAATATTTCAGTTTTTACGTAAAAAAAAAAAAAAAAAAAAGAGGGTGCGCTTTCCAAATGTAGGGGGTATAGCTCAGTGGTAGAGCATTTGACTGCAGATCAAGAGGTCCTTGGTTCAACTCCGAGTGCCCCCTCCAGATACTTTTTCAACAGATTAAACATGCTTTTTTACCTATATGTTCATGGAAATTTTAGAACCATATGAAGTTGAATTCATGTTTATGTACTTTCTTAATGTGAATACTATTTCAGAAATGTAGCAAAAAGTTCATGTTGATGTGCCTTCTTAATATGAAAACAATTTAAAAATGTTGGAAAATGCTTGAGAAATTTTGTCTGAAAAGAAATCGACAAAAGATACATATGGCACATTGGAAGACTCTAACCCCCAGAAATGAGTTGTAAAATAATAGTACCTTAGTGTTTCTTTGTACTTTTTGAATTAATGAAATCTGTTTAGCAAAGTAAAATGCACATTATCTTAAAAAAAAGTCACCACGATATAAACTGCGCAAAAATATTTCAGTTTTTACGTAAAAAAAAAAAAAAAAAAGAGGGTGTGCTTTCCAAATGTAGGGGGTATAGCTCAGTGGTAGAGCATTTGACTGCAGATCAAGAGGTCCTTGGTTCAACTCCGAGTGCCCCCTCCAGATACTTTTTCAACAGATTAAACATGCTTTTTACCTATATGTTCATGGAAATTTTAGAACCATATGAAGTTGAATTCATGTTTATGTACTTTCTTAATGGGAATACTATTTCAGAAATGTAGCAAAAAGTTCATGTTGATGTGCCTTCTTAACATGAAAACAATTTAAAAATGTTGGAAAATGCTTGAGAAATTTTGTCTGAAAAGAAATCGACAAAAGATACATATGGCACATTGGAAGACTCTAATCCCCAGAAATCAGTTGTAAAATAAAAGTACCTTAGTGTTTCTTTGTACTTTTTGAATTAATCAAATCTGTTTAGCAAAGTAAAATGCACATTATCATAAAAAAAGTCACCATGATATAAACTGTGCAAAAATATTTCAGTTTTTACGTTAAAAAAAAAAAAAAAAAAAGGGTGCGTTTTCCAAATGTGAGGGGTATAGCTCGGTGGTAGAGCATTTGACTGCAGATCAAGAGGTCTTTGGTTCAACTCCGAGTGCCCCCTCCAGATACTTTTTCAACAGATTAAACATGCTTTTTTACCTATATGTTCATGGAAATTTTAGAACATATGAAGTTGAATTCATGTTTATGTACTTTCTTAATGTGAATACTATTTCAGAAATGTAGACAAAAGTTCATGTTGATGTGCCTTCTTAATATGAAAACAATTTAAAAATGTTGGAAAATGCTTGAGAAATTTTGTCTGAAAAGAAATCGACAAAAGATACATATGGCACATTGGAAGACTCTAATCCCCAGAAATGACTTGTAAAATAAAAATACCTTAGTGTTTCTTTGTACTTTTTGAATTAATGAAATCTGTTTAGCAAAGTAAAATGCACATTATCTTAAAAAAAAGTCACCACGATATAAACTGCACAAAAATATTTCAGTTTTTAAGTTAAAAAAAAAAAAAAGGGTGTGTTTTCCAAATGTAGGGGGTATATCTCAGTGGTAGAGCATTTGAGTGCAGATCAAGAGGTCCTTGGTTCAACTCCGAGTGCCCCCTCCAGATGCTTTTTCAACAGATTAAACATGCTTTTTTACCTATATGTTCATGGAAATTTTAGAACCATGTGAAGTTGAATTCATGTTTATGTACTTTCTTAATGTGAATACTATTTCAGAAATGTAGCAAAAAGTTCATGTTGATGTGCCTTCTTAATATGAAAACAATTTAAAAATGTTGGAAAATGCTTGAGAAATTTTGTCTGAAAAGAAATCGACAAAAGATACATATGGCACATTGGAAGACTCTAATCCCCAGAAATGAGTTGTAAAATAAATATACCTTAGTGTTTCTTTGTACTTTTTGAATTAATGAAATCTGTTTAGCAAAGTAAAATGCACATTATCATAAAAAAAGTCACCATGATATAAACTGCGCAAAAATATTTCAGTTTTTACGTAAAAAAAAAAAAAGAGGGTGTGTTTTCCAAATGTAGGGGGTATAGCTCAGTCGTAGAGCATTTGACTGCAGATCAAGAGGTCCTTGGTTCAACTCTGAGTGCCCCCTCCAGATACAGATTAAACATGCTTTTTTACCTATATGTTCATGGAAATTTTAGAATCATATGAAGTTGAATTCATGTTTATGTACTTTCTTAATGTGAATACTATTTCAGAAATGTAGCAAAAAGTTCATGTTGATGTGCCTTCTTAATATGAAAACAATTTAAAAATGTTGGAAAATGCTTGAGAAATTTTATCTGAAAAGAAATCGACAAAAGATACATATGGCACATTGGAAGACTCTAATCCCCAGAAATGAGTTGTAAAATAAAAATACCTTAGTGTTTCTTTGTACTTTTTGAATTAATGAAATCTCTTAAGCAAAGTAAAATGCACATTATCATAAAAAAAGTCACCACGATATAAACTGTGCAAAAATATTTCAGTTTTTACGTAAAAAAAAAAAAAAAAAAAGAGGGTGTGTTTTCCAAATGTGAGGGGTATATCTCGGTGGTAGAGCATTTGACTGCAGATCAAGAGGTCTTTGGTTCAACTCCGAGTGCCCCCTCCAGATACTTTTTCAACAGATTAAACATGCTTTTTTACCTATATGTTCATGGAAATTTTAGAACCATATGAAGTTGAATTCATGTTTATGTACTTTCTTAATGTGAATACTATTTCAGAAATGTAGACAAAAGTTCATGTTGATGTGCCTTCTTAATATGAAAACAATTTAAAAATGTTGGAAAATGCTTGAGAAATTTTGTCTGAAAAGAAATCGACAAAAGATACATATGGCACATTGGAAGACTCTAATCCCCAGAAATGAGTTGTAAAATAAAAGTACCTTAGTGTTTCTTTGTACTTTTTGAACTAATGAAATCTGTTTAGCAAAGTAAAATGCACATTATCATAAAAAAAGTCACCATGATATAAACTGCGAAAAAATATTTCAGTTTTTACGTAAAAAAAAAAAAGAGGGTGTGTTTTCCAAATGTAGGGGGTATAGCTCAGTGGTAGAGTATTTGACTGCAGATCAAGAGGTCCTTGGTTCAACTCCGAGTGCCCCCTCCAGATACTTTTTCAACAGATTAAACATGCTTTTTTACCTATATGTTCATGGAAATTTTAGAACCATATGAAGTTGAATTCATGTTTATGTACTTTCTTAATGTGAATACTATTTCAGAAATGTAGCAAAAAGTTCATGTTGATGTGCCTTCTTAATATGAAAACAATTTAAAAATGTTGGAAAATGCTTGAGAAATTTTGTCTGAAAAGAAATCAACAAAAGATACATATGGCACATTGGAAGACTCTAATCCCCAGAAATGAGTTGTAAAATAAAAGTACCTTAGTGTTTCTTTGTACTTTTTGAGTTAATGAAATCTGTTTAGCAAAGTAAAATGCACATTATCATAAAAAAAGTCACCACGATATAAACTGCGCAAAAATATTTCAGTTTTTACGTAAAAAAAAAAAAAAAAAAAAGAGGGTGCGCTTTCCAAATGTAGGGGGTATAGCTCAGTGGTAGAGCATTTGACTGCAGATCAAGAGGTCCTTGGTTCAACTCCGAGTGCCCCCTCCAGATACTTTTTCAACAGATTAAACATGCTTTTTTACCTATATGTTCATGGAAATTTTAGAACCATATGAAGTTGAATTCATGTTTATGTACTTTCTTAATGTGAATACTATTTCAGAAATGTAGCAAAAAGTTCATGTTGATGTGCCTTCTTAATATGAAAACAATTTAAAAATGTTGGAAAATGCTTGAGAAATTTTGTCTGAAAAGAAATCGACAAAAGATACATATGGCACATTGGAAGACTCTAACCCCCAGAAATGAGTTGTAAAATAATAGTACCTTAGTGTTT